>NC_092336.1:598987500-600187500 GCF_046630445.1 Rutidosis leptorrhynchoides | reverse complement strand
AATATTTTTAGCCCAACATCATGATTACTTCGGATTAAATAAGCATAATAATAACTTAGCTACGAGACATTAATGTAAAAAGGTTGAACATAACTTACAATGATTAAAAATAGCGTAGCGTTACACGGACAGAATTTCGACTTACACCCTTACAACATTCGCTAACATACCCTTATTATTAGGATTAAAATTAAAATTAAAATTAAAATTAAAATTAAAATTAAAATATAAATATAAATATTTACGTATAGATATAGAGAGGATGGATATATATGATTTTTTTTTTGTCGAACTGCGTTTCCTTTTATAGGAATTTTCGTCCAGGTAATCTCCGCGACTCGCGGTTCTTTTGGTCTTCGAACTCCGCAAGTCGCGGAGTTCGTTTTTACAGCTCACCCAACCTTGGCTCTTTGTTTGCCGACGGATTTAAATATAAATATAATATATAAATAATTATAAGAATTATTTAAATATTATATTATATTTATGTGCATAGTTGACTTGTAATTTTTAGTCCGTTGCGTCGAGCGTTGAGAGTTGACTTATGTCCCGGTTCCGGATTTTCGAACGTCCTTGCGTACAATTTAATATCTTGTACTTTGCGTTTTGAATCTTGTACTCTTGTAATTTCGAGACGTTTCTTATCAATAATTGGAACCTCATTGATTGTATTTTGTACTTTTGAGCTTTTTGGTCGTTTGCGTCTTCAATTCGTCGAATCTATCTTTTGTCTTCACCTTTTATTATTTAAACGAATATCACTTTTAAATAGAACAATTGCAACTAAAAGCTTGTCTTTCTTGAGGAATAATGCTATGAAATATATGTTCGTTTTTAGCATTATCAATAAGCATGGAAGGTTTATTATTATTATTACAACTTATTATAATGTAGTAACGTAATAACTTACCATAGTTTTTCATATTAGAATTTTAGTAGTTAATTTGTGTGTTAGCTGCTAAGTATGAACATTATTATAGTTATAAAACGCTAATATGAAGAAAAGGCTTTTACAATAATAAGTTCATATTAAGCTGCAAAATACTTTTTGGCTACTTCTAAAATTCTATATGATAAAATCAGTCGGCTATTTTTGAAGGAAATGGCTCCTCCAGCTACTAGACAACAACAATTGAACACAGAATAACTTCAAGCTTTCGCAGCAAATATGGCTGCAATGAACAACAATAACCAATCGGGTTCCAGTAGTGGAGGAAACAATGGCAACCGGGTAGGATGTTCCTACAAAGCTTTTATGGCCTGCAAATCCAATGAGTTTGAAGGAACTGAAGGACCCATTGGACTAAAGCAGTGGACAGAGAAGGTTGAAGCCGTGTTCGCAATCAGCAACTGCGAAGAAGAGGATAAAGTTAAGTATGCCACACATACTTTCAGGGGTACTGCTTTGACATGGTGGAATACCTACATGGATTACGTAGGACAGAATACTGCCTACGCACTTCCATGGTCCGCTTTCAAGCACATGATGACGGAAGAGTACCGTCCCAGAACCGAAATCAACAAGCGCAAGGAAGAGCTTAAAGCACTGACAACCCAAGGGTTAGACGTCATTACCTACGAGCGACGTTTCAACGAACTGGTTTTAATGTGTCCTGGAGTATTTGAGGATGAAGAGGCAAAAATTGAAGCGTTCATAAAAGGGTTGCCGGAACGAATCCAAGAGCATGTAGGTGCTAACGACCCTACAACAATGCAGAAAGCGAGTCGTATAGCCCACAAATTGATAGGCCAAATTACAGGAAGGATAAAGAAAGAGGCGGCCGAGGAGGCCATAATGAAACAGGGAAAGAGAAAGTGGGAGGAAAGCAGTGATCAGGGTCACCAGTCCAACAACAACAATCAAAACAACAACTACAACAACAATCGCAACCACCCCAACAACAACAATAATCGCAACAACAACCGCAACAATAACCGCAACAACCATTCCAATAACAATTACAACAACAACAACCGCAACCAAAACTACAACAACAACAACCTCAATCCTAACAATAACAACAACAATCGTCTCAACAACAATAACCCTAACAAAAACGACAACAAAAAGCAAAGAACTATATGCCCAAGGTGTGATACGTTTCATCCTGAGTGGTTTTGTAGAGAGTTATGTACCAGGTGCAACAGGAATGGCCATATTGCGGTAAAGTGTGAAGTCTACGGACCAAATAGAAACAAAGGAGCAAATAATGTCGAAACAAATAATAACGGCGTTGTTTGCTATGGATGTGGAAAACCGGGTCATACCATAAACCAGTGCCGGAATGGAAATAGGCAAGGCCGTGGGAGAGCCTTCAACATTAATGGGGAGAAGCACAGGAAGACCCGGAACTTGTTACGGGTACGTTTCTTATCAACAATACACCTGCTTATGTTTTATTTGATTCGGGTGCCGATAGAAGTTATATGAGTAGAGAATTTTGTGCCAAATTAAATTGCCCGTTAACGCCTTTGGATAAAAAGTGTATAGTTGAAGTAGTAAACGGTAAACTAATTAAGGTTGATAAAATTTGCCGAAATCGAAAAATTAGTTTAGTTAGCGAAACGTTTGCAATTGATTTAATACCGGTGGAATTGGGAAGCTTCGACGTAATTATTGGAATGGACTGGATGTCCAAGGTGATAACCGAAGTTGTTTGTCATGAGAAGGCGATTCACAATCCGAGAGAAAACGGGTTACCCTTAATGGTGTACGGAGAAAAGGGTAATGCCAAATTAAATCTTATTAGTAGTTTGAAGGCGTGCAAACTAATAAGAAAAGGTTGCTATGCCATACTAGCACACGTCGAGAAGGTTGAAAAAGAAAAAAAGAAAATCGATGACGTTCCTATTGCAAGAGAATTTCCTGAGGTGTTTCCGGACGAATTACCGGGACTACCTCCACACCGATCCGTTGAATTTCAAATAGATCTTGTACCAGGAGCCGCACCAACAGCTCGTGCTCCATATAGACTTGCGCCCACCGAAATGAAAGAATTACAAAGTCAGCTACAAGAATTATTAGAACGTGGTTTTATCCGACCGAGTACGTCACCATGGGGAGCTCCAATTTTTTTCGTTAAAAAGAAAGATGGGTCTTTTCGCATGTGTATCGATTACCGTGAGCTGAACAAAGTAACCATCAAAAACCGATACCCTTTACCCCGAATCGACGACCTATTTGATCAACTCCAAGGTTCGAGCGTATACTCCAAAATTGACTTAAAGTCGGGTTATCATCAACTGAGGGTTAAAGAAGCCGATATACCAAAAACAGCCTTCAGAACTCGTTATAGCCATTAATAGTTTTGATAGGTATTTTGTGGAAACTGTGATTGGGAACTGCCACCGGCTTGATTATAAAGGTTAGGAGGAAAGGTTGTGTTTAACGCAGTGGTATTAGGGTTCCATTGCGCCCGTTCTTGTTCCAATTCCTTAATTTTCTCCTGAGCTTCTAGTAACCAACTTTGAAGTTCTATTACTTCTTGAGAAGTTTCTTCTTCTGAAGACACATGTCCATCTTCATCAGGGGCTCTGAATGTACCAGTTCCAGGGGCAGCAGGGCTAGTAGCGTTAGCTTCGTTATCTGTCATTGCTGCACTACCACAACACTCACACCAAAGCTTAGTATAAATTCTGTTAGTACTAACAACTAACACATATCCTGTCCTAATACTCACTTAACCCATCCCCAGCATGTTATGTTTGACATGACTCTTCTAAGTTTGGGAACATGATATGTAGATCACAATGCACATGCTACAAAACTCAGCTCTGATACCAACTTGTGACACCGCTATTTTTTTTTTTACATACGTGGTGGAAGCATTTATTTATTAATTACAAAATAAACATTAACTATTGCTAAGACAACTAGTGTCACGTGTCATTACAAAATACATGTTTATACGGAGAAGATGTAGTTATAATCTTTTTCAAAAGTACACGGTTTAAACTATAAAAGATCACATCAGAGTTAATCCTGCCAAACATAACATCACTATGCCCGTCTTCTCTCAAAAAGCACTATCTACAAAAGCTATCAACCTGCAGGGAGGAGATGGAGGGGAATTAGCACGAAGCTAAGTGAGTACGACTAACTACAGGCCATAGCATACATAAGTGTTATACTAACATGTCACAATAGTCTAACACACAAACATCACCCAAGTGCCGTCTACAGAGACTCTGGCGGCTCGGCCAAACCATTAACCACCGGCTAATCAGACTGGGGCTTACCAGAAGTTCCTCCACCACCACAGAGGAACCCAACCCGCAGGTTGATCTCTCCTACCGAGACTACCACACAATAGGGACGTACTGGGCTCCAGCAGACAAGCATCAACTAACATGTAATAATCACAAGGAAATAACTGACCACAACAATAAGTATATCTAACAAGCATGGCAATCATAATATAACATGCTTCTATATACTATATTCTCCAGTTAGTCCCACTCACCGATTACCAGCAAACGAGAAGGTATTCAGCTATCTAATCACCGAACCTTCTCTTTTTCCTTTTCTCCTGAGAAAAACATATACACAAGTTAGTTTCTATCCATTAACCCAAAATAACACAATATATAAATTTTGGTCAGAAAAAGTGTCCGCTAAAAATTTTTGCTTAACACTTATGCACTTTCAAAATTTAAAATTTACATCCTGGACATCAAAATACAAACGGGCAGCATAACGGCTAAAAATCAACACTTGGTAAAATATTTCACTGCCAAAGACAATCGGTCGACTGTCAGAGACAGTCGGCCGACTATCTACACTCACTCAGCCGAGTGTCTAGTCACTCGGTCGATGGTCTCTCACAGACACACTCGGCCGTAGGTCATACACACTCGATCGATGGTCTCGTATACCGTTATCTGAAACGCCCTTGCCTCTGCTGTTGGAGGATTCTTTCTCTTCTGCCCGGCAGTAGAAGCAGAAGATCCCCCGGAAGTAACTGAACTCGCCCCTGACCCTGCCCCAGAACCGGATCTTGACACAGATGGACAATTTGCTGATCTATGCCCCTCTTGATGGCAACTCCAACAAACATTAGACTTAAAAGAACAAGCTGTTGATTCATGACCTAACACTCCACATTTCAAACACCTTCTGGTCATTGGAGAACAGGGCCGGTATGGGTTGACTTACAAACATTACACCAACCAGACTGACTTGAACCCGATCCACTCATACCAGATTTACTTTTCTGTTTAAACCCGCCTGACTTTTTGCCACGAAAACCAGATTGCTTACTCGACTGCTGAGTCGACTGTCCACCTGATTGACTTTCTGATTTTTCCCTAAAAGATCCACCCTTTGAACTTTCTCTTTTCGCTGCCATTATATCACCTTCAGTAACTTTAGCCATCTCATGAGCCTGTGCCAAGGTTGTTGCAAATCTCGCAACAATTCTGTACTTTGGCTTAATCACTCGCATAAAATGCTGAATCTTATCTTTCTCAGTTGGTACCCACTGTTGAACGAACCTTAGTTTGGATGTGAAATCTCTGAAAACCTCATCAATCGTCATACTTTCTGTCATCTTCATACTCAGAAACTCGGTTTTCAATCTTTCCATCTCATACTCAGAACAATACTGCTCACGAACTTTAGGAGCAAATTATTCCCAGGTAATTTGACTGATCTGTTCTTTAGGTAAATATGCAGTGATAGAGTCTCACCATTCCATTGCTTCACCTTTGAGAAGCCTACTATAAAATAACACCATGGATTCTGGCTCACAAAAACATGCTTCTAACGCCCTCTCCACTTCTCTTAGCCAATTGAGGGTCATCGTTGGGTTTGTGTGTCCGCTGTACTCAGGAGGTTTGCAGTCCATAAACTGTTTATAGGTACACTTCCTTCTTGTCTCAGGGACTTGAAATGGGTACATCATTTAATTAGAAAATGTCTGGTTAAACGGAAATGGCATTTGA
Source organism: Rutidosis leptorrhynchoides (assembly GCF_046630445.1). Classification (NCBI taxonomy): domain Eukaryota; kingdom Viridiplantae; phylum Streptophyta; class Magnoliopsida; order Asterales; family Asteraceae; genus Rutidosis; species Rutidosis leptorrhynchoides. The sequence continues at coordinate 600,181,557 of NC_092336.1, read as the reverse complement.
TAGTTTTGATAGGTATTTTGTGGAAACTGTGATTGGGAACTGCCACCAGCTTGATTATAAAGGTTAGGAGGAAAGATTGTGTTTAACGCAGTGGTATTAGGGTTCCATTGCGCCCGTTCTTGTTCCAATTCCTTAATTTTCTCCTGAGCTTCTAGTAACCAACTTTGAAGTTCTATTACTTCTTGAGAAGTTTCTTCTTCTGAAGACACATGTCCATCTTCGTCAGGGGCTTTGAATGTACCAGTTCCAGGGGCAGCAGGGCCAGTAGCGTTAGCTTCGTTATCTGTCATTGCTGCACTACCACAACACTCACACCAAAGCTTAGTATAAATTCTGTTAGTACTAACAACTAACACATATCCTGTCCTAATACTCACTTAACCTATCCCCAGCATGTTATGTTTGACATGACTCTTCTAAGTTTGGGAACATGACATGTAGATCACAATGCACATGCTACCAAACTCAGCTCTGATACCAACTTGTGACACCGCTATGTTTTTTTTTACATACGTGGGGGAAGCATTTATTTATTAATTACAAAATAAACATTAACTATTCCTAAGACAACTAGTGTCACGTGTCATTACAAAATACATGTTTATACGGAGAAGATGTAGTTACAATCTTTTTCAAAAGTACACGGTTTAAACTATAAAAGATCACATCAGAGTTAATCCTGTCAAACATAACATCACTATGCCCGTCTTCTCTCAAAAAGCACTATCTACAAAAGCTATCAACCTGCAGGGAGGAGATAGAGGGGAATTAGCACGAAGCTAAGTGAGTACGACTAACTACAGGCCATAGCATACATAAGTGTTATACTAATCATGCCACAATAGTCTAACACACAAACATCACCCAAGTGCCGTCTACAGAGACTCTGGCGACTCGGCCAAACCATTAACCACCAGCTGATCGGACTGGGGCTTACCAGAAGTTCCTCCACCACCGTATGTATATACATAATCCACACGCGACGGATGCGTCATTCACATATATATACACCACGGCTGTCTAGGCTACCACAGAGGAACCCAACCCGCAGGTTGATCTCTCCTACCGAGGCTACCACACAATAGGGATGCACTGGGCTCCAGCAGACAAGCATCAACTAACATGTAGTCATCGCAAGGAACTAACTAACCACAACAATAAGTATTTCTAACAAGCATGGCAATCATAATATAACATGCTTCTATATACTATATTCTCCAGTTAGTCCCACTCACCGATTACCAACAAACGAGAAGGTATTCAGCTATCTAATCACTGAACCTTCTCTTTCTCCTTTTCTCCTGAGAAAAACATATACACAAGTTAGTTTATGTACATTAATCCAAAATAACACAATACATAAATTTTTGTCAGAAAAAGTGTCCGCTAAAAATTTTTGCTTAACACTTATGCACTTTCAAAATTTAAAATTTACATCCTGGACATCAAAATACAAACGGGCAGCATAACGACTAAAAATCAACACTTGGTAAAATATTTCACTGCCAAAGACACTCGGTCGACTGTCAGAGACAGTCGGCTGACTGTCTACACTCACTCAGCCGAGTGTCTAGTCACTCGGTCGATGGTCTCTCACAGACACACTCGGCCGTGGGTCATACACACTCGGTCAATGGTCTCGTCGATCGGTCGAGTGTCAGGAGACACTCGGCCGACCGTGTTCATCTGCAGAAGCTGAAAACAAAGTGACGGGTTTCACCCAAAATTGACCAATTCTTGCTCTAGAGCTCGATTATGACCTCAAAACTGACCAAATCGAAGACACTATACATTAAGAAACATAAACCCACAAGATTTGGACTCAAACAACTTTAAATCTATCCACTTTGACCCAAAATACACACTTTATAAAAACTAACACAAAAACCCCATTTTCTTGAAGATTAAAGCATGAAAACTTATTATTCTTACCTTGAAAGAATCAGTGAATCACAAGGAACACAAAGATGTAAATGATTCGAGCTCTAAAACAAGGATTAGAAATTAGGGTTTGATTGTAGGTGAAAGGAAGGTACGGGAGTGTTTTGGGAATTTTCTGGAAAATGCAAGAAGGGAATAGTCATCAGTCTATTAATTGGGATTAAATCCCATACTGTGTAACTCACGGATATTTACCAGTTATCTGATATCTTTTGTACATCATTTGGCAACCCAAACGAAGTCCAAATTAAATAAACAAACCTGTTATGTGACCCTTGTCACAAACTGGTCCTAACCACATCATTAAATAATAATAAATATTAAATAAAAATATAAGCATAAAATAACACAAAACAAACTTAAAGGCAATCTAGCAATCTTACATCTAGGCCCGATTGAGGATGTTACAAATCTACCCCCCTTAAGAAGATTCCGTCCTCGGAATCTGGTCAAGGTCAAACAAATGGGGATAGCGCGCTCTCATTAACTCCTCGATTTTCCACGTCAGGTTGGAACCTAAACTGTGCCGCCATTCCACTAACACCATAGGAATCTGTTTCTTTCTTAACTTGGTGACTTTCTTGTCCACTATTCTAATCGGATCTTCTACTAGTTTCTTAGTCAAGTCGACTTTCAAATCCTGCAATGGAAGAATCTGACTTTCATCGTCTACTTTACACTTTCTTAAATAACAAACATTGAACGTGTTGTGTATTCCTGCTAACTCTGATGGGAGATCTAAAATAACAGTCTAATCATTCAAAATTTCTTTGATCGAAAATAGCCAAATAAACCTCGGTGCTAGTTTACCACGTTTACCAAATCTGATCACCCCTTTCCACTGCGAAACTTTCAAGTATACACGATCACCTACCTTAAAATTACCGGACGTCTGCGTGGATTAGCATACATCTTTTGTCGATCTCTAGCTGCTTTTAACTTTTCAAGTGCAATTTTGACTTTTTCTGCAGTTAACTGAACAATTTCGGGACCTGCAAATTGTGTCTCACCTGCTTCTAACCAACATTTCGGAGTTCTACACTTACGACCATACAACATTTCATATGGAGGCATTCCAATACTCGAATGATACGAATTGTTGTAAGCAAACTCTATCAGTGGAAGATGCGAATCCCAAGAACCACCATATTCTAAGACACACGCTCTCAACATGTCTTCTAACGTTTGAATCGTTCGTTCACTCTGACCGTCTGTTTGTGGATGATATGCTGTACTTAAATTCACACACGTACCCAGATTCTGTTGTAGACTGTTCTAGAAGTTCGATACAAACCTAGTATCTCTATCAGAAACTATTGACAACGGTACACCATGACGACTAATGATTTCTTTCAAGTACAACTCTGCCAAATCACTCAACGAAGCTATTTCATGAGTAGCTAAAAAGTGGGCACTCTTTGTTAAACGATCCACAATCACCCAGATCATGTCATGTCCTTTCTGGGTTCGGGGTAACTTGGTTACAAAATCCATCGTTATATGATCCCATTTCCACTAAGGAATTTCTAACTGTCTAAGAGATCCATACGGTTTCTGTTGTTCTGCCTTAACTTGCGCACAAATATGACATTTTTTGACAAAATTTGCAACATCTGTCTTCATTGTCGGCCACCAATACAATGTTTTCAAGTCTCTATAAATCTTTGCACTACCTGGATGCACTGATAATCTCGATTTATGCGCTTCAGTAAGGATTAAATCTCTCAAATCTCTAAGCATAGGCACCCAAATTCGGTCTTTATAGGTCTTTAATCCTCTAGAATCGTTGCATAAGTCAAATTTTCTTTTGGTCATTTGTTCATTCTTTAGGTTTTCGTCATTCAAAGCTACTAACTGCACAGTTTTCAATCGATCAATCAAATCTGAAACTATCTCAATTCTCATAAATTTAGCATTTTCGACTGTTTTCTTACGACTCAGAGCATCTGCGACCACATTTGGTTTACCCGGATGGTACTTAATCTCACAATCGTAGTCTTTAATCAGTTCTAAACATCGACGTTGACGCATATTTAATTCTTTCTGTGAAAAGATATATTGAAGACTCTTATGAACTGTATAGATTTCACAATGTGTACCATACAAATAATGTCTCCGAAGCTTCAAAGCAAACACAACTGCAGTTAACTCTAAATCGTGAGTAGGGTAGTTTCGTTCATGATTCTTCAACTGTCGTGAAGCATACTCTATAACTTTATTTCTCTGCATCAAAACACAACCCAGACCTGCACGTGACGCATCACAGTAGACCACAAAATCTTCTGTTCCCTCTAGTAAAGCTAAAACTGGCGCTTGACATAACAACTGTTTGAGAGTCTGAAAAGCCTTTTCTTGTTCATCAGTCCATCGAAAGGCTACATCTTTTCTGGTTAACTTATTTAATGGGCCTGCTATTTTGGAAAAGTCTTTAATAAATCTGCGGTAATAACTGAAAGGACCCGTTCATATACATTATAAACGATTCACAATAGTTGATTACATCGCGAGGTATTTAATCTCTATATGATACATTTTACAAACATTGCATTCGTTTTTTAAAAGACAAACTTTCTTTACAACGAAAGTTGACGGCATGCATACCATTTCATAATACATCCAACTATAATTGACTTAATAATAATCTTGATGAACTCAACGACTCGAATGCAACGTCTTTCAAAATATGTCATGAATGACTCCAAGTAATATCTCTAAAATGAGCAAATGCACAGCGAAAGATTTCTTTCATACCTGAGAATAAACATGCTTTAAAGTGTCAACCAAAAGGTTGGTGAGTTCATTAGTTTATCATAATCATTCATTTCCATCATTTTAATAGACCACAAGAATTTCATTTTCAGTTCTCATAAATATACGTCCCATGCATAGAGACAAAATATCATTCATATGGATTGAACACCTGGTAACCGACATTCACAATATGCATATAAGAATATCCTCATCATTCCGGGATCCTCCTTCGGACATGATATAAATTTCGAAGTACTAAAGCATCCGATACTTTGGATGGGGCTTGTTGGGCCCGATAGATCTATCTTTAGAGTTCGCGTCAATTAGGGTGTCTGTTCCCTAATTCTTAGATTACCAGACTATAAAAAGGGGCATATTAGATTTCGATAATTCAACCATATAATGTAGTTTCGATTACTTGTGTCTATTTCGTAAAACATTTATAAAAATTGCGCATGTATTCTCAGCCCAAAAATATAAAGGGTAAAAAGGCAAATGAAACTCACCATACTGTATTTCGTAGTAAAAATACATATAACGTCATTGAACAAGTGCAAGGTTGGCCTCGGATTCACGAACCTAAATTAAGTATATATATTTATATGTTGGTCAATATTTGTCTAACAATTTAGGTCAGGTCATAGTGTATCACAATCCTAATGCTCGAGACTAATAAACAAAAGTCAACAAAAGTCAATTTGACTAAAAAATAATTTCCAAAATTTATACATGATTATTATAGAGTTTAAATATCGTCATTTTTATATTTTTAAATATTTTTAAAAGATTTATTATAGTAAATAATAAAATTCATTTATTAATAAATAAAATTTTTATATTAAAATTTATATAATAAAATATACTCTTATATATATTAAGTAATAAAATTTATAGAGTTCATCTAATATCATAAAGATAATATGATATGTATTATTAAAGTAATTTTATTACACGTAGTAAAATATGTTTGTATCACATATTTATTTAATAAAATAATATCTATAATAATAGTAAGTAAAAGTTGTATTATTTTGTAATAATAATTATTATTATTCTATTACTAAAATATCAATATTTATAGTTACTAAAATGACATTATGATAAAATGATAATTCTAATTATGATAACTTTAATATTTACGATACTTTTTAATATTATCTTTAAAATAATAATTCTATTAATAATGATATTTTATAATAACAATGACATTTCTATTAAAATGATAATTTTTGTTAAAATGATAGTTTTAATACTAACGATACTTTTAATAATAATAGTAATGAAAAAAATAATAAGAACGATAATTTTATCTAAATCAATATCTTATAATATTTTAATTTCATCATGATACACATACTCATTATTTCCTAATCATTTCGTTTAATAGCTTTTAATAGACTTTTATATCGTGTTCATAATATGATAATAATAGTAATCAAAATAATTAGGTGTTACTAATATTAGTTTTAATTACAATAATACTAATAATGATAATTACTATGACATTATTAACGATAATACTAATAATTATTTTAATGATAATATAATAATAATAATAACAATAACAATAACCATTTTTAAATAATGATATATATATATATATATATATATATATATATATATATATATATATATATATATATATATATATATATATATATATATATATATATATATATATATATATATATATATATTAATAATGATAATAATAATAATGATAATAATAATAATAATAATAATAATAATAATAATAATAATAATAATAATAATAATAATAATAATAATAATTAGATAATAATGATAATGCTAATTATAAATTTAACGATAATAACAATAGTAATAATAATAAAAATAACAATTTTTAATGATAAATCCTTTTATTGATAAAGATAATAAAATAATAATAATAAGATAAAACTAGAACGACGATAATAACGACGATAATAATAATCATTTTTAATAATAATACAAAAATTCGATTGACTATAACTTTAAATCCGTTCATCGAAACCATTCGATATCTAAAGTAAAAGTTCTTAATTTTTCGCTAGCTTTTCAATGACATGCATATCTTATACCTTATCTCAACCACATATATAACTAATTCAGGATTCAACATAACCTAACTAAAGGCAATATCAAAAGTACAAACATGCATAATCCTATATACTCGAGCACTAGTCAGGGATATACTATTAGTATGTAAAAGTTAAATTATGAGTACTCACGTATCAATATTGAGATTCAATATTGCAGGAAAGGTACGTAAACGCAACGGAGACGATAAACACTAGATTGACCTTACGAGCATACCCTCGAACATTACCCATCACCTCCATAGCTATAACACATAATTTCTTTAGCTCTATCACGCTCGAAAAACAATTTTGAAATCACTCGGATAGTACTCCGTCGTAATATTTTATGTATACTAATAATATCTTGAAATAATACGGAGTAAATATATATATGTAAATCGATTGAAAGAGTTTAGAGAAAAATATTTTCAAGTTTCTATAAAATAATGAAACCTATTGAATTCTATTTATAATAGATTTTTGAATTATTAAAGTGAATTATTAAAGTATGAATTATTAAAGTAAATTATTAAAGTATGAATTATTAAAGTGAATTATTAAAGTATGAATTATTAAAGTGAATTATTAAAGTATGAATTATTAAAGTGAATTATTAAAGTATGAATTATTAAAGTCAATTATTAATGTTAAAGTAAAGTAAAAATAAAGTAAAGGTAAAGTTTAAGTATAGTAAAAGTATAAAACTATGTACGTATAATACGCGTATAAATATATATAATATTAATTTAAATCATTATATATATTTAATAAAATATAAATATCGTTATCTTTATCATACTGGTTAAGTAATGAGTTGTCGAAAGTGGTTCTAGATATTTATAAAAGTTATATACGTTTTAATAATAAAGTTCTTTTTAAACTGAAAACGTTTTTGTACGTTTGAAACTAAATCAAATAAATATGATAATTTTGTTTTCCAAAACTAAATATATTTAAGAATCATTTTGTTTAAAGGTTAAAATAATGAAAATCGTTATATCATAAAATGTTTTAGAAAAGTAAAATCATATATATTCATAATAGGTTTCAAGTTTTTAAATTACAGTCTGTTGGTGAAGCATGCGATAAAGTTCAAAGGTTAAATAAACGTATGAAATCATCTTAATGAAAAATGTCGAGTTACTTAACTTGTCGATATCCAACATCTAAGTTATTTACACTCCACGTTCTTACTTATAAATCACTTTACCATTTTCCGAATGTTGTCAAAAAGAATAGATTTCTTAAATCACAGTGGACCTCATAAGATAGACCCGTAATCATATCACAATGTATCTGATAAATCAATCATTTGATATTATCTTCTAATTTCATCGATAAACATATTGAAACAAATACGTTCATGTAAAGTATTATACGTTTAATACTTTATTAATATTCTCAAGTTATAATATATATATATATATATATATATATATATATACATATATATACATATTTATTTATATATAACGGTTCGTGAATCGTCAGAATTTGGTCGAGGTTATAATGAATGTATGAACACAATTTAAAATTCTTGAGATTTAACTTAACAAACTTTGCTTATCGTGTCGGAATAATATAAAGATAAAGTTTAAATTTGGTTGGAAATTTCCGGGTTGTCACAGTACCTACCCGTTAAAGAAATTTCGTTCCGAAATTTGAATGGGATGGTCATGGCTGACAATAAGTATGTTTTCATGACGTATACGAGTTGAAATTTAGAGTTTTATTATCATCAAGTAATATAGATAAAGCAATTTGATTTTTGTGAAGAGTACGAGTGAAGTTATCACAAAAGAATGAAATAAGTAAATGCACGTTCTTTTTAACCAATGACATAGTCACGGTTGATTTCCGGAATTCAAGGAATTTAGAGAAAATCTTCGTAATAAGATTTGGTTCTTCGATAATTAAGGAAGTTAGGATCCGTTTTGATTAAATGCGATAATCTGTTTTGATTTCTCTGTCGGATATTTTACTATATATCCACCCCCTTCGTTTCCTTATTTTCACAACTCACACCTTTTATTCTTTCTCCCTCAATTCATACTTTATAGCATTCGCTAATATGCTCCATCCAGTTCTGATTCTTGATATACTCCTAACTTTCATATATGTCATTATTCTTTTTTATCTGCTGCCGGAAGAATCTATTTACTTCTACTATACTCTTGGTTTTATAGTGTTTTTAGTTCTCCCGTATCTTTATATTGCTATATGCATCGATATATATGGTTTGTAATTTCTGGGTTGTTGTTGGGTTTTATATATTCCCTTATACTTCAAAGTCCCTGCTTCTGTCTTCTATAATCATTGTCATCCACAGTTAATACTCCCTCCTATTTGCTGCGATTTATACTCCAATTTCTATTTTGGAGCTTTGTCCTTTCGTTTCTTCTTCTTGCGATTAAGCATCGCTTGTAATGGTCCATAATTTGCAGATATAAATTTCAAAATGAACATTGTTAATGTTATAAGAAGGAAATGGTAATGGCACGGTCTTGATTTGTTAAATTACCAGAATACCCTGGAAAAGACCGAATCATCAAGAAATATTTTCTTAATATTTTATAGGTTAAATAGAATACAAGAGTCGTGTAACCTGGCACATGATGATGTTATGATCTGTGAATCATCACGTTCCATTTAAAAACTCAGCATGACTTACTGTAATATAATCACGTTGATCAAGTGTCATTATATTATACTAACTCATGCTTCAGTTCCCAAAACTACTTCAATAGTATACATATTTTAAATTCGAATTTTTCAGAATTTAGAAACTAAAATAGTTTCTTTTGTAATGTAACACAGATAGCGCAAAGAGATAAATGATTTCGAATAACAATAGTTATGAAGATATCTTCAGAAACATTGAAGATATTTATAATGAAAGATATGATGATATCTTAGAATATCTAAGATCAGAGGATGATGAAGAATATTATTCATAAGGGTTTTGAGTCAAGAGTAAGGTATTTGATAATAATTTAGCAGACACTGAATCATTTGGATTCTTTGAAGACAGGTTTAGTTTTTGTGATTTGTCCACAGCCTCCTTCATGGTTTGCTTAATCCGTTTTCCAGTTCTAAACCTTCTCTTTTTCTGAGCTTTTCTAACACACTATCCTTTATTATCAAACTTTTGACTGTTAAGGTCGTTTACAGTTTTTGCTGCTTCATCAGCATTTTCCAAACTTCGGAGAACTAGTTCGCAGTTTAGGGTGTTTTTCAGAAACTTCACATTCGAAGTATATAAGTCTAGGAGGTAGATGTTATATATACACCTATAACCGTTGGCGGAGACATGCTACAAGATTTCAAAATACTGATTACTGATTCCCAGTAATTGACATGACAATTCTTTTTACAAGATGCGAATGAGTAAACGATGGGGTTCCGATAAATATAATGATTTTTTGGAAAGTCAAAGATCAGTGAAGTTGTTGGTAAGTTTATTGCTAATGTGGTGAGACATAAAAGGTTCTCCGGTCACGATGACGAAAGGGCAACGTCTATATCAAGATCATAATAAGACTGTTTCAACTAAAAAGTCGAAGTTGACTTGCTAGAGCTGTGACAAAACTGACTAATTTGAAAAGGAATCACAAAGTTATTTTTGCTAATAAATGCCAAAGGGTCTGACATGGATACGTGTTAAATTATGACTCTGGTTTCGAGAGCTTTTCAGATGCAAGACTGTGGTTAATATGTGGTTGGATCATCATCTCGATTTTTCATTATTTGAAGTGTCTTCAGGAATTTCGAAGGGTTTTGAACACATATTGTAATCGTTAATATACATATGATGTTCTAACACAGTTTGAAGTCAAAGTATAGCTTGTGAAAGATGTAAGGATCTAAGAGTGATGATTTTGGTCATATCTCGAGTTGAATTCTGAGATTTCAAAATCAAAATATGTAATTAAATTTTGAATGAGTATGGTTGTTTTGATTTCTATAAAAGAATGTATATTGTTGTGAAAGTAGGGAGTATAATGGATGATTTGCTGAATCAGATTCGAAGAATGTAACATATTAATTGTGAATTTATATATCTCTCGGGTATTACCTACCCGTTAAAAAAATTCACAATTAATATTTTGTACAAAAGAATTTTATTACAGTCTTTATGAAAATATATATATGTATATTTTCTTCAGATGTAACATAGATTTAATGAGTTAATGTTAAATTAAACTCATTTGATTTACGGTTGAAACTAGAATTGAATAATCCCTAAAGGCTTTAAAAATTACATAACTTTTACGGAGTATTTCTTTAATGACATTGAAATTATGAATCAATACTTCGTTATTTGTTGATGTATGATGTTCGGTTCGTGGAATTCTTGTGAATTTCACAAAGTACGAATGATGTTATTTGAAAAGTTTCGAGTACATCGATGATGAAAGTGTAAAATCAAACATATATTTGAATAATATACTTGATTTATTATGAGATGGAATTTTTTTGAATTAAAACAGAGATTGTAGTTAACGATGGTTAAGTTGCGGGCGAAGGACGTACATTATTACATATTTGTAATATGAATTAACCGAGTAGTTAAGATTCACACACACAATAGCTTAGCATGGAAAGATTTATTTTTATTTCAAAATATATATATATATAATATACATATAATTTCTTCAGAGGGAATGAGTTAATTCTTCGTAACTCGTTGATGCAATATACGCGTTATTGATTCGTAGTGATGTCCACAATGATTCTTGAACTGATGGAGTTTGTGATGTTATAGGTGTTGTTGATTCTGATGTTGACTGTACTGACGATGCTGATGACGCTGATGATACTGTTGATGCTGTTGGTAAAACAAGTTTAGCTTATTAATCACACACCATTTTTGTCAGGGTTTCTACTCTTCCTTCTATCATTTTGGTTTGCTTAACTGATTTATGGTTAGGGCTAGATTAGATAATCTCTAAAACTTTAGAGATTACATAATCGCCGCGGAATGTTTCTCCAATGAAGTTATGAATTAATACTTCGCCAGTTATTGTTGTTGGTACTCCTTGGTATCCATGGTGTGTATGACGTTGATGCTCGTGGGACAGATTGTGAAGTTGAGGTTTACGACATGGTTGTGGTTGGAGGTGGTAATTGTACTGTTGGCGTTGATGATGGTGGTACTGGTTATGCTGCTGGTACTGCTGCTGGTGTTTGTAATCTCTGCACCATATTCTCCAAAGCCACTACCCGAGCGCGAAGCTCGTTGACTTCTTCTATTACACTGGGTTGGTTTTCGGTTCGGACGAGCGGATAAATAAAATCTAGAATTTGATGTAATATATAATCATGATGAGATACTCTGGAAATGAGAGAGAAAATGGTGTTTCGGACAGGTTCGCCGGTAAGTGCTTTAGGTTCTTCGTCAAGAGGGCAATGTGATGGATGGAAAGGATCGCCTTCTTCTTGTCTCCAATGATTAAGGAGGCTACGAACCCATCTCCAATTCATCCAGAATAGGTGATGACTGATTGGTTGATCCATTCCGGTCACACTGCTTTCAGAGCTTGAGTGAGATTCCATTTCGGAATCCGAGTGACTTGAACTAATGACGAATTCCATTTCGTACGATTTAATAAAAAAAATTTCGATATGAAATGATCTTCCGGCTATTGGATGGTATTCTAATTACATAGAATATCTATATATATAGAGCAAAAGATTTCGTAAATTACGGAGGAATTTACGGAATATATCAGTCAAAGTTTAAAGTAACAGATACGATAAGATATGATTTAGCAGATACGCTAAGATATGAATTTTGTCTTTACACTACTCTTGCAATTAATGTAGCAACACGTGTCTAGACTAATAATGATAAGCAGGTAATTTCCTAAGGATGATAAGCAGATGATTTCCGACTAGAAGTGATAAGCAAAACTTTTGTCATGCAGACACGGTCGAAGTCCAGACTCACTAATGCATCCTAACGACTTATCAGTTAGACACACTAATGCAGACCTGGTTCGCTAAGACCACCGCTCTGATACCAACTGAAAGGACCCGTTCATATACATTATAAACGATTCACAATAGTTGATTACATCGCGAGGTATTTGACCTCTATATGATACATTTTACAAACATTGCATTCATTTTTAAAAGACAAACTTTCTTTACAACGAAAGTTGACGGCATGCATACCATTTCATAATACATCCAACTATAATTGACTTAATAATAATCTTGATGAACTCAACGACTCGAATGCAACGTCTTTTGAAATATGTCATGAATGACTCCAAGTAATATCTCTAAAATGGGCAAATGCACAGCGAAAGATTTCTTTCATACCTGAGAATAAACATGCTTTAAAGTGTCAACCAAAAGGTTGGGGAGTTCATTAGTTTATCATAATCATTCATTTCCATCATTTTAATAGACCACAAGAATTTCATTTTCAGTTCTCATAAATATATGTCCCATGCATAGAGACAAAATATCATTCATATGGATTGAACACCTGGTAACCGACATTCACAATATGCATATAAGAATATCCTCATCATTCCGGGATCCTCCTTCGGACATGATATAAATTTCGAAGTACTAAAGCATCTGGTACTTTGGATGGGGCTTGTTGGGCCCGATAGATCTATCTTTAGAGTTCGCGTCAATTAGGGTGTCTGTTCCCTAATTCTTAGATTACCAGACTATAAAAAGGGGCATATTCGATTTCGATAATTCAACCATATAATGTAGTTTCGATTACTTGTGTCTATTTCGTAAAACATTTATAAAAATTGCGCATGTATTCTCAGCCCAAAAATATAAAGGGTAAAAAGGCAAATGAAACTCACCATACTGTATTTCGTAGTAAAAATACATATAACGTCATTGAACAAGTGCAAGGTTGGCCTCGGATTCACGAACCTAAATTAAGTATATATATTTATATGTTGGTCAATATTTGTCTAACAATTTAGGTCAGGTCATAGTGTATCACAATCCTAATGCTCGAGACTAATATGCAAAAGTCAACAAAAGTCAATTTGACTAAAAAATAATTTCCAAAATTTATACATGATTATTATAGAGTTTAAATATCGTCATTTTTATATTTTTAAATATTTTTAAAAGATTTATTAGAGTAAATAATAAAATTCATTTATTAATAAATAAAATTTTTATATTAAAATTTATATAATAAAATATACTCTTATATATATTAAGTAATAAAATTTATAGAGTTCATGTAATATCATAAAGATAATATGATATGTATTATTAAAGTAATTTTATTACACGTAGTAAAATATGTTTGTATCACATATTTATTTGATAAAATAATATCTATAATAATAGTAAGTAAAAGTTGTATTATTTTGTAATAATAATTATTATTATTCTATTACTAAAATATCAATATTTATAGTTACTAAAATGACATTATGATAAAATGATAATTCTAATTATGATAACTTTAATATTTACGATACTTTTTAATATTATCTTTAAAATAATAATTCTATTAATAATGATATTTTATAATAACAATGACATTTCTATTAAAATGATATTTTTTGTTAAAATGATAGTTTTAATACTAACGATACTTTTAATAATAATAGTAATGATAAAAATAATAAGAACGATAATTTTATCTAAATCAATATCTTATAATATTTTAATTTCATCATGATACACATACTCATTATTTCCTAATCATTTCGTTTAATAGCTTTTAATCGACTTTTATATCGTGTTCATAATATGATAATAATAGTAATCAAAATAATTAGGTGTTACTAATATTAGTTTTAATTACAATAATACTAATAATGATAATTACTATGACATTATTAACGATAATACTAATAATTATTTTAATGATAATATAATAATAATAATAACAATAACAATAACCATTTTTAAATAATGATATATATATATATATATATATATATATATATATATATATATATATATATATATATATATATATTAATAATGATAATAATAATGATAATAATAATAATAATAATAATAATAATAATAATAATAATAATAATAATAATAATAATAATAATAATAATAATTAGATAATAATAATAATAATACTAATTATAAATTTAACGATAATAACAATAGTAATAATAATAAAAATAACAATTTTTAATGATAAATCCTTTTATTGATAAAGATAATAAAATAATAATAATAAGATAAAACTAGAACGACGATAATAACGACGATAATAATAATCATTTTTAATAATAATACAAAAATTCGATTGACTATAACTTTAAATCCGTTCATCGAAACCATTCGATATCTAAAGTAAAAGTTCTTAATTTTTCACTAGCTTTTCAATGACATGCATATCTTATACCTTATCTCAACCACATATATAACTAATTCAGGATTCAACATAACCTAACTAAAGGAAATATCAAAAGTACAAACATGCATAATCCTATATACTCGAGCACTAGTCAGGGATATACTATTAGTATGTAAAAGTTAAATTATGAGTACTCACGTATCAATATTGAGATTCAATATTGCAGGAAAGGTACGTAAACGCAACGGAGACGATAAACACTAGATTGACCTTACGAGCATACCCTCGAACATTACCCATCACCTCCATAGCTATAACCCATAATTTCCTTAGCTCTATCACGCTCGAAAAACAATTTTGAAATCACTCGGACAGTACTCCGTCGTAATATTTTATGTATACTAATAATATCTTGAAATAATACGGAGTAAATATATATATGTAAATCGATTGAGAGAGTTTAGAGAAAAATATTTTCAAGTTTCTATAAAATAATGAAACCTATTGAATTCTATTTATAATAGATTTTTGAATTATTAAAGTGAATTATTAAAGTATGAATTATTAAAGTAAATTATTAAAGTATGAATTATTAAAGTAAATTATTAAAGTATGAATTATTAAAGTGAATTATTAAAGTATGAATTATTAAAGTGAATTATTAAAGTATGAATTATTAAAGTCAATTATTAAAGTTAAAGTAAAGTAAAAATAAAGTAAAGGTAAAGTTTAAGTATAATAAAAGTATAAAACTATGTACGTATAATACGCGTATAAATATATATAATATTAATTTAAATCGTTATATATATTTAATAAAATATAAATATCGTTATCTTTATCATACTGGTTAAGTAATGAGTTGTCAAAAGTGGTTCTAGATATTTATAAAAGTTATATACGTTATAATAATAAAGTTCTTTTTAAACTGAAAACGTTTTTGTACGTTTGAAACTAAATCAAATAAATATGATAATTTTGTTTTCCAAAACTAAATATATTTAAGAATCATTTTGTTTAAAGGTTAAAATAATGGAAATCGTTATATCATAAAACGTTTTAGAAAAGTAAAATTATATATATTCATAATAGGTTTCAAGTTTTTAAATTACAGTCTGTTGGTGAAGCATGCGATAAAGTTCAAAGGTTAAATAAACGTATGAAATCATCTTAATGAAAAATGTCGAGTTACTTAACTTGTCGATATCCAACATCTAAGTTATTTACACTCCACGTTCTTACTTATAAATCACTTTACCATTTTCCGAATGTTGTCAAAAAGAATAGATTTCTTAAATCACAGTGGACCTCATAACATAGACCCGTAATCATATCACAATGTATCTGATAAATCAATCATTTGATATTATCTTCTAATTTCATCGATAAACATATTGAAACAAATACGTTCATGTAAAGTATTATACGTTTAATACTTTATTAATATTCTCAAGTTATAATATATATATATATATATATACACACACATATATATACATATTTATTTATATATAACGGTTAGTGAATCGTCGGAATTTGGTCGAGGTTATAATGAATGTATGAACACAATTTAAAATTCTTGAGATTTAACTTAACAAACTTTGCTTATCGTGTCGGAATAATATAAAGATAAAGTTTAAATTTGGTTGGAAATTTCCGGGTTGTCACAATAACCTGCTAAACCCAGAAAACTCTTGATTTCTGTCGGCATTTTTGGAGAGTTCCAATTCATTACAGCTTCTATCTTAGACTGATCTACTTTGATACCCTGTTCACAAATCACATGACCCAGAAACTGTACTTCCCGCAGCCAAAATTCACACTTGGAGAACTTAGCATACAACTGTTCCTGTTTCAGGAGTTCTAATACCAATCTCAAATGTGTAGCATGATCTTTCTCGGTTTTCGAATATATCAAGATATCATCTATGAAGACAATCACAAACTTGTCAAGATACTGACGACACACCCTATTCATTAAATCCATAAACACTGCTGGCGCGTTTGTTAACCCGAATGGCATAACTAAAAATTCATAATGACCATATCTAGTTCTGAACGCTGTTTTCGGTATATCACTCTCTGCAACACGTACCTGATGATACCCTGAACGTAAATCAATCTTTGAAAAGTAGGAAGCACCCTACAACTGATCAAATAAATAATCTATTCTTGGTAACGGATACTTATTCTTGATTATTCTCTTATTCAGGTCGCGGTAATCTATACACATTCTAAGTGACCCATCTTTCTTTTTCACAAACAAAACAGGAGCACCCCACGGTGAAGAACTTGGTCGGATAAACCCCTTATCTAACAGTTCCTAAATTTGAGACATCATTTCTCGGATTTCTGATGGAGCTAATCTGTAAGGAGCTTTTGCAACTGGTGTAGCACCGGGAACCAAATAAATTTTATACTCTACTTCACGTACTGGAGGTAACCCTGGCAAATCATCTGGAAATACTTCGGGAAATTCTGACACAACGGGAATATCGGTCACCTGCTTCTTCTCTTTCTTAACATCAATCACATAGGCTAAGAATGAATCACACCCTTTCGTTATTGCCTTCTGAGCTTTCATTAGGGAAATCATAGGAAAGTTAAATCCACTGCGCTCTCCCCAAACTATCACTCGGGATCCGTCGGCCAAACGGAAAGAAATCATCTTCTTATCACACTTAATATTAGCCCTATTAGCTCTTAACTAATTCATGCCTATGACTACATCAAAGCTAGGTATAGGCATCAACAAACAGGTTAAAGGAAAGGAATGGCCATCAATTTCGATGGTAATTCCAGACACAGATGATGTGCATGGAACCATTTTACCATCAGCTACTTCTATCCCCAAAGGTGCATCTAACATCCTAACAGGCAACTTCAACTTATCACAAAAGCCTAAGGACATAAAATAACGATTCGCTCCAGAATCAAAAAACACACGAGCTGGCAAGGAATTAACCAAGAACATACCGGTAATGACGTCATCGGTAGCGGTTGCAGCGTCTACCGTCATCTGAAACGCCCTTGCCTCTGCTGTTGGAGGATTCTTTCTCTTCTGCCCGGCAGTAGAAGTAGAAGATCCCCTGGAAGTAACTGACCTCGCCCCTGACCCTGCCCCAGAACCGGATCTTGACGCAGATGGACAATTTGCTGATCTATGCCCCTCTTGATGGCAACTCTAACAAACATTAGACTTAAAAGAACAAGCTGTTGATTCATGACCTAACACTCCACATTTCAAACACCTTCTGGTCATTGGAGAACACGGGCCGGTATGGGTTGACTTACAAACATTACACCACCCAGACTGACTTGAACCCGATCCACTCATACCAGATTTACTTTTCTGTTTAAACCTGCCTGACTTTTTACCACGAAAACCAGATTGCTTACTCGACTGCTGAGTCGACTGTCCACCTGATTGACTTTCTGATTTTCCCCCAAAAGATCCACCCTTTGAACTTTCTCTTTTCGCTGCCATTATATCACCTTCAGTAACTTTAGCCATCTCATGAGCATGTGCCAAGGTTGTTGCAAATCTCGCAACGCTTCTGTACTCTGGCTTAATCACTCGCATAAAATGCTGAATCTTATCTTTCTCAGTTGGTACCCACTGTTGAACGAACCTTAGTTTGATGTGAAATCTCTGAAAACCTCATCAATCGTCATACTTTCTGTCATCTTCATACTCAGAAACTCGGTTTTCAATCTTTCCATCTCATACTCAGAACAATACTGCTCACGAACTTTAGCAGCAAATTGTTCCCAGGTAATTTGACTGATCTGTTCTTTAGGTAAATATGCAGTGATAGAGTCCCACCATTCCATTGCTTCACCTTTGAGAAGCCTACTAGCAAATAACACCATGGATTCTAGCTCACAAAAACATGCTTCTAACGCCCTCTCCACTTCTCTTAGCCAATTGAGGGTCATCGTAGGGTTTGTGTGTCCGCTGTACTCAGGAGGTTTGCAGTCCATAAACTGTTTATAGGTACACTTCCTTCTTGTCTCAGGGACTTGAAATGGGTACATCATTTGATTAGGAAAAGTCTAGTTAAACGAAAATGGCATTTGATAGTTTTGATAGGTATTTTGTGGAAACTATGATTGGGAACTGCCACCGGCTTGATTATAAAGGTTAGGAGGAAAGGTTGTGTTTAACGCAGTGGTATTAGGGTTCCATTGCGCCGGTTCTTGTTCCAATCCCTTAATTTTCTCCTGAGCTTCTAGTAACCAACTTTGAAGTTCTATTACTTCTTGAGAAGTTTCTTCTTCTGAAGACACATGTCCATCTTCGTCAGGGGCTCTGAATGTACCAGTTCCAGGGGCAGCAGGGCCAGTAGCGTTAGCTTCGTTATCGGTCATTGCTGCACTACCACAACACTCACACCAAAGCTTAGTATAAATTCTGTTAGTACTAACAACTAACACATATCCTGTCCTAATACTCACTTAACCCATCCCCAGCATGTTATGTTTGACATGACTCTTCTAAGTTTGAGAACATGACATGTAGATCATAATGCACATGCTGCCAAACTCAGCTCTGATACCAACTTGTGACACCGCTATTTTTTTTTTTTTTTACATACGTGGCGGAAGCATTTATTTATTAATTACAAAATAAACATTAACTATTGCTAAGACAACTAGTGTCACGTGTCATTACAAAATACATGTTTATACGGAGAAGATGTAGTTACAATCTTTTTCAAAAGTACACGGTTTAAACTATAAAAGATCACATCAGAGTTAATCATGTCAAACATAACATCACTATGCCCGTCTTCTCTCAAAAAGCACTATCTACAAAAGCTATCAACCTGCAGGGAGGAGATGGAGGGGAATTAGCACGAAGCTAAGTGAGTACAACTAACTACAGGCCATAGCATACATAAGTGTTATACTAATCATGTCACAATAGTCTAACACACAAACATCACCCAAGTGCCGTCTATAGAGACTCTGGCGGCTCGGCCAAACCATTAACCACCAGCTGATCGGACTGGGGCTTACCAGAAGTTCCTCCACCACCGTATGTATATACATAATCCACACGCGACGGACGCGTCATTCACATATATATACACCACGGCTGTCTAGGCTACCACAGAGGAACCCAACCCGCAGGTTGATCTCTCCTACCGAGGCTACCACACAATAGGGATGCACTGGGCTCCAGCAGACAAGCATCAACTAACATGCAGTCATCACAAGGAACTAACTAACCACAACAATAAGTATATCTAACAAGCATGGCAATCATAATATAACAAGCTTGTATATACTATATTCTCCAGTTAGTCCCACTCACCGATTACCAGCAAACGAGAAGGTATTCAGCTATCTAATCACTGAACCTTCTCTTTCTCCTTTTCTCCTGAGAAAAACATATACACAAGTTAGTTTCTGTCCATTAACCCAAAATAACACAATACAGAAATTTTTGTCAGAAAAAGTGTCTGCTAAAAATTTTTGCTTAACACTTATGCACTTTCAAAATTCAAAACCTGGACATCAAAATACAAACGGGCAGCATAACGGCTAAAAATCAACACTTGGTAAAATATTTCACTGCCAAAGACACTCGGTCGACTGTCAGAGACAGTCGGCCGACTGTCTACACTCACTAGGCCGAGTATCTAGTCACTCGGTCGATGGTCTCTCACATACACACTCGGCCGTGGGTCATACACATTCGGTCGATGGTCTCGTCGATCGGTCGAGTGTCAGGAGACACTCGGCCGACCATGTTCATCTGCAGAAGCTGAAAACAAAGTGATGAGTTTCACCCAAAATCGACCAATTCTTGCTCTGGAGCTCGATTATGACATCAAAACTGACCAAATCGAAGACACTATACATTAAGAAACATAAACCCACAAGATTTGGACTCAAACAACTTCAAATCTATCCACTTTGACCCAAAATACACACTTTATAAAAACTAACACAAAAACCCCATTTTCTTGAAGATTAAAGCATGAAAACTTGTGATTCTTACCTTGAAAGAATCGGTGAATTACACGGAACATAAAGATGTAAATGATTCGAGCTCTAAAACAAGGATTACAAATTAGGGTTTGATTGTAGGTTAAAGGAAGGTACGGGAGTGTTTTGGGAATTTTCTGGAAAATGCAAGAAGGGAATAGTCATCAGTCTATTATTTGGGATTAAATCCCATACTGTGTAACTCACGGGTATTTACCAGTTATCTGATATCTTTTGTACATAATTTAGCAACCCAAACGAAGTCCAAATTAAATAAACAAACCTGTTCTGTGACCCTTGTCACAAACTGGTCCTACCCACATCATTAAATAATAATAAATATTAAATAAAAATATAAGCATAAAATAACACAAAACAAACTTAAAGGCAATCTAGCAATCTTACATCTAGGCCCGATTGAGGATGTTACAGTTTTCCTACAACAACAGCTATCATTCTAGCATTGAGGCGGCACCATTCGAGGCACTTTATGGGAGGAAGTGCAGGTCTCCGATTTGTTAGAGTGATGTGGGGGGAAAACAGATTACAGGTCCGAAAATTATCCAGGAAACCACTGACAAGGTCATTCAGATTCAGCAACGATTGAAAACAGCCCGGAGTCGGCAAAAGAGCTACGCGGATGTTAGAAGGAAACCTTTAGAGTTTGAGGAGGGTGATATGGTTATGCTTAAGGTATCACCTTGGAAAGGTGTTATTTGTTTTGAAAAGCGAGGGAAATTGAGCCCAAGATACATTGGGCCATTCAAGATCGAAAAATGCATTGGGCCGGTGGCCTATCAACTTGAACTACCTCCACAATTAGAAAAGATTCACAACACCTTTCATGTTTCGAACCTGAAGAAATGCCTAGCTACCGAAGATCTCATTATCCCTTTAGACGAAATTAAGATTGATGAGAAACTAAATTTCGTCGAAGAACCCGTCGAAATTATGGATCGTGAGGTCAAACGACTCAAACAAAGTAAGATACCAATCGTTAAGGTTCGGTGGAATGCTCGTAGAGGACCTGAATTCACTTGGGAACGAGAAGACCAAATGAAGCTGAAGTACCCACATTTGTTTTCCGATATCGCACGTTAACTAGGTACTATTCTAAATTTCGGGACGAAATTTAATTTAACGGGTGTGTAATGTAATGACCCGGATTTTTCCGCTAATATATTGAAGATTAATATTTACATAATTAATTTTTCCAACATGTTAAGCAATCAAACTCATTAAGAATTGGTTATTTATAATGAATTTTATACAAACGTTTGGCCACCCAGTCTGTCTGACGATTCACGAACGTCATAAATTGAAATAATTATATAATGATGTATATATGGAGATATATATATATATATATATATATATATATATATATATATATATATATATATATATATATATATATATATATATATATATACTTATGATTTGTTAAAATGATATTTAAGTATCTCATTATATATAATAACAATTGGTTATATACATAAAATGAGATTACTAACTTAAAGACTTCAAGACTATATACATATATATAACGATTGACGTTGTAATAACTTCTAAATTGAAATGTATGTATATGTATTGTATTAATATGTATTAATATACTTTTGAAAGACTTAATAATATATATCAATATATTTATACTTAATAAAGATAGCTATACTCATTTTCTCATTCAATTTTATCAAGAATCCTATTCGTATTCATACGGTATTTATACCTGTATCATACCCAGCTTCTATACGTATTTACTATAGGTATATACATACCAAATCATTGATCTTAGTAGCCTTCAATCAGTTGTGAGACATGTATAAACATGATGTAGACTTGTGAAAACCATGGCTTGGAAACTAGTATGACTAAATGCATAAAGTTACAAACCATGGAGCCATGTTGTTGCCCCCATTTTGATGCCAACATGTTGGATAAATAACCATCCATTTCATTCCAATTAACCACATCATTTTACTCTTTAAACACATACTCAAACACTCTCTCAAACCTCCATTCAATTCAGCAAGTATTGGTCTCATAATCCAAGTTATAATCATCATAACAAAGCTTGATCAAGAACACTTCAAGAATTCCAATACATCAAGGGTATCTTTGAACTCAAGATATTCTCCTTATTTCTCCAGCAACTTTACTCATTTGATTTGAGGTAGTAACCTTATTCATAATCTTATTCGATTCATATTCATATAGCTATCTTATTTTGAGTTATAACTAATAACAACAAGAACATAGTTTAGATTATTTCTAAACTTGTTTGCAAATAAACTTAATCCTTCTAACTTGACTTTTAAAACACTTAAACACATGTATTATGATAGTATGTCAAGCTAACATAAGGATATAAAACTTGTAAACACAAAGAACACCTTAAAATCGAATATACGCCGTCTTAATCGAACGGGGGCTGTTTTGGGTTTAATTTTAAAAATCTATCTTAAACTTTGAATTAAAAGATTTCCTTTGATGAAAAATCTTATTTTATATGGATATGAAATATATCCAAAATTCATGGTTAAACTCTAAGTGAAAGTATGTTTTTCAAAAGGGTCATCAAGATGTCGTTCTTACGACGGATATGACTATCTTCTCTTATTTGACACCTAAGCTGTATTTTCGACTATAAACTTATACTTTTTCTGTTAAGATTAGTAATGTTGAGTTCGATACGAAACCATGGCAACTCGAATCACTCAAAACGGATTTGTAAGGAAGAAATTATGGGTAAAACAAAATTGGATATTTTTCTTAATTTTTAGCTACTGACATGATTTATAAAAATGGATGCTAACCTTATCCTAGCTAACTTACCTTGTATCCTACATGTATTTATACATGTCTTGTTCCCGAACTTATGGAAATACAATTTATAATAGTCGTGATTAAGTTCTACGACAATATATTATAGTCTTAATAAAGATCGTAAGGCACCATATATATATATATATATATATATATATATATATATATATATATATATATATATATATATATATATATATATATATATATATATATATATATATATATATATATATATATATATATATATATGACTTGATCACCATGGATTCGTATACAAAGTTTTGACATATCATTTTGACTTCTTCTATATATATTATTGGAACGAACTATTAGACACCATTGGCAGTAATCTCGAGTTAGCTGTGGGTCGAAGTGGATTCCAAAATATTATATACTTTGAGTTGTGATCGAGCCTGAGACATGTAAACAATGGGTCGCGGATTGCTTCAGACAATATACATATTATGTGTCTTATTATATTAAGACAATATATTATAGTGTTAGTGAATTCTAACACAATATATGCATTTATATTTATATATATATTTATATATATATTTATACTGTCGGACTATTGGACTATTGGACTATTGGACTACGAACGTTGGACTACTAACAATGGACAATTAAAATTATCACAAGTATCATAAGTATGGAATATTTATTATATATATATATCTTGACACAAGAATATTATTATTAGGTTCGTGAATTTGTCAAAAGGCCAAGTCTTATCACCATCTATTCGGAAATCATCACAAGTGAGTTATAGTCCCATTTTTACTATCTAAATTATTTTGGGATGAGAATACATGCAAAATTTATAATTACAAAATAAGCACAAATTCATGGAACTACATTCTACGATTGTTTTGTTATACCGGATATCTGTACTTATTATTATTATGCTTGGTAACCTAAGAATTAGTGAAAAACACTATTTGACGCGAATCCTAAAGGTAGATCTACGGGCACCAACCACCCTCATTTTCGAATAGTGGAAATGCTTTAGTACTTCGAAGGGTTCTTGTCATACATTTAAATAGTGGAATGTATGATGCCAGATATCTTAATCGCTCTATGTTAAGGTCGATTACCAGGCGACTCATCGTATGAATGATTTTTGCAGTTGTAATGATCCTGCGCATTTAATTAAATGAAATCTTGTGGCTTATTAAATGTTATGATTATTATATAGAAATTAAACCTATGACTCACCAACATTTTTGTTGACGTTTTAAGCATATTTATTCTCAGGTGAATATTAAAAATGCTTCCGCTGTCATATGCCAACCCAAGGTCAAGATTTGGAGTCGGCATAATTATTTATATTATTTAAACTTGCATTCGGAGTATTTGTTGTAATATATTTGATCATATTGTAATGGGTTGTGTAAAAACTTATTTATTTGAGGAGATTGTCTTTGATAGACAATCTAAATTATGTCATTAAGACTTTTATTCAATAATAAAGGTTATGGTTGTTTTTAAAAATGAATGCAAGATTTAAAAAACGTCTCATATAGAGGTCAAAACCTCGCAAAAAAAAAACCAATTAATATGAAACGTTTATAATTAATATGAACGGGGCATTTCATCTACTGCTTATGTGATGCTACTTGGACATAGGATCAAGAGATTATCGCATTTATTACTATTACATTTAAACATTTACTTTACTCCTTTGTAACGACATTTCATTTTCCGCTGCGTACTCCATAAAGTTTAACTTTCTCATTTAGTATTGTTCTCGTTATTATAATATGTTGGTATATTTTGATATTAAGTCACATTTTGCCCAGGCCCTAACTGGGGGTGTGATAGATTGTGTGATGACTCGGGAATTTCCGACTAAATTTAAACTTAATCTTTATATGATTTCGATATGATAAGCAATGTCTGTAATGTTGGGTCTCAAAAATTTTGGAACTATATTCATGTAATTAATTACCTTTGACTGTGCTCGACGATTCACGAACAATTATGTGTAAATAACTATGTAAATACATATAAATATAAATATAAGTGTATATATAATATTTTGAATAAATTGGAAATAAAAAATGTAAAATAATAAATAAAATAAATAAGTTACTATTATATATATATATATATATATATATATATATATATATATATATATATATATATATATATATATATATATATATATATATATGATTCCTATAAATAATTATTATATTATTGTATGGTATGAAAATTGAATGTTCAAAGTATGTTATTATTATGTATATATACATACATATATTAAAAAGGACATATGTAATATTAATATTATTAATTGTATTATTATTAGTATAACTATATATAATATATAGATATGAAAGTTTTTACATTTAATTTTGTTATAATATTACTTCTAATATTATTGTTATCATCATTAATAACATTATTATGGCAAATAGTAATAAAATTACGATTAAGATTAGTATTATTATTATTATTTTTATAATTACCATTATCATTAAAATCATTATTATTATTATAAATATTATTAGAAAATAATATAATTTATTAGTATTATTAATAATATTATTATTTTATTTATTATTTTTATCATTATTCTTATAATTATTATTAATATTATCAAATTTATCAATATTATTATTATTATTATTAATATTACTATGTAAATTATATATTACTAAATAATATTATCATTTATTATCATTTATTATTAATATTAACAAAATATATTTATATTTATTAATTATTAAATTTATATAAATTATAAAAATTAAGAGTGGTACGATTATGTTTCCTATCTCCATCAAAACTATTTTGATCTTTGTTTCCTATCTTAAATTTTCTACATATCCAAATCAAATGTACGAATTCTGTTATAAAGCTTTGTCTGTTTATATTTTTTCTTCCTTTTCCTGCTCCTGATTGATTGATATGTCGACTCACTTCTGCTATGAAATAATAGTATATCTCAAGTTAATTGATAATAATACATTCATCATTATCAACTACAACAGATGATATTCGTTGATATCTCTTAAGGAAAATAGAAAACAAGAAAAACAATCACCATCACTGGTTCGTTCCTTTTTATGATTGTGACCCTCCACAACCGGTTACCACTATGAACGACCGCCACTACCATAAACAAACCACCATGACTTCGTCTTCTCCTCTCTCTTTATTATTTATGTTTTGAACCGTTGCACAACCAAACCCACAAACTATCAAACCGTTACCCTCAATCACCCTTATCGGATTTCTGTTTCACAAAAGCCACTACAGGTTAACCACCCTTGAAAACCTATTAAAACACCACATCTTCTTGTTATCTTTCTCGTAAACTCAAGATTAAACCCGTTAAACCACCACAAGACCAACACCATCCTGGAACTATCCATTTATGGCTGTTATTCTTCTATTCGTTTTTCCAGCTCGAAATTACTTATTGTTGCTGCTATTACGATATCTCTTCTGCTAGCATACCTGATTGAACAAATCCACTAAACCGTCACAAACCTTAAACCAAAAACCACGTAAACAGCCTGCACTCTTTATTTATTTATTTATTTTTTTGTCGTGCTTCCAACTCACTGCAAACCGAGATCAAGAACACCCCATCAGCCACCACATAATTTGCTTCACTTCATGATCATCACCGCCGTCTCCAATCACAAATCTTCATGAACACACCCACAACCATTTTTTTCTCTCTCTCCTCTCAAAAACACGAAGACTTGCTGCTAATCTGTTTCAATTTCGATGAACAACACACCACTATCTTCTATCCTTCATATCCCTTTCTTTTTCTGATTAAAGTGAAACAATCTTGAGACAAATCAACCCCACCGGTAACTGCTACTGCCATGCTTTTGTTTTCTGTTTTGCAAACGCGAATACACCATCTACTACTTCGAATTATTCCTGTTTTAATCAAGTTTTACGGTGCAATTGCAGCAACAATATTTGTGTTATAATAAGTGATCTATTAAACAAATAAAGAAGATGATGTGATGAAGAATGAAGAGATAAGGCATCGTTTTTTTTATAAGATTAGAGAATACCTTTTGGCAGACAACTTACCCTCTTACTTTAATAAAGTAGTAGTAGTTGGGGATTTAATAATGGTGAAGATTGATAAAAACGTGGCTGTGTGTTCCTACTCCCAATCACTAAAATGTAGTGACCCGAACTTTTCCATGGTTATATATATTAATTGAGATTGATATTTACATGATTAAATGTTTCCAACATGTTAAGCAATCAAACTTGTTAAGACTTGATTAATTGAAATATGTTTCATATAGACAATTGACCACCCAAGTTGACCGGTGATTCACGAACGTTAAAACTTGTAAAAACTATATGATGACATATATATGGATATATATATAGTTAACATGATACTATGATAAGTAAACATATCATTAAGTATATTAACAATGAACTACATATGTAAAAACAAGACTACTAACTTAATGATTTTTAAACGAGACATATATGTAACGATTATCGTTGTAAAGACATTTAATGTATATATATCATATTAAGAGATATTCATACATGATAATATCATGATAATATAATAATTTAAAATCTCATTTGATATTATAAACATTGGGTTAACAACATTTAACAAGATCGTTAACCTAAAGGTTTCAAAACAACACTTACATGTAACGACTAACGATGACTTAACGACTCAGTTAAAATGTATATACATGTAGTGTTTTAATATGTATTTATACACTTTTGAAAGACTTCAATACACTTATCAAAATACTTCTACTTAACAAAAATGCTTACAATTACATCCTCGTTCAGTTTCATCAACAATTCTACTCGTATGCACCCGTATTCGTACTCGTACAATACACAGCTTTTAGATGTATGTACTATTGGTATATACACTCCAATGATCAGCTATTAGCAGACCATGTGAGTCACCTAACACATGTGTGAACCATCATTTGGCAACTAGCATGAAATATCTCATAAAATTACAAAAATATGAGTAATCATTCATGACTTATTTACATGAAAACAAAATTACATATCCTTTATATCTAATCCATACACCAACGACTAAAAACACCTACAAACACTTTCATTCTTCAATTTTCTTCATCTAATTGATCTCTCTCAAGTTCTATCTTCAAGTTCTAAGTGTTCTTCATATATTCTACAAGTTCTAGTTACATAAAATCAAGAATACTTTCAAGTTTGCTAGCTCACTTCCAATCTTGTAAGGTGATCATCCAACCTCAAGAAATCTTTGTTTCTTATAGTAGGTTATCATTCTAATACAAGGTAATAATCATATTCAAACTTTGGTTCAATTTCTATAACTATAACAATCTTATTTCAAGTGATGATCTTACTTGAACTTGTTTTCGTGTCATGATTCTGCTTCAAGAACTTCGAGCCATCCAAGGATCCGTTGAAGCTAGATCCATTTTTCACTTTTCCAGTAGGTTTATCCAAGGAACTTAAGGTAGTAATGATGTTCATAACATCATTCAATTCATACATATAAAGCTATCTTATTCGAAGGTTTAAACTTGTAATCACTAGAACATAGTTTAGTTAATTCAAAACTTGTTCGCAAACAAAAGTTAATCCTTCTAACTTGACTTTTAAAATCAACTAAACACATGTTCTATATCTATATGATATGCTAACTTAATGATTTAAAACCTGGAGACACGAAAAACACCGTAAAACCGGATTTACGCCGTCGTAGTAACACCGCGGGCTGTTTTGGGTTAGTTAATTAAAAACTATGATAAACTTTGATTTAAGAGTTGTTATTCTGAGAAAATGATTTTTATTATGAACATGAAACTATATCCAAAAATTATGGTTAAACTCAAAGTGGAAGTATGTTTTCTAAAATGGTCATGTAGACGTCGTTCTTTCGACTGAAATGAGTACCTTTACAAAAACGACTTGTAACTTATTTTTCTGACTATAAACCTATACTTTTTCTGTTTAGATTCATAAAATAGAGTTCAATATGAAACCATAGCAATTTGATTCACTCAAAACGGATTTAAAATGAAGAAGTTATGGGTAAAACAAGATTGGATAATTTTTCTCATTTTAGCTACGTGAAAATTTGTAACAAATCTATTCCAACCATAACTTAATCAACTTGTATTGTATATTATGTAATCTTGAGATACCATAGACACGTATACAATGTTTCGACCTATCATGTCGACACATCTATATATATTTCGGAACAACCATAGACACTCTATATGTGAATGTTGGAGTTAGCTATCCAGGGTTGAGGTTTATTCCAAAATATATATAGTTTGAGTTGTGATCAATACTGAGATACGTATACACTGGGTCGTGGATTGATTCAAGATAATATTTATCGATTTATTTCTGTACATCTAACTGTGGACAACTAGTTGTAGGTTACTAACGAGGACAGCTGACTTAATAAACTTAAAACATCAAAATATATTAAAAGTGTTGTAAATATATTTTGAACATACTTTGATATATATGTATATATTGTTATAGGTTCGTGAATCAACCAGTGGCCAAGTCTTACTTCCCGACGAAGTAAAAATCTGTGAAAGTGAGTTATAGTCCCACTTTTAAAATCTAATATTTTTGGGATGAGAATACATGCAGGTTTTATAAATGATTTACAAAATAGACACAAGTACGTGAAACTACATTCTATGGTTGAATTATCGAAATCGAATATGCCCCTTTTTATTAAGTCTGGTAATCTAAGAATTAGGGAACAGACACCCTAATTGACGCGAATCCTAAAGATAGATCTATTGGGCCTAACAAACCCCATCCAAAGTACCGGATGCTTTAGTACTTCGAAATTTATATCATATCCGAAGGGTGTCCCGGAATGATGGGGATATTCTTATATATGCATCTCATTAATGTCGGTTACCAGGTGTTCACCATATGAATGATTTTTATCTCTATGTATGGGGTGTGTATTGAAATATGAAATCTTGTGGTCTATTATTATGATTTGATATATATAGGTTAAACCTATAACTCACCAACATTTTTGTTGACGTTTTAAGCATGTTTATTCTCAGGTGATTATTAAGATCTTCCGCTGTCGCATACTTAAATAAGGACGAGATTTGGAGTCCATGCTTGTATGATATTGTATATAAAAACTGCATTCAAGAAACTTATTTTGTTGTAACATATTTGTATTGTAAACCATTATGTAATGGTCGTGTGTAAACAGGATATTTTAGATTATCATTATTTGATAATCTACGTAAAGCTTTTTAAACCTTTATTGATGAAATAAAGGTTATGGTTTGTTTTAAAATGAATGCAGTCTTTGAAAAACGTCTCATATAGAGGTCAAAACCTCGCAACGAAATCAATTAATATGGAACGTTTTTAATCAATAAGAACGGGACATTTCAGTTGGTATCCGAGCGTTGGTCTTAGAGAACCAGAATTTTGCATTAGTGTGTCTTATCGAGTTTGTTAGGATGCATTAGTGAGTCTGGACTTCGACCGTGTTTACTTGAAAAATGATTGCTTAACAAATTTTGTTGGAAACTATATATTTTTAACATGTGAATATTATGTGATATATTAATCTCTTAACGCGTTTGATATTATGTGATAGATGTCTACCTCTAGAACAAGTCCCATTGACTCACCTAATAATAATGAAGAGTCAAATGTAAATTGGAATGATTCGTGGACTGATTCACAAGTTCCCGAAGAGGAACCGGAAGAAGAGTCGGAACCAGAAGAAGAATCGGAACCGGAAGAAGAATCGGAACCGGAAGAAGAATCGGAACCGGTGGGGGAAATAATAAAACGGTTAAGTAAAAGAAAATCCTCAACCAACCGACCAAGGTTAATTATGGTCAATGGTGTTTCCGCCAAGGAAGCAAAATATTGGGAGGATTACCAATTCTCCGATGAATCGGATTCCGACGAGAATTCCGATGATGTTATAGAAATTACCCCAACTGAATTTAAAAAGGCAAAAGAAAATAATAAGGGAAAGGGCATAAAAATAGAGAAATCTAATTCCAATCCCGATGAACTTTATATGTATCGTCAACCCCCGAAGTCCTTAAGTTGTAACAATGACCCGGGAACCTCTAAACCACCAGGTTTTTCTAAACCAATGTGGATAACGACGGCTCGTATTAGGGGAACATCATATATCCCTAGAAACTTGGCAAAACGAACCAAAACCGAAGAAGAAGAAACAAGCGAGTCGGAATAAGATAGCTGTATTCGTGTGGTGTAATATATGTAATATAGTGTGCTTATGCTTTATGATATATGTAAAAATTGCTTGTATTAATAAGTATTTTTTTTTATGAATCTAACTCTTGTCTATTTTACAGTATAAAAACACAAAATGGATAGACAACCCAATATTTTAAGAGACCTACCCGGAGACATGATTGATGAAATCTTGTCTAGAGTCGGTCAGAATTCTTCGGCACAACTATTTAAGGCGAGATCAGTTTGTAAGACATTCGAAGAACGTTCCAAGAATGCCTTGGTTTATAAAAGGCTTTCGTTCGAAAGATGGGGGATATCACATTGGGAAATCCATAAGTTACGATGTGTTTACTTTGACGCATATATTGCGGGGAACCCAAATGCTATTTTACGCAATGGGTTAAGAAATTATTTTGACTCAATATATCCGAATATTGGACTTCGTGATTTAGAAAAAGCGGCTAACATGCAACATAAAGAAGCATGTTATGCTTACGGATTAGTAATGTTCGCTTCTCACCAAAGTGAGAACAAGAACATCGGCCTACAACTATTAAACAAAACGTTCTCACAAGTGACGGAGTCGGTAATTGGGGTAAGAAATGAGGTTTTTAGATTGTTACGGGACTGTTGGACATTACGTAACCCTCATCCCTTTGACAACGTTACAACATGCTGTCTTATCAATGGCCATAACGGTTATGTTCCACAAGACCAAGGATGGGAAGTAGTCCTAGTAAAACCAGAATGCATGACTTGTTTCTGGACGTATGAATTACGTGTCTTTATTGCCTTTGCTGAACGACTTGTGTACTGAAATGCCCCGTCCAAATCCATCCGGACGAAGTCCATATCGATTACAAACGATCCACAACAGTTGATTACATCGCGAGGTAATTGACCTCTATATGATAAATTTTACAAACATTGCATTCGTTTTTAAAAGACAAACTTTCGTTACATCGACAGTTGACAGGCATGTAAAGCATTTCATAATATATCCAAATATAATTGACTTAATAATAATCTTGATGAACTCAACGACTCGAATGCAACGTCTTTTGAAATATGTCATGAATGACTCCAATTAATATCTCTAAGATGAGCAAAAGCACAGCGGAAGATTTCTTTCATACCTGAGAATAAACATGCTTTAAAGTGTCAACCAAAAGGTTGGTGAGTTCATTAGTTTATCATAAACAAACATTTCATAATTTTAATAGACCACAAGATTTCATATTTCCAATTCTCATAAATAAACGTCCCATGCATAGAGACAAAAATATCATTCATATGGATTGAACACCTGGTAACCGACATTAACAATATGCATATAGAATATCCCCATCATTCCGGGATCCTCCTTCGGACATGATATAAATTTCGAAGTACTAAAGCATCCGGTACTTTGGATGGGGCTTGTTGGGCCCGATAGATCTATCTTTAGGATTCGCGTCAATTAGGGTGTCTGTTCCCTAATTCTTAGATTACCAGACTAAATAAAAAGGGGCATATTCGATTTCGATAATTCAACCATAGAATGTAGTTTCACGTACTTGTGTCTATTTTGTAAATCATTTATAAAAATTGCGCATGTATTCTCAGCCCAAAAATATAAAGGGTAAAAAGGCAAATGAAACTCACCTGACAACTTCAGAAATAAATCACAGAGATGTGACCGAAAATCAGAATGCAAGTAATCGTAGACCCCAACACAAATCATGAAATTGTTGGTATGGATGTGTAGAGCTCTTCGAGAGGAATCCGAATATATAAACGATTTTATGATCCATCAAGTTTTTAAGGTGTTCTTGAGTGATAAAAGATTGATGATGATGATGAATAGTAGTGGGTGTTCTTGAGAGAAAAATTGGGTGTTTGATAAAATGAATCTGGAATATAGATAGATTAGATAAGGTCACGGGTGTTTTACTGGTTAATCACGGGTATAGATATAACACGGTGTAATAATTAAATAAACTCGGGTATTAAATGTGTAGTCACGGGTTGGTATTTAATTTTTATCTGTTATCTAAAACCCAATGTATTTTAGTTTAATATGATTCAATGATTGGTTAATTTTATATTTATAAAAATTATATATATATATCTATATTGTTTTAAACATTTTAAAATTCTTGACGTCATACCTAGTTGGTGTGTTTCATTATTTATTATATTTTTAATAAGTCTATAATTTATAAAACTCATTTTCGGATCATCGTTTATTTTAAAATCACATAAGTTCTTTTTAACTCGTTTACTATCAATTGAATGACAATTGAGCGTTACCGTTGTTTACTAAATAACTTCGAAATCACTAAATATATATTCTATACACTTTATTTATATGTATATATACTTTCTAAATAATATTTATTATATATTATTATTATTTACGTAATTAATTCTAACAATTACAATATATAATATTTCATTTTATTATTTACATATATATATATATATATATATATATATATATATATATATATATATATATATATATATATATATGTATATATATATATATATATATATGTATATATATATATATATATATATATATATACATATATATAATTATATACATATCTATTTACAAGTAATCGTATTGTGAGTCGTCGGGAAAAGTCAAAGGTCAAATGGATTCATAAAAATAGTTCAAAATTTTTGAGACTCAACTTTACAGACTTTGCTTATCGTGTCGAAATCAAATAAGAATTAAGTTTAAATTTGGTCGGAAATTTCCGGGTCGTCACAGTACCTACCCGTTAAAGAAATTTCGTCCCGAAATTTGAGTGAGGTGGTCATGGCTAATAATAAAAATGTTTTCATGATGAATATGAGTTGATAAATAGAGTTTTATCATCTTTGAGTAATATGGGTAAAACAATTCGATTATTCGAAGAGCACGAATGAAGCTATCACAAATGATTGGATAGAGATTTAACTTTTGACGTAGTCACGATTAAATTTAGAAAATAAGGTGCTTCTTTACTTTTGACGTTGTCTTGGTTGAATTCCGAAATTCAAGGGAATTAAAGAAAATCTTGGAAATCTATAAGATCTGATTCTTCGGGATTTATGGAAATTAAGATCTCTATAATTAAATGTGATTATCTGTCTCGATTGTTTTGTCTAGTATTTTCACTATAAATGAACTTCTTCCGTTCCATTATTTTCACCACTCTAATACTTTTTTTTTCTCTCGATCCAGACTTTCAATGATTGTGAATATGCTTAATCCAACTCTGGTTCTTAACCTTCTTCTGACTATCGCAACAATCATTCTTCTATTCCAACTCTCACCAGAGGAATCTGTTTACTTCTACTTCGCTCTTGGGGTAACTGTGTTTATCATACTCCCGTGTCTTTATGTTGCTATTCGTATTAATGTACACGGTTTGTGATTTCAGTGTTGTTGTCGAGTTTTATATCTTTCCTTATGTTTCGGAGCTTTTTGCCTTTTTTATTCTCTTCTCGACCTCTAGTAAAGCGAGTAATGGTTCAGAATTCGTAGGTATAGAGTTTCGAATGATTATAATGTTCTAAACAGGAAGGAACGTGATAGCACGATTTGATTTTCAAATTTATCAACATCACGGAAGATAGAACCATCAAGAATACATTTTCTTGATATGTTCAGAAGTTAAGTAGAATGAAAGAGTTATGTAACATGGTTCATGATAAAGGTATGATCTGTGATCCTTTATCACGTTCCATTAGAAACTCAGCATGACTTACTGTAATATAATCACGTTGGCCGGGCGTCATTATATTATACTAACCCATGCTTCAATTCCCAACACTTCTCCACAATTCATTCATAATTTATACTTAGATTTTACAGAAGTTTTCAATATAATGGGATACAGAAAACACTAAGAGGTAGATAATTTCGGACAAGAATATTTATGAAAATGTCCTCAGAAATATCGAAGATATTTATGATGATATTTTGGAATTTCTAAGTTCGAAGGTTGATGAAGAAGAATTTTTCGAAAGATTTTAACATGACTTTGGAACAAGATATTCTCTAAAGATTTCGGCGGATCCAGAATTACCTGAATTCTTTGAATATAGGATTTGGTCTTTGTATATGTCCTTGGTCTCCTTCATGGTTTGCTCAATCCGTATTTCAGTACCAAATTTTCTATCAAGCGTTCCTAACACTCCATTCTTTATCATCAGACTTTTAGCGATTTAGATCATCTACAATTTTTCTGTTTCCTCTGCATTTAATGCTACGATATCTGAATCATCGATTATCAATCCGAGGTGGTTTCAGGAGAATTGTTTTTTTTTTTTTTTGATGATTTAAACGCTGATGGTAATCGTCAAGATACGAATGATTGTTTAGGATGAAATCAAGTGGCAAACTTATATATCAAAGTTATAATAAGGCTGATCCGAATGGAAGTCGAAGTTGATTTGCTGGAGCTGTGACAAAATTGACTAATTTTGGAAAGGTATTGTAAAGTTATTTTCGGTAATAACACGCCAATGGATCTGGCACAGTTTTGAATTCAAAGTATGGCTTTGAAAGATGTAGGAATCTAAAAGTGATGTCTTCTGTTAAATCTTGACTTGGATTTTGATCGGTCAAAATCTGAATATGAAATTAAATTTGAATAAAAATGGTTATTCTTTGGTGAACGGATACGTATATCTGTGGCTGTAAGTAGGATAGTAAATGATTGTTGAATTGAATTTGAAGAATGTGTAATGTAACATATTAATGTCAAATCCAGATATTTCTCGGAAATTACCTACCCGTCAAAATATTTTTACCATTAACAGTTTGTACAATAGAGTTTTTAATTGCGATCTTTATGAAAATATCTATACATATATATTTTCTTCAGATGTAATCATGGATTTAATGAGTCAATATAATATTAAACTCATTTGATTTACCGTTAGTATCTAGAATACATAATCTCTAAAACATTTGAGATTACATAATCGCCATATCGAACGAAGATAATCGATGTAGAACGATATTTAGAACGAAGATAAATAGTGTAGAATGTCATGTAGAACAAGATTATACTTAAGGTACAGATTTTGAGGTTGAGGCTTGTGATGCGGATGTTGAGGCTTGTGTTGTTGGTGGTATTGGTGCTGTTGGTGTTGATGATGATGGTGCTGTTGATGTCGGTGATGTTGCTGAAGCTGGTAATTTTTGCACCATAATTTCCAATGCCACTACTCGAGTGCGAAGCTCGTTGACTTCTTCTATTACTCCGGGATGATTGGCGGTTGGAACCGAGGAGATGAATAAGATTTAGAATTGTAGATATTATGTAATCGTTGCGAGCTATCAGGGAAATGAGAGTGAAAATGATGTTTCAGACTGGTTCGCCGGTAAGTGCTTCAGGTTCTTCGCCAAGAGGTGAATTCGGTTGGTGGAAAGAAAAGATCGCCTTCTTCTCGTCTCCATTGATTGAGTCGACTACGAACCAATTTGATGACTTAGGGATGGTTGATTAGTTGATTCATTCTGGTGACACTGCTTTCGAAGCTTAAGTGAAACTCCATATCGGAATCCGAGGGACTTGAACTAGTGGCGAGTTCCATTTTGTATGGTTAGATAAAGAGTTTTTGATATGAAATGATTTTCGGCAATCGGATGGTATTCTAATTATATAGAATATCTATATATATATAGAACAAAAGATTTCGTAGATTACAGAGGAATTTACGGAATATGTCAGGCAAAATTTACAGTAACAGATACGCTAAGATATGAATTAGCAGATACGCTAAGATATGAATAGCAGATACGCTAAGATATGAATTTTGTCTATACACTATTCATGCAGTCAATGCAGTAAAACGTGTCTAGACTAAGAATAATGAGCATGTAATTTCCTAAGGATGATAAGCAGATGATTTCCGACTAGAAATGATAAGCAAAACTTTTGACATGCAGACACGGTCGAAGTCCAGACTCACTGATGCATCCTAACGACTTATCAGTTAGACACACTAATGCAGACCTGGTTCGCTAAGACCTCTGCTCTGATACCAACTGAAATGCCCCGTCCAAATCCATCCGGACGAAGTCCATATCGATTACAAACGATCCACAACAGTTGATTACATCGCGAGGTAATTGACCTCTATATGATAAATTTTACAAACATTGCATTCGTTTTTAAAAGACAAACTTTCGTTACATCGACAGTTGACAGGCATGTAAAGCATTTCATAATATATCCAAATATAATTGACTTAATAATAATCTTGATGAACTCAACGACTCGAATGCAACGTCTTTTGAAATATGTCATGAATGACTCCAATTAATATCTCTAAGATGAGCAAAAGCACAGCGGAAGATTTCTTTCATACCTGAGAATAAACATGCTTTAAAGTGTCAACCAAAAGGTTGGTGAGTTCATTAGTTTATCATAAACAAACATTTCATAATTTTAATAGACCACAAGATTTCATATTTCCAATTCTCATAAATAAACGTCCCATGCATAGAGACAAAAATATCATTCATATGGATTGAACACCTGGTAACCGACATTAACAATATGCATATAGAATATCCCCATCATTCCGGGATCCTCCTTCGGACATGATATAAATTTCGAAGTACTAAAGCATCCGGTACTTTGGATAGGGCTTGTTGGGCCCGATAGATCTATCTTTAGGATTCGCGTCAATTAGGGTGTCTGTTCCCTAATTCTTAGATTACCAGACTAAATAAAAAGGGGCATATTCGATTTCGATAATTCAACCATAGAATGTAGTTTCACGTACTTGTGTCTATTTTGTAAATCATTTATAAAAATTGCGCATGTATTCTCAGCCCAAAAATATAAAGGGTAAAAAGGCAAATGAAACTCACCTGACAACTTCAGAAATAAATCACAGAGATGTGACCGAAAATCAGAATGCAAGTAATCGTAGACCCCAACACAAATCATGAAATTGTTGGTATGGATGTGTAGAGCTCTTCGAGAGGAATCCGAATATATAAACGATTTTATGATCCATCAAGTTTTTAAGGTGTTCTTGAGTGATAAAAGATTGATGATGATGATAAATAGTAGTGGGTGTTCTTGAGAGAAAAATTGGGTGTTTGATAAAATGAATCTGGAATATAGATAGATTAGATAAGGTCACGGGTGTTTTACTGGTTAATCACGGGTATAGATATAACACGGTGTAATAATTAAATAAACTCGGGTATTAAATGTGTAGTCACGGGTTGGTATTTAATTTTTATCTGTTATCTAAAACCCAATGTATTTTAGTTTAATATGATTCAATGATTGGTTAATTTTATATTTATAAAAATTATATATATATCTATATTGTTTTAAACATTTTAAAATTCTTGACGTCATACCTAGTTGGTGTGTTTCATTATTTATTATATTTTTAATAAGCCTATAATTTATAAAACTCATTTTCGGATCATCGTTTATTTTAAAATCACATAAGTTCTTTTTAACTCGTTTACTATCAATTGAATGACAATTGAGCGTTACCGTTGTTTACTAAATAACTTCGAAATCACTAAATATATATTCTATACACTTTATTTATATGTATATATACTTTCTAAATAATATTTATTATATATTATTATTATTTACGTAATTAATTCTAACAATTACAATATATAATATTTCATTTTATTATTTACATATATATATATATATATATATATATATATATATATATATATATATATATATATATATATATATATATATATATATATATATATATATATATATATATATATATATATGTATATATATATATATATATACATATATATAATTATATACATATCTATTTACAAGTAATCGTATTGTGAGTCGTCGGTAAAAGTCAAAGGTCAAATGGATTCATAAAAATAGTTCAAAATTTTTGAGACTCAACTTTACAGACTTTGCTTATCGTGTCGAAATCAAATAAGAATTAAGTTTAAATTTGGTCGGAAATTTCCGGGTCGTCACATGTACTAGCTAGAATTATCTTCACAACTATATTGTATCAAAGTTATTGTGTGCTATATTTCATGCTTTATGTAAAATAAGCGGTATTGTAAGTTTGTAAAATATTGTATAAAAGTTTGAACGCGAAATGTTATTATAATCAGTTTTTCATATAGAATTGTAGTAGTTGAATTGTATATTAGCTACTAAGTATGAACTTAACGGGTAGGTACTACCCGAATTTAAACTTATAAAACACTAATATGAAGAAAAAGCTTTTATAAATGAGTTCATATTATGCTACGAAATACTATTAACTACTCTTAATATTCTGTATGATTAACTTGTTCCATTTGACTATTTTGAAGGAAATGGCACCGACTACTCGACACACCGTGAATATGAATGAAGAGGAATTTCATAATTTTCTAGCTTCAAACATAGCCGCAGTACAGGCTGCGCTACATACCAACAATAACCTTGGATCTAGCAGTACAGGAAATCGTGTAGGATGCACCTACAAAGAATTCACTGCCTGCAAACCTTTGGAATTTGATGGAACCGAAGGACCGATCGGATTGAAACGGTGGACTGAGAAGGTCGAATCGGTGTTTGCCATAAGTAAGTGTACTGAAGAGGACAAAGTGAAGTACGATACGCATACCTTCACAGGTTCTGCGTTAACATGGTGGAATACCTATCTAGAGCAAGTGGGACAAGACGATGCGTACGCACTACCGTGGTCAGCATTCAA
Organism: Rutidosis leptorrhynchoides; assembly: GCF_046630445.1. Lineage (NCBI taxonomy): Eukaryota > Viridiplantae > Streptophyta > Magnoliopsida > Asterales > Asteraceae > Rutidosis > Rutidosis leptorrhynchoides. The sequence continues at coordinate 600,140,673 of NC_092336.1, read as the reverse complement.
GCACTTGATAAACGAGAAGTACCGTCCCAGAACCGAGGTCAATAAGCTCAAGACAGAACTTAGAGGGTTATGAACCCAAGGATTTGATATTACCACGTATGAAAGACGATTCACAGAATTGTGCCTATTGTGTCCGGGAGCGTTCGAAGATGAGGAAGAGAAGATCGACGCGTTTGTGAAAGGATTACCGGAAAGAATCCAAGAAGATATAAGTTCACACGAGCCCGCCTCCATACAACAGGCATGTAGAATGGCTCACAAACTAGTGAACCAGATTGAAGAAAGAATTAAAGAACAGACTGCTGAAGAGGCCAATGTGAAGCAAGTCAAAAGAAAGTGGGAGGAAAACGGTGATAAGAATCACCAATATAACAACAACAGCAATTACAATAATAATCGCAACAATTATCCCAACAATCGCAACATCAATCGCAACTACAACAAACGGCCCAACAACAACAACAACAACAACAACAACAACAACAGCATCTACAACAATCATCCCAACAACAATAATAACAGCAACAACAACAACAATCAGAAGCAGCTATGCCAAAGGTGTGAAAAGTATCACTCGGGGTTCTGCACCAAATTTTGCAATAAGTGTAAAAGAAATGGTCATAGCGCGGCGAAGTGTGAGGTCTACGGACCAGGGGTTAATAGAACGAAAGGAACAAATGGTGTCGGAACGAGTAATGGCAGAGCAAGTAGTGTCGGAGCAAGTTATGCCAATGTAGTTTGTTATAAATGTGGAAAACCGGGCCACATTATTAGAAATTTCCCGAACCAGGAGAACACGAATGGACAAGGCCGCGGAAGAGTTTTCAATATTAATGCGGCAGAGGCACAGGAAGACCCGGAGCTTGTTACGGGTACGTTTCTTATTGACAATAAATCTGCTTACGTTTTATTTGATTCGGGTGCGGATAGAAGCTATATGAGTAGAGATTTTTGTGCTAAATTAAGTTGTCCATTGACGCCTTTGGATAGTAAATTTTTACTCGAATTAGCAAATGGTAAATTAATTTCACCAGATAATATATGTCGAAATCGAGAAATTAAACTGGTTAGCGAAACATTTAAGATTGACTTGATACCAGTAGAGTTAGGGAGTTTTGATGTGATAATTGGTATGGACTGGTTGAAAGAAGTGAAAGCAGAGATCGTTTGTTACAAAAATGCAATTCGCATTATACGAGAAAAAGGAAAACCCTTAATGGTGTACGGAGAAAAGGGCAACACGAAGCTACATCTTATTAGTAATTTGAAGGCACAAAAACTAATAAGAAAAGGTTGCTATGCTGTTCTAGCACACGTCGAGAAAGTACAAACTGAAGAAAAGAGCATCAATGATGTTCCCGTCGCAAAAGAATTTCCCGATGTATTTCCGAAAGAATTACCGGGATTACCCCCACATCGATCCGTTGAATTTCAAATAGATCTTGTACCAGGAGCTGCACCAATAGCTCGTGCTCCTTACAGACTCGCACCCAGCGAGATGAAAGAACTGCAAAGCCAATTACAAGAACTTTTAGAGCGTGGTTTCATTCGACCAAGCACTTCACCGTGGGGAGCTCCTGTTTTGTTTGTCAAGAAGAAAGATGGTACATTCAGGTTGTGTATCGACTACCGAGAGTTGAACAAACTTACCATCAAGAACCGCTACCCACTACCGAGAATCGACGACTTATTTGATCAACTACAAGGCTCGTCTGTTTATTCAAAGATTGACTTACGTTCCGGGTATCATCAAATGCGGGTGAAAGAAGATGATATTCCAAAGACTGCTTTCAGAACACGTTACGGTCATTACGAGTTTATGGTCATGCCGTTTGGTTTAACTAATGCATCAGCTGTGTTCATGGACCTTATGAACCGAGTGTGTGGACCATACCTTGACAAGTTTGTCATTGTTTTCATTGATGACATACTTATTTACTCAAAGAATGACCAAGAACACGGTGAACATTTGAGAAAGGTGTTAGAAGTATTGAGGAAGGAAGAATTGTACGCTAAGTTTTCAAAGTGTGCATTTTGGTTGGAAGAAGTTCAATTCCTCGGTCACATAGTGAACAAAGAAGGTATTAAGGTGGATCCGGCAAAGATAGAAACTGTTGAAAAGTGGGAAACCCCGAAAACTCCGAAACACATACGCCAGTTTTTAGGACTAGCTGGTTACTACAGAAGGTTCATCCAAGACTTTTCTAGAATAGCAAAACCCTTGACTGCATTAACGCATAAAGGGAAGAAATTTGAATGGAATGATGAACAAGAGAAAGCGTTTCAGTTATTGAAGAAAAAGCTAACTACGGCACCAATATTGTCATTGCCTGAAGGGAATGATGATTTTGTGATTTATTGTGACGCATCAAAGCAAGGTCTCGGTTGTGTATTAATGCAACGAACGAAGGTGATTGCTTATGCATCTAGACAATTGAAGATTCACGAACAAAATTATACGACGCATGATTTGGAATTAGGCGCGGTTGTTTTTGCATTAAAGACTTGGAGGCACTACTTATATGGGGTCAAAAGTATTATATATACCGACCACAAAAGTCTTCAACACATATTTAATCAGAAACAACTGAATATGAGGCAGCGTAGGTGGATTGAATTGTTGAATGATTACGACTTTGAGGTTCGTTACCACCTTGGGAAGGCAAATGTGGTAGCCGATGCCTTGAGCAGGAAGGACAGAGAACCCATTCGAGTAAAATCTATGAATATAATGATTCATAATAACCTTACTACTCAAATATAGGAGGCGCAACAAGGAGTTTTAAAAGAGGGAAATTTAAAGGATGAATGTAACGACCCGGAAATTTCCGGCCAAATTTAAACTCTAATCTCTATATATTTCCGACGCGATAAGCAAAACCCTGTAAAGTTGAGTCTAGAAAGTTAAAAATCTATTTTCGGATAATCAGTTACCCTTCGACTGCTCTTGACGATTCACGAACCACTATAAAATTTAATACGAATATATATGTATATATATGTATAAAATATTAATAATGTTATTGTTACTTTTAATAAAATAAATATAAATATTAATATAGATATCAGTATAATGAATATTAATATGTCAAAATTTTATACTGGAATAGAATTTAATACATGTAAATTGATATATAATGTTGTTGTTATTATTATTATTATTATTTATTATTATTATTATTATCATTGTTATATCAGTATTTTATTAATATCATTAATATAAATAATATTATAATTATGGATAGTATTTGTTAATATTAAAATTTCCGTATAATATCATCAAACAGATATAGATGCGTTTATATATATCCCAATCTATTTTCTCTTTTTATTATTTTATTTATTTATTTATTATTTTTTTTATTTATTTTTCTCTTGGTTCCTGCTGACCCGTGATTTCTTGTTGACATTCATTTCACTATAAACCAACAATCGATCAAATCAATATCCTGTTTTTGTTTTCTTCTGTTTATCTCTTTTCTATACTGAATAAAATTGTTGATATAGCTGGATTATTATATAATCGAGTTCTCAATTTCCATTCTAAACATCACTCAACACATCATAAATTACTACCTTTGCTTATATAAAAATCGATTTTTTTTAAAAACAGAAACTAAAGGAAGAACCCAGATTCATGTTCTGTTCGAGTACCATTTGACTAAAAACTTCGATTTTCAATTCAATTTCCCAAAGTAAAAACACAGGTATATTAGGAAGCATTCCCTTAAACTTTCTGCAAATTATCATGGCACGAATTCATCCATCGATTTCTAATTTCTGAGTTGAAGTTTTTAATTCATAAAGTCAAAATTTGTTTTTGAATTAAATTCGAACCATCTGTTTGAATTGGAGTCGAATTGATAATTTATAATGATTATAGGAATCATTTGTAACACAAACTAAGTTATAATCGTTCCCTGAAATTATCTTGAGATCGAAATTGATTTTTTTTTTTTTGGATTTGTTACTCGACGAACAGCAGATAGATGGGTTCTATTATTTTTTTTTTCTTTCAACCAAATTAATCACATATAAGAGTTTATACGATGGATATTAAGTTCTAAATTCGATTTGGTAATTTTCGAATGAGTAGGAAGGGGTCATAGCTCGTTTGATTATAAAGAAGAAGAAGATAATAAGTATACTCGGGTTATAAACAAATAAAACTGATATAAATCAGATAAGTGATCTTGGCTGGATGGTTTATGGGTGTGTTGCTTGTCCTAGAGGTCTCGGGTTCAATACCCAGCAGTGACGTTTTTTTTAAAAACCAACTATTTTGAGGTATAACAAGGTTTATTATTATTATCTCTTATTATTATTACTAATAAAATCATTGTTGCTAATATTATGTTAACAAATATTAACACCTTTAATATAATTAAAATTATTATTATTAGTATTATCATTAGTTATTATTACCATTATTAGAATTATTATTAATAACATCATTAAGGTTAATATTAGTAGTATCATTATAATTAAAATCACAATACCAGTACTCTTATCATTATTTTTACAAATTATCATTATGACTATTATCGATTAAAAATATATATATATATATATATATATATATATATATATATATATATATATATATATATATATATATATATATATATTATATATATATATATCTTTTTATTAAAATCAACATTTTTTTTTAAAAACAAAATTATCATTTATTTTATCAATATTATTTTTAGTATTATTATTATTGTTCTTATGAATATTATAAATTATTAATTTAAGGGTTAACATTACCAATATTATTACAATAACACAACTCTTCATTCATTAATATTATTAATATTTATCAAATAAATACTAATATATATATATATATATATATATATATATATATATATATATATAGAAATATATATAACAATTGAAATAATATATATAAACTTGTTCGGATATGATAACATATTTAAATACATATAATAGGTTCGTGAATCCGAGGCCAACCTTATACTTGATCGATGACGTCATATGTATTTTTACTACAAAATACATTAGGTGAGTATATAGATCCCTTTTAAACTTTAAATATTTTTGGGCTGAGAATACATGCGCTATTTTTATAAATGATTTACGTTATGGACACAAGTGACTAAAATTACGTTCTACATGGGTTTGAATCAAAAATCCCCTAGCTTGGTAACTTTAACTATTGGTTTATGAACTGGTAGGCGCGAATCCTAAAGATAGATCTATCGGGTTTTACACCCCCACTCAGATGTTGTTCTAGTAAACTAGAAGAACGGGTGTTTAGTACTTCGAGGTTAACGGAACGCACTTGATTCGGTGCACATATTATTATAACTCAGGGGTACACACTCTTGTTAAGGTTAGTTACCGGGTGCCCACTGCTTGGAATGCTTTTCATACACTTGCGAGTGTATTATGTTTATAAATATGAAATCTTGTGGTCCATAGTTATAACACTGCTAGCATCAAACCTATATATCTCACCAACTTTATGTTGACTTTTTAAAGCATGTTATTCTCAGGTACGAATTAAGCCTTCCGCTGTGCATTTGCTCATGTTAAGGACATATCTTGGAATCGATCATTGCAATGGAACTAAATGTTGATGACTTCGTCCAGGAGGATTAGGACGGGTCATCACAGTTGGTATCAGAGCATTGGTCTTAGTGAACCAGGCCTTGCATTAGTGTGTCTGACTAGTAGTTGTTAGGATACATTAGTGAGTCTGGACTTTGACCATGTCTACCTGTCAAAAAGTTTTGCTTATCATTCTAGTCGGAAATCATCTGCTTATTATCCTTAGGGAATTGCCTGCTTATCATCCATAAGTCTAGACACGTCTTACTGCATTTAGTGCATCGATAGTGTATAGACAAAATTCATATCTTAGCATATCTGTAGACTTGCCTGTTATATGCCGTAAATTCCTATGTAGTATACGAAATACATATAGATATTCTATATAGTTATAATATCATCCGATATCCGAAAATCATTTCACGTCGAAGATCTCTTCCATCCACTAAATTGCCCTTTTTAACCTGAAGCGCTTACTGGCGAACCTGTTCGAGAAACCATTTTCTCTCCCCTTTTTCCGAGTATCCCATCACGATTACATACTATCCCATAGTTCGAATCTTATTCATTCACTTGCTTCAACCGTCAATCATTCCGTAGTGCCAGAAGAAGTTAACGAACTACGCGCTCGTGTGACGACTTTGGAGAACCTGGTGCGAAGGTTACGAACACCAGCATCAGCATAACCAGTACCACCATCATCGACATCGACAGTACCCTTATCATCCCTAAACTATAACCGCGTTGTAACTCTCAACATCCCAATCTGTACCTCGAATATCAACATCGCACGCCTCAATATCACCATCTGTACTTCGAGTATGAACTCCGTTCTACACATCGATCTACATTAACTATCTTCACTTTACGTATCATCCTATCCCCTTTATCTCCGTTCGACATGGCGATTATGTAATTTCTAAAGTTTTAGAGATTATGTAATCTAGTGATAACAATAAATCAAATGAGTTTAATATCTTATTGACTCATTAAATCCATAATTACATCTGAAGAAAATATATATGCAAGTATATTTTCATAAAGATCGTATTTAAAAATTTCTTTTGTACAAACTGTTAATGATAAAAATATTTTAACGGGTGGGTAGTACCCGAGGAATATTTAGAATTCACATTAATAAGTTACACTGTACATTCTTCGAATCTGATTCAACGGTTATCTATTATCCTACTCACAACCATCGATATTCGTATCCGCTCACCCCAAAATAACTATTCTCATTTAAATTTCAATTCGGATTTTGACCTATCAGAATCCAACAAGTGGCATAACGAAGAAAACAATGGACAAAAATAAAAAGTGTTAGAAACAAACGAATTAATTAATTGGAATTGTGATAGGATTTCACGCTAACTGTTCCGGCTAACTGTTCCCAGCTAACTGATTAACATTTAATTTATCGCAATTTACATTCTCACAATTTTATTTATCGTCATTTAAATTCTGTTATTTACTTTTACGCACTTTAAACGGGACACGTATGCAAGGTTTCGACTTATCATATCGACCCATCTATATATATATTTCGGAACAACCATAGACACTCTATAGGTGAAGGTGGGAGTTGGCTATACAGGGTCGGAGTTGATTCCAAAATATATATATACTTTGAGTTGTGATCGACACCGAGACCGGTACACGGGTCACGATACGTATTAATTATGTATATTAAATTATATATGAATATATTGAACTGTTGAACTATTGGACTATTGGACAATCGCACTATTAGACTGTCAACTTTGGGACAATTAAAATGAATTAAAATGTTGATTATAACATATGAAATTAAACAATTCTTCAAGTTTGCCACTTGATTCTATCCTAAAACCTCATTTGTACATTGACAATTACAATTCGCGTTCAAATCTTTCGCGATTCTTGAAAACACCTCGATCGATAAGTTGAACCAGCCGCACCTCGTTTATGGAAGAACGATTCATGTATACAGTTATGCACCTGAAAAACTTTCGAAACTGGAGTTATAGTTAAAACTTATCCGTGTCGAATTTCTTATCACTTATTAGCAAAAACAACCTTACGATTTCTTTCCAAATTAGCCAATTTTGTCACAGCTCCAGCAAGTTAACCTCGATTTCTTAGCAAGACTAGTCTTACTATAACTTCGACATATATACGCTGTCCTTTCGCCGTTATTACCGAAGAGTTTTCTTTTTATTTCACGACATCATCAACAGATGTACCAGCAGATTGTCATCTCTTTGGCGGAATCTGCAATCAGTATTTTGAAAATCTCGCAGAACATCCCCAGTTATATCTATAACGTCTACTCTAAGAATTTCATACTTCGAATGTAAAATTTCTTAAAAACACCCGGAACTATGAAGAAGTTCTTGAAATGCTAATGAAGCAGCAAAAACTGTGAACGACTTTAACAGTCAAAAGTTTGGCGATAAAGCACGGTGTGTTGGTAAAACATAGAAACAAAGAAGGAAGACGAATTGAGCAAAGTATAAAGGAGGCCGTGAACAAATCGTGAAAACTGAACCTATCTTCAAAGGATCCAAATGATTCAGTGCCTGCTGAAAACGTTAGTAAGAACCCTACTCCTTATTCTAAACCTTTTCGGATGATATTCTTCATCAACATGTTATCTTAGAGATTATAAGATATTTTCATATCTTCCGTTATGCATATTCTTTAAATTTCTGGAGATATTATTCCCACCTGAAATCATTTATCACTTCGTAACATCTACGTTACAACATAAATTAAACTGTGTTAGTTTCTAAGTTCTAAAACCTTCGAGTTTAAAATATGAATGTTTTGAAGTAATGTTGGGAACTGATGCATGAATTAGTATAATATAATGAAACTTGATCGACTTCATTATATTACAGTAAGTCATGTTAAATTTCTAATGGAATGTGATGATTCACAGTACCATCATCATGTGCCATGTTACACGGCTCTTACATTCTATCCAATCTCCAAACATATTAGAATGTATCACCCTGATAGTTCTAATTTTCCGAAATATTCTGGTAAATTGACCAATCAAAATTATGCCATTACCATTTCTTTCTAAGAATAATAACTATGTTCATTCCGAATCTCATACCTACGAATTCCGGACCATTACAAGGGACGCTTAAATGCAAGAAGAAGAAACGAAAGAATGAAGCTCCGAAATAGAAATTGGGGTATATATCGCAGCAAATAGGAGAAAGTATTAACTGTGAATAACAATGATTATAGAAGACAGAAGTAGGAACATCGAAATATAAGGGAAGGTATAAAACCCGACAATCACCCAGAAACTACAAACCGTGTATATCAATACGTATAGCAACGTAAAGACACGGGAAAATTAGAAACAATATAATTCCAAGGAAATCATAAAAGTGAATAGATTTATAGCAATATATCCGACAGAGAAATCGGAACAAATTATTGCATTAAATCAAATAAGATTTTGATTTCCTAAATCGCCAAAGAACCAAATCTTATTAGGTAAGATTTTCTTTAAATCCCTTAAAATTCGGAAATCAATCCTAATCACGTCATCGGTAAAAACAATTCCATAATACTCATTTCACCCTTTTGTGATAGCTTCACTCGTGCGTCTTACATAATCGAATCGTTTTATCTAAATCTCTCAATAATGATAAAACTTCATTATTACCTCATGATCGTCATGAAAACATTCCTATTGTTATTTATGACAACCTCTACCAAATTTCGAGGACGAAATTTCTTTAACGGGTGGGTACTGTAACGACCCGGAAATTTCCGGCCAAATTTAAACTCTAATCTCTATATATTTCCGACGCGATAAGCAAAACCCTGTAAAGTTGAGTCTAGAAAGTTAAAAATCTATTTTCGGATAATCAGTTACCCTTCGACTGCTCTTGACGATTCACGAACCACTATAAAATTTAATACGAATATATATGTATATATATGTATAAAATATTAATAATGTTATTGTTACTTTTAATAAAATAAATATAAATATTAATATAGATATCAGTATAATGAATATTAATATGTCAAAATTTTATACTGGAATAGAATTTAATACATGTAAATTGATATATAATGTTGTTGTTATTATTATTATTATTATTTATTATTATTATTATTATCATTGTTATATCAGTATTTTATTAATATCATTAATATAAATAATATTATAATTATGGATAGTATTTGTTAATATTAAAATTTCCGTATAATATCATCAAACAGATATAGATGCGTTTATATATATCCCAATCTATTTTCTCTTTTTATTATTTTATTTATTTATTTATTATTTTTTTTATTTATTTTTCTCTTGGTTCCTGCTGACCCGTGATTTCTTGTTGACATTCATTTCACTATAAACCAACAATCGATCAAATCAATATCCTGTTTTTGTTTTCTTCTGTTTATCTCTTTTCTATACTGAATAAAATTGTTGATATAGCTGGATTATTATATAATCGAGTTCTCAATTTCCATTCTAAACATCACTCAACACATCATAAATTACTACCTTTGCTTATATAAAAATCGATTTTTTTTAAAAACAGAAACTAAAGGAAGAACCCAGATTCATGTTCTGTTCGAGTACCATTTGACCAAAAACTTCGATTTTCAATTCAATTTCCCAAAGTAAAAACACAGGTATATTAGGAAGCATTCCCTTAAACTTTCTGCAAATTATCATGGCACGAATTCATCCATCGATTTCTAATTTCTGAGTTGAAGTTTTTAATTCATAAAGTCAAAATTTGTTTTTGAATTAAATTCGAACCATCTGTTTGAATTGGAGTCGAATTGATAATTTATAATGATTATAGGAATCATTTGTAACACAAACTAAGTTATAATCGTTCCCTGAAATTATCTTGAGATCGAAATTGATTTTTTTTTTTTTGGATTTGTTACTCGACGAACAGCAGATAGATGGGTTCTATTATTTTTTTTTTCTTTCAACCAAATTAATCACATATAAGAGTTTATACGATGGATATTAAGTTCTAAATTCGATTTGGTAATTTTCGAATGAGTAGGAAGGGGTCATAGCTCGTTTGATTATAAAGAAGAAGAAGATAATAAGTATACTCGGGTTATAAACAAATAAAACTGATATAAATCAGATAAGTGATCTTGGCTGGATGGTTTATGGGTGTGTTGCTTGTCCTAGAGGTCTCGGGTTCAATACCCAGCAGTGACGTTTTTTTTAAAAACCAACTATTTTGAGGTATAACAAGGTTTATTATTATTATCTCTTATTATTATTACTAATAAAATCATTGTTGCTAATATTATGTTAACAAATATTAACACCTTTAATATAATTAAAATTATTATTATTAGTATTATCATTAGTTATTATTACCATTATTAGAATTATTATTAATAACATCATTAAGGTTAATATTAGTAGTATCATTATAATTAAAATCACAATACCAGTACTCTTATCATTATTTTTACAAATTATCATTATGACTATTATCGATTAAAAATATATATATATATATATATATATATATATATATATATATATATATATATATATATATATATATTTATATATATATATATCTTTTTATTAAAATCAACATTTTTTTTTAAAAACAAAATTATCATTTATTTTATCAATATTATTTTTAGTATTATTATTATTGTTCTTATGAATATTATAAATTATTAATTTAAGGGTTAACATTACCAATATTATTACAATAACACAACTCTTCATTCATTAATATTATTAATATTTATCAAATAAATACTAATATATATATATATATATATATATATATATATATATAGAAATATATATAACAATTGAAATAATATATATAAACTTGTTCGGATATGATAACATATTTAAATACATATAATAGGTTCGTGAATCCGAGGCCAACCTTATACTTGATCGATGACGTCATATGTATTTTTACTACAAAATACATTAGGTGAGTATATAGATCCCTTTTAAACTTTAAATATTTTTGGGCTGAGAATACATGCGCTATTTTTATAAATGATTTACGTTATGGACACAAGTGACTAAAATTACGTTCTACATGGGTTTGAATCAAAAATCCCCTAGCTTGGTAACTTTAACTATTGGTTTATGAACTGGTAGGCGCGAATCCTAAAGATAGATCTATCGGGTTTTACACCCCCACTCAGATGTTGTTCTAGTAAACTAGAAGAACGGGTGTTTAGTACTTCGAGGTTAACGGAACGCACTTGATTCGGTGCACATATTATTATAACTCAGGGGTACACACTCTTGTTAAGGTTAGTTACCGGGTGCCCACTGCTTGGAATGCTTTTCATACACTTGCGAGTGTATTATGTTTATAAATATGAAATCTTGTGGTCCATAGTTATAACACTGCTAGCATCAAACCTATATATCTCACCAACTTTATGTTGACTTTTTAAAGCATGTTATTCTCAGGTACGAATTAAGCCTTCCGCTGTGCATTTGCTCATGTTAAGGACATATCTTGGAATCGATCATTGCAATGGAACTAAATGTTGATGACTTCGTCCAGGAGGATTAGGACGGGTCATCACAATGAAATACCCAAGGGATCAGAGAAGCATCTTAATATTCGGGAAGACGGAACCCGGTATAGGGCTGAAAGGATTTGGGTACCAAAATTTGGAGATATGAGAGAAATGGTACTTAGAGAAGCTCATAAAACCAGATACTCAATACATCCTGGAATGGGGAAGATGTACAAGGATCTCAAGAAACATTTTTGGTGGCCGGGTATGAAAGCCGATGTTGCTAAATATGTAGGAGAATGTTTGACGTGTTCTAAGGTCAAAGCTGAGCATCAGAAACCATCAGGTCTACTTCAACAACCCGAAATCCCGGAATGGAAATGGGAAAACATTACCATGGATTTCATCACTAAATTGCCTAGGACTGCAAGTGGTTTTGATACTATTTGGGTAATAGTTGATAGTCTCACCAAATCAGCACACTTCCTGCCAATAAGAGAAGATGACAAGATGGAGAAGTTAGCACGACTGTATTTGAAGGAAGTCGTCTCCAGACATGGAATACCAATCTCTATTATCTCTGATAGGGATGGTAGATTTATTTCAAGATTCTGGCAGACATTACAGCAAGCATTAGGAACTCGTCTAGACATGAGTACTGCCTATCATCCACAAACTGATGGGCAGAGTGAAAGGATGATACAAACGCTTGAAGACATGCTACGAGCATGTGTTATTGATTTCGGAAACAGTTGGGATCGACATCTACCGTTAGCAGAATTTTCCTACAACAACAGCTACCATTCAAGCATTGAGATAGCGCCGTTTGAAGCACTTTATGGTAGAAAGTGCAGGTCTCCGATTTGTTGGAGTGAAGTGGGGGATAGACAGATTACGGGTCCAGAGATTATACAAGAAACTACCGAGAAGATCATCCAAATTCAACAACGGTTGAAAATCGCCCAAAGTCGACAAAAGAGCTACGCTGACATTAAAAGAAAAGATATAGAATTTGAAATTGGAGAGATGGTCATGCTTAAAGTTGCACCTTGGAAAGGTGTTGTTCGATTTGGTAAACGAGGGAAATTAAATCCAAGGTATATTGGACCATTCAAGATTATTGATCGTGTCGGACCAGTAGTTTACCGACTTGAGTTACCTCAACAACTCGCGGCTGTACATAACACTTTCCACGTCTCGAATTTGAAGAAATGTTTTGCTAAAGAAGATTTCACTATTCCGTTAGATGAAATCCAAATCAACGAAAAACTTCAATTCATCGAAGAACCCGTCGAAATAATGGATCGTGAGGTTAAAAGACTTAAGCAAAACAAGATACCAATTGTTAAGGTTCGATGGAATGCTCGTAGAGGACCCGAGTTCATCTGGGAGCGTGAAGATCAGATGAAGAAGAAATACCCGCATCTATTTCTAGAAGATTCGTCAACACCTTCAACTGTTTAAAATTTCGGGACGAAATTTATTTAACGGGTAGGTACTGTAGTGACCCGAACTTTTCCATGTTTATATATATTAATTGAGATTGATATTTACATGATTAAATGTTTCCAACATGTTAAGCAATCAAACTTGTTAAGACTTGATTAATTGAAATATGTTTCATATAGACAATTGACCACCCAAGTTGACCGGTGATTCACGAACGTTAAAACTTGTAAAAACTATATGATGACATATATATGGATATATATATAGTTAACATGATACTATTATAAGTAAACATATCATTAAGTATATTAACAATGAACTACATATGTAAAAACAAGACTACTAACTTAATGATTTTTAAACGAGACATATATGTAACGATTATCGTTGTAAAGACATTTAATGTATATATATCATATTAAGAGATATTCATACATGATAATATCATGATAATATAATAATTTAAAATCTCATTTGATATTATAAACATTGGGTTAACAACATTTAACAAGATCGTTAACCTAAAGGTTTCAAAACAACACTTACATGTAACGACTAACGATGACTTAACGACTCAGTTAAAATGTATATACATGTAGTTTTTTAATATGTATTTATACACTTTTGAAAGACTTCAATACACTTATCAAAATACTTCTACTTAACAAAAATGCTTACAATTACATCCTCGTTCAGTTTCATCAACAATTCTACTCGTATGCACCAGTATTCGTACTCGTACAATACACAGCTTTTAGATGTATGTACTATTGGTATATACACTCCAATGATTAGTTCTTAGCAGCCCATCTGAGTCACCTAACACATGTGGGAACCATCATTTGGCAACTAGCATGAAATATCTCATAAAATTACAAAAATATGAGTAATCATTCATGACTTATTTACATGAAAACAAAATTACATATCCTTTATATCTAATCCATACACCAACGACTAAAAACACCTACAAACACTTTCATTCTTCAATTTTCTTCATCTAATTGATCTCTCTCAAGTTCTATCTTCAAGTTCTAAGTGTTCTTCATATATTCTACAAGTTCTAGTTACATAAAATCAAGAATACTTTCAAGTTTGCTAGCTCACTTTCAATCTTGTAAGGTGATCATCCAACCTCAAGAAATCTTTGTTTCTTATAGTAGGTTATCATTCTAATACAAGGTAATAATCATATTCAAACTTTGGTTCAATTTCTATAACTATAACAATCTTATTTCAAGTGATGATCTTACTTGAACTTGTTTTCGTGTCATGATTCTGCTTCAAGAACTTCGAGCCATCCAAGGATCCGTTGAAGCTAGATCCATTTTTCACTTTTCCAGTAGGTTTATCCAAGGAACTTAAGGTAGTAATGATGTTCATAACATCATTCAATTCATACATATAAAGCTATCTTATTCGAAGGTTTAAACTTGTAATCACTAGAACATAGTTTAGTTAATTCAAAACTTGTTCGCAAACAAAAGTTAATCCTTCTAACTTGACTTTTAAAATCAACTAAACACATGTTCTATATCTATATGATATGCTAACTTAATGATTTAAAACCTGGAGACACGAAAAACACCGTAAAACCGGATTTACGCCGTCGTAGTAACACCGCGGGCTGTTTTGGGTTAGTTAATTAAAAACTATGATAAACTTTGATTTAAGAGTTGTTATTCTGAGAAAATGATTTTTATTATGAACATGAAACTATATCCAAAAATTATGGTTAAACTCAAAGTGGAAGTATGTTTTCTAAAATGGTCATCTAGACGTCGTTCTTTCGACTGAAATGACTACCTTTACAAAAACGACTTGTAACTTATTTTTCCGACTATAAACCTATACTTTTTCTATTTAGATTCATAAAATAGAGTTTAATATGAAACCATAGCAATTTGATTCACTCAAAACGGATTTAAAATGAAGAAGTTATGGGTAAAACAAGATTGGATAATTTTTCTCATTTTAGCTACGTGAAAATTTGTAACAAATCTATTCCAACCATAACTTAATCAACTTGTATTGTATATTATGTAATCTTGAGATACCATAGACACGTATACAATGTTTCGACCTATCATGTCGACACATCTATATATATTTCGGAACAACCATAGACACTCTATATGTGAATGTTGGAGTTAGCTATACAGGGTTGAGGTTGATTCCTAAATATATATAGTTTGAGTTGTGATCAATACTGAGATACGTATACACTGGGTCATGGATTGATTCAAGATAATATTTATCGATTTATTTCTGTACATCTAACTGTGGACAACTAGTTGTAGGTTACTAACGAGGACAGCTGACTTAATAAACTTAAAACATCAAAATATATTAAAAGTGTTGTAAATATATTTTGAACATACTTTGATATATATGTATATATTGTTATAGGTTCGTGAATCAACCAGTGGCCAAGTCTTACTTCCCGACGAAGTAAAAATCTGTGAAAGTGAGTTATAGTCCCACTTTTAAAATCTAATATTTTTGAGATGAGAATACATGCAGGTTTTATAAATGATTTACAAAATAGACACAAGTACGTGAAACTACATTCTATGGTTGAATTATCAAAATCGAATATGCCCCTTTTTATTAAGTCTGGTAATCTAAGAATTAGGGAACAGACGCCCTAATTGACGCGAATCCTAAAGATAGATCTATTGGGCCTAACAAACCCCATCCAAAGTACCGGATGCTTTAGTACTTCGAAATTTATATCATATCCGAAGGGTGTCCCGGAATGATGGGGATATTCTTATATATGCATCTCGTTAATGTCGGTTACCAGGTGTTCACCATATGAATGATTTTTATCTCTATGTATGGGGTGTGTATTGAAATATGAAATCTTGTGGTCTATTATTATGATTTGATATATATAGGTTAAACCTATAACTCACCAACATTTTTGTTGACGTTTTAAGCATGTTTATTCTCAGGTGATTATTAAGATCTTCCGCTGTCGCATACTTAAATAAGGACGAGATTTGGAGTCCATGCTTGTATGATATTGTATAAAAACTGCATTCAAGAAACTTATTTTGTTGTAACATATTTGTATTGTAAACCATTATGTAATGGTCGTGTGTAAACAGGATATTTTAGATTATCATTATTTGATAATCTACGTAAAGCTTTTTAAACCTTTATTGATGAAATAAAGGTTATGGTTTGTTTTAAAATGAATGCAGTCTTTGAAAAACGTCTCATATAGAGGTCAAAACCTCGCAACGAAATCAATTAATATGGAACGTTTTTAATCACTAAGAACGGGACATTTCATAAAAGCCGTCGCATATACCACGCATAACCATAGAAACAAGCAATGGATCGAACTAGGTTAAATGGATTAAGGTTGCAGGTTGGGCCGAAGCCCAATACTCAATTAATCTGGATATTAAATCAGCCCAGGAGTGGGTGTTGCTGATTTCTGCTGAAACTATATCGGATATCTATATTTTTTTTTTTTGGTCGATGTGACTTCAAGGGAAAGAAGGAGAAATACGAAACAGAATAATATATGTATATTAAAGTTCTGATATAAAACAGAAAAGAGATATACAGATGGACGGTTAAGTTGATGGTGGATGAGTGTGAGGTCTTGGGTTCGAGTCTCGGCATGGACATTTTTTTTTAGAACTCATTTCAATTAAGGTAGTCTTTGTTTTGTTTGTAGTTTCATTATTATTATTATTATTATTATTATTATTATTATTATTATTATTATTATTATTATTATTATTATTATTATTATTATTATTATTATTATTATTATTATTATTATTATTATTATTATTATTACATGTATCATAATAATTATTATTATCAATGTCAAAATAAGTATTAGTTATTATTTTTATCATTATTAACACTATTATCAATATTAGTATTATCATTAAGATTATTATTAGTATTATTATTATGATTGAAAACTATCATTTTTATTATCATTAATAGAATCATTAATATTATTATCATTATTATTATTAGTATTAGTATTATTATCATTATTAATAATTTTATCATTACTAATAATATTTTTAATACATATAACATAACCAAATTTATAATTTTTCTTATTTAACTATATAAAAAGAATATAAGTTATCAATATAAAAAGTATAACATTAATATTAATATAGATATATTTGTTAATTAAGTATGTGTTTTAATATATATACAAATGATATAGGTTCGTGAATCTGAGGTCAACCCTACAATTGTTCAGTGTCGTTAAATGTATTTTTACTACAAAATACAGTATGGTGAGTTCATTTGATTCCCTTTTACTCTTTACATTTTTGGGACTGAGAATACATGCGCTGTTTTTTTACAATTGCTTTATTAAATGCTTTTGAAATATATTTTGGACTGCGAATACATGAAATTCTTTTATAAATGTTTGACGAGATAGACACAAGCAAAACATTCTTCGAATGAATTATTATGCAGACAGAAATTCTACGGATTATTATTGAATTATGTGGACATGATAATTGCCACCATTGAATTATGTGGACATGATAATTGCCACCATTGAAATATGTGGACATGATAATTGCCACCAGTTGATGTGAATGTTATATATCGAGAGAATGATTTTATACACAGGTTATGTGTATGTTATTTTTGTGCACAAGATATGTGTACGGTTACTATGATTTATGAAAATGGTTTCGTGCACGAGAAAGATGTACTGTATTTAAAAGATATAGCATGTATATTACAGGTGGGTATAGGATTCGGGCCCATTTGTACCATGCAGCATTTAAATTTTGTGGTCTATCAAAATGATGAATTTTATTGTTTTATGTTAAATCTATGAACTCAACAACCTTTTGGTTGACACTTGAAAGCATGTTTATTCTCAGGTATGAAAGAAACATTCCGCTGTGCATTTGCTCATTTTAAAGACATTATTTGGAGTCGATCATCACAATGGAACCAGATGTTGGTGACTTCGTCCAAATGGATTAGGACGGGTCTCTACAGTTGGTATCAGAGCGGTGGTCTTAGCGAACCGGGTCTTGCATTAGTGTGTCTAACTGATAGTCGTTAGGATGCATTAGTGAGTCTGGACTTCGACCGTGTCTGCATGTCAAAAGTTTTGCTTATCATTTCGTGTCAAAAATTACTTGCTTATCATTCTTAGAGAATCACTTGCTTATCATCCTTAGTCTAGACACATCTTATTACATTGAGTGCATGATTAGTGTATAGACAAAATTCATATCTTATCATATCTGCTAATTCATATCTTAACGTATCTGTTACCGTAAACTTTGCCTGACATTTTCCGTAGATTCCTCCGTAACTTATGGGATTTTAGTATTATATATGCATATGTAAATTATGTATTCTAGGGTACTATTCTACTCCTTATTGAAAATCCTTCATCTGATCGTACGAGATGAATCCTGTAACCAGTTCGAGTCCCTCAGATTCCGATAGCTATTCCGATAAGTATTCCGATTGCTATTCCGACATAGATGTTCACCTAAGCTCTGAAAACAGCGTCATCAGCATGAATCAACCAATCAGCCATTATCAAATCATCTGATGGGTTCGTAGTTGACTTAATTAATGGAAACGCGCAGAAGGCAATCCCTTCCATCAACCGAATTCACCCCTTGACAATGAACCTGAAGCGTTACCGGCGAACCTGTTTGAGACACCATTTTCAGTCTCATCTCCAGGGTAACTCGACAAGATCATATTCTATCCATAATTCTGAACCTTATTCATCCGCTCGTTCCGACCGACAATCATCCTGGAGTAATAAATCAACGAACTTCACGCTCGAATAATCAATTCGGAGAATATGGTGCAAAACGTACCAGCTTCAGCAACATCACCGGCATCAACAGTACCACCAACAACACGAGTTTCAACATCACATGCCTCAATATCTCATTCTGTACCTTGAGCATAATCATCGTTCTACGAATCATTCTACATTATTTATCTTTGTTCGACATGGTGATTATATAATCTTTAATGTTTTAGTGATTTTATATTCTTATTCTAACGGTAAATCAAATGAGTCTAATATCATATTGACTCATTACGTTCATGATTACATCTGAAGAAAATATATATGTAAGTATATTTTCATAAAGATTGTAATTAAAAATTCTTTTGTACAAACTGTTAATGGTGAAAATATTTTAACGGGTAGGTAATACCCGAGGAATATTTAGATTTCACATTAATAAGTTACACTGTACATTCTTTCAAATCTGATTCCACAGTCACTTACTATCCTACTTACATCCACAGATATACGTATCCGTTCACCACAGAATAACCATATTCATCCAATTTCATATTTAGATTTTGAATTATCAGAATCCAACAAGTGGCATAATGAAGAAAACATTTGACAAAATAAAATTTGTTAGAAATAAACAAATTAAATATGATAAATTTTGTTAAGAATCCACGCTAACTGTTCCTAGCTAATTGTTCCTAGCTAACTGATTACATTTTATTTATCGCAATTTAATTATCGCAATTTACATTCTCGCAATTTTATTTATCGTCATTTAATTTCTGTTATTTACTTTACGCACTTTATTTATCGTTATTTAATTTCTGTTATTTATTTTACGCACTTTAAATATCGGGACACGTATACAAGGTTTTGACATATCATATCGACGCATTTATATATATTATTTGGAATAACCATAGACACTCTATATGCAGTAATGATCGAGTTCCCTATACAGGGTTAAGGTTGATTCTACAATAATATATATAATTTGAGTTGTGATCGAGTCTGAGACATGTACACGGGTCACGATACGTATTAATTAATTCGAATATTATATATTAAACTATATATGAATTATTGAATTGTTAACTGTGGACTATCAACTGAGGACTACCAACATTGGACAATTAAAATAAATTAAAATATTGATTATAACATATGAAACTAAACAATTCTTCAAGTTTGCCACTTGATTTCATCTTAAACCTCATTTGTATCTTCACGATTACATTCTGCGTTCAAACCTTTCATGACTCTTGAAAACACCTCAATCGGGAGGATGAACCAACCGCACTTCATCTACGGAAGGAAAGATTTATGTAAATAGTATTGCACCTGAGAAACTCTCGGCAATTGAGTAAAAGCTTAACACGTAGCCGTGTCAGATCCTTTGGCATTTATTAGCAAAAATAACTTTGCGATCTCTTTTCAAAGTAGCGAATTTTGTCACAGCTCCAGCAAGATAACTTCGACTTTTCGTTCGAAACAACCTTATTATAACCTTGATATATATGCGTGCTCTTTTATTGTTACCAGGGAACCTTTCATATTCTACCACATTACCAGCAGACGAACCAGTAACCTCGTTGCTTCTTGGTTTAAATCTCTCCGATAAATCGCTATATTTATTCATTGAAACCTTATCATATACTCATCCGCATTTTGTAACGAGAACTGCCATACCAACTATCGGGAGTCAGCAATCAGTACTTTGAAAACGCACAGCATATCTACATCAACGGTTATATGTATAACATTTATCTTTTAGAATTATGGTCTTTTATTCTGAAATTCTGAACAGTACTCAGTCTACAAATCAATACTCTGAATGTTGAAAAAGCTGAATGAAGCAGCAGAAACTGTAGACAACCGTAAATGACCTTAACCATCGGAAGTTAAATGATAAAGAATAGTATGTTGGAAAAGCTCACAAAAGTTGGAACTGAAAAACGGATTGAGCTAACCACGAAGGAGACCAAGGACAAATACATGGACCAAACTCTGTATTTAAAGAATCTGATGATACTATTTCTGATGAAATCTTTAGCGAATACCTTGCTTTCGAATCTAAACCCTTACGGATAAATCTTCTTCATCATCTATCGATATTAGAAATTTCAAGATATCATCGTATCTTTCATTATAAATATCCTCTATATTTCTGAAGATAGTTTCATAACTATTCTTTTCTGAAATCATTAATCTCTTCGTGCTATCAGTGTACATCATATAGAAACTGTTAGTTTCTATATTCTGTAAACTTTCGAGCTTAAAATATGAATGTTATTGAAGTAATGTTGGGGACTGATGCATGAGTTAGTATAATATAATGACACTTGATCAGCGTGATTATATTACAGTAAGTCATGCTGAGTTTCTAAATGGAACATGATGATTCACAGATCATAACGTCATCATGTGCCATGTTACACGACTCTTACGTTCTGTCTAATCTATAAACATATCAAGGACATATTTTTCTTGATAGTCCTATCTTTCCTTGAATTCTGGTAATTTGACAAGTCAAATTGTGCTATTACCGTTTCTTTCTTAGGACATTAACAATGTTCATTCTGAAACTTATATCTGCGAATTCTGGACCATTACAAGAGAAGCCCAATCGCAAGAAGAAGAAGAAACAAAGGGACAAAGCTCCAAAATAAAAATTAGAGTATAAATCGCAGCAAATAGGGTGGAAAGTATTAACTGGGGATGACAATGACTATAGAAAACAGAAGCAAGGACTTCGAGGTATAAGGGAAAATATAAAACCCAATAACAACACAGAAAATTACAAACCGTGTATACCAATGTGTATAGCAATATAAAGACACGGGAGAATTAGGAATACTATAACCTCAAGGTAATAGTAGAAGTGAATAGATTCCTCTGGGGGTAGATGAAAAAGGAGAAAGATCGATATGAAAGTCAGGAATATATTCAGAATTAAAACTGGATGAAGCATATTGACTGATGATTTGAAAGTATGAATTAAAATATAGAAAATAGGAGTTGTGGGAAGTAATGGAACGAAAGAAGTTCATTTATAATGAAAATGCCAGACAGAGTAATCAAGGCAGATCTCTGCATTTAATTAGAGATATCCTTATTTCCTTATTCGCCGAAGAACCAAATCTAATAGATTCGAAGATTATCTTTAAATCCCTTGAATTCCGGAATTCAACCCTGACTCTGTCAAAAGTTAAGACGAATCTTTACTTTTCCTATTTCAATCTTTTGCGATAGCTTCACTCATAGGCTTCAAGTAATCGAATTGTTTTATCCATATTACTCAATGATGATAAAACTCTATTTATCAACTCATATTCGTCATGAAAACATATTTATTGTTATCCATGACGACCTCACTCAAATTTCGGGACGAAATTTCTTTAACGGGTAGGTACTGTGATGACCCGGGAATTTCCGACTAAATTTAAACTTAATCTTTATATGATTTCGATATGATAAGCAATGTCTGTAATGTTGGGTCTCAAAAATTTTGGAACTATATTCATGTAATTAATTACCTTTGACTGTGCTCGACGATTCACGAATAATTGTGTGTAAATAACTATGTAAATACATATAAATATAAATATAAGTGTATATATAATATTTTGAATAAATTGGAAATAAAAAATGTAAAATAATAAATATAATAAATAAGTTACTATTATATATATATATATATATATATATATATATATATATATATATATATTATATATATATATATATATATATATATATATGAATCTATATATATGATTCCTATAAATAATTATTATATTATTGTATGGTATAAAAATTGAATGTTCAAAGTATGTTATTATTATGTATATATACATACATATATTAAAAAGGACATATGTAATATTAATATTATTAATTGTATTATTATTAGTATAACTATATATAATATATAGATATGAAAGTTTTTACATTTAATTTTGTTATAATATTACTTCTAATATTATTGTTATCATCATTAATAACATTATTATGGCAAATAGTAATAAAATTACGATTAAGATTAGTATTATTATTATTATTTTTATAATTACCATTATCATTAAAATCATTATTATTATTATAAATATTATTCGAAAATAATATAATTTATTAGTATCATTAATAATATTATTATTTTATTTATTATTTTTATCATTATTCTTATAATTATTATTAATATTATCAAATTTATCAATATTATTATTATTATTATTATTACTATGTAAATTATATATTACTAAATAATATTATCAGTATTATTATCATTTATTATTAATATTAACAAAATATATTTATATTTATTAATTATTAAATTTATATAAATTATAAAAATTAAGAGTGGTACGATTATGTTTCCTATCTCCATCAAAACTATTTTGATCTTTGTTTCCTATCTTAAATTTTCTACATATCCAAATCAAATGTACGAATTCTGTTATAAAGCTTTGTCTGTTTATATTTTTTCTTCCTTTTCCTGCTCCTGATTGATTGATATGTCGACTCACTTCTGCTATGAAATAATAGTATATCTCAAGTTAATTGATAATAATACATTCATCATTATCAATTACAACAGATGATATTCGTTGATATCTCTTAAGGAAAATAGAAAACAAGAAAAACAATCACCATCACTGGTTCGTTCCTTTTTATGATTGTGACCCTCCACAACCGGTTACCACTATGAACGACCGCCACTACCATAAACAAACCACCATGACTTCGTCTTCTCCTCTCTCTCTATTATTTATGTTTTGAACCGTTGCACAACCAAACCCACAAACTATCAAACCGTTACCCTCAATCACCCTTATCGGATTTTTGTTTCACAAAAGCCACCACCGGTTAACCACCCTTGAAAACCTATTAAAACACCACCTCTTCTTGTTATCTTTCTCGTAAACTCAAGATTAAACCCGTTAAACCACCACAAGACCAACACCATCCTGGAACTATCCATTTATGGCTGTTATTCTTCTATTCATTTTTCCAGCTCGAAATTAATTATTGTTGCTGCTATTACGATATCTCTTCTGCTAGCATACCTGATTGAACAAATCCACGAAACCGTCACAAACCTTAAACCAAAAACCACGTAAACAACCTGCACTCTTTATTTATTTATTTATTTTTTTGTCGTGCTTCCAACTCATTGCAAACCGAGATCAAGAACACCCCATCAGCCACCACATAATTTGCTTCACTTCATGATCATCACCACCGTCTCCAATCACAAATCTTCATGAACACACCCACAACCATTTTTTTCTCTCTCTCCTCTCAAAACCACGAAGACTTGCTGCTAATCTGTTTCAGTTTCGATGAACAACACACCACTATCTTCTATCCTTCGTATCCCTTTCTTTTTCTGATTACAAGTGAAACAATCTTGAGACAAATCAACCCCACCGGTAACTGCTACTGCCATGATTTTGTTTTCTGTTTTGCAAACGCGAATACACCATCTACTACTTCGAATTATTCCTGTTTTAATCAAGTTTTACGCTGCAATTGCAGCAACAATATTTGTGTTATAATAAGTGATCTATTAAACAAATAAAGAAGATGATGTGATGAAGAATGAAGAGATAAGGCATCGTTTTTTTATAAGATTAGAGAATACCTTTTGGCAGACAACTTACCCTCTTACTTTAATAAAGTAGTAGTAGTTGGGGATTTAATAATGGTGAAGATTGATAAAAACGTGGCTGTCTGTTCCTACTCCCAATCACTAAAAGCCGTCGCATATACCACGCATAACCATAGAAACAAGCAATGGATCGAACTAGGTTAAATGGATTAAGGTTGCAGGTTGGGCCGAAGCCCAATACTCAATTAATCTGGATATTAAATCAGCCCAGGAGTGGGTGTTGCTGATTGCTACTGAAACTATATCGGATATCTATATTATTATTTTTTGGTCGATGTGACTTCAAGGGAAAGAAGGAGAAGTACGAAACAGAATAATATATGTATATTAAAGTTCTGATATAAAACAGAAAAGAGATATACAGATGGACGGTTAAGTTGATGGTGGATGAGTGTGAGGTCTTGGGTTCGAGTCTCGGCATGGACATTTTTTTTTAGAACTCATTTCAATTAAGGTAGTCTTTGTTTTGTTTATAGTTTCATTATTATTATTATTATTATTATTATTATTATTATTATTATTATTATTATTATTATTATTATTATTATTATTATTATTATTATTATTATTATCACATGTATCATAATAATTATTATTATCAATGTCAAAATAAGTATTAGTTATTATTTTTATCATTATTAACACTATTATCAATATTAGTATTATCATTAAGATTATTATTAGTATTATTATTATGCTTGAAAACTATCATTTTTATTATCATTAATAGAATCATTAATATTATTATCATTATTATTATTAGTATTAGTATTATTATTATTATTATTAATTTTATCATTACTAATAATATTTTTAATACATATAACATAACCAAATTTATAATTTTTCTTATTTAACTATATAAAAAGAATATAAGTTATCAATATAAAAAGTATAACATTAATATTAATATAGATATATTTGTTAATTAAGTATGTGTTTTAATATATATACAAATGATATAGGTTCGTGAATCTGAGGTCAACCCTACAATTGTTCAGTGTCGTTAAATGTATTTTTACTACAAAATACAGTATGGTGAGTTCATTTGATTCCCTTTTACTCTTTACATTTTTCGGACTGAGAATACATGCGCTGTTTTTTTACAATTGCTTTATTAAATGCTTTTGAAATATATTTTGGACTGCGAATACATGAAATTCTTTTATAAATGTTTGACGAGATAGACACAAGCAAAACATTCTTCGAATGAATTATTATGCAGACAGAAATTCTGCGGATTATTATTGAATTATGTGGACATGATAATTGCCACCATTGAATTACGTGGACATGATAATTGCCACCATTGAAATATGTGGACATGATAATTGCCACCAGTTGATGTGAATGTTATATATCGAGAGAATGATTTTATACACAGGTTATGTGTATGTTATTTTTGTGCACAAGATATGTGTACGGTTACTTTGATTTATGAAAATGGTTTCGTACACGAGAAAGATGTACTGTATTTAAAAGATATAGCATGTATATTACAGGTGGGTATAGGATTCGGGCCCATTTGTACCATGCAGCATTTAAATTTTGTGGTCTATCAAAATGATGAATTTTATTGTTTTATGTTAAATCTATGAACTCACCAACCTTTTGGTTGACACTTGAAAGCATGTTTATTCTCAGGTATGAAAGAAACATTCCGCTGTGCATTTGCTCATTTTAAAGACATTATTTGGAGTCGATCATTGCAATGGAACCAGATGTTGGTGACTTCGTCCATATGGATTAGGACGGGTCTCTACAGATTGGTATCAGAGCATAACCAGGCTGTAATAGAGAACCAGGATTGCATTTTTTTGTGTGCCTTATGTGTTAGCTATGGTGCCTTAGCAATCTAGGAAACTATAACCTTTCCTACCTTAGACTTTAAAGCACTTAGGATTGCCCTATAATCTTAACATTTATGCTTTCCTAAACTTGACTAAAAGATTCTAATCAAAGTCTCTTTCCTAATGAAAGGATGTCAAGCCCAAGCGTTAACAAGCCTAGCAAGGCAACTTACAACCCTACTACCGAAGTAGGTGTTGGACACTCTGAAACATTAAGACATGTTCGAAGTCCTTCTCATAGTCCTGCTTCACCAAACTATAGTCTCAATACTCTGCGAAATTCACAAAGGTCTCCTCAATATTATCCAACTCCGAGAATCGAAGATAAAGGAAAACATCATAAAGAAGCCGGTCCTTCAAGGAAGAGAGCCCGGACTCCTTCTTATAATGATGCTGCTAAGTATGAGGGTTTGCTTCGCCACATGGTGAGAGTGGAGGTCCGTATGGATGAGAAGGACCGCGAAATTAAGAAGTTGGTGGAGGAAAATGTTGAACTAAGAAAAGAATTAAGGCTCCTAAAGTACGAG
Organism: Rutidosis leptorrhynchoides; assembly: GCF_046630445.1. Taxonomy (NCBI): domain Eukaryota; kingdom Viridiplantae; phylum Streptophyta; class Magnoliopsida; order Asterales; family Asteraceae; genus Rutidosis; species Rutidosis leptorrhynchoides. Next base: position 600,113,307 of record NC_092336.1, on the reverse strand, counting down.
GAAGAATGCAACACTCGTTGGGGAAAGCAATCACTTGCTCATCTCCAGGAGGATGTTAACTTCCGAATGAAAATGGAGAGAAGCCGAGTCGACAAGCAACTTGCCCTAAGGGAATACGACATCAATGCCGTTAACAGTCGTGTTACCAACCTTTATGACAATCTCGAATATCTCTACGAAAAGCAAAAAGGGAAGAACGAGTGATATGATAAGTTTATCAAAGAGTCTCTCGACTCTTAAACCGAAAGGTTAGAGAAACTTGTGAAGAATAACATGGAAAAAGTGATGAAGCAGTTTGAGGACAAAAAGAAGAGATATGAAGATTATTTCAATTTTAATAATCTTTAGTTATCTTTCCAATTTTTCCATCTATGTAAAGGCTATGCCTTAAAACTATTTCTAATTCCGAATCGTGTATTAAGGCTTATTTAATGCCTAGTTCCTTAATAAAATAAAGTGTTTTATTTATATCATGTGTTACGATAAAACTGTTCATGTTCCATTGGGAAATGGAGAGACTCTCATCATCCAAGGTGAAAAGAGTGGTTCCAATCTCAACATCATCTCCTATATTAAAACTCGCAAATACCTTATGAAAGGTTATCCAGCTATTCTAGCTCACGTTAAGATGATTGAATCGAAAGAGAAGCATATTGAAGATGTACCAGTGGTTAAAGACTTTCCCGATGTGTTTCCCGAAGATCTTCCTGGTCTTCCACCTCCTCGACAAGTTGAATTTCAAATTGATTTAACTCCTGGTGCTGCTCCTATTGCTAAAGCGCCGTATCGTTTAGCACCCTCCGAGATGAAGGAATTATCCAACCAGCTCCAAGAACTATTGGATAAAGGTTTCATTCGTTCAAGCTCGTCCCCATAGGGAGCTCCTATTCTATTTATTAAAAAGAAGGATGGTACGTTAAGGATATGCATTGATTATCGCGAACTTAACAAGCTTACTATCAAGAACCGTTCTCCATTGCCACGTATTGATGATCTATTCGACCAACTTCAAGGGTCAAGTGTTTATTCAAAGATTGATTTGAGGTCCGGATTTCACCAACTTAGAGTCAAGGAATCCGATATTCCTAAGACTGCTTTTTGCACTCGTTATGGGCACTATGAATTCTGTGTCATACCTTTTGGTTTGACCAATGCTCCTGCTGTGTTCATGGATCTTATGAACCGTGTTTGCAAACCCTATCTCAATAAATTCGTCATTGTATTCATTGATGACATCTTGATCTATTCCAAGAGTGAGAAAGAACATGAGCAACATTTGCGTATGATTCTTGAACTCTTACGAAAGGAACAACTTTATGCTAAATTCTCTAAGTGCGAGTTTTAGCTCAAAACCGTACAACTCCTTGGACATGTTGTTGATAGAAGAGGAATACATGTTGATCCTGCTAAAATCACTGCTATTCAGAACTGGGAGATACCAAAGACTGCGAAGCATATTCACCAATTTTTAGGACTTTCCGTTTACTATCAGAGATTTATAAAGAGTTTTTCACTTCTTGCTAAACCTCTTACGAAGCTAACATAAAAAGGGAAGAAATTTGAGTGGTCCGAAGAACAGGAAGTTGCTTTCAAGATTCTGAAGGAGAAGTTGACCACAGCCCCGATTCTATATTTACCGGAAGGTACTGACAATTTTGTTGTTTACTACGATGCCTCAAAGTAAGGCTTTGGTTGTGTTTTAATGCAACGTGAAAAGGTTATTGATTACGCATCTAGACAGTTGAAGAAACACGAGGAGAACTATACCACACACAACCTTGAGTTAGGTGCCGTGGTGTTTGCATTAAAGATATGGAGACATTATCTATATGGTACCCAGTTTACGGTGTACACTGACCATAAAAGTCTTCGACACATCTTTGATCAAAAACAGCTGAGTATGAGGTAAAGCCGATGGCTAGAGTTATTGAACGATTATGACTGTAAGATGGAATATCATCCTGGCAAAGCAAATGTAGTTGCCGATGCCCTTAGTCAAAAAGACGATGTTAAACGTGTTCGTGCCTTAAACCTGAAAATCAAATCAAATCTTATATCATGAATTTGCGAAGCTCAACTGGAAGCTATTAAACCAACACTTATCGAAGGTGAAGGACCTATCGGTTTCGAGAACCAACTCCAAGTGAAAGCTAATGGTACACGGTACTTTGGCAACAGAATTTGGGTTTCTCGCTTCGGTAATCTCCGTGAATTAGTCTTGGATGAAGAGCATAAGACTAGGTATTCTATTCATCCGGGTTCCAGTAAGATGTACCACGATGTGAAGGAATTCTACTGGTGGCCTAACATGAAAACCGACATTGCTACTTATGTTAGTAAGTGTCTCACTTGTTTGAAAGTCAAGGCTGAACATCAAAAGCCTTCTGGTCTGTTAACACAACCCGATATTCTGCAGTGGAAGTGGGAATGTATCGCTATGGACTTTATTACTAAATTGCCCAAGACTTCTAGTGGAAATGATACTATATGGGTCATAGTAGATCGTCTTACTAAATCTGCTCATTTCTTACCGATCAAGAAGACCGGAAAGATGGAGAGATTGTCACAACTGTATATCAAAGAAATTGTCTCTCGTCATGGTGTTCCTATATCAATCATATCCGATCGCGACAGTAGATTCACTTCCAGATTCTGGAAATCCTTACAAACTGCTCTTGGAACTCAACTCGACATGAGTACTGCTTATCATCCACAAACTGATGGTCAAGGTGAACGAACCATTCAAACATTGAAAGATATGCTTCGCGCTTGTGTTATCGACTTCGGCAAAGGCTGGGATAGACATCTGCCTTTGGTTGAATTTTCTTATAACAACAGTTATCACTCTAGCATTAAAGCTGCACCTTTTGAAGCTCTATATGGATGGAAGTGTAGATCCCCTCTGTGTTGGGATGAACTTGAGGACAGACATTTAACTGGTCCTGAAATTATTCACGAAACTACCGAAAAGATCGTTCAAATCAAGCAACGTTTAGAAACTGCCCGTAGCCGACAGAAGAGTTATGCCGATAAGAAACGAAAGGACATCGAATACCAAGTTGGAGATAAAGTCATGTTGAAAGTATCCCCTTGGAAAGGTGTTGTCCATTTCAGTAAACAAAGTAAACTCAGTCCACGATATGTTGGACCTTTCACAATCACTGAAAGAATTGGTCCCGTGGCATATCGATTAGAACTACCAACCGAACTCAGTCAAGTACATGATGTGTTTCATGTCTCAAATCTTAAACGGTGTATTGCTGATGACACTCTCGTTATTCCTTTGGATGACATTCGCATTGATGATAAAATGCACTTCATAGAGGAACCCGTAGAAGTCATGGACCGATCTGCTAAACGCTTAAAACAAAGCACCATACCTATTGTTAAGATCCGTTGGAATTCACGACGTGGCCCCTAGTATACCTGGGAACGTGAAGACCAAATGAAACAGAAATATCCCCATCTCTTCTCAACCGCTGATGCATCTGAGAAGTCCACCTAAAACTTCGGGACGAAGTTTTTATTAACGGGGAGGTACTATAACAACCCTCACTTTTCGACTTCTAAATTTAGTGAATTAACCCTAGGGTTATCTGCCTGACTATATGTATTAAGGGTTGTTATATACAATTAAATATTGACCGAATAGTAAGTTTTAGTCAACAATGTACGCTTAAATAAATAATATATTATTAATTTATATAATTTGACATAATTTAACTAAGTATATAAACTTTGTATCACTTTTATTATTTAGTTAATGTATTATATATTTAACTATATAATAAATCCAATTATATATAAATGTAATAATATTTACAAACTTACTAAAACTATAGTTTAATAATTAAAATCATAATTATTATTAAAAATACAAAATACAGAATTATTTATTATTTTTATGCAAAATTTGTATTTATTAATTAAAAAAAATATTGACAAATATTCTTGGAAAAGCACTAAATCAATTTGTTTATTTATATAAAAAAATCCTTAAAATAAATTAATTAAAAAAATAAATAAATAAATAAATTACTTTTTAATTAAAAAATTATAATGGAAAAACTACTTTTATTATTTTATTTTGTGCATTATCCCATGACCTAACATTTAATACTTTTGAATTTTAAAATCCCATTAAAAATTAAAATATTTCTTTTTCTTTTAATTATTTTATTCTTTTTACCTAATTTTTTCAAGTATAAATACCCCTCATTTCTCATTCAAACTCACACCAAAATTTCTCTCATTCTCTCTTTGAAGAATTACTACTAGTAAGTATTCTTTTCTTACTCTTTACTTTTTACTTTTTACTTTTTACTTTTTACTTTTTACTTCAGGTTATTATTTTTTTTACCAAAATATGTAAATAATGTTATAAATTATATGCAATTAAAAATAAAATAAATAACATGTTATAATTAGTAATATATGTTACTAAAAATTATAAAAGTATTTTTATGAATTAATATATATAGGAATTATAATTAAAATCGAATTAATGAATATATATGTATATACGCACCTAACGTGAAGGTTATAATTAAAGATAGCGTACAAAGACTACAAACATCACTGCTACTTGTGGCCTAGGGTGATCCTTGTTACCATTATGGGACGCTTGTGGATCTCAAATGCCAAGACTTAGATTCTGGTCAAGAGATCATGGGCCACTCGGTAACAATAGATCATTCGAGTGACTTGCATGCTAGCAACGAAGTTTGGGCGAGATTGTACAACATCTTTGTTAAGAATTATAACCCAAACATTCTTAAACTAGAAGCTTACTATAAGTAGAAGTTTTCCATAAATAGTAAGTTTCCAAAAATAGAAACTTTTGAGAAATAGGAACTTTTCTCGAAAACCGTCACTGTCAATATAGTTGCTATATTAATAAACATACTTTATGTCAGTTAGACATTAACTAATCAAACGTTATACCTCTAGGTTGATATCCAGATCACTTACTTGCTTTACTTTCCTTCTTGCGTGGAATACTTCAACTGCTATTTAAGGTGAATTCATAGCCCCTCTTTATTGCTAGCAAACTTACTTACTTTACTTGGGGTGAGCACATGCTGTTTTTACTTTTTAAAATTTAGACACAAGTACCAAACTGTTAAACTATGCTATACCCGGCTATGTCTGACTAAGTCCCTACAGTGATATTTTTAATTGCTGCTGCATGCTTAATTATTGGGGGTAGGCCTATCGGGAGTAACGTCCCCGATACATTTGACTAAGTCTTTGTATTACTTGATAATGAAATTAAACCAACAAGGACAGACACAACTTGTCATGGGGCAAACTTGAACGTTTAGTCTAAATATCACGCTTTGGCATAACTTTTTGATCCTGCGGGAGATCAACTTTACAAACTAAATCTTGTGGTCTAAAACAACGGTCAAACTTTTGTTAAACCTATGAACTTCACTCAACCTCTTGGTTGATACTTTAGCATGTTTTGTCTCAGGTGCTGTTTGATACAAGCTTACTTATCTACTGTAACGACCCGGATTTTTCTGCTAATATATTGAAGATTAATATTTACATAATTAATGTTTCCAACATGTTAAGCAATCAAACTCATTAAGAATTGATTATTTGCAATGAATTTTATACAAACGTTTGGCCACCCAGTCTGTCTGACGATTCACGAACGTCATAAATTGAAATAATTATATAATGATGTATATATGGATATATATATACTTATGATTTGTTAAAATGATATTTAAGTATCTCATTATATATAATAACAATTGGTTATATACATAAAATGAGATTACTAACTTAAAGACTTCAAGACTATATACATATATATAACGATTAACGTTGTAATAACTTCTAAATTAAAATGTATGTATATGTATTGTATTAATATGTATTAATACACTTTTTAAAGACTTAATAATATATATCAATATATTTATACTCAATAAAGATAGCTATACTCATTTTCTCATTCAATTTTATCAAGAATCCTATTCGTATTCATACGGTATTTATACCCGTATCATACCCAGCTTCTATATGTATTTACTATGGGTATATACATACTAAATCATTAATCTTAGAAGCCCTCAATCAGTTGTGAGACATGTATAAACATGATGTAGACTTGTGGGAACCATGGCTTGGAAACTAGTATGACTAAATGCATAAAATTACAAACCATGGAGCCATGTTGTTGCCCCCATTTTGATGCCAACATGTAGGATAAATAACCATCCATTTCATTCCAATTAACCACATCATTTTACTCTCTAAACACATACTCAAACACTCTCTTAAACCTCCATTCAATTCAGCAAGTATTGGTCTCATAATTCAAGTTATAATCATCATGACAAAGCTTGATCAAGAACACTTCAAGAATTACAATCCATCAAGGGTATCTTTGAACTCAAGATATTCTCCTTATTTCTCTAGCAACTTTACTCATTTGATTTAAGGTAGTAACCTTATTCATAATCTTATTCGATTCATATTCATATAGCTATCTTATTTTGAGTTATAACTAATAACAACAAGAACATAGTTTAGATTATTTCTAAACTTGTTTTCAAATAAACTTAATCCTTCTAACTTGACTTTTAAAATACTTCAACACATGTATTATGATAGTATGTCAAGCTAACATAAGGATATAAAACTTGTAAACACAAAGAACACCTTAAAATCGAATATACGCCGTCTTAGTCGAACGGGGGCTGTTTTGAGTTTAATTTTAAAAACCTATCTTAAACTTTGAATTAAAAGATTTCCTTTGATGAAAAATCTTATTTTATATGGATATGAAATATATCCAAAATTCATGGTTAAACTCTAAGTGAAAGTATGTTTTTCAAAAGGGTCATCAAGATGTTGTTCTTACGACAGATATGACTATCTTCTCTTATTTGACACCTAAGCTATATTTTCGACTATAAACCTATACTTTTTCTGTTAAGATTAGTAATGTTGAGTTCGATACGAAACCATGGCAACTCGAATCACTCAAAACGGATTTGTAACGAAGAAATTATGGGTAAAACAAAATTGGATATTTTTCTTAATTTTTAGCTACGAACATGATTTATAAAAATGGATGCTAACCTTATCCTAGCTGACTTACCTTGTATCCTACATGTATTTATACATGTCTTGTTCCCAAACTTATGAAAATACAATTTATAATAGTCGTGATTAAGTTCTACGATAATATATTATAGTCTTAATAAAGATCGTAAGGCACCATATATATATATATATGACTTGATCACCGTGGATTCGTATACAAAGTTTTGACATATCATTTTGACTTCTTCTATATATATTATTGGAACAAACTATTAGACACCATTGGTAGTAATCTCGAGTTAGCTGTAGGTCGAAGTGGATTCCAAAATATTATATACTTTGAGTTGTGATCGAGCCTGAGATATGTATACAATGGGTCGCGGATTGCTTCAGAGAATATACATATTATGTGTCTTATTATATTAAGACAATATATTATAGTGTTAGTGAATTCTAACACAATATACGCATTTATATTTATATATATATTTATACTGTTGGACTATTGGACTATTGGACTATTGGACTATTGGACTATAAACGTTGGACTACTAACAATGGACAATTAAAATTATCACAAGTATCATAAGTATGGAATATTTATTATATATATATATCTTGACACAAGAATATTATTATTAGGTTCGTGAATTTTTCAAAATGCCAAGTGTTATCACCATCTATTCGGAAATCATCACAAGTGAGTTATAGTCCCATTTTTACTATCTAAATTATGTTGGGATGAGAATACATGCAAAATTTATAATTACAAAATAAGCACAAATTCATGGAACTACATTCTACGATTGTTTTGTTATACCGGATATCTGTACTTATTATTATTATGCTTGGTAACCTAAGAATTAGTGAAAAACACTAATTGACGCGAATCCTAAAGGTAGATCTACGGGCACCAACCACCACCATTTTCGAATAGTGGAAATGCTTTAGTACTTCGAAGGGTTCTTGTCATACATTTGAATAGTGGAATGTATGATGCCAGATATCTTAAGCGCTCTATGTTAAGGTCGGTTACCAGGTGGCTCATCGTATGAATGATTTTTGCAGTTGTAATGATCCTGCGCATTTAATTAAATGAAATCTTGTGGCTTATTAAATGTTATGATTATTATATAGAAATTAAACCTATGACTCACCAACATTTTTGTTGACGTTTTAAGCATGTTTATTCTCAGGTAAATATTAGAAACGCTTCCGCTATCGTATGCCAACTCAAAGTCAAGATTTGGAGTCGGCATAATTGTTTATATTGTTTAAACTTGCATTCGGAGTATTTGTTGTAATATATTTGATCATATTGTAATGGGTTGTGTAAAAACTTATTTATTTGAGGAGATTATCTTTGATAGACAATCTAAATTATGTCATTAAGACCTTTATTCAATAATAAAGGTTATGGTTGTTTTTAAAAACGAATGCAAGATTTGAAAAACGTCTCATATAGAGGTCAAAACCTCGCAAAGAAACCAATTAATATGAAACGTTTAAAATTAATATGAATGGGGCATTTCATCTACTGCTTATGTGATGCTACTTGGACATAGGATCAAGAGATTATCGCATTTATTACTATTGCATTTAAACATTTGCTTTACTCCTTTGTAACGACATTTCATTTTCCGCTGCGTACTCTATAAAGTTTAACTTTCTCATTTAGTATTGTTCTCGTTATTATAATATGTTGGTATATTTTGATATTAAGTCACATTTTGCCCAGGTCCTAACTGGGGGTGTGATTGGTATCAGAGCATAACCAGGCTGTAATAGAGAACCAGGATTGCATTTTTATGTGTGCCTTATGTGTTAGCTAGGGTGCCTTAGCAATCTAGGAAACTATAACCTTTCCTGCCTTAGACTTTAAAGCACTTAGGATTGCCCTATAATCTTAACATTTATGCTTTCCTAAACTTGACTAAAAGATTCTAATCAAAGTCTCTTTCCTAATGAAAGGATGTCAAGCCCAAGCGTTAACAAGTCTAACAAGGCAACTCACAACCCTACTACCGAAGTAGGTTTTGGACACTCTGAAATATTAAGACCTGTTCGAAGTCCTTCTTACAGTCCTGCTTCACCAAACTATAGTCCCAATACTCTACGAAATTCACAAAGGTCTCCTCAATATTATCCAACTTCGAGAATCGAAGATAAAGGAAAATGTCATGAAGAAGCCGGTCCATCAAGGAAGAGAGCCCAGACTCCTTCTTAGTCTTAGTCCTTAGTCCTTAGTCCTTAGTCCTTAGTCCTTAGTCTTAGTCTTAGTCTTAATCTTAGTCCTTAGTCTTAGTCCTTAGTCCTAAGTCTTAGTCCTTAGTCCTTAGTCTTAGTCCTTAGTCTTAGTCCTTAGTCCTTAGTCTTAGTCTTAGTCTTAGTCCTTAGTCTTAGTCCTTAGTCCTTAGTCTTAGTCCTAAGTCTTAGTCCTTAATCTTAGTCTTTAGTCCTTAGTCCTTAGTCCTTAATCTTAGTCCTTAGTCCTTAGTCCTAGTCCTTAGTCCTTAGTCTTAGTCCTTAGTCCTTATACTTAGTCCTTAGTCCTTAGTCCTTAGTCTTAGTCCTTAGTTTAGTCTTAGTCTTAGTCTTTAGTCTTACTCTTAGTCCTTAGTCCTTAGTCCTTAGTCTTAGTCCTTAGTCCTTAGTCATCAGTCTTAGTCCTTAGTCTTAGTCCTTAGTCCTTAGTCCTTAGTCTTAGTCTTAGTCCTAGTCTTAGTCCTTAGACTTAGTCCTTAGTCCTTAGTCCTTAGTCATAGTCCTTAGTCCTTAGTCTTAGTCCTTCGTCTTAGTCTTATCTTAGTCCTTAGTCTCAGTCCTTATTCCTTAGTCTTAGTCCTTAGTCCTTAGTCCTTAGTCTAAGTCTTTAGTCTTAGTCTTTAGTCTTAGTCCTTAGTCCTTAGTCATTAGTCCTTAGTCTTAGTCCTTAGTCATTAGTCGTTGTCTTTAGTCTTAGTCCTTAATCCTTAGTACTTAGTCTTAGTCCTTAGTCTTAGTCCTTGGTCCTTAGTCCTTAGTCTTAGTCCTTGGTCCTTAGTCCTTGTTCCTTGGTCCTTAGTCTTAGTCCTTAGTCTTAGTCTTAGTCTTAATCATAGTCTTAGTCTTAGTCCTTAGTCCTTTGTCCTTTGTCCTTAGTCCTTTGTCCTTAGTCTTAGTCCTTAGTCTTAGTCTTAGTCTTATTCCTTAGACTTAGTCCTTAGTCCTTAATCCTTAGTGATGTTGTAGCGTGAGGGTACGAAATAGTATTATTTTTAATACAAAATACTACAAAATATGACACAAGTTTTATTAATTTACGGATGGGATATACCTAAACCTTGCTACAACACTATAGGCAGTGTACCTAATCGTAGAGTAGTGTAGTTTTTAGTAAGTCCGGTTCGTTCCACAGGGAGCTGGTGATACTTACTATATTTTTAACAACTATATTTATACAAAATATATATAATTATATAAGTAGTAATATTATTATAAAAGGGGGGTTTTACCGTTTAATGACCGGTTTGTCGATTCTATATTTTAAGCGTAAAGATAAATGACGATAATTAAAGTGCGTAAAATAATGACAATAAATAAAATGACAGTAAATAAAATTGCGAGTAATAAAATGACAGTAAATAAAGATACGATGAGAAATATAATAAAAGAATTATGCTTATTTAAACTTCCGTAATCATGATGTTTGACGTGTTGATTTTAATTTATTACCATGGGTTAATTGTCCTTTGTCCTGGTTTATTTGATACGTCTATCTGGTTTTTGTCCATAATAGTCCATCGGTCATAAATATAAAGTGCGAGTATCCTCGTCAAATTACCCTTATACCCGAAGTCAAATATTTCAACTGATTAAGGATTTAAACTGTGACGCAGTTATCACTTCTGTCAACAATTACACCAGTTATCACTGTATGTAATCCACCCCTGTTTTAATTAGTTTATGAATATTAATTCATCCACTTGATCAGAATGAATAATCAACTACCCAACCCAATTGATTAATTAAATGATTATAACAGATTCCATATGAACATCACTAAATAGGACAACCATAATCATTATTAATTATTAGGTTAATTAATTTGAAGATAGGTTCGACAGACTCCAATGAGTTGTCACTCAATTAGACAATACCCCCCATCTATTAATAGTCAATAGTTCAATTTTCACAAGTGTCGGTCTTTTGCCCAAACCTTAATTATGGTACAAAGTTCAATAACCCCGTCTTAATATTTTAGCCCAACATCACGATTACTTCGGCTCAAATAAGCATAATAATAACTTAGCTACGAGACATTAATATAAAAAGGTTGAACATAACTTACAATGATTAAAAATAGCGTAGCGTTACACGGACAGAATTTCGACTTACACACTCAAACGATCTCTATCATAAATCTTATTATTATCATAATTTAAAATTAAAATTAAGATTATTGTTATATCTTATTAAGTTAACATTATGATAGAGATATAGAATATAGATATTGGATATTAGATATAGATATTTGATAGATGGATCGAAATATAGATAGAAAATATGATTGAAAAATATGTTTTTTCCTTAGCTACGTAGATCGTTCCTTTTATAGGCGAAATTATAAATTGAATTTTCATTTACGACCCCTGAACTATGCTCAATTAACAACTTTTTATTATTTAATATTATTCTTATTATGAATTATTTAAATATTATATTTTATTCTTGTGCATAGTTGACTCGTAATTTTTACACCGTTGCGTCGAGCGCTGAAAGTTGGTTCATGCCTCGGTTCCGGATTTTCGAACGCCCTTTCGTACAATTTTATATCGTGTACTTTGCGTTTTGTAACTTGTACTCTTGTCATTTTTGGACGTTCTTCATCAATAATTTGAACATTTTTGATTGTATCTTGTACTTTTGAGCTTTTTGGACATTTGCGTCTTCAAATCTTCGTTTTCGCCTTTTGTCTTCGCACTTATTTAAAATAAACGAATATTACTCGAAAATGGAACAATTGCAACTAAAATCTTGTCTTTCTTGGGAGATTTTGCTATGAAATATATGTTCCTTTTTAGCCTTATCAATATCCCCACACTTGAGCGTTGGTTGTCCTCAAGCAATACAGTCTTGAAATAATATAATACATCACACGAATCACTTCTTTATTCTTCACACTTTGTACATCAGTGATTTTGATAGAGAGGTATAAACAATGATATTAACAATAGAACCATGGTTAAAGGTGGGTGTGTCATCCACAGTTGCCTTGGGTTTAGGTCAACGACACTTGCAATCAAATAGCCGATTTACTTTCGGTTTCCAAAGCAAAGTGCACATTTAAAAGGCGGTTTACAGTCCCACATGACTATAAAAATGTAGATCCTTTAGGAAATTGGATCTTTATGAAAACATTTGATCTTTTAAAAATTCAAGCTAGATTTTACCCTAGACAAGTTTTCTGATTTGACCCACCATCGGTGTTGCAAAATATATTTGTGGATCAATATTTTGGCTAAAAACATTTAGGTTCGTGTAATCCACTGCTATCCCGGTATCGGAAAGCACACATCCAGTTTACTTGTTCCGTATATTACCTTTCGGTAAACTACCGTCCGGTTGTAAAGGAAAGCGATGAACAAGAAACTGTTAAGGCAATGTCCCGTGACATGCAGATGATTATGGTCTTTTTAACGTGTCGGATGCTAGTACTATCCTTGGTAGGAGCAATAGTAAAGATCATCCTATAATTTTTCGATCTGGCACAAGGTCCTGTCTCCGACCATGCTATGCAACCACCGTTCTTACGGTTGACACCCGATTTGGTTCAGGTGACCTAATGAATTCCAGGTGAATTCCTAGGATTTTACGTTCAATGGTAATGAACGCATTGAAAATGGATTTTCAGAAAACAAATCGGTTTGTATTTTTGATCAAAATATTTTCTCGTTCAAGCTCGAGTTTAGATATCATTGAATTCCATGAGTTTGAATTCTCAATCTTTAAGGTCAATCTCAAGGATTGAGTAATATCAGTCTTAAAAGCTGATTTTTAATCTTTAAGGAGATTATCCTTTCTGGGGATCTGATTCAGTAGTCTTATCAAGCTAATTTGCACGGTGCCTCCCCATTGTACGAGATAAATCCTTCTCATGGTTAGGATAAATCTGACCACTTGGCGACCCTGTTTGATGCTGAGGTCCGTGGATTTCCTGCTGATTTTAGTGATGACTTTTCTAGATTTTTCGTCAACCTACAGCTGGTCTGGACGACAACTTCATGACCTAAATCAAGAAGCGCGTGTCTTTTTTGGAAGACTTTACTTCCTTTTAATGATGGAATTGATTCATCGTGTAGATCCATCTTTCTTTCAAATGTATTACAGTAAACCGGGTAAAACTGATTAGTATCATCCAAAACAAAAGTACCTGCAATAATCTTGTACAAAGATATGTGATAGATAATTTTTAATTGAATAACTTGGTACATTCTCCCCACACTTAGTTTCTTTCTTTGCCTTTTTATTCTCCTTTATTCCATTTTAAATGAATTCAAGCATTTTAGGTTGTTTCTCAATTTATGTCCTTTCCGAGGTAACGATAATTTCGGTATTAACACCTAGTTTTCATCGTTCATAAATATGTATAAACATGATTTTTAGTTCATTTAGTTGAAAATTTTTCAAATTTTCACAAAATTTGGCAAATAAACCAAGTATAAACCTGAGAGAATTTATAACCCTTCCCCACACTTAAGATCATGCAATGCCCTCATTTGCATGAAATCAGACTATAATTTAAATTCATGAGGGTGATTAGCGTAGAAAAGTGATTAAAAATACCGAGTTTGCAAACATATTGTTATTTCACATTTGATTTTTTTGCGTCTTGTCAAAATCAGTAGCTTTTGCTGAACTTCATGACAGTCTTTGAAAGTGCGCTGTTTTACCATGTTTTGTACATAAGATAAAATACAAACATATATATATATATATATATATATATTTTTGAAGTTTGGTTTATAACCCCACTTTTCAAAAATTTATAAAGTATAATATTTTTGGCATACTTTAAATCAATAAAATTAAAAATAATGATAACAAAATTTGTCGCCCCGCCCTCGGGTAAAGTAATTTCGGCTCAACGACCTAGTCTTCAACTCACGACGAATTTTAAAAATCATATTTTTAACTTAATGAAATAAAGTAAATTTTGTTTTTTAAAATCACAATAAAACATAAATTAAAATGCATATTAATTTCAAATAAAACCTAAAAAAAATAAAAATTCAGAATGGAGGGAGAAAACTAGTTCTTTAGTGTCTGCTAGCGAAAAAGACCAATCGGATTCCATTCTCGGAACTACACGAGAACAGAACAAATAACTTTAGACAGCATTATCTTTTTAGAACATTCGAATCTCCCCACACTTAGGTAGCTGTGGTGTTGAAATTGTGATTAACTTCATTGTCAATTTCTCTTGGTCCATAATCAACTTGCCTATCTGTGACTTTTTCTTTAAGCCAGTGCCCGGCTTCTTCCGTAATATCCCATAATTCAACTAGCTTCGCCCTTTCTTTAGGCGACAGATTGGATACTAACCGGTTACATAACTTAAAGTTCCCCTTACTTCTAGCATCAATAGCCCGTTTAAAAAGTTTCTTCATTGAACTGTTAATAACGGGGTCATCTAATTTCGTATCAACAACGGGGTCCTTTATTATCAAGTCATCATTAGGTTTTACTTCATTTTCCCCACACTTAGGCGTTTTATTATTGCTAAGCACTACCGTTGGAGTTGGTAAAACAACATGGTTATTACCAATCGTTTTTACTGGTTCAACGGTTTTAGTTGGTGGAGATTTAGACTTTCGAATCATAAAGGTGATTGATTTGTTACCACTTTTAAGTGTCATTCTTCCATTTCCTACATCAAATAACGCCCCGGTGGACGCAAAGAATGGTCGACCTAAAATTAGAGGAACGTTTGGGTCCTCTTCTATGTCAATGACAATAAATTCGACTAGAAAGGTTAAATTGCCTACTTGAACGGGTAGGTTGTCAGCAATTCCAACTGGGTGCTTAATGGTTTGATCAAAGAGTCGAACACTCATATCCGTTGGACTTAACTTACCTACACCTAATCTCTTATATAAGGAAAGAGGCATAACACTTACATTTGCACCTAAATCTGCTAGTGCATCATACATGACACAATCACTAAGTAGACAAGGAACAATAAATTCACCCGGATCACCTACCCTAGGTGGAGGTTTTGGTGGAACTATCTTCACCGGGTTTATATTTACGGCTTTTGTTTCTTGCACTTTCTTATTCTTTTTCTTCTTCTTCTTTCCAGAGGTATCACAATCTTTATTACCTATCACTTGCTCATACTCAACTCCTTTTCTTGGAAACGGGATGGGTGGTTTGTATGGTGCCACCACTGGCTTTACATACTCGGGTGGTGGTGGTGTAACTTCTTCATTGTTACTCTCATCTAAAACCTTCCCATCTTCTGGTGCTGGTTTTTCAGAATTCGTTGAAACCATATTAACATTCTCATTCCGAGGATTTACTTCAGTATTACTCGGTAGCTTTCCTTGTTCCCTCTCACTTATCATGCTAGCAAGAGTACCTACGTGTTTTTCTAGATTCAAAATGGAAGCTTGTTGAGTTCTTAATGACTGATCAAACCTCTCATTTGTTTGGGTTTGAGTTTTAATAAATTGTGTTTGAGATTCAACTAGCTTGAATACCACGTCTTCCATATTTGACTTTTTCTCTTCGGTTTGTTGTTGTGGTTTATATAAACCAGGTCTTTGTTGATTGAAAGTGTTGTTTTGAGTTGGTTGGTTATTCGGACCTTGTTGGTTATACCAGTTATTTTCGGGTCCTTTTGGATTGTAAAGAATGTTTTGATTTCGATTGAAGTTTAGCTTTGGCGGTTGATAATTATTTTGATAATTATTTCTAGGCCTTTGGTTCATATAGGAAACATTCTCTCGTTGTTCCAATGTTGGTTCAATGTGACAATCTTTCAATAAGTGTGGTCCACCGCATAGCTCACAACTGATTCGTATTGCGTGAATATCTTTATTCATCTTTTCCATTCGTCTTTCGAAAGCATCTATTTTTGCGGAAACGGAATCAAAGTCATGGCTAGAATCGGCTCTAGCCACTTTAGATGAACGAAAAATATCTTTTTCTTGGTGCCACTCATGCGAGTGGGAGGCTGTGTTATCAATAATTTTGTAAGCTTCAGTTGCGGTTTTCTTCATAATGGAACCACCAGCTGTTATGTCGATGTCTTTTCGTGTAGCAACGTTGACACCTTGGTAGAATATTTGTACTATTTGGTAAGTGTCTAAACCGTGTTGAGGACATCCTCTCAACATCCTTCCGAATCTTGTCCACGCCTCATATAATGTTTCATTTGGCTTTTGCGTGAACGTAACAATTTCTCCTTGAAGTCTCACGGCTTTGGATGCCGGAAAGAATTGTTTAAGAAATTTTTCAACTAAAACATCCCATGTGTCAATCGCCCCTTCAGGTAACGATTCTAACCAATCTTTGGCTTCTCCCTTTAAAGTCCAGGGAAACAACATGAGATAGATCTGCTCATCTTCCACTTCTCGGATTTTGAATAGTGTACAAATTCTTTTAAACGTACGAAGGTGTTCGTTAGGATCTTCATTCGGTGCACCACTGAATTGGCATTGGTTAGTTACCATGTGTAGAATTTGTCCTTTAATTTCATAATCTGGCGCATTAACTTCTGGCTTAATAATGGCGTGACCTTGGCCCGTGCGTGTGGCTCTCATTCGATCTTCCATACTTAGAGGTTCCGTTACTTCCATAATTGAATTTGTTGAATACGGATCACTAGAGGATTCTGATTTAATGGTTTGTGGCTCAGGAGGAATAATTAGTGGTTCAGGATCTTGGAATTGTCCTTGAATATGCTCCGGGTTCTTAATTGTGAAGTCGGGTTCAAAAGATGGATTATCGGAAATTTGAGTTGGAGTTCTTTTTCGACTAGATGACGATTCTAAAGAAAAATCAACGGCGACAATATTTGCTAGATGTCTTGATCGAGTTACAGGTGGTGAACGTATGACCGGCGGCGAACGTCTTGCTCGGTGCATTCACTGAATATCCTATTAGTTTTTAAAAAGGAAAGAAAAATTATAATAAGTTATCCAATTAATAGACTTTTCTGATTTTGCCCACGTTTCGAATAGCCAAAAGATGCAGCAGAGGGGCATGATTCGTTTGGTCTCAATATAATTGAGTACTGTTTGGCTCCAATAACCCGGTCCACGTACAAATCCAACTATTACTACGAACCAGAAAATTTTGATGTCTATCAATTTAACCACTTAAAATAAATTTTCGTAATTTTAAGAAATTTAGAGAAGAAGTAGAAAAAATTCTAAGTCCTAAAAACTAGAATGGCGAGAAATAAGAGAGAAAAAGAGTGCGCGTCGAAAAGTGTCGAAAAATGAAAAAGACGAAGAGTGGTTTGTAAACACGCGGTTAATCCAACCTTATAACGATCACTATCTTAAAATTAAAGCTACAAATGGAGATCACTAATTGGAATTGTAATTGATACATAGGTAAAAGGCATCGAAAAATAAAAATAAGAAAATAACTATGGCAAAACTAAACTTAATATTAAAAGTTGCGACTATAGTCTAAAAATCTAAAGGTAATAAAACTAAAAAAACATTTTTTTTATAGACAAAATCTTAAAAAATATATTTTTTTTTTTACGTTTTTTTTTTTTTACGTTTTTTTTTTTTTTTTTTAGGTTTTTTTTTTTTTTTTTTTTTAGGTTTTTTTTTTTTTTTTTTTTTTTAAAAAGGTATTTTTTTTTTTAATTTTTTTTTTTTTTTTTTTATAAAAAACGAATTTTTTTTTTCTTTAAAAAAAAACGTTTTTTTTTTTTACACAAATTTTTTTTTTTAACTCATTTACTATTCATGAAT
Organism: Rutidosis leptorrhynchoides; assembly: GCF_046630445.1. Taxonomy (NCBI): domain Eukaryota; kingdom Viridiplantae; phylum Streptophyta; class Magnoliopsida; order Asterales; family Asteraceae; genus Rutidosis; species Rutidosis leptorrhynchoides. The sequence continues at coordinate 600,095,266 of NC_092336.1, read as the reverse complement.
AGTAAATGAAAAGAAATTAATTAATTTATTATTCACATGAAAGCGACATGATAGTAATTATTAATTACAAGTTACATAATATACCCCTGAAGTATTTAATAAATACGACTTTTTAAAACTTTTACGATTATATTTTGATTCTAAAATATTATTATATTATTATATTCTAGTCTTAGTCCTTAGTCCTAAGTCTTAGTCCTTAATCTTAGTCTTTAGTCCTTAGTCCTTAGTCCTTAATCTTAGTCCTTAGTCCTTAGTCCTAGTCCTTAGTCCTTAGTCTTAGTCCTTAGTCCTTATACTTAGTCCTTAGTCCTTAGTCCTTAGTCTTAGTCCTTAGTCATTAGTCCTTAGTCCTTAGTCGTTAGTCCTTAGTCTTAGTCCTTAGTCCTTAGTTCTTAGTCATCAGTCTTAGTCCTTAGTCTTAGTCCTTAGTTTAGTCTTAGTCTTAGTCTTTAGTCTTACTCTTAGTCCTTAGTCCTTAGTCTTAGTCCTTAGTCCTTAGTCATCAGTCTTAGTCCTTAGTCTTAGTCCTTAGTCCTTAGTCCTTAGTCTTAGTCTTAGTCCTAGTCTTAGTCCTTAGACTTAGTCCTTAGTCCTTAGTCCTTAGTCATAGTCCTTAGTCCTTAGTCTTAGTCCTTCGTCTTAGTCTTATCTTAGTCCTTAGTCTCAGTCCTTATTCCTTAGTCTTAGTCCTTAGTCCTTAGTCTAAGTCTTTAGTCTTAGTCTTTAGTCTTAGTCCTTAGTCCTTAGTCATTAGTCCTTAGTCTTAGTCCTTAGTCATTAGTCGTTGTCTTTAGTCTTAGTCCTTAGTCCTTAATCCTTAGTACTTAGTCTTAGTCCTTAGTCTTAGTCCTTGGTCCTTAGTCCTTAGTCTTAGTCCTTGGTCCTTAGTCCTTGTTCCTTGGTCCTTAGTCTTAGTCCTTAGTCCTTAGTCCTTAGTCTTAGTCCTTAGTCTTAGTCTTAGTCTTAATCATAGTCTTAGTCTTAGTCTTAATCATAGTCTTAGTCTTAGTCCTTAGTCCTTTGTCCTTTGTCCTTAGTCCTTTGTCCTTAGTCTTAGTCCTTAATCTTAGTCTTAGTCTTATTCCTTAGACTTAGTCCTTAGTCCTTAATCCTTAGTGATGTTGTAGCGTGAGGGTACGAAATAGTATTATTTTTAATACAAAATACTACAAAATATGACACAAGTTTTATTAATTTACGGATGGGATATACCTAAACCTTGCTACAACACTATAGGCAGTGTACCTAATCGTAGAGTAGTGTAGTTTTTAGTAAGTCCGGTTCGTTCCACAGGGAGCTGGTGATACTTACTATATTTTTAACAACTATATTTATACAAAATATATATAATTATATAAGTAGTAATATTATTATAAAAGGGGGGTTTTACCGTTTAATGACCGGTTTGTCGATTCTATATTTTAAGCGTAAAGATAAATGACGATAATTAAAGTGCGTAAAATAATGACAATAAATAAAATGACAGTAAATAAAATTGCGAGTAATAAAATGACAGTAAATAAAGATACGATGAGAAATATAATAAAAGAATTATGCTTATTTAAACTTCCGTAATCATGATGTTTGACGTGTTGATTTTAATTTATTACCATGGGTTAATTGTCCTTTGTCCTGGTTTATTTGATACGTCTATCTGGTTTTTGTCCATAATAGTCCATCGGTCATAAATATAAAGTGCGAGTATCCTCGTCAAATTACCCTTATACCCGAAGTCAAATATTTCAACTGATTAAGGATTTAAACTGTGACGCAGTTATCACTTCTGTCAACAATTACACCAGTTATCACTGTATGTAATCCACCCCTGTTTTAATTAGTTTATGAATATTAATTCATCCACTTGATCAGAATGAATAATCAATTACCCAACCCAATTGATTAATTAAATGATTATAACAGATTCCATATGAACATCACTAAATAGGACAACCATAATCATTATTAATTATTAGGTTAATTAATTTGAAGATAGGTTCGATAGACTCCAATGAGTTGTCACTCAATTAGACAATACCCCCCATCTATTAATAGTCAATAGTTCAATTTTCACAAGTGTCGGTCTTTTGCCCAAACCTTAATTATGGTACAAAGTTCAATAACCCCGTCTTAATATTTTAGCCCAACATCACGATTACTTCGGCTCAAATAAGCATAATAATAACTTAGCTACGAGACATTAATATAAAAAGGTTGAACATAACTTACAATGATTAAAAATAGCGTAGCGTTACACGGACAGAATTTCGACTTACACACTCAAACGATCTCTATCATAAATCTTATTATTATTATCATAATTTAAAATTAAAATTAAGATTATTGTTATATCTTATTAAGTTAACATTATGATAGAGATATAGAATATAGATATTGGATATTAGATATAGATATTTGATAGATGGATCGAAATATAGATAGAAAATATGATTGAAAAATATGTTTTTTCCTTAGCTACGTAGATCGTTCCTTTTATAGGCAAAATTATAAATTGAATTTTCATTTACGACCCCTGAACTATGCTCAATTAACAACTTTTTATTATTTAATATTATTCTTATTATGAATTATTTAAATATTATATTTTATTCTTGTGCATAGTTGACTCGTAATTTTTACACCGTTGCGTCGAGCGCTGAAAGTTGGTTCATGCCTCGGTTCCGGATTTTCGAACGCCCTTTCGTACAATTTTATATCGTGTACTTTGCGTTTTGTAACTTGTACTCTTGTCATTTTTGGACGTTCTTCATCAATAATTTGAACCTTTTTGATTGTATCTTGTACTTTTGAGCTTTTTGGACATTTGCGTCTTCAAATCTTCGTTTTCGCCTTTTGTCTTCGCACTTATTTAAAATAAACGAATATTACTCGAAAATGGAACAATTGCAACTAAAATCTTGTCTTTCTTGGGAGATTTTGCTATGAAATATATGTTCCTTTTTAGCCTTATCAAAAAAAATATATTTTATGTTATGTACACAACAGGGTAAAACAGCGCACTTTCAAAGACTGTCATTAAGTTCAACAAAAAGCTACTAATTTTGATGACAAGGCGCAAAATATCAAATGTGATGTAAAATAATATGCTTACAAACTGGGTATTTTTAATCACTTTTCTACACTAATCACCCTCATGAATTTATAATTATAGTCTGATTTCATGCAAATGAGGGCATTGCATGATCTCAAGTGTGGGGAAGGGTTATAAATTCTCTCGGGTTTACACTTAGTTTATTTGCCAAATTTTGTGAAAATTTGAAAAATTTTCAATTAAATGAACTCAAAATCATGTTTATACATATTTATGAACGATGAAAACTAGGTGATAATACCGAAATTATCGTTACCTCGAAAAGGACATAAATTGAGAAACACCCTAAAACGCTTGAATTCATTTAAAATGAAATAGAAGAAAATAAAAAGGCAAAGAAAGAAACTAAGTGTGGGAAGAATGTACCAAGTTATTCAATTTAAAACATATATCACATATTTTTGTACAAGATTATTGCAGGTACTTTTGCTTTGGACGATACTAATCAGTTTTACCCGGTTTACTGTAATACATTTGAAAGAAAGATGGATCTACACGATGAATCAATTCTATCATTAAAAGGAAGTAAAGTCTTCCGAAAAAGACACGTGCTTCTTGATTTAGGTCATGAAGTTGTCGTCCAGACCAGCTGTAGGTTGACGAAAAATCTAGAAAAGTCATCACTAAAATCAGCAGGAAATCCACGGACCTCAGCATCAAACAGGGTCGCCAAGTGGTCAGATTTATCCTAACCATGAGAAGGATTTATCTCGTACAATGGGGAGGCACCGTGCAAATTAGCTTGATAAGACTACTGAATCAGATCCCCAGAAAGGATAATCTCCTTAAAGATTAAAAATTAGCTTTTAAGACTGATATTACTCAATCCTTGAGATTGACCTTAAAGATTGAGAATTCAAACTCATGGAATTCAATGATATCTAAACTCGAGCTTGAACGAGAAAATATTTTGATCAAAAATACAAACCGATTTGTTTTCTGAAAATCCATTTTCAATGCGTTCATTACCATTGAACGTAAAATCCTAGGAATTCACCTGGAATTCATTAGGTCACCTGAACCAAATCGGGTGTCAACCGTAAGAACGGTGGTTGCATAGCATGGTCGGAGACAGGACCTTGTGCCAGATCGAAAAATTATAGGATGATCTTTACTATTGCTCCTACCAAGGATAGTACTAGCATCCGACATGTTAAAAAGACCATAATCATCTGCATGTCACGGGACATTGCCTTAACAGTTTCTTGTTCATCGCTTTCCTTTACAACCGGACGGTAGTTTACCGAAAGGTAATATACGGAACAAGTAAACTGGATGTGTGCTTTCCGATACCGGGATAGCAGTGGATTACACGAACCTAAATGTTTTTAGCCAAAATATTGATCCACAAATATATTTTGCAACACCGATGGTGGGTCAAATCAGAAAACTTGTCTAGGGTAAAATCTAGCTTGAATTTTTAAAAGATCAAATGTTTTCATAAAGATCCAATTTCCTAAAGGATCTACATTTTTATAGTCATGTGGGACTGTAAACCGCCTTTCAAATGTGCACTTTGCTTTGGAAACCGAAAGTAAATCGGCTATTTGATTGCAAGTGTCGTTGACCTAAACCCAAGGCAACTGTGGATGACACACCCACCTTTAACCATGGTTCTATTGTTAATATCATTGTTTATACCTCTCTATCAAAATCACTGATGTACAAAGTGTGAAGAATAAAGAAGTGATTCGTGTGATGTATTATATTATTTCAAGACTGTATTGCTTGAGGACAAGCAACGCTCAAGTGTGGGGATATTGATAAGGCTAAAAAGGAACATATATTTCATAGCAAAATCTCCCAAGAAAGACAATATTTTAGTTGCAATTGTTCCATTTTCGAGTAATATTCGTTTATTTTAAATAAGTGCGAAGACAAAAGGCGAAAACGAAGATTTGAAGACGCAAATGTCCAAAAAGCTCAAAAGTACAAGATACAATCAAAAAGGTTCAAATTATTGATGAAGAACGTCCAAAAATGACAAGAGTACAAGTTACAAAACGCAAAGTACACGATATAAAATTGTACGAAAGGGCGTTCGAAAATCCGGAACCGAGGCATGAACCAACTTTCAGCGCTCGACGCAACGGTGTAAAAATTACGAGTCAACTATGCACAAGAATAAAATATAATATTTAAATAATTCATAATAAGAATAATATTAAATAATAAAAAGTTGTTAATTGAGCATAGTTCAGGGGTCGTAAATGAAAATTCAATTTATAATTTCGCCTATAAAAGGAACGATCTACGTAGCTAAGGAAAAAACATATTTTTCAATCATATTTTCTATCTATATTTCGATCCATCTATCAAATATCTATATCTAATATCCAATATCTATATTCTATATCTCTATCATAATGTTAACTTAATAAGATATAACAATAATCTTAATTTTAATTTTAAATTATGATAATAATAAGATTTATGATAGAGATCGTTTGAGTGTGTAAGTCGAAATTCTGTCCGTGTAACGCTACGCTATTTTTAATCATTGTAAGTTATGTTCAACCTTTTTATATTAATGTCTCGTAGCTAAGTTATTATTATGCTTATTTGAGCCGAAGTAATCGTGATGTTGGGCTAAAATATTAAGACGGGGTTATTGAACTTTGTACCATAATTAAGGTTTGGGCAAAAGACCGACACTTGTGAAAATTGAACTATTGACTATTAATAGATGGGGGGTATTGTCTAATTGAGTGACAACTCATTGGTCTTAGTCCTTAGTCCTTAGTCTTAGTCCTTAGTCCTTAGTCCTTAGTCTTAGCCCTTAGTCTTAGTCTCAGTCCTTATTCCTTAGTCTTAGTCCTTAGTCCTTAGTCTTAGTCTTTAGTCATAGTCTTTAGTCTTAGTCCTTAGTCCTTAGTCCTTAGTCCTTAGTCTTAGTCCTTAGTCCTTAGTCTTTGTGCTTAGTCCTTAGTCCTTAGTCCTTAGTCCTTAGTCTTAGTCCTTCGTTAATTAGTCTTAGTCCTTAGTCTTAGTCTTTGGTCCTTAGTCCTTAGGCTTAGTCCATATTCCTTAGTCTTAATCCTTAGTCTTAATCCTTAGTCTTAGACTTAGTCCTTAGTCCTTAGTCTTAGTCCTTGGTCCTTAGTCCTTGGTCCTTGGTCCTTAGTCTTAGTCCTTAGTCCTTAGTCCTTAGTCCTTAGTCCTTTGTCCTTTGTCCATAGTCTTAGTCCTTAGTCTTAGTCCTAAGTCCTTAGTCTTAGTCTTAGTCTTAGTCTTAGTCTTAATCTTAGTCCTTAGTCTTAGTCCTTAGTCCTTAGTCCTTAGTCCTAGTCCTTAGTCTTAGTCCTTAGTCTTAGTCTTAGTCTTAGTCCTTAGTCCTTAGTCCTTTGTCCTTAGTCTTAGTCTTTAGTCTTAGTCCTTAGTCTTAGTCCTTAGTCCTTAGTCTCTAGAACTTAGTCCTTGGTCCTTAATCCTTAGTCCTTAGTCTTAGTCCTTAGTCCTTAGTCCTTAGTCTTAGTCCTAAGGACTCCATAGTCCTTAGTCTTTAGTCCTTAGTCATTAGTCCTTAGTCATTAGTCGTTAGTCTTTAGTCCTTAGTCCTTAGTCATTAGTCCTAGTCCTTAGTCCTTAGTCGTTAGTCCTTAGTTGTTAGTCCTTAATCCTTAGTCTTAGTCCTTGGTCCTTAGTCCTTAGTCATCAGTCTTAGTCTTTTATCCTTAGTCTTAGTCCTTAGTCTTAGTCTTAGTCCTTAGTCTTAGTCCTTAGTCCTTAGTCTGAGTCCTTAGTCCTTAGTCTTAGTCCTTAGTCCATAGTCTTAGTCTTTAGTCTTAGTTCTAGTCCTTAGTCCTTAGTCCTTAGTCCTTAGTCTTAGTCCTTTGTCTTAGTCTTAGTCTTAGTCTTAATCCTTAATATTATGTAACAACCCAAACCAACCCGCGATTAAACCGTGTAAAATTAAAAAAAAAAAAAAAAAAAAATTTGCTGAACTGCCACCTGGCGCGGCGCGCCACCAGGGGTGCGCGGCGCGCCAAACCAGTCTGTCCGGAAAGTCTTTAAACGCGAAAATGTTTGACTAGTTCCCGACATATTTAGGCGTAACGCTTTTAACCCCATGTTCCATATATAAAAACTAGCACGTTCTATTAATAAAATTATGTTTACGAAGCGGGGCCCACATCGACCCAAATTACCCTTTAAGTATCAAAATATAATTTTCGACCATAAGACTTTTAATACAAAACAAAGCCGAGCATGGCGATTGGGGATACGCTACCCAATCCTAATAAATCCAAAAGCAAGCCTTCTACGCAAACTATGCAAGTCCTCTAATCCTCGCGCTTACCCGAGCCACCATCCGCATGCAATCTATAAAAAGAGTCAACAACGAGAGGGTAAGCTAACGCTTAGTGAATGATAATATACTACATACATATATATGTATAAAATGGACACGCCACAAAATAACAAATACCGCATACCGAGGCATCCATATAAGGCACTACACTAAGCATACCGTACGATCTCTAAGCAACGAGCTAAAGATACAACAACAATATAAGTTCACCAACGACGATGTGAACAACGCCAAATAGCTACACCCGGAGGGTTAGCTACAACACAACAATACATTAATATATAACAATATAAACGAAAAAGGTTAACACCTTAACCCAATACCGAGAACCAAATACCACAATGAAGATTGGCCGAACTACACGAGCCTTAGTAATCCGAAACCACACGAGATTACTATCTTCACAACATCGAGGTTGGCCGAACTACACGAGCCTTAGTAATCCGAAACCACACGAGATTACTACCTCAATAAGATGACCGAACTACACGAGTCACCATGAATCCGAACTACACGAGATTCATTTCCACAATACAATAAGATGACCGAAACCACACGCGTCATCGTGAATCCGAATACACACGTGATTCACTTCTCAATATTATACCCTTCGCCATTGGGGTTATATCAACCACATCACAACCACGTGTGATAATGTACACGCGAACGCGTGCTTCGCCAAAGATGGTCAACCAAAACGCACAACCGTGCCAATTGGACTCATACAAAAGTCCATCAAATCCATCTATATGTGAAGTGAGCTCTATAGCCGAGAATCACTTCACCCGACCCGCACCCATCCTACACATACATATGCACATAGGATATTCTCACTCACCTTGAAGTCTTGAACAATGCTTCCAAGTAATCCGTAACTCGCCAATGGAAAGTACCTATTCCATTATCACAATTACAACAATACACTTAGAGTGGATTTACAAATCAACCCAATTCGTCACTTAGTGCAATTTCGACCCAAATGCACTTCCAAGCACAAACCGTGCCCAAAACTAACCAATAATCACTAACACAAGTGAGAATGGTCCTAATATGCCAATTAAACCCGAACTCAAGTGTTAAACACGCGTCATACCCATTTTGACACTAAAATCCTAGTTTTGACCCATTAAGTCAAAATCTCACCATTTACAAGTTTTAACACCAAAACACATTTAACTCGGTTTAATACTTCAACTTAATCCATTTTAAGTTTATAAACCTCATTAAATCGTCAAATGGGTCATAATCACCACCAAACCCTAATTTGACCCAAAGTCACAATTAGTCAACCAAATAACCTTAAATGGGTTTCAATACTTCCATCATCACTAACTTAAGTGATTAAACTCAATTTCAAGTCCTAAACATGGCCAATTAGTTCACCAACCCAAAATCCACCAACAATTAACAATAAATCCAATTACTAGCATCACTAAACCCATTTCATCATCTAAAAGGGTTTTTCATCAAACTAACTCAAACCCAAACTTGAATATCAAATCAAATAGATGAAATTCGGAGTTTGAGCTTACCAATACTATCACCGCGTAGCCAAGAACGAGAGGAACAACTTTAGAACTCGAGCTTTGATGAGAATCCGCCTCCTTCTTCTCTAAATCCACCTCTCTCTCTCTAAAAGTCTTACTCTCTCACTAGATAAGGTTGGGAGTGTTTGATGAGTGAAAATGTGATCCAAACTGATCAAAGGATCAGTTTTGATGACCCCAAACCGACCCCAAGTGAAAAGACCAAAGTACCTTTCATTTAGACCTTTTAAAAAGGCTGAAAATTGCATCAAACGGGTTCGGCGCGCCGCGCCGAAAGGTGGAGCGCCGCTCCAACCTTCAGGTCAGTTTTCAGTTTCTTGTTTTGGCCATAACTTTTTGACCGTAGCTCCGTTTTCGATGAATCAAATATCGTTGGAAACGTAATAAGATATTCTATCCAATGGTAAGGCTTTGAAACATCAACTCAAACTTTATTTAGGGTTGAAAAGATACGTACACACCTTGTCACTTCGGACAACGTCCAGTTTCCTTCGACGTTCGAGCAAGCAACACGTACACTTCATACACGCATCATACACCATAAATACATTATGTACAATCAATATTTGGGTCTTACAACTCTCTCCCACTTAAACTCGATCACGTCCTCGTGATCTTCTCCACTTAACCAATTCGGAACTACTCAACAGTCCTCAATTATAAGTCCCAATCCGACTTTTCTAAGCAATTCTTCCCAATGAATCGCCTTTAACAACTAAAATCGTCACCCGCAATTTTATTGAAACTAAAATCCGAGCACTAAAACCTGCTCAATCCCCCATTCATCAGGAAAACTCAACCGATCTCGTACCGAGATATCAACCCTATAGTGTACCCTTTCCAAGTACAATGCTAAAAACAACCAAATATCGACCTAAGGTCAACAACCCGAAACGATGAAGACCGAACCAAACGAACCCTTACGGATTACACCAATCACTAAACATCCCTTGTAGTGCGCCATACGACCAATACACAACTACCGTAACATCATAATCTAACGGCTAGAACCGATAGCGCCCAAAACGACTATGGAAACGCAAAACCCAAGGTGTACGAAATCAACCATCGTCACACCCGTAACAAACATGTGAGCGAAACACGGCTATCGCCTCACTAATCCCACAACATGGTCCTCACGACCCCACCATCGACGTATAAAACGACCGATAGTTCCCGCAACATGGTCCTTACGACCCTACCATTGGTGTATCAAACAACCAATAGATCACACGACACGAAGGCTGGCCGAAAACACACGCGCCCTAGTGAATCCGAACTACACGCGACTCACTACCTTCACCACAACAACAATCGGGAATGGCCGAACTACACGCGCCATAGTGAATCCGAACTACACGAGAGTCACTATCCCGGAGGAATGACCGAACTACACGAGTCATTTGTGAATCCGAACTACACGAGACTCACTCCTCAATACAATGACCGAAACCACACGAGTCATTTGTGAATCCGAACTACACGAGATTCACTTCCACAACATCGAGGTTGGCCGAACTACACGAGCCTTAGTAATCCGAAATCACACGAGATTACTACCTCAATAAGATGACCGAACTACACGAGTCACCATGAATCCGAACTACACGAGATTCATTTAGTTAAGATGACCGAAACCACACGCGTCATCGTGAATCCGAATACACACGCGATTCACAATCTCAAAATAGGAATGGTACTCGCATTTCCCACCGGTACTCGCATTTCCCGATAGTGTTACACCATACCGACATAACACTACTCCCTTGATGAAGTCAGTGGACCCCAAAGGTCATACTCCACCAATCTCAACACCAGATGAAGTCAGCGGACCCGAAGATCATGCTTCACCGATATAACACCACGCTCATGATGAAGTCAGCGGACCCCGAAAGTCATGCTCCACCAATCACGTATTCCCATGATGAAGTCAGCGGACCCTAAAGATCATGCTTCATCAAACAACCATACCATAATCGAGCAAGAACCACCTATACCAAACATAGGTACAAAACAATAATTCTCTAAAAGAGAATCCGACACACACATCCCTTAACCGAGGGATTTCACCTTGCTTGCCAAACACGTCCATTATCTCTCAACGAGATTTACCACATTACCACCTCGGTGATAATTCAAATCCAAACCATAAGTACAATTTACCCGAAATTGTACTCTACCACAGATCGACCAAAACCAGGTCTCGACAACATTTTCCGGATCTACCAAAAGCATCATCCGAAATCTCACACTAAAACTTCCTCGTGCGGGAGTGTAACTCCCCCACTTGGAACCACGTTCCATATCCAAAACTCGTACAACCGCACAATGCTACCACATGTAGACTTTACCAACGATTGGGCTCACACGACCCATTACCACATCTTGCTCCAACCTTGAGCACACGAAGGATTTTAACCAACCCTTAAACACTTTGAACAAAAAGTGTACCGCAACACAATCGGAGTCGAACACCACGCTAGTAGGTATAAAAGAGGCACCTAATGTCGCGTCATAAAGACTCCATTACCAACACACATCGAGATTTAAAACACTCGATCTCAAGGGTTCCAACCAACTGACGAACCTCATGATTCGTCACTTCAACATCAAAGCGAACACGCGCTTAACAACCAAACACCAAAACCATTTCCGTGGCTTGGTAGAAACGTTTCCCAAATACTAAGGAATGCTTGGTTGCACCAAGTCTTACGCCCTTTGCCCGTCAATCAATCATCAACATAGGGTACTTCCATTAGGAACGTCACCCATAGCATAACATGCACAACAAAGGCACGCAACTCAAACTCAAACGGCATTTAATAAATAATCAAAAGACATATTTATCAAAATTAAACGTACCTTAACGTCTCCTGGCCGCACCCGTCCCCGCTAACTTGGGACATTCCGACTTACGATGTCCTTCTTTTTGGCAATTGAAGCACACCATACCATCACCCTTTGGTACCGAACATTCTCAAGACTTGTGACCCCGCACACCACAATTGTAACATCTAGCCGCACTAGAATCTGACATACCCGTTCGCGTACCACCCGTGCTCACACTCGGGCCCTTAGCCCTCTTACTTGGAGCACCATAAGAAACGACCCTTCGCTCACTTGAAGGTTCACCCTTTTTCGATCGTGAATACGACTCGAAACCTCTAGCCAAGTCGAATAATTCCGAAAACGATTTCGCTTGACCCCGGCTAATTTTACTTTTCAAGTCATCATTCAAGATCCGATAGAAATCTCCCATCAACAAACGATCATTCCCCAAATACTCCGGACAAAAACGAGCCTTCGCCATAAAGGTCGTCTTGAGAGTACTCAAATCCATAGATCCTTGTCGCAAATTTCGCAACTCATTACGCAATTCCCACAAATCGGCCGAAGTCCGGAACTCCTCGAAGAATTCCTCCTTAAATTCGTCCCACGATAAAGCCATAAACGTCTCGCCACCGACAAGATCAATCTTACCATCCAACCAATCCCTTGCCCTACCCCGCAACAAACTCGTAGCGAGTCTCGTCTTTCTCTCGGGAGGGCAATCAATAGTACGGAAACACCCTTCGACGTCCGAAATCCAAGTTGTGCTTACCAAAGGATCCGGCTTTCCGTCATACATCGGGGGTTTAGTCCTCATGAAGCTCTTAAGATAACGCTCCATTTCACCACTACTTTGAAGTTCGGAATACCTCCTTTCCATTCTTTCTTCTAACGCACCCATTTGCTCCGCAACGGCGGCCGCAACCCTAGCGTTAAACTCCACGTCATTCGCCTCGGTCTCGTTTCGCGTCGTCATTCTAAAGAATGCAAAACGATTAGTCCACGAACGTGTAAAACCGTACGCACGACACAGCCCCATCTTGCTAAACACTCATCGTACATCACTTGTTAGACACGATTTGCACCCGTAATAAGGTTTGCAAGTTCTTATTACGCACACATGCCGCATCGACTCGTTAGTACAACGACCGTCTCGCTCGATGATATACACAAACACAACCAAAATTCTACGCGGTACAAACACACGCGAGAATTATTATCACAACAACATATTAATAATATCCGCATTACTAATATAAGCGTTAGTCAACCTATAGCCAAGGCACTAACCAAACCCATTCTGACCCGTAATCCTACAAGTCTCGCAACAATTTAAGCACACACAAGTCTAAGTCTAGGCACCTATCTCAAGTCACCTAAATCCCTTAGACCATGCTCTGATACCACTTGTAACAACCCAACCAACCCGCGATTAAACCGTGTAAAATTACAAACAAAAAAAAAATTTGCTGAACTGCCACCTGGAACGGCGCGCCAAACCTGTCTGTCCGGAAAGTCTTTAAACGCGAAAATGTTTGACTAGTTCCCGACATATTTAGGCGTAACGCTTTTAACCCCATGTTCCATATATAAAAACTAGCACGTTCTATTAATAAAATTATGTTTACGAAGCGGGGCCCACTTCGACCCAAATTACCCTTTAAGTATCAAAATACAATTTTCGACCATAAGACTTTTAATACAAAACAAAGCCGAGCATGGCGATTGGGGATACGCTACCCAATCCTAATAAATCCAAAAGCAAGCCTTCTACGCAAACTATGCAAGTCCTCTAATCCTCGCGCTTACCCGAGCCACCATCCGCATGCAATCTATAAAAAGAGTCAACAACGAGAGGGTAAGCTAACGCTTAGTGAATGATAATATACTACATACATATATATGTATAAAATGGACACGCCACAAAATAACAAATACCGCATACCGAGGCATTCATATAAGGCACTACACTAAGCATACCGTACGATCTCTAAGCAACGAGCTAAAGATACAACAACAATATAAGTTCACCAACGACGATGTGAACAATGCCAAATAGCTACACCCGGAGGGTTAGCTACAACACAACAATACATTAATATATAACAATATAAACGAACAAGTTTAACACCTTAACCCAATACCGAGAACCAAATACCACAATGAAGATTGGCCGAACTACACGAGCCTTAGTAATCCGAAACCACACGAGATTACTATCTTCACAACATCGAGGTTGGCCGAACTACACGAGCCTTAGTAATCCGAAACCACACGAGATTACTACCTCAATAAGATGACCGAACTACACGAGTCACCATGAATCCGAACTACACGAGATTCATTTCCACAATACAATAGGATGACCGAAACCACACGCGTCATCGTGAATCCGAATACACACGCGATTCACTTCTCAATATTATACCCTTCGCCATTGGGGTTATATCAACCACATCACAACCACGTGTGATAATGTACACGCGAACGCGTGCTTCGCCAAAGATGGTCAACCAAAATGCACAACCGTGCCAATTGGACTCATACAAAAGTCCATCAAATCCATCTATATGTGAAGTGAGCTCTATAGCCGAGAATCACTTCACCCGACCCGTACCCATCCTACACATACATATGCACATAGGATATTATCACTCACCTTGAAGTCTTGAAGAATGCTTCCAAGTAATCCGCAACTCGCCAATGAAAAGTACCTATTCCATTATCACAATTACAACAATACACTTAGAGTGGATTTACAAATCAACCCAATTCGTCACTTAGTGCAATTTCGACCCAAATGCACTTCCAAGCACAAACCGTGCCCAAAAGTAACCAATAATCACTAACACAAGTGAGAATGGTCCTAATATGCCAATTAAACCCGAACTCAAGTGTTAAACACGCGTCATACCCATTTTGACACTAAAACCCTAGTTTTGACCCATTAAGTCAAAATCTCACCATTTACAAGTTTTAACACCAAAACACATTTAACTCGGTTTAATACTTCAACTTAATCCATTTTAAGTTTATAAACCACATTAAATCGCCAAATGGGTCATAATCACCACCAAACCCTAATTTGATCCAAAGTCACAATTAGTCAACCAAATAACCTTAAATGGGTTTCAATACTTCCATAATCACTAACTTAAGTGATTAAACTCAATTTCAAGTCCTAAACATGGCCAATTAGTTTACCAACCCAAAATCCACCAACAATTAACAATAAACCCAATTACTAGCATCACTAAACCCATTTCATCATCTAAAATGGTTTTTCATCAAACTAACTCAAACCCTAACTTGAATATCAAATCAAATAGATGAAATTCGAAGTTTGAGCTTACCAATACTATCACCGCGTAGCCAAGAACGAGAGGAACAACTTTAGAACTCGAGCTTTGATGAGAATCCGCCTCCTTCTTTTTTAAATCTACCTCTCTCTCTCTAAAACTCTTACTCTCTCACTAGATAAGGTTGGGAGTGTTTGATGAGTGAAAATGTGATCCAAACTGATCAAAGGATCAGTTTTGATGACCCCAAACCGACCCCAAGTGAAAAGACCAAAGTACCCTTCATTTAAACCTTTTAAAAAGACTGAAAATTGCATCAGACGGGTTCGGCGCGCCGCGCCAAAAGGTGGAGCGCCGCTCCAACCTTCAGGTCAGTTTTCAGTTTCTTGTTTTGGCCATAACTTTTTGACCGTAGATCCGTTTTCGATGAATCAAATATCGTTGGAAATGTAATAAGATATTCTATCCAATGGTAAGGCTTTGAAACATCAACTCAAACTTTATTTGGGGTTGAAAAGATACGTACACACCTTGTCACTTCGGACAATGTCCAGTTTCCTTCGACGTTCGAGCAAGCAACATGTACACTTCATACACGCATCATACACCATAAATACATTATGTACAATCAATATTTGGGTCTTACATATTAGTCCTTAGTCCTTAGTCCTTAGTCCTTAGTCTTACTCCTTATTATTAGTCTTAGTCTTCGTCTTAGTCCTTAGTCTTAGTCCTTAGTCCTTAGTCCTTAGTTCTTAGTCTTAGTCCATAGTCCTTAGTCTTAGTCCTTAGTCCTTAGTCTTAGTCCTTAGTCTTAGTCCTTAGTCCTTAATCTTAATCCTTAGTCCTTAATATTAGTCCTTAGTCTTAGTCTTAGTCTTAGTCTTAGTCTTCGTCTTAGTCCTTAGTCTAAGTCCTTAGTCCTTAGTCTTAGTCCTTAGTCCTTAGTCTTAGTCCTTAGTCTTGGTCTATAGTCCTTAATCCTTAGTCCTTAGTCTTAGTCCTTAGTCTTAGTCTTAGTATTAGTCATTAGTCTTAGTCCTTAGTCCTTAGTCCTTATGTAGCGACCCCGACAGATCGTCAAATGACGGCGTCATCTACGTATGGTCCCATTACATGGTCGTAAGTCTTTATAACGAAGTTTGACCGAAAAGTATGTCGCATTCATTTCATAAATAAGGGTGTTTCAAAGTTTACCAAAGTAGTTTCCATAACAAGTACATAACAATGTTTAAAGTTTGTATGAAACACGTGCGACACGATTAAAAGTAGTCAAAAAGACGTTCCACGTAAGCAAGTATACTCGACATCCAATGCAAGTATCAAATAGTATGAGCGGAAGCATGTATCACCTAAGTTCAAGGACCTGAGAAAAACATAGAGAATCTGTCAACGAAAACGTTGGTGAAATCATAGGTTTAAATAAGTAAATGAGTAATAGTAAGTTGAACCACAAGATTTGCAACATCGATAAAGCCATAGTACATTCTAAAAGTTAATATTCACGAGCACCCAATTATCAAAGCTTAACGTTCCGTCCGTTGAATACCCCATCAATTAGTGCTAGAACAACACTGTTCCCGAAAATATATTTCATTCGTAAACGGTAGCGAACCGTTTGAATGAGGGTTTGTCAAACCCATATGGCCATATAACATAAGTTCTCGCTTACACCATCTGATGTAACTAATGATAATCGGATTGGGGATTTTCGTTCTAAACTCGTATGTAGAATGTTTGTTTTCCCGTACTTGTGTTCACTTAGTTCAAAAGTATCGTTTATGTTTTCTCATCCCAAAAGTAAGTTAAAAGAGTAAAAGTGGGACTATGATCTCACCTTGTATGCACGAACCAAAAAGTACTTCGACAAGTAACGTGTGCAAAGAACAATGCTAGTCTTGACCTAAACAAATAGGTTGTATCAATAACGGTAAACACGATAGGTCAAGGATGTTCAATTAGTCCTATGGCTCGTTAAGACTCGATCATAATAGCATGTGAATCAAATTGTCATGTTTCATGCAAGGTACAAGTATAAAAACATGTTAGAACGATTGCACAAATATTTGGTTAAGTTTGATTAAAAGTCAAACTTTGGTCGGTCAAAGTCAACGAAAGTCAACACGTTCGGGTCGGGTTCCGAACTATTTTTCTGAGGTTTTTAATCATATATGAACATGTTAGAACAAGTTTCATGTGAATCGGAGGTCCGTAGTATAGCAAACATTATTCAAAAATTGACCAAGTTGGACAGAATTCTGGCCAGGCCATTTGGCGCGCCGCGCGGGGTATGGGCGCGCCGCGCCACCCTCTGTGCAGGTCTGTTTCTGTTTTTCCCAAGTATGCACGAGCCAAAACCTTTTCCAACCCAACTCTTGACCCGCAAACACTTATAATGCCTATTATATATCGTTGGAAAGGTATTTTGACGAGGAATACAACTAAGTACATTTCATCAATCAAACTTCCACTTACAACAACCAAAACCGTAATTAAACATTCATAATCAAAGTTTAAGTTCCAAAAACGCATTTTATGATTCGGGCAACCAATTTACATGTATGTTATGCCGTTTCGAAGTTAATCAAACACACATTGCAACAAAACACTTAACAACAATATCTCATAGCATTTGACGCATCAAAAGTTCATGTAAAGCTCATCAAACCCTAATCCAAAATCACAAATTTAACAATCTTGCATATGAAACTAATCTATGTCAACCTACATACCAATTTGAAGCTAGTGATATTAGGAACACAATTAAAACATGAACTTTCATCATTCAACAACATATGAACACCTAAAACTCAAGATTAAGCAAGCATTCTTTCAATATGAACTAGTTACATCAAAATATCAAAAACGAGCATACAAATCACATAAACAAACTAGACTCGAGCCATAGACACTAATTAACAACCTTATAACTTAAAAATCTCAAGAACACAAGAATTAGTGATTTTAGAAAGTTACCCAAAATTGATGAAATTGGTATGGAAACGAAGAGGAGATCACGAGGAGTTCAAATATGCAATTTGTTTTGATCGAATCCTTCTTGAACGAATTTGGATGATGATTGAAGGTTTGAGGGTTTTGAGAGAAAAAGGTGAAGTATTATTTTGGGAGGTGATCAAATGAATGGAGGGGAAAGAGTTGACTAGTTGACCTAGTCATCTCTTTCTCCATTTGGCAACTTTAGTCCCTCAACTTAGGAAACGGGTACGGGAATTACCTAAACGAGATAATTCAAACGCGTATTAACGAGATGTGTTATAAACATATAACGGAACTTAAATAGTTAAACGGAAAAGTAAATGGAAAAAGGCGGGATGTTACATTACCTACACCTTAAAAGAAATTTCGTCCCGAAATTTAAGTAGGCGTAGTAGTCGTTGTTTCTTCCTCGAGATCTTGCGTTTCCGAATTCACGAATAGATGAGGATACTTCCTTTGCATTTGATCTTGTCTTTCCCAAGTAAACTCGGGTCCCCTTTTGGCATTCCAACGGACTTTAAAAATCGGGATTCGGCTTTGTTTCAATGTCCTGACGGAGGTGTCCACAATTTCAACCGGTTCCTCCACGAAATGAAGTTTGTCATCAATGGTAAGCTCCTCGAGAGGAATGACGATATCGGGTTCGGCAAGACACTTTTTCAAGTTGGATACATGGAAAGTAGGATGAACGGAGTTCAATTGAGGCGGAAGATCTAAACGATAAGCAACGGTTCCAATACGCTCCAAGATTTCGAAAGGACCAATATACCGCGGATTTAGCTTCCCGCGTTTCCCAAAACGGATTACACCCTTCCAAGGTGCGACTTTTAACATTACCCGGTCACCGGCTTGAAATTCAAGATCGTTGCGTCGTTTGTCGGTATAGCTCTTTTGACGACTTCGGGCCGTCCTAAGCCTATCTCGAATTTGAATGATTTTCTCGGTGGTTTCGTGAATGAGTTCGGGTCCGGTGATTTGCACGTCGCCTACCTCGGCCCAACAAAGAGGTGAACGACATTTGCGGCCATATAGCGCTTCAAAAGGTGCGGCTTTAATACTCGCGTGATAACTATTGTTGTAAGAGAACTCGGCGAGAGGTAAGTGCTTGTCCCAAGCTTTTCCGAAATCAACCACGCAAGCTCGTAACATGTCCTCTAAGGTTTGAATTGTACGTTCGCTTTGTCCATCGGTTTGAGGATGATATGCGGTGCTCATGTCTAAACGCGTTCCCAACGCTTCTTGCAATGTACGCCAAAATCTAGAAACGAAACGGCCATCTCGGTCGGAGATAATCGATAAAGGTACACCGTGTCGGGCTACGATCTCCTTAATGTAAAGTTGTGCAAGTTTCTCCATTTTGTCCGTTTCTTTCATGGCAAGGAAGTGTGCGGATTTGGTGAGACGGTCAACAATAACCCAAATGGTATCATAACCGCCCGTCGTTTTTGGTAGTTTTGTGATAAAATCCATCGTTATCCTTTCCCACTTCCATTGCGGGATTTCGGGTTGTTGAAGTAGTCCGGACGGTCTTTGGTGTTCGGCTTTGACTTTGGAACATGTCAAACACTTGGAAACATAAGTAGCTACGTCCCTTTTGATGTTCGGCCACCAATATAGTTGTTTAAGGTCGTGGTACATCTTATTGGCACCGGGGTGAATCGAGTATCGTGACTTATGGGCTTCATCTAAAATAAGGCTTCGTAGGTCCCCATAACTAGGCACCCAAATCCTTCCGGCGTAATATCGGAGTCCGGTCTCCCTAATTTCGAATCGAGAGACGAGAATGTTCAAGAGCTCGTGTGAAAGGTTTTCATCCTTGAGAGCCTCATCTTGGGCTACCCGAATTTGGCTATTAAGGTTTGTGTGGATGGTGATGTTTAAGGCTCGGACACGAAGAGGCACCGCTCTTTCTTTTCGACTTAAAGCATCGGCTACTACATTTGCCTTCCCGGGATGGTAACGAAGCTCGCAATCGTAATCGTTTAAGGTTTCAATCCACCTTCGTTGTCTCATGTTTAGTTGCTTTTGATCGAAAATGTGTTGGAGGCTTTTGTGGTCGGTAAAGATAGTACTCTTGGTTCCATAAAGATAGTGTCTCCACATTTTAAGTGCAAAGACAACGGCTCCGAGTTCGAGATCATGTGTCGTGTAGTTTCGTTCATGAATTTTGAGTTGTCGAGAAGCATAAGCAATGACTTTCGTTCGTTGCATCAATACACACCCAAAACCATGTTTCGAGGCATCACAATATACAACAAAGTCATCATTGCCTTCGGGAAGTGACAAAATAGGAGCGGTGGTTAGCTTCGTTTTCAAGATTCGGAAAGCGGATTCATGTTCGGTCGCCCAAATGAATTTCTTTCCCTTGTGAGTCAATGCGGTTAGAGGACGTGCAACCAAAGAGAAGTTTTCGATGAATCTACGATAGTACCCGGCGAGACCCAAAAATTGACGAATGTGAGTAGGAGTAGTAGGAGTCTCCCATTTGCTAATGGCTTCGATTTTCGTTGGATCGACTTTAATACCTTGGTCACTTACAACATGACCAAGAAATTGAACTTCCTTTAACCAAAATTCACACTTGGAGAATTTGGCATAGAGTTGTTCTTGTCTTAAAAGTTCAAGCACAAGTCGGAGATGTTGTTCGTGCTCTTCTTCATTTTTAGAATAGATCAATATGTCATCAATGAACACAATAACGAATTTATCGAGATACGGTTTGCACACGCGGTTCATAAGATCCATGAACACCGCCGGTGCGTTAGTGAGACCGAAAGGCATGACAAGGAATTCATAACTACCATAACGAGTCCGGAAAGCGGTTTTGGAGACATCTTCCCCTTTAACCCTTAGTTGATGATAACCCGAGTGGAGATCGATTTTCGAATATACACAAGACCCTTGTAGTTGATCAAAGAGGTCATCGATGCGAGGAAGAGGATATCGGTTCTTAACCGTCAATTTATTTAGTTCACGATAATCAATGCACATTCGTAGGGATCCGTCTTTCTTTTTAACAAACAAAATCGGAGCGCCCCAAGGTGAATGGCTAGGTTGGATGAAACCACGATCAAGTAGTTCTTGGATTTGACTTTGCAATTCTTGCATTTCAGATGGAGCGAGTCTATATGGTGCACGCGCTACGGGTGCGGCTCCCGGAATAAGATCGATTTGGAATTCAACCGGTCGATGAGGCGGAAGACCCGGCAATTCGTCGGGAAATACATCGGAATAGTCACTAACAATTGGCACATCATCGATGTGCTTCTCATCGGACTCGACTTTCTTAACGTGAGCAAGGATCGCAAAACAACCCTTACGGAGTAGTTTTCTAACTTTAATACTCGAAACGAGGTTGAGTCCGGTGCAACTCTTATCGCCATAGACGATCAAAGGTTCACCATTCTCGATAGGAATTCGGATTGCGTTAAGATCACAAAGAATGTGAGATTTCGTTTTGACTAACCAATTCATACCGATTATTATATCAAAGCTTCCTAGTTCCATGGGTATCAAGTCAATTTCAAATTCCTTACCCAAAATTTTCAAAGTACACCCCCGGTAGTATGTGTCGGCACTTAAGAGTTTTCCGTCGGCCACTTCGATGGAATAAGTAGTATCTAAAGGGTGTGGTGGAGTGCAAAGGGTAGGAGCTAAAGTCTTGGACACAAAACATTTATCGGCACCCGAATCGAATAAGCAAGTAACATAAGAGTTGTTGAGAAGAAACGTACCCGTGACTAGTTCGTTGTCATCTCGGGCTTCCTCGGTGTTGATGTTAAAGGCTCGGCCTCGGTTGTTGGGGTTGGTTTTCTTTTTCGGGCATTCATTCTTATAATGGCCCGTTTGGCCACATTCGTAACAAGTGACCGTTTTTGGAGGATTGGGCCCCTTTCGAGCGACGAGGGCGGTGCTTGTGCAATTGTTAGCCCTATGACCAACTCCTTGGTAACGGTGACAAATTAGCTTGTTACATTCGCCGTAATGATGTTTGTGGCACTTGTTGCACAAAGGTAAGTTTCCGACATAACCCTTCTTGCCGTCGTTGTTGAAGGGCTTTTTGGTGAAGGTGTTGTTGTTGTAGTTAGTTGATGGAGTGGCTTCCCATTTCCTTTTGTTGCCACCCGACTTGTCCTCGGCCTTAGGAGCCGGCACTACGATTTCGTCAACCGTTTCGATTAATTGACGAGCCATGTTCATAGCGGCTTGATGAGTAGCGGGTTTGGATGACATCACCCCTTGTTTGATGCTTTTTGGAAGACCGAGCATGTAGAGCTCCATCCTTTGAGATTCGGGGTTAACAAGATTAGGACACATTAAGGATAGTTCGGCGAAGCGTTGATTATAAGCCTTAAGATCGTTTCCGACCGCTTTCAAAGCTCTTAGTTCTTCCTCGAGCTTTTGGGTTTCTTCGCGCGGAAAGTATTCGACAATCATCTTTTCCTTCAAATCGGCCCAAGAGAGGGCATGAGCTTCATCGGTACCCACCGATTGAACATAGGTGTTCCACCAAGTGAGAGCAACACCGGAGAACGTGTGGGTGGAGTATTTGACTTTGTCTTGATCCCGACAACCGCTTATGCTAAAGACGGCCTCGGTTTGTTCAAACCAACGAGTAAGCACAACCGGTCCACCGGTTTCATCATAAGTGTGAGGTTTGCACCCCATGAAAGCTTTGTAGGAGCATCCCTCGTTTGAGTTACCGGCCCCATTGTTGTTGTTGTTGTTGTTGTTGTGGTTGTTGTTATTGTTATTGTTGTTGGAAGAGTGACCGGCCATGGCCGCATCTACGGCGGTAGCTATCATCCGTTCGAGAGCTTGTTCGGGAGTTTCATTGCGGCGTACACGACGAGGAGCCATTGTTCCTTCAAAACAAAAGAATACCGTTGGTTAGTATTCTAAATAATACTAACCGCGATATGGAATAAAGATAAAGAGGAAATTATCCTTGACTCGCCTTAGATTCTTTATGGCATAATGTCGGTATGTTCATATGAGTCACCGTAATATAATTTCCGGGAATTATATTACCCTAATTCATATGTGCATTCGACATTACATCATATAGTCAAGGTGGCGTGTCAATTAAATTATATAACGCAAGATTTAGATAGAATAAGAGTAGATATGAGTAGAAGAGTTAGAGTATAAATGCACAATTTGTCAAGTAATTCCTATGTCAAGTCTATATGCCGGTTGTAGTCTAGACTCACCAATGTACCCTAAGACTCGGGGTTGACACCAATGAACTCTAAATCCCTACAACCAAAGCTCTGATACCACTTGTAGCGACCCCGACAGATCGTCAAATGACGGCGTCATCTACGTATGGTCCCATTACATGGTCGTAAGTCTTTATAACGAAGTTTGACCAAAAAGTATGTCGCATTCATTTCATAAATAAGGGTGTTTCAAAGTTTACCAAAGTAGTTTCCATAACAAGTACATAACAATGTTTAAAGTTTGTATGAAACACGTACGACACGATTAAAAGTAGTCAAAAAGACGTTCCACGTAAGCAAGTATACTCGACATCCAATGCAAGTATCAAATAGTATGAGCGGAAGCATGTATCACCTAAGTTCAAGGACCTGAGAAAAACATAGAGAATCTGTCAACGAAAACGTTGGTGAAATCATAGGTTTAAATAAGTAAATGAGTAATAGTAAGTTGAACCACAAGATTTGCAACATCGATAAAGCCATAGTACATTCTAAAAGTTAATATTCACGAGCACCCAATTATCAAAGCTTAACGTTCCGTCCGTTGAATACCCCATCAATTAGTGCTAGAACAACACTGTTCCCGAAAATATATTTCATTCGTAAACGGTAGCGAACCGTTTGAATGAGGGTTTGTCAAACCCATATGGCCATATAACATAAGTTCTCGCTTACACCATCTGATGTAACTAATGATAATCGGATTGGGGATTTTCGTTCTAAACTCGTATGTAGAATGTTTGTTTTCCCGTACTTGTGTTCACTTAGTTCAAAAGTATCGTTTATGTTTTCTCATCCCAAAAGTAAGTTAAAAGAGTAAAAGTGGGACTATGATCTCACCTTGTATGCACGAACCAAAAAGTACTTCGACAAGTAACGTGTGCAAAGAACAATGCTAGTCTTGACCTAAACAAATAGGTTGTATCAATAACGGTAAACACGATAGGTCAAGGATGTTCAATTAGTCCTATGGCTCGTTAAGACTCGATCATAATAGCATGTGAATCAAATTGTCATGTTTCATGCAAGGTACAAGTATAAAAACATGTTAGAACGATTGCACAAATATTTGGTTAAGTTTGATTAAAAGTCAAACTTTGGTCGGTCAAAGTCAACGAAAGTCAACACGTTCGGGTCGGGTTCCGAACTATTTTTCTGAGGTTTTTAATCATATATGAACATGTTAGAACAAGTTTCATGTGAATCGGAGGTCCGTAGTATAGCAAACATTATTCAAAAATTGACCAAGTTGGACAGAATTCTGGCCAGGCCATTTGGCGCGCCGCGCGGGGTATGGGCGCGCCGCGCCACCCTCTGTGCAGGTCTGTTTCTGTTTTTCCCAAGTATGCACGAGCCAAAACCTTTTCCAACCCAACTCTTGACCCGCAAACACTTATAATGCCTATTATATATCGTTGGAAAGGTATTTTGACGAGGAATACAACTAAGTACATTTCATCAATCAAACTTCCACTTACAACAACCAAAACCGTAATTAAACATTCATAATCAAAGTTTAAGTTCCAAAAACGCATTTTATGATTCGGGCAACCAATTTACATGTATGTTATGCCGTTTCGAAGTTAATCAAACACACATTGCAACAAAACACTTAACAACAATATCTCATAGCATTTGACGCATCAAAAGTTCATGTAAAGCTCATCAAACCCTAATCCAAAATCACAAATTTAACAATCTTGCATATGAAACTAATCTATGTCAACCTACATACCAATTTGAAGCTAGTGATATTAGGAACACAATTAAAACATGAACTTTCATCATTCAACAACATATGAACACCTAAAACTCAAGATTAAGCAAGCATTCTTTCAATATGAACTAGTTACATCAAAATATCAAAAACGAGCATACAAATCACATAAACAAACTAGACTCGAGCCATAGACACTAATTAACAACCTTATAACTTAAAAATCTCAAGAACACAAGAATTAGTGATTTTAGAAAGTTACCCAAAATTGATGAAATTGGTATGGAAACGAAGAGGAGATCACGAGGAGTTCAAATATGCAATTTGTTTTGATCGAATCCTTCTTGAACGAATTTGGATGATGATTGAAGGTTTGAGGGTTTTGAGAGAAAAAGGTGAAGTATTATTTTGGGAGGTGATCAAATGAATGGAGGGGAAAGAGTTGACTAGTTGACCTAGTCATCTCTTTCTCCATTTGGCAACTTTAGTCCCTCAACTTAGGAAACGGGTACGGGAATTACCTAAACGAGATAATTCAAACGCGTATTAACGAGATGTGTTATAAACATATAACGGAACTTAAATAGTTAAACGGAAAAGTAAATGGAAAAAGGCGGGATGTTACACCTTAGTCCTAGTCCTTAGTCCTTAGTCTTAGTCCTTAGTCTCGGTCCTTATTCCTTAGTCTTAGTCGTTAGTCCTTAGTCTTAGTCTTTAATCTTAGTCTTTAGTCTTAGTCCTTAGTCCTTAGTCATTAGTCCTTAGTCTTAGTCCTTAGTCCTTAGTCTTTGTCTTTAGTCTTAGTCCTTAGTCCTTAGTACTTAGTCTTAGTGCTTAGTCCTTAGTCCTTAGTCCTAGTCCTTAGTCCTTAGTCTTTGTCTTTAGTCTTAGTCCTTAGTCCTTAGTACTTAGTCTTAGTGCTTAGTCCTTAGTCCTTAGTCCCTTAGTCTTAGTCCTTAGTCTTAGTCCTTGGTCCTTAGTCCTTAGGCTTAGTCCATATTCCTTAGTCTTAGTCCTTAGTCTTAATCATTAGTCTTAGACTTAGTCCTTAGTCCTTAGTCTTAGTCCTTAGTCATTAGTCCTTGGTCATTGGTCCTTAGTCTTAGTCCTTAGTCCTTAGTCTTAGTCCTTAGTCTTAGTCTTAGTCTTAGTCTTAGTCCTTAGTCCTTTGTCCTTTGTCCTTAGTCCTTAGTCTTAGTCTTAGTCTTATTCTTTAGACTTAGTCCTTAGTCCTTAACTCTTAGTCTTAGTCCTTAGTCCTTAGTCCTTAGTCCATAGTCTTAGTCCTTAGTCTTAGTCTTAGTCCTTAGTCTCAGTCCTTATTCCTTAGTCTTAGTCCTTAGTCCTTAGTCTTAGTCTTTAGTCATAGTCTTTAGTCTTAGTCCTTAGTCCTTAGTCTTAGTCCTTAGTCCTTAGTCCTTAGTCCTTAGTCTTTGTCTTTAGTCTTAGTCCTTAGTCCTTAGTCCTTAGTCTGAGTGCTTAGTCCTTAGTCCTTAGTCTTAGTCCTTCGTCCCTTAGTCTTAGTCCTTAGTCTTAGTCTTTGGTCCTTAGTCCTTAGGCTTAGTCCATATTCCTTAGTCTTAGTCCTTAGTCTTAATTCTTAGTCTTAGACTTAGTCCTTAGTCCTTAGTCTTAGTCCTTTGTCCTTAGTCCTTGGTCCTTGGTCTTTGGTCCTTAGTCTTAGTCCTTAGTCCTTAGTCTTAGTCTTAGTCTTAGTCTTAGTCTTAGTCCTTTGTCCTTTGTCCTTAGTCTTAGTCCTTAGCCTTAGTTCTTAGTCCTTAGTCTTAGTCTTAGTCCTTAGTCTTAGTCCTTAGTTCTAAGTCTTAGTCCTTAATCCTTAGTCTTAGTCCTTAGTCTTAGTCCTTAGTCTTAGTCTTAGTCTTAGTCTTAGTCCTTAGTCCTTAGTCCTTTGTCCTTAGTCTTAGTCCTTAGTCTTAGTCCTTAGTCCTTAGTCTCTAGACCTTAGTCCTTAGTCCTAAGTCCTTAATCCTTAGTCCTAGTCCTTAGTCCTTAGTCCTTAGTCTTATTCCTTAGTCCTTAGTCCTTAGTCCTTAGTCCTTAGTCTTTAGTCCTTAGTCGTTAGTCCTTAGTCTTAGTCCTTAGTCATTAGTCCTTAGTCATTAGTCCTTAGTCTTAGTCCTTAGTCCTTGGTCCTTAGTCCTTAGTCCTTAGTCCTTAGTCCTTAGTCCTTAGTCTTAGTCCTTAGTCCTTAGTCCTTAGTCGTTAGTCGTTAGTCCTTAGTCCTTAGTCCTTACTCCTTATTATTAGTCTTAGTCTTCGTCTTAGTCCTTAGTCTTAGTCCTTAGTCCTTAGTCCTTAGTTCTTAGTCTTAGTCCATAGTCCTTAGTCTTAGTCCTTAGTCCTTAGTCCTTAGTCCTTAGTCTTAGTCCTTAGTCTTAGTCCTTAGTCCTTAATCTTAATCCTTAGTCCTTAATATTAGTCCTTAGTCTTAGTCTTAGTCTTAGTCTTAGTCTTAGTCTTCGTCTTAGTCCTTAGTCTAAGTCCTTAGTCCTTAGTCTTAGTCCTTAGTCCTTAGTCTTAGTCCTTAGTCTTGGTCTATAGTCCTTAATCCTTAGTCCTTAGTCTTAGTCCTTAGTCTTAGTCTTAGTATTAGTCATTAGTCTTAGTCCTTAGTCCTTAGTCCTAGTCCTTAGTCCTTAGTCTTAGTCCTTAGTCTCGGTCCTTATTCCTTAGTCTTAGTCCTTAGTCCTTTGTCTTAGTCTTTAATCTTAGTCTTTAGTCTTAGTCCTTTGTCCTTAGTCATTAGTCCTTAGTCTTAGTCCTTAGTCCTTAGTCTTTGTCTTTAGTCTTAGTCCTTAGTCCTTAGTACTTAGTCTTAGTGCTCAGTCCTTAGTCCTTAGTCTTAGTCCTTAGTCCTTAGTCTTTGTCTTTAGTCTTAGTCCTTAGTCCTTAGTACTTAGTCTTAGTGCTTAGCCCTTAGTCCTTAGTCCCTTAGTCTTAGTCCTTAGTCTTAGTCCTTGGTCCTTAGTCCTTAGGCTTAGTCCATATTCCTTAGTCTTAGTCCTTAGTCTTAATCATTAGTCTTAGACTTAGTCCTTAGTCCTTAGTCTTAGTCCTTAGTCATTAGTCCTTGGTCATTGGTCCTTAGTCTTAGTCCTTAGTCCTTAGTCTTAGTCCTTAGTCTTAGTCTTAGTCTTAGTCTTAGTCTTAGTCCTTAGTCCCTTGTCCTTTGTCCTTAGTCCTTAGTCTTAGTCCTTAGTCTTAGTCTTAGTCTTATTGTAACGACCCGGAAATTTCCGACCAAATTTAAACCCAAATCTCTATAGGTTTCTGACACGATAAGCAAAATTGGTAATGTTGAGTCTCGAAAATTTTGAAACTATGTTTATATGAATTCAGTTAACCCTTGACTATTCCCGACGATTCACGAACAATTAATTGTAAAAAAAAAATAGATATAAGTGTATATATAATATTAATTAGAGATATTAAATAAATTGTTATATGATTTGATGATCTGAATTTATAATTAATTTGCTAGATAATATATACATTTTAAGAACTTTGAATACAGTACTTAGAAATACTCGTCTTATTTTCCTAACGAGGTTATCAATGAATAATTATATATTAACGATGGTAGGTTAATATATGAAATATATATATACAGTTATACATATGAATATTGTAAATAATATATATTATAGATAATTTATAAATGTTATAGGTAGAACTTATAATACTTATTTATATGACTGCAAGTTAAAATACAGTTGTTATATTAATACTATTACTTTCATTAAAATTAATATTATTATAATAACAGTATTATCAATATTATTATATATAATAAATAGATAAGAAATTTGATATAGTTAATTTGTTATATTATTATTATTATTATTATTATTTATATATTAACCGAATTATTGTTATTAAGATATTTATTAATAACAATATTATGAATAATATTATTAAGATATTTTTATTAGTATTATTATTATCAATATTATTTTTAATTATTAATAATTATTATAAATAAATATAATTATATAAAACAGAATCATACGCTATCTCTTATCTGTTTTGTTTTCTTTCTCACCTGCTCCCCTTTTCGTTTTTCCTTACTTTCACTTGTGATAACTTGTCGAGTAAATGATTGCTATCAAACAAACCTAGATTAAATATTATACTACGTTAACCCTTCAATTCCGCATTTTTATTTACTGATATTTAACAAACCACTGAAATTAAAGAAAAACCCATTTACACACCGTACGTTCATCTTTTTGGTCCAAAACTCGAATTCGAATCAACTCCAGAATCTGTTAATGCCGTCTTGTTAGGTTTGACCTATTTTAACTTTCTGCAAAGTTTCATACTTCAATTTTTATTAACGAATCCTAATTAGCGAGTCAAAGTTTTCGAAGTAAAAAGTCAACCCATGTGTTCTTCACGAAATTTGAATTTTCTGTAACGATTAAGGTTCAATTATCGATTTGGAAAGTTTCTAGGAGTAAATTGAAACACAATTCGTGTTATAACTTTTATCTAAAACGCGTTCTAAATTGAAAGTCAATTTTTTTTTCTCTTGAGGTTGCGTCGAACAGAAGGCCTGCATCTTCTTCCTTATTATTTTTTTTTTTATTTATTGTTTGATTAATTGGAAATAAATTACACGCGTTTTTTTTTATGAAATCCTAAAATCAAATCGTTGTATTAATATATGATGATATACTGGTCGATGTAAGTGTTGGAGAATAGGATGGACACAGACATGAGGGTTAATTAATTATGGGAGGGATTAAACTTCAGAAAAACAGGGATAGCTGGATGGTATAGGGGTCTTGGCGTTAATCAGGTGATCAGGGGTTCGAATCTGGGCAACTGTGATTATTTTTGGAACAAATTCTTTTTGGAGGTAGTCTTATTTATCGATTATTATTATTATTATTATTGCTTATTAATATTAATCATTATTATTATTATTATTATTATTATTATTATTATTATTATTATTATTATTATGATTAGTATTATCATTAATAAAATTAATATTATTATCATTATTACTAGTATTATATTATTAGTACATTATAAGTATTATTATTATTATTAATAACATTATTATTATCCTCATTAGTATTGTTATTATTAAAAATTATTATTTTATAACTATATTATTATTATTATTATTATTATTATTATTATTATTGTTATTATTATCATTATCATTATCATTATTACCTTCCTATTAACAAAATTATTATCGCAAATAAATATTTTCTATGTAAGAATATATTATGTACAACTACTTCAATACATCTAATTGTATATATCAAAATTATTTATATAATAGTTACATGTATCAAATTGTTGATTTTTGATATAATATTAAACATATGTATATATTAAACCATATAAACATTAACTTTATTAAATATATACAAATTAAATATATAAGATATATAATTTAGGATATAATATATAAATTATTCAATTACGATTATATGTATTAATATACATATGATTGATATAGGTTCGTGAATCCGAGGCCAACCCTATACTTGTTCAAATGTCGTTCTATGTATTTTTACTACAAAATACATTAGGTGAGTTTCATTTGATCCCTTTTACTCTTTACATTTTGGGCTGAGAATACATGCAATGTTTTATAAATGTTTTACGAAATAGGCACAAGTACTAAAACTAATTCTATGTGGGTTTGAATCAAAAATCCCCTAGCTTGGTAATTTTAACTATTGGTTTATGAACTGGTAGGCGCGAATCCTAAAGATAGATCTATCGGGTTTTACACCCCCACCCAGATGTTGCTCTAGTCACTATTAAACTAGAAGAACGGGTGTTTAGTACTTCGAGGTTAACGGAACGCACTTGATTCGGTGTACATATTATTATAACTCAGGGGTACACACTCTTGTTAAGGCTAGTTACCGGGTGCTCACAACATGGAATACTTTTATACACTGCGGTGTATGTATTTATTTATTGAAACTGAAATCTTGTGGTCTATTAAAATGATGAAAATGATTATTTACGATAAACCTATGAACTCACCAACCTTTTGGTTGACACTTTAAAGCATGTTTATTCTCAGGTACGAGTTAAGTCTTCCGCTATGCATTTACTCATGATAAGGACATTACTTGGAGTCGATCATCGCAATGGAACCAAATGTTGAAGATTTCGTCCAGGGGGATAAGGACGGGTCATCTCAGGTGGTATCAGAGCGTTGGTCTTAGTGAACCAGGTCTCCCATTAGTGTGTCTAACTGATAGTTGTTAGGATACATTAGTGAGTCTGGACTTTGACCGTGTTTACCTGTCAAAAGTTTTGCTTATCATTTCTAGTCGGAAATCATCTGTTTATCATCCTTAGGAAATTCCCTGCTTATCATTCTTAAATCTAGACACGTCTTACTGCATTTACTGCATTGATAGTGTATAGACAAAATTCCTATCTTAGCGTATCTGTTACTGTAGAATTGCCTGACATATGCCGTAAAATCCTCTGTAGTCTACGAAATCTTTAGTGTTATATATATAGATATTCTATATAATTAGAATATCATCTGATATCCAAAAATCATTTCACATCGAAGGTCCCTTCCATCCACCAAATTGCCCTTTTCAGCCTGAAGCGCTTACCGGCGAACCTGCTCGAGAAACCATTTTATCTCCCCTTTTTCCGAGTATCTCATCACGATTGCATACCATCCCATATCTCGAATCTTATTCATTCGCTCGCTTTAACCGTCAATCATCCTGTAGTACTAGAAGAAGTTAACAAACTACGCGCTCGTGTGACGACTTTGGAGAACCTGGTGCGAAGAATACGAACACCAGCAGCAGCACCAGCAGCATAATCAGTACCACCATCATCGACGTCGACAGTACCCTTATCATCCCTAAACCATAACCGCGCCGTAACTCTCAACATCACAATTTGTACCTCGAATATCAACATCACACGCCTCAATATTACCATCTGTATTTCGAGTATGATCTTTGTTCTACATATCGTTCTACATCGATTAATTTCGTTCTACGTATTGTTTTACCTCATTTACCTTCGTTTGACATGGTGATTATGTAATCTCTAATGTTTTAGAGATTATGTAATCTAGTATTAGCGATAAATCAAATGAGTATAACATCCCATTGACTCATTAAATTCATAATTACATCCGAAGAAAATATATATGCAAGTATATTTTCATAAAGATCGTAATTAAAAAAAAAAAAAAATTTCTTGCGTACAAACTGTTAATGATGAAAATATTTTAACGGGTGAGTAGTACCCAAGGAATATTTAAAATTCACATTAACAAGTTACACTGTACATTCTTTGAATCTGATTCAACGGTCATTTACTATCCTACTTACAATCACCGATATACGTATCCGTTCATCACAGAATAACCCTTTCCTATCCAATTTCATATTTGAATTTTTTTTACCTATCTGAATCCAACAAGTGGCATAAAGAAAAAAAACATTGGACAAATTAAAAATTGTTAGAAACACACGAATTAATTAATTGGAATTGTGATAGGATTTCACGCTAACTGTTCCGGCTAACTGTTCCCAGCCAACTGATTAACATTTAATTTATCGCAATTTACATTCTCGCAATTTTATTTATCGTCATTTAATTTCTGTTATTTACTTTTACGCACTTTAAATAACGGGACACGTATGCAAGGTTTCGATTTATCATATCGACCCATCTATATATATATTTCGGAACAACCGTAGACACTCTATATGTGAAGATGGGAGTTGGCTATACAGGGTCGGAGTTGATTCCAAAATATATATGTACTTTGAGTTGTGATCGACACCGAGACCGGTACACGGGTCACGATACGTATTATTTAATTCGAATATTATATATTAAATTATATATGAATCATTGAACCATCGGACTATTAGACTGCTAACTTTGGACAATTAAAATGAATTAAATTAAAATATTGATTATAACATATGAAACTAAATAATTCTTCAAGCTTGCCACTTGATTTCATCTTAAACCTCATTTGTACCTCGACAATTACAAATCCGTGTTCAAACCTATCATGATTCTTGAAAACACCGCGATCAAGAAGTTGAACCAGCCGCACCTCGTCTACGGAAGAAAGATTTATGTATACAGTTATGCACCTGAAAATTTTCGAAACCAAAATTTTAGTTAAAACGTATCCGCGACGAATTTCATATCATTTAGTAGCAAAAACAACCTCACAATTCCTTTTCAAGAAGCTGATTTTGTCACAGCTTCACTTCGACTTCTCAGTAGGACTACTCTTATTATAATCTCAATATAAACGTATCCTTTCGCCGTCGTTACTGGAGTACCTTTTATATTCCACCATACTACCATCAGCGTTTAATCATCTAAAAACACAAATCTCTTAAAATCACCTCGGGTTGAAAACCAATGACCCAAATTCGTTAACTTTGAAAATGCTGACGAAGCAGCATGTTGAAGATGGTCTTAATGATCAAAAGTTGATGATAAAGAAGGAGGTGTTAAGAACACCAGATGGAAAATTTGGTATTGAAAATCGAATTGAGCTAACCATGAAAGAGACCAAGGACAAATACAAGGACCAAACTCTGTATTTAAAGAATTCAGATGATTCTGTTTCTGATGAAATCTTTAGTGAATACCTTACTTTCGAATCTAAACCCTTATGAGTAAATTTTCATCGTCAACCTTTAATATTAGAAATTCCAAGATATTATCGAATCTTTCTTATCCTCAATATTTCTGGAGATATTTTCACAACTATTCTTATCTGCAATCATTTACCTCTCCGTAATATCTGCATTATAACATGAAAGAAACTGTGTTAGTTTCTAAAATTCTGAAACCTTCGGGTTTAAAATAGGAATGTTCTGAAGCAGTGTTGGGAACTGATGCATGAATTAGTATAGTATAATGGAACTTGATCAACTTCATTATATTACAGTAAGTCATGTTAAGTTTCTAATGGAATGTGACGATTTACAGTACCATCATCATGTGCCATGTTACACGGCTCTTACATTCTATCTAATCTCCAAACATATTAAGAACATATCGTCTTGATAGTCCTATTTTTCCAAGATATTCTGGTAATTTGACAAATCAAAAATCGTGTCATTACCATTTCTATCTAATAGCATTATCTATGCTCATTCCGAATTTTATATCTACGAATTCTGGATCATTATACGCTTGACTTGAGGACGGGAAGAGGAAACGAAAGAATGGAACTCCAAAATAGAATAGGAGTATAAACCACAGCAAATAAGAAAGAATATTAACTGTGGATGACAATGATTATAGAAGACAGGAGTAGGAACATTAGAATATAAAGGAAAATATGAAACCTAACACCAACCCTGAAACTACGAACCGTGCATATCAATACGTATTACCACGTAAAGGCACGGGAAGATTAAAAACACTATAACCCCAAGATAATAGTAAAAGTAAATAAAATCCTCCGGTGGTAGATGAAATAGAAGAATGATGGATGTGAAAATTTAGATTATATCAAGAACTAGAATGGGATGAAGCATATTGACGAATGTTATAGGGTAGGAATAAGGAGAAAGAGATTTGCCACATTAGATCAAAGAAGATCCTGATCGCCGAAGAACCAAATCTTATTAAGTAAGATCTTCTTTAAAATTTCATAAATTCCGGAAATCAATCATAACTACGTCATCGGTTAAAACAATTTCATATTTACCCATTTCACTCTTTTGTGATAGCTTCACTCGTACACTTCACATGATCGAATCGTTTTATCTATATTTCTCAAATATGATAAAACTCCATTATTACCCCATATTCGTCATGAAAATATTCTTATTGTTATCCATGGCAATCTCTATCAAATTTCAGGGACGAAATTTCTTTAACAGGTGGGTACTGTAACGACCCGGAAATTTCCGACCAAATTTAAACCCAAATCTCTATAGGTTTCTGACACGATAAGCAAAATTGGTAATGTTGAGTCTCGAAAATTTTGAAACTATGTTTATATGAATTCAGTTAACCCTTGACTATTCCCGACGATTCACAAACAATTAATTGTAAAAAAAAAATAGATATAAGTGTATATATAATATTAATTAGAGATATTAAATAAATTGTTATATGATTTGATGATCTGAATTTATAATTAATTTGCTAGATAATATATACATTTTAAGAACTTTGAATACAGTACTTAGAAATACTCGTCTTATTTTCCTAACGAGGTTATCAATGAATAATTATATATTAACGATGGTAGGTTAATATATGAAATATATATATACAGTTATACATATGAATATTGTAAATAATATATATTATAGATAATTTATAAATGTTATAGGTAGAACTTATAATACTTATTTATATGACTGCAAGTTAAAATACAGTTGTTATATTAATACTATTACTTTCATTAAAATTAATATTATTATAATAACAGTATTATCAATATTATTATATATAATAAATAGATAAGAAATTTGATATAGTTAATTTGTTATATTATTATTATTATTATTATTTATATATTAACCGAATTATTGTTATTAAGATATTTATTAATAACAATATTATGAATAATATTATTAAGATATTTTTATTAGTATTATTATTATCAATATTATTTTTAATTATTAATAATTATTATAAATAAATATAATTATATAAAACAGAATCATACGCTATCTCTTATCTGTTTTGTTTTCTTTCTCACCTGCTCCCCTTTTCGTTTTTCCTTACTTTCACTTGTGATAACTTGTCGAGTAAATGATTGCTATCAAACAAACCTAGATTAAATATTATACTACGTTAACCCTTCAATTCCGCATTTTTATTTACTGATATTTAACAAACCACTGAAATTAAAGAAAACCCCATTTACACACCGTACATTCATCTTTTTGGTCCAAAACTCGAATTCGAATCAACTCCAGAATCTGTTAATGCCGTCTTGTTAGGTTTGACCTATTTTAACTTTCTGCAAAGTTTCATACTTCAATTTTTATTAACGAATCCTAATTAGCGAGTCAAAGTTTTCGAAGTAAAAAGTCAACCCATGTGTTCTTCACGAAATTTGAATTTTCTGTAACGATTAAGGTTCAATTATCGATTTGGAAAGTTTCTAGGAGTAAATTGAAACACAATTCGTGTTATAACTTTTATCTAAAACGCGTTCTAAATTGAAAGTCAATTTTTTTTTTCTCTTGAGGTTGCGTCGAACAGAAGGCCTGCATCTTCTTCCTTATTATTTTTTTTTTTTTTATTTATTGTTTGATTAATTGGAAATAAATTACACGCGTTTTTTTTTATGAAATCCTAAAATCAAATCGTTGTATTAATATATGATGATATACTGGTCGATGTAAGTGTTGGAGAATAGGATGGACACGGACATGAGGGTTAATTAATTATGGGAGGGATTAAACTTCAGAAAAACAGGGATAGCTGGATGGTATAGGGGTCTTGCCGTTAATCAGGTGATCAGGGGTTCGAATCTGGGCAACTGTGATTATTTTTGGAACAAATTCTTTTTGGAGGTAGTCTTATTTATCGATTATTATTATTATTATTATTGCTTATTAATATTAATCATTATTATTATTATTATTATTATTATTATTATTATTATTATTATTATTATTATTATGATTAGTATTATCATTAATAAAATTAATATTATTATCATTATTACTAGTATTATATTATTAGTACATTATAAGTATTATTATTATTATTAATAACATTATTATTATCCTCATTAGTATTGTTATTATTAAAAATTATTATTTTATAACTATATTATTATTATTATTATTATTATTATTATTATTATTATTATTATTATTATTATTGTTATTATTATCATTATCATTATCATTATTACCTTCCTATTAACAAAATTATTATCGCAAATAAATATTTTCTATGTAAGAATATATTATGTACAACTACTTCAATACATCTAATTGTATATATCAAAATTATTTATATAATAGTTACATGTATCAAATTGTTGATTTTTGATATAATATTAAACATATGTATATATTAAACCATATAAACATTAACTTTATTAAATATATACAAATTAAATATATAAGATATATAATTTAGGATATAATATATAAATTATTCAATTACGATTATATGTATTAATATACATATGATTGATATAGGTTCGTGAATCCGAGGCCAACCCTATACTTGTTCAAATGTCGTTCTATGTATTTTTACTACAAAATACATTAGGTGAGTTTCATTTGATCCCTTTTACTCTTTACATTTTGGGCTGAGAATACATGCAATGTTTTATAAATGTTTTACGAAATAGGCACAAGTACTAAAACTAATTCTATGTGGGTTTGAATCAAAAATCCCCTAGCTTGGTAATTTTAACTATTGGTTTATGAACTGGTAGGCGCGAATCCTAAAGATAGATCTATCGGGTTTTACACCCCCACCCAGATGTTGCTCTAGTCACTATTAAACTAGAAGAACGGGTGTTTAGTACTTCGAGGTTAACGGAACGCACTTGATTCGGTGTACATATTATTATAACTCAGGGGTACACACTCTTGTTAAGGCTAGTTACCGGGTGCTCACAACATGGAATACTTTTATACACTGTGGTGTATGTATTTATTTATTGAAACTGAAATCTTGTGGTCTATTAAAATGATGAAAATGATTGTTTACGATAAACCTATGAACTCACCAACCTTTTGGTTGACACTTTAAAGCATGTTTATTCTCAGGTACGAGTTAAGTCTTCCGCTATGCATTTACTCATGATAAGGACATTACTTGGAGTCGATCATCGCAATGGAACCAAATGTTGAAGATTTCGTCCAGGGGGATAAGGACGGGTCATCTCACTTATTCTTTAGACTTAGTCCTTAGTCCTTAACTCTTAGTCTTAGTCCTTAGTCCTTAGTCCATAGTCTTAGTCCTTAGTCTTAGTCTTAGTCCTTAGTCTCAGTCCTTATTCCTTAGTCTTAGTCCTTAGTCCTTAGTCTTAGTCTTTAGTCATAGTCTTTAGTCTTTGTCCTTAGTCCTTAGTCCTTAGTCCTTAGTCTTAGTCCTTAGTCCTTATTCCTTAGTCCTTAGTCTTTGTCTTTAGTCTTAGTCCTTAGTCCTTAGTCCTTAGTCTGATTGCTTAGTCCTTAGTCCTTAGTCTTAGTCCTTCGTCCCTTAGTCTTAGTCCTTAGTCTTAGTCTTTGGTCCTTAGTCCTTAGGCTTAGTCCATATTCCTTAGTCTTAGTCCTTAGTCTTAATTCTTAGTCTTAAACTTAGTCCTTAGTCCTTAGTCTTAGTCCTTTGTCCTTGGTCCTTGGTCCTTAGTCTTAGTCCTTAGTCCTTAGTCTTAGTCTTAGTCTTAGTCCTTTGTCCTTTGTCCTTAGTCTTAGTCCTTAGCCTTAGTCCTTAGTCCTTAGTCTTAGTCTTAGTCCTTAGTCTTAGTCCTTAGTCTTAGTCCTTAGTCTTAGTCTTAGTCTTAGTCTTAGTCCTTAGTCCTTAGTCCTTTGTCCTTAGTCTTAGTCCTTAGTCTTAGTCCTTAGTCCTTAGTCTCTAGACCTTAGTCCTTAGTCCTAAGTCCTTAATCCTTAGTCCTAGTCCTTAGTCCTTAGTCCTTAGTCTTATTCCTTAGTCCTTAGTCCTTAGTCCTTAGTTCTTAGTCTTTAGTCCTTAGTCGTTAGTCCTTAGTCTTAGTCCTTAGTCATTAGTCCTTAGTCCTTAGTCGTTAGTCATTAGTCCTTAGTCTTAGTCCTTGGTCCTTAGTCCTTAGTCGTTAGTCCTTAGTCCTTAGTCTTAGTCCTTGGTCCTTAGTCCTTAGTCCTTAGACATCAGTCTTAGTCCTTTATCCTTAGTCTTAGTCCTTAGTCTTAGTCTTAGTCTTAGTCTTAGTCCTTAGTTTTAGTCCTTAGTCCTTAGTCTGAGTCCTTAGTCCATAGTCTTAGTCTTTAGTCTTAGTCCTAGTCCTTAGTCTTTAGTCTTAGTCTTAGTCTTAGTCTTAATCCTTAATATTAGTCCTTAGTCCTTAGTCCTTAGTCTTACTCCTTATTATTAGTCTTAGTCTTCGTCTTAGTCCTTAGTCTTAGTCGTTAATCCTTAGTCCTTAGTCCTTAGTCCTTAGTCTTAGTCCATAGTCCTTAGTCTTAGTCCTTACTCCTTAATCCTTAGTCCTTAGTCTTAGTCCTTAGTCCTTAATCTTAATCCTTAGTCCTTAATCTTAGCCCTTAGTCTTAGTCTTAGTCTTAGTCTTAGTCTTCGTCTTAGTCCTTAGTCTAAGTCCTTAGTCCTTAGTCCTTAGTCTTAGTCCTTAGTCTTGGTCTATAGTCCTTAGTCTTAGTCCTTAGTCCTTAATCCTTAATCCTTAGTCTTAGTCCTTAGTCTTAGTCTTAGTATTAGTCCTTAGTCTTAGTCCATAGTCCTAAGTTCTTAGTCCTTAGTCCTTAGTCCTTAGTCCTTAGTCCTAGTCCTTAGTCTTAGTCCTTAGTCATTAGTCCTTAGTCCTTAGTCTTCCTTAGTCTTAGTCCTTAGTCTTCGTCTTAGTCTTAGTCCTTAGTCATAGTCCTTAGTCCTTAGTCCTTAGTCTTTGCTCTTAGTCTTAGTCTTAGTCCTTAGTCTTATTCCTTAGTCCTTAGTCCTTAGTCCTTAGTCTTATCCCTTAGTTCTTAGTCCTTAGTCCTTAGTCCTTATCCTTAGTCCTTAGTCTTAGTCCATAGTCTTAGTCTTAGTCTTAGTCTTAATCCTTAATCTTAGTCCTTATTCTTAGTGCTTAGTCCTTAGTCCCTTAGTCTTAGTCCTTGGTCCTTGGTCCTTAGGCTTAGTCCATATTCCTTAGTCTTTGTCCTTAGTC
Organism: Rutidosis leptorrhynchoides; assembly: GCF_046630445.1. Taxonomy (NCBI): domain Eukaryota; kingdom Viridiplantae; phylum Streptophyta; class Magnoliopsida; order Asterales; family Asteraceae; genus Rutidosis; species Rutidosis leptorrhynchoides. Next base: position 600,055,356 of record NC_092336.1, on the reverse strand, counting down.
TTAATCCTTAGTCTTAGACTTAGTCCTTAGTCCTTAGTCTTAGTCCTTGGTCCTTGATCCTTAGTCTTAGTCTTAGTCTTAGTCTTAGTCCTTAGACCTTTGTCCTTTGTCCTTAGTCTTAGTCCTTAGTCATATTCCTTAGTCTTAGTCCTTAGTCCTTAGTCCTAAGACTTAGTCCTTAGTCTTAGTCCTTAGTCTTAGTCCTTAGTCCCTAGTCTTTAGTCTTAGTCCTTAGTCTTAGTCTTAGTCTTAGTTCTTAGTCGTTAGTCTTAGTCCTTAGTCTTAGTCCTTAGTCTTTATACTTAGTCCTTAGTCCTTAGTACTTAGTCCTTAGTCCTTAGTCCTTAGTCCTTAGTCCTTAGTCGTTAGTCCTTAGTCCTTAGTCTTAGTCCTTAGTCCTTAGTCATCAGTCTTAGTCATTAGTCCTTAGTCTTAGTCTTAGTCTTAGTCCTTAGTCTTAGTCCTTAGTCCTTGGTCTGAGTCCTTTGTCCTTAGTCTTAGTCCTTAGTCCATAGTCTTAGTCTTTAGTCTTAGTCCTAGTCCTTAGTCCTTAGTCTTAGTCCTTGGTCTTACTCTTAGTCTTAGTCTTAATCCTTAATCTTAGTCCTTAGTCCTTAGTCCTTAGTCTTACTCCTTATTCTTAGTCTTAGTCTTCGTCTTAGTCCTTAGTCTTAGTCCTTAGTCCTTAGTCATTAGTTCTTAGTCTTAGGCCATAGTCCTTAGTCTTAGTCCTTAGTCCTTACTCCTTAGTCCTTAGTCTTAGTCCTTAGTCTTAGTCCTTAATCTTAATCCTTAGTCCTTAGTCTTAGTCTTAGTCTTCGTCTTAGTCCTTAGTCTTAGTCCTTAGTCCTTAGTCTTAGTCCTTAGTCTTGGTCTATAGTCCTTAGTCATAGTCCTTAGTCCTTAATCCTTAGTCCTCAGTCTTCGTCCTTAGTCTTAGTCCTAGTCTTAGTATTAGTCCTAAGTCCTTAGTCCTTAGTCCTTAGTCTTTAGTCTTAGTCTTTAGTCTTAGTCCTTAGTATTTAGTCCTTAGTCTTAGTCCTTAATCTTATTCCTTAGTCTTAGTCTTAGTCTTATTCCTTAGTCTTAGTCCTTAGTCCTTAGTCTTAGTCCTTAGTGTTAGTCCTTAGTCTTAGTCCTTAGTCCTTAGTCTTAGTCTTTATTCTTAGTCCTTAGTCCTAGTCCTTAGTCCTAGTCCTTGGTCTTAGTCCTTAGTCATTAGTCCTTAGTCTTCCTTAGTCTTAGTCTTAAGTCTTAGTCTTAGTCTTAGTCCTTAGTCATAGTCCTTAGTCCTTTGTCCTTAGTCTGAGTCCTTAGTCCTTAGTCTTAGCCCTTAGTCTTAGTCTTAGTCCTTAGTCTTAGTCCTTAGTCCTTAGTCTTAGTCCTTAGTCCTTAGTCTTAGTCCTTAGTTCTAAGTCCTTAGTCCTTAGTCCTTATCCTTAGTCCTTAGTCTTAGTCCTTAGTCTTAGTCTTAGTCTTAGTCTTATTCCTTAATCTTAGTCCTTAGTCTTAGTCCTTAGTCCTTAGTCTTACTCCTTATTCTTAGTCTTAGTCTTAGTCTTCGTCTTAGTCCTTAGTCCTTAGTCCTTAGTCTTAGTCCTTAGTCCTTAGTCCTTAGTCCTTAGTCTTAGTCCTTAGTCCTTAATCCTTAGTCTTAGTCCTTAGTCTTAGTCTTAGTCCTTAGTTTTAGTCTTAGTCCTTTGTCCTTAGTCTTGGCCCTTAGTCTTAGTCCTTAGTCTTAGTTCTTAATCTTAGTCCTTAGTCTTTAGTCCTTAGTCTTTAGTCCTTAGTCCTTAGTCCTTAGTCTTAGTCTTAGTCCTTAGTCCTTAGTCTTAGTCCTTAGTCCTTAGTCCTTAGTCTTTAGTTTTAGTCTTTAGTTTTAGTCCTTAGTCTTAGTCCTTGGTCCTTAGTCCTTAATCTTAGTCCTTAGTCTTTGTCTTAGTCTTAGTCCTTAGTCCTTAGTCCTTAGTCCTTAGTCCTTAGTCTTAGTCCTTAGTCTTCGTCCTTAGTCCTTAGTCTTAGTCCTTAGTCCTTAGTCTTAGTCTTAGTCTTATTCCTTAGTCCTTAGTCATTAGTCTTAGACGTTAGTCCTTAGTCCTTAGTCCTAGTCGTTAGTCCTTAGTCCTTAGTTTTTAGTCCTTAGTCTTAGTCCTTAGTCCTTAGTCCTTAGTCCTTAGTCCCTTAGTCTTAGTCCTTAGTCTTAGTCCTTGGTCCTTAATCCTTAGGCTTAGTCCATATTCCTTAGTCTTAGTCCTTAGTCTCAGACTTAGTCCTTAGTCCTTAGTCTTAGTCCTTGGTCCTTAGTCCTTAGTCTTAGTACTTAGTCCTAATCCTTAGTTCTTAGTCCTTAGCCCTTAGTCTTAGTCGTTAGTCCTCAGTCTTAGTCCTTAGTCTTAGTCTTAGTCTTAGTCCTTAGTCCTTAGTCTTAGTCCTTAGTCCTTAGTCCTTAGTCTTAGTCCTTGTCTAGTCTTAGTCTTAGTCTTAATAGTCCTTAGTCCTTAGTCCTTATTCCTTAGTCTTAGTCCTTAGTCCTTAGTCCTTAGTCTTAGTCTTAATCTTAGTCCTTAGTCTTAGTCTTTAGTCTTAGTCCTTAGTCTTAGTCCTTAGTCCTTAGTCTTAGTCCTTAGTTCTTAGTCTTAGTCTTAGTCCTTAGTCGTAGTCCATATTTATAACGACCCAACCCGTTATCTAACCATTTAGTCATAATATATATATTTTTTTTATAACAGAAGGGTGCGCTGCGCGCAGCCCCCTATGTGCGCGGCGCGCACAAGGCCTAACAACCCGCTGTCCAAATTTTTCAATTTTCATTAAAAGATCTCCAACTTCCCGACACTTTTAGACGAAACGCTTTTCACAACACAATATAATAAGTAAAACTAACATGTTTCAATAATAAAACAAGTTTTAAGACTCCGGGCCCACATCGGCCCGATTTACCATTAAGTACAAAATACAATTTTCGACCACATGATTTTAACACAAAATAAAGACCGAGCATGGCGATTGGGGATGTGCTACCCAATCCTATTCAATCCAAAAGCACGCCTTCTAAAGCAACTACGCAAGTCCACAAGTCCTCACGCTTACCCGAACCACAGCCTCCATGCAAATCTATAAAAAAATGTAAACAACGAGAGGGTACGCTAACGCTTAGTGAGTGAGAATATACTACATACATATATATGCATAAAATGAATACGCATCGCCAACAGACAAATAGTAAACACATACCACAATCCGAGAATAACTAAGCAATGTTATACCTAACGTGCCACCAAGCCAAAATCGCAAGATTAGCTACAATATACAATAGTATATATACGCATACACAATTTATAACCAAAACTATAAGGTTAACCCCTTAACCTCAATCATAAGAAAGTTGGTCGGACAACCCGAGCCTTAGTGAATTCGCACAATCCGATATTCACTTCTTCACCCTTCAACAACCAAGGTTGACCGAACTACCTGTGCCTTAGTGAATTCGTACTACTCGAGATTCACTAACTCATCAATAAGATGACCGAACAACCCGAGTCATCATGAATACGCACTACCCAAGATTCGCTACCTTAACAAAACCCACATCATCGGGGTTGCTCAACCGTAACTCAATACCAATCCCACTACATCGAGATTATTTAACTCCATATCACAAGTCCATGTGATAACGTACACACGAAGTGTGCACCTCGCCAAGGGTGGTCAACCAAAACGCACAACCGTGCCAATTGGACCTATTACACAAGTCCATCAAATCCACCTATATGTGAAGTGAGCTCTATAATCGAGAACCACTTCACCCGACTCGCACTCATCCTACACATACATATGCACATAGGATATTAACACTCACCTTGTCGTCTCGATGAATGCTACAGAATAATCCGCAACACATCAATGGAAAGTACCTATTCCATTATCACAAAACAAGCAACACAATTAGGGTGGATTTACAAACCAACCCAATTCGACACTTAGTGCAATTTCGACCAATTGCACTTTCAGGCACAAACCGTGCCCAAACTAACCAATAATCACTACCACAAGTGAAAATGGTCCTAATACGCCAATTAAACCCAAACACAAGTGTTAAACACTTATCATTCTCAAAATCAACCATAAACTCTAATTTTGACTCATTTCAAAATTAGTCTTTCAAATACACTAAAATGGGTTCCAACACTTCCATAATCACCAAACCTAGTGATTAAATCCAATTCCAAGTCCTAATCCTGGCCAAGTCGGTTTCTAACCCAAAACCCACCAACAACAACAATACACCCGATTACTAGCATCAATGGACTCACTTCAAAAGTTTAAATGGGTTTCTCTGCAAATCAAGTTCAAACCCTAACTTTGAACATCAATCAAATAATGAAATTCGGAGTTAGAACTTACCACAACAACCAAAACGTAGCTAGGAACGAGATGAACAACTTTAACACTCAAGCTTTTGATCAATTCGAGCTCCTTCTTCTCCAAAACCCCAATTCTCTCTCTAAAATTCTCCCTCTCTCTAAGATAGATGAGAGTGTTTGTGGATGTCAAAATGATCCAAAGTTGGATCCAAATTTGCCAATATATCCACAGATCCGTCCTCAAGTGAAATGACCAAAATGCCCTTAATTTAACTCAAAATAGAAAAAGACAGAAATCTGTCGCAGGCATTGAAATGTCCCGTTCATATTGATTATAAACGTTCCATATTAATTAATTTCGTTGCGAGGTTTTGACCTCTATATGAGACATTTTTCAAAGACTGCATTCGATTTTTAAAACAACCATAACCTTTATTTTATCGATAAAGGTTTAAAAATGTTACGACGATTATCAAATAATAATAATCAAAATATAGCGTTCTCACACGACCATTACATAATGGTTTACAATAATATTACACAACAATATATGTCTTCGAATGCAGTTTTCAAACAATATTATACAAGCATGGACTCCAAATCTTGTCCTTAATTTAGTATGCAACAGCGGAAGCTCTTAACAATTACCTGAGAATAAACATGCTTAAAACGTCAACAAAAATGTTGGTGAGTTATAGGTTTAACCTATATATTTATCAATCGTAATAATAGACCACAAGATTTCATATTTCCATTTTTTGTAAACATCATCCCATACATAGAGATAAAAATCATTCATATGGTGAACACCTGGTAATCGACATTAACAAGATGCATATAAGAATATCCCCATCATTTCGGGACATCCATCGGACATGATATAAAAACTCGAAGTACTAAAGCATCCGCTACAACGAATGGGGTTTGTTGGGCCCAATAGATCTATCTTTAGGATTCGCGTCAATTAGTAGACTGGTTTACTAATTCTTAGGTTACCAAGCAAAAAGGAGCATATTCGGCTTCGATCATTCAACCATAGAATGTAGTTTCACGTACTTGTGTCTATTTTGTAAAACATTTATAAAGCTACATGTATTCTCATCCCAAAAATATTAGATTTTAAAAGTGGGACTATAACTCATTTTCACAGATTTTTACTTCGTCGGGAAGTAAGACTTGGCCACGGGTTGATTCACGAACCTATAACAAATATGTACATATATATCAAAGTATGATCAAAATATATTTACAACATTTTTATTACGTTTTAATGATTTGAGTTTGTTAAGTCAGCAGTCCTCGTTAGTAACCTATAACTAGTTGTCCACAGTTAGATATATAGAAATAAAGCAATATATATTATCTCAAATCAATCCACGACCCAGTGTCTACAAGTCTCAGACTCGATCACAACTCAAAGTATATATATTAATTTGGAATCAACCTCAACCCTGTATAGCTAACTCCAGTATTACTGCATATAGAGTGTCTATGGTTGTTCCAAATAATACATATAGATAGGTCGATATGATATGTCAAAACATTGTATTCATGTCTATGGTATCCCAAGATTATATAATATATGTTATATTACATGTATAATACAATATAAGTTAGTTAAGTTATGATTAGTTAAGTTAAGTTATGATTTGTATAGATTTGTTACTATTGTTTTCTTGACGGTTTCTCCGGATACTTTCAAATTCCAATAGCACCCGAGGACCAAGAGAAAACCACGTGCTATGGTTTACCCATAATAGTTACTATGGTTTCATAATAGTTACTATTTGTTACAAATTTCACGTAGCTACAACAAGCAAAATTATCCAATCTTATTTTACCCATAATTTCTTCGTTTTAAATCCATTTTGAGTGATTCAAGTTGCTATGGTTTCATAATGAACTAAAATTTATGAAACTAAACAGAAAAAGTATAAGTTTATAGTCAGAAATACAGGTTACAAGTCAATATTGTAAGAGGTAGTCATTTCAGTCGAAAGAACGACGTCTTGATGACCACTTTGAAAAACATACTTTCACTTTGAGTTTAACCATGATTTTTGGATATAGTTTCATGTTCATAAAAAAAATCATTTTCCCAGAAGAACAACTTTTAAATCAAAGTTTATCATAGTTTTTAATTAACTAACCCAAAACAGCACGCGGTGTTACTACAACGGCGTATGTCCGGTTTTACGGTGTTTTTCGTGTTTCCAGGTTTTAGATCATTGAGTTAGTATATCATATAGATATATAAAATGTGTTTAGTTGATTTTAAAAGTCAAGTTAGAAGGATTAACTTTTGTTTGCGAACAAGTTTAGAATTAACTAAACTATGTTCTAGTGATTACAAGTTTAAACCTTCGAATAAGATAGTTTTGTATATATGATTTGAATGATGTTATGAACATCATTAATACCTCAAGTTTTGTGGATAAACCTACTGGAAATGAGAAAAATAGATCTAGCTTCAAAGGATCCTTGGATGGCTTGAAAGTTCTTGAAGTAGAATCATGACACAAAAACAAGTTCAAGTAAGATTTTCACTCGAAATAAGATTGTTATAGTTATAGAAATTGAATCAAAGTTTGAATATGAGTATTACCTTGTATTAGAAAAGGGATAACTGGTCGAACAGACCAGTTTGCTCAAACCCACACCCAAAATCTGCGAAAAACACACACAAACACTTCGCAAATTCACAAATTTTTCACCATAAATCATCAAATTTTTGCTAAAATCACAATGAGGAGATTATTAACAAGGAGTTACTCAAAGAAAATGGTAATTTATACATCTAAACACTCTTTAATCCGGATTTTTAATGTTCTTGAGCAAATTTATACCTAATTTGATTTTAATGATTTTTAGTGTAATTGTGCTTAAATTGATTGTATATTATGCTTGTATAACCTAGATTGATGCTATTTAACATGATTAGAAGCCTTAAACTTCAAATTTTGAGTAATCTAGGGTTTGTGTTCTTGAGCAAAATTGGAGCTTTTTGATATAAATGGGTTATGGCAAATTTTGTTGTTAGTTTATGCTAAATTGAGTTGTGTAACATGTTTAGGTTGCTAAATGATCAAAACTTTGATCCTAAACATGATTTATGAAGATTAAAGTGGACTTTTTGAGTCAAAAATGAAATGTCCCGTTCTTATTGATTAAAAACGTTCCATATTAATTGATTTCGTTGCGAGGTTTTGACCTCTATATGAGACGTTTTTCAAAGACTGCATTCATTTTTAAAACAAACCATAACCTTTATTTCATAAATAAAGGTTCAAAAAGCTTTACGTAGATTATCAAATAATGATAATCTAAAATATCATGTTTACACACGACCATTACATAATGGTTTACAATACAAATATGTTACATCGAAATCAGTTTCTTGAATGCAGTTTTTACACAATATCATACAAACATGGACTCCAAATCTTGTCCTTATTTTAGTATGCAACAGCGGAAGCTCTTAGTATTCACCTGAGAATAAACATGCTTTAAACGTCAACAAAAATGTTGGTGAGTTATAGGTTTAACCTATATATATCAAATCGTAACATTAGACCACAAGATTTCATATTTCAATACACATCCCATACATAGAGATAAAAATCATTCATATGGTGAACACCTGGTAACCGACATTAACAAGATGCATATATAAGAATATCCCCATTATTCCGGGACACCCTTCGGAAATGATATAAATTTCGAAGTACTAAAGCATCCGGTACTTTGGATGGGGTTTGTTAGGTCCAATAGATCTATCATTAGGATTCACGTCAATTAGGGTGTCTGTTCCCTAATTCTTAGATTACCAGACTTAATAAAAAGGGGCATATTCGATTTCGATAATTCAACCATAGAATGTAATTTCACGTACTTGTGTCTATTTTGTAAATCATTTATAAAACCTGCATGTATTCTCATCCCAAAAATACTAGATTTTAAAAGTGGGACTATAACTCACATTCACAGATTTTTACTTCGTCGGGAAGTAAGACTTGGCCACTGGTTGATTCACGAACCTATAACAATATATACATATATATCAAAGTATGTTCAAAATATATTTACAACACTTTTAATATATTTTGATGTTTTAAGTTTATTAAGTCAGCTGTCCTCGTTAGTAACCTACAACTAGTTGTCCACAGTTAGATGTACAGAAATAAATCGATAAATATTATCTTGAATCAATCCACGACCCAGTGTATACGTATCTCAGTATTGATCACAACTCAAACTATATATATTTTGGAATCAACCTCAACCCTGTACAGCTAACTCCAACATTCACATATAGAGTGTCTATGGTTGTTCCGAAATATATATAGATGTGTCGACATGATAGGTCGAAACATTGTATACGTGTCTATGGTATCTCAAGATTACATAATATACAATACAAGTTGATTAAGTTATGGTTGGAATAGATTTGTTACCAATTTTCACGTAGCTAAAATGAGAAAAATTATCCAATCTTGTTTTACCCATAACTTCTTCATTTTAAATCCGTTTTGAGTGAATCAAATTGCTATGGTTTCATATTGAACTCTATTTTATGAATCTAAATATAAAAAATATAGGTTTATAGTCGGAAAAATAAGTTACAAGTCATTTTTGTAAAGGTAGTCATTTCAGTCGAAAGAACGACGTCTAGATGACCATTTTAGAAAACATACTTCCACTTTGAGTTTAACCATAATTTTTGGATATAGTTTCATGTTCATAATAAAAATCATTTTCCCAGAATAACAATTTTTAAATCAAAGTTTATCATAGTTTTTAATTAACTAACCCAAAACAGCCCGCGGTGTTACTACGACGGCGTAAATCCGATTTTACGGTGTTTTTCGTATTTCCAGGTTTTAAATCATTAAGTTAGCATATAATATAGATATAGAACATGTGTTTAGTTGATTTTAAAATTCAAGTTAGAAGGATTAACTTTTATTTGCGAAAAAGTTTAGAATTAACTAAACTATGTTCTAGTGATTACAAGTTTAAACCTTCGAATAAGATAGCTTTATATGTATGAATCGAATGATGTTATGAACATCATTACTACCTCAAGTTCCTTGGATAAACCTACTGGAAATGAGAAAAATAGATCTAGCTTCAAAGGATCCTTGGATGGCTTGAAAGTTCTTGAAGCAGAATCATGACACGAAAACAATTTCAAGTATGATTTCTACTCGAAATAAGATTGTTATAGTTATAGAAATTGAATTAAAGTTTGAATATGATTATTACCTTGTATTAGAAAGATAACCTACTGTAAGTAACAAAGGTTTCTTGATCTTGGATGATTACTTGGAATGGATTTAGAAAACTTGGAAGTAAACTTGCAATCTTGGAAGTATTCTTGATTTTATGAAACTAGAACTTTTGGAATTTATGAAGAACACTTAGAACTTGAAGATAGAACTTGAGAGAGATCAATTAGATGAAGAAAATTGAAGAATTAAAGTGTTTGTAGGTGTTTTTGGTCGTTGGTGTATGGATTAGATATAAAGGATATGTAATTTTGTTTTCATGTAAATAAGTCATGAATGATTACTCATATTTTTGTAATTTTATGAGATATTTCATGCTAGTTGCCAAATGATGGTTCCCACATGTGTTAGGTGACTCACATGGGCTGCTAAGAGCTGATCATTGGAGTGTATATACCAATAGTACATACATCTAAAAGCTGTGTATTGTACGAGTACAAATACGGGTGCATACGAGTAGAATTGTTGATGAAACTGAACGAGGATGTATTTGTAAGCATTTTTGTTAAGTAGAAGTATTTTGATAAGTGTCTTGAAGTCTTTCAAAAGTGTATGAATACATATTAAAAACACTACATGTATATACATTTTAACTGAGTCGTTAAGTCATCGTTAGTCGTTGCATGTAAATGTTGTTTTGAAACCTTTAGGTTAACGATCTTGTTGAATGTTGTTAACCCATTGTTTATTATAACAAATGAGATGTTAATTTGTTATATTATCATGATATTATGATATATAATATATCTTAGTATGATATATATAAAGTTAAATGTCGTTACAACGATAATCGTTACATATATGTCTCGTTTCGAAATCATTAAGTTAGTAGTCTTATTTTTACATATGTATTTCATTGTTAATACACTTAATAATATATTTACTTATCATTTAACATAATTAACCAAGTGTATCAATATCTTAATATGATTCATATGTACCTAGTAAGACGTTGTTATAACGATAATCGTTATATATATCATTTTCGAGTTTCTTAAATTAATAGTCTCATTTTTATGTATATAACTCATTGTTAAAATACCTAATGAGATACATACTTATAATAAAATCATGTTAACTATATATATAACCATATATATGTCATCGTATAGTTTTTACAAGTTTTAACGTTCGTGAATCACCGGTCAACTTGGGTGGTCAATTGTCTATATAAAACCTATTTCAATTAATCAAGTCTTAACAAGTTTGATTGCTTAACATGTTGGAAACACTTAATCATGTAAATAACAATTTCATTTAATATATATATATAAACATGGAAAAGTTCGGGTCACTACAGTACCTACCCGTTAAATAAATTTCGTCCCGAAATTTTAAGCAGTTGGAGGTGTTGACTTATCTTCTGGAAATAAATGCGGGTATTTCTTCTTCATCTGATCTTCACGCTCCCAGGTGAACTCGGGTCCTCTACGAGCATTCCATTGAACCTTAACAATCAGTATCTTGTTTTGTTTAAGTCTCTTAACCTCACGATCCATTATTTCGACGGGTTCTTCAATGAATTGAAGTTTTTCATTGATTTGGATTTCGTCCAATGGAATAGTGAGATCTTCTTTAGCAAAATATTTCTTCAAATTTGAGACGTGGAAAGTATTATGTACAGCCACGAGTTGTTGAGGTAGCTCCAGTTGGTAAGCTACTGGTCCGACACGATCTATAATCTTGAATGGTCCAATGTACCTTGGATTTAGTTTCCCCCGTTTACCAAATCGAACAACGCCTTTCCAAGGTGAAACCTTAAGCATGACCATTTCTCCAATTTCAAACTCTATATCTTTTCTTTTACTGTCCGCGTAGCTCTTTTGTTGACTCTGGGCGATTTTCAATCTTTGTTGAATTTGGATGATTTTCTCGGTAGTTTCTTGTATTATCTCCGGACCCTTAATCTGTCTATCCCCCACTTCACTCCAACAAATCGGAGACCTGCACTTTCTACCATAAAGTGCTTCAAACGGCACCATCTCAATGCTTGAATGGTAGCTGTTGTTGTAGGAAAATTCTGCTAACGGTAGATGTCGATCTCAACTGTTTCCGAAATCAATAACACAAGCATGTCTTCAAGCGTTTGTATCGTCCTTTTGCTCTGCCCATCAGTTTGTGGATGATAGGCAGTACTCATGTCTAGACGAGATCGCAATGCTTGCTGTAATGTCTGCCAGAATCTTGAAATAAATCTGCCATCCCTATCAGAGATAATAGAGATTGGTATTCCATGTCTGGAGACGACTTCCTTCAAATACAGTCGTGCTAACTTCTCCATTTTGTCATCTTCTCTTATTGGCAGGAAGTGTGCTGATTTGGTGAGACGATCAACTATTACCCAAATAGTATCAAAACCACTTGCAGTCCTTGGCAATTTAGTGATGAAATCCATGGTAATATTTTCCCATTTCCATTCCGGGATTTCAGGTTGTTGTAGTAGACCTGATGGTTTCTGATGTTCAGCTTTGACCTTAGAACACGTCAAACATTCTCCTACACATTTAGCAATATCGGCTTTCATACCTGGCCACCAAAAATGTTTCTTAAGATCCTTGTACATCTTCCCCGTTCCAGGATGTATTGACTATCTGGTTTTATGAGCTTCTCTAAGTACCATTTCTCTCATATCTCCAAATTTTGGTACCCAAATTCTTTCAGCCCTATACCGGGTTCCGTCTTCCCGAATATTAAGATGCTTCTCCAATCCTTTGGGTATTTCATCCTTTAAATTTCCCTCTTTTAAAACTCCTTGCTGCGCCTCCTTTATTTGAGTAGTAAGGTTAGTGTGAATCATTATATTCATAGATTTTACTCGAATGGGTTCTCTGTCCTTTCTGCTCAAGGCGTCGGCTACCACATTTGCCTTCCCCGGGTGGTAACGAATCTCAAAGTCGTAATCATTCAATAATTCAATCCACCTACGCTGCCTCATATTCAGTTGTTTCTGATTAAATATGTGTTGAAGACTTTTGTGGTCGGTATATATAATACTTTTGACCCCATATACGTAGTGCCTCCAAGTCTTTAATGCAAAAACAACCGCGCCTAATTCCAAATCATGCGTCGTATAATTTTGCTCGTGAATCTTCAATTGTCTAGACGCATAAGCAATCACCTTGGTCCGTTGCATTAATACACAACCGAGACCTTGCTTTGATGCGTCACAATAAATCACAAAATCATCATTTCCTTCAGGCAATGACAATATAGGTGCCGTAGTTAGCTTTTTCTTCAATAATTGAAACGCCTTCTCTTGTTCATCCTTCCATTCAAATTTCTTCCCTTTATGCGTTAATGCAGTCAAGGGTTTTGCTATTTTGGAGAAATCTTGGATGAATCTTCTGTAGTAACCAGCCAATCCTAAAAATTGACGTATATGCTTTGGAGTTTTTGGGGTTTCCCACTTTTCAACGGTTTCGATCTTTGCCGGGTCCACCTGGATACCTTCTTTGTTCACTATGTGACCGAGGAATTGAACTTCTTCCAACCAAAATGCACACTTTGAAAACTTAGCGTACAGTTTTTCTTTCCTCAATACTTCTAGCACTTTTCTCAAATGTTCTTCGTGCTCTTGATCATTCTTTGAGTAAATAAGTATGTCATCGATGAAAACAATGACAAACTTGTCAAGATATGGCCAACACACTCGGTTCATAAGGTCCATGAACACAGCTGGTGCGTTAGTCAATCCAAACGGCATAACCATAAACTCGTAATGACCATAACGCGTCCTAAAAGCAGTTTTTAGAATATCATCCTCCTTTACTCGCATTTGATGATATCCAGAACGTAAATCGATCTTCGAATAAACCGACGAGTCTTGTAGTTGATCAAATAAGTCGTCAATTCTCGGCAGTGGATAACGGTTTTTGATGGTAAGTTTGTTCAACTCTCTGTAGTCAATACACAACCTAAATGTACCATCCTTTTTCTTGACAAACAAAATAGGAGCTCCCCATGGTGATGTGCTTGGTCGAATGAAACCACGTTCTAATAGTTCTTGCAGTTGGCTTTGCAGTTCTTTCATCTCGCTTGGTGCGAGTTTGTAAGGAGCACGAGCTATTGGTGCAGCTCCTGGTACAAGATCTATTTGAAATTCAACGGATCGATATGGGGGTAATCCCGGTAATTCTTTCGGAAATACATCGGGAAATTCTTTTACGACGGGAACATCAGTGATGCTCTTTTCTTCAGTTTGTACTTTCTCGACGTGTGCTAGAACAGCATAGCAACCTTTTCTTATTAGTTTTTGTGCCTTCAAGTTACTAATAAGATGTAGCTTCGTGTTGTCCTTTTCTCCGTACGCCATTAAGGGTTTTCCTTTTTCTCGTATAATGCGAATTGCATTTTTGTAACAAACGATCTCTGCTTTCACTTCTTTCAACCAGTCCATACCGATTATCACATCAAAACTCCCTAACTCTACTGGTATCAAGTCAATCTTAAATTTTTCGCTAACCAGTTTAATTTCTCAATTCCGACATATATTATCTACTGAAATTAATTTACCATTTGCTAATTCGAGTAAAAATTTACTATCCAACAGCGTCAATGGACAACTTAATTTAGCACAAAAATCTCTACTCATATAGCTTCTATCCGCACCCGAATCAAATAAAACGTAAGCAGATTTATTGTCAATAAGAAACGTACCCGTAACAAGCTCCGGGTCTTCCTATGCCTCTGCCGCATTAATATTGAAAACTCTTCCGCGGCCTTGTCCATTCGTGTTCTCCTGGTTCGGGAAATTTCTAATAATGTGGCTCGGTTTTCCACATTTATAACAAACTACATTGGCATAACTTGCTCCGACACTACTTGATCCGCCATTACTCGTTCCGACACCATTTGTTCCTTTCGTTCTGTTAACCCCTGGTCCGTAGACCTCACACTTCGCCGCGCTATGACCATTTCTTTTACACTTGTTGCAAAATTTGGTGCAGAACCCCGAGTGATACTTTTCACACCTTTGGCATAGCTGCTTCTGATTGTTGTTGTTGTTGCGATTGTTATTATTGTTGGACGATTGTTGTAGTTGCTGTTGTTGTTGTTGTTGTTGTTGGGCCGTTTGTTGTAGTTGCGATTGATGTCGCGATTGATGTTGCGATTGTTGGGATAATTGTTGCGATTATTATTGTAATTGCTGTTGTTGTTGTATTGGTGATTCTTATCACCGTTTTCCTCCCACTTTCTTTTGACTTGCTTCACATTGGCCTCTTCACCCGTCTGTTCTTTAATTCTTTCCTCAATCTGGTTCACTAGTTTGTGAGCCATTCTACATGCCTGTTGTATGGAGGTGGGCTCGTGTGAACTTATATCTTCTTGGATTCTTTCCGGTAATCCTTTCACAAACGCGTCGATCTTCTCTTCCTCATCTTCGAACGCTCCCGGGCACAATAGGCACAATTCTGTGAATCGTCTTTCGTACGTGGTAATATCAAATCCTTGGGTTCGTAACCCTCTAAGTTCTGTCTTGAGCTTATTGACCTCGGTTCTGGGACGGTACTTCTCGTTCATCAAGTGCTTGAATGCTGACCACAGTAGTGCGTAAGCATCATCTTGTCCCACTTGCTCTAGATAGGTATTCCACCATGTTAACGCAGAACCTGTGAAGGTATGCGTAGCGTACTTCACTTTGTCCTCTTCAGTACACTTACTTATGGCAAACACCGATTCGACCTTCTCGGTCCACCGTTTCAATCTGATCGGTCCTTCGGTTCCATCAAATTCCAAAGGTTTGCAGGCAGTGAATTCTTTGTAGGTGCATCCTACACGATTTCCTGTACTGCTAGATCCAAGGTTATTGTTGGTATGTAGCGCAGCCTGTACTACGGCTATGTTTGAAGCTAGAAAAGTACGGAATTCCTCTTCATTCATATTCACGGTTTGTCGAGTAGTCGGTGCCATTTCCTTCAAAATAGTCAAATGGAACAAGTTAATCATACAGAATATTAAGAGTAGTTAATAGTATTTCGTAGCATAATATGAACTCATTTATAAAAGCTTTTTCTGCATATTAGCGTTTTATAAGTTTAAATTCGGGTAGTACCTACCCGTTAAGTTCATACTTAGTAGCTAATATACAATTCAACTACTACAATTCTATATGAAAAACTGATTATAATAATATTTCGCGTTCAAACTTTTATACAATATTTTACAAACTTACAATACCGCTTATTTTACATAAAGCATGAAATATAGCACACAATAACTTTGATACAAGATAATTGTGAAGATAATTCTAGCTAGTACACAAGTCGTTCAGCAAAGGCAATAAAGACACGTAATTCATACGTCCAGAAACAAGTCATGCATTCTGGTTTTACTAGGACTACTTCCCATCCTTGGTCTTGTGGAACATAACCGTTATGGCCGTTGATAAGACAGCGTGTTGTAACGTCATCAAAGGGACGAGGGTTACGTAATGACCAACAGTCTCGTAATAACCTAAAAACCTCATTTCTTACCCCAATTACCGACTCCGTCACTTGTGGGAACGTTTTGTTTAATAGTTGTAGCCCGATGTTCTTTTTCTCACTTTGGTGAGAAGCGAACATTACTAACCCGTAAGCATAGCATGCTTCTTTATGTTGCATGTTAGCCGCTTTTTCTAAATCATGAAGTCCTATATTCGGATACATTGAGTCAAAATAATTTCTTAACCCGTTGCGTAAAATAGCATTTGGGTTCCCCACAATATATGCGTCAAAGTAAACACATCGTAACTTATGGATTTCCCAATGTGATATCCCCCATCTTTCAAACGAAAGTCTCTTATAAACCAAGACATTCTTGGAACGTTCTTCGAATGTCTTACAAACTGATCTCGCCTTAAATAGTTGTGCCGAGGAATTCTGACCGACTCTAGACAAGATTTCATCAATCATGTCTCCGGGTAGGTCTCTTAAAATATTGGGTTGTCTATCTATTTTGTGTTTTTATACTGTAAAATAGACAAGAGTTAGATTCATAAAAAAAATACTTATTAATACAAGCAATTTTTACATATATCATAAAGCATAAGCACACTATATTACATATATTACACCACACGAATACAACTATCTTATTCCGACTCGCTCGTTTCTTCTTCTTCGGTTTTGGTTCGTTTTGCCAAGTTTCTAGGGATATATAATGCTCCCCTAATACTAGCTGTCGTTTTCCACAACGGTTTAGAAAAACCTGGTGGTTTAGAGGTTCCCGGGTCATTGTTACAACTTAAGGACTTCGGGGGTTGACGATACATATAAAGTTCATCGGGGTTGGAATTAGATTTCTCAATTTTTATGCCCTTTCCCTTATTATTTTCTTTTGCTTTTTTAAATTCAGTTAGGGTAATTTCTATAACATCATCGGAATTCTCGTCGGAATCCGATTCATCGGAGAATTGGTAATCCTCCCAATATTTTGCTTCCTTGGCGGAAACACCATTGACCATAATTAACCTTGGTCGGTTGGTTGAGGATTTTCTTTTACTTAACCGTTTTATTATTTCCCCCACCGGTTCTATTTCCTCCTCCGGTTCCTCCTCTTCCGGTTCTGATTCTTCTTCCGGTTCTGATTCTTCTTCCGGTTCCTCTTCGGGAACTTGTGAATCAGTCCAATAAATATTCGACTCTTCGTTATTATTAGGTGAGTCAATGGGATTTGTGCTAGAGGTAGACATCTATCACACAATATCAAACATGTTAAGAGATTAATATATCACATAATATATACATGTTAATAATATATAGTTTCCAACAAAAATGTTAAGCAATCATTTTTAAAGAAAACACGGTCTAAGTCCAGACTCACTAATGCATCCTAACAAACTCGATAAGACACACTAATGCAAATTTTCTGGTTCTCTAAGACCAACGCTCGGATACCAACTGAAATGTCCCGTTCTTATTGATTAAAAACGTTCCATATTAATTGATTTCGTTGCGAGGTTTTGACCTCTATATGAGACGTTTTTCAAAGACTACATTCATTTTTAAAACAAACCATAACCTTTATTTCATAAATAAAGGTTCAAAAAGCTTTACATAGAGAACCTTTATTTCATAAATAAAGGTTCAAAAGCTTTACGTAGATTATCAAATAATGATAATCTAAACTATCATGTTTACACACGACCATTACATAATGGTTTACAATACAAATATGTTACATCGAAATCAGTTTCTTGAATGCAGTTTTTACACAATATCATACAAACATGGACTCCAAATCTTGTCCTTATTTTAGTATGCAACAGTGGAAGCTCTTAGTATTCACCTGAGAATAAACATGCTTTAAACGTCAACAAAAATGTTGGTGAGTTATAGGTTTAACCTATATATATCAAATCGTAACAATAGACCACAAGATTTCATATTTCAATACACATCCCATACATAGAGATAAAAATCATTCATATGGTGAACACCTGGTAACCGACATTAACAAGATGCATATATAAGAATATCCCCATCATTCCGGGACACCCTTCGGATATGATATAAATTTCGAAGTACTAAAGCATCCGGTACTTTGGATGGGGTTTGTTAGGCCCAATAGATCTATCTTTAGGATTCGCGTCAATTAGGGTGTCTGTTCCCTAATTCTTAGATTACCAGACTTAATAAAAAGGGGCATATTCGATTTCGATAATTCAACCATAGAATTGTAACAACCCAAACCAACCCTCGACCAAACCACGCGAAAATACAAAAAAAAAAAAATTCCTGTGCAGCATACCCGCGAAGCTAAAACTATCACGATTCAAACATAAAAATGATGTTTTACAAGTGGAGCCCACATCGGCCGTTTTACGAGTTTAATACCATCTACGAGTTTCGACCACCAAAAAGTTTAAGTTCCAAACTACACAATGAGCATGGCGTTTGGGATTAAACTACCCAACTATCGGTCAAACTCCAAGAGCTACTAAAGCCAAAAGCGTCCCCTAGCATCAAGTGGGATCTCTAGTCCAAAACGATGCCCTTACCCTTGTCCAAAACCGAACCTATAAAATGGTAAACAACGAGAGGGTAAGCAAAGCTTAGTGAATGCAATAATTATACGAATACATATATAATTATACCTACTTGCATACACTTACACACCAAACCGCAAACACGCTAGCATACACACTTAGCTTACCGTCACAATAACGAGCTATAAATCACCAATACTACAAGCTAGCATAATAACCGCATATGAATATAACTCGAATACTATAATATGCTTACAACACAAATAACCATGGTCGACCAATAGTACAAGGGAACGGCGCTCGCGAAAACGCCATCGGTGTTCATAACATCCGTTAGGGCACTTAACACCTCGCACCACTAACCCCTAGGGTGGCACCTTAACACCTCGGCACATCACCCCGAGTGGCATCTTAACACCTCGATGCAACACTCATTATTTTATGGAGTGGTGTCTTAACACCTCGACACTACACTCCTAGGTGGCATCTTAACACCTCGATGCTACACCCGAGTGGCATCTTAACACCTCGATGCTACACTCTTCACGTGAAACGTGGTGTCTTAACACCTCGACACTACACCTTTCACGCTACAACAAATAGATACATTATATACATACGCATATAATTATTCCACTCACCTCAAAGTCTTGTGAAAAGATACCCGAGCTTGCAAGACCTCAAAGTAACATACCTATCATATTATACACATCATCAAACGTAAACTCAATTCGGTCAACCAAACCCTTTCACCATTCTAAGCCATTTTGACCCAATGGTGCAATTTCAACCCATTTGCACCCTTAACCCTAAATTGGGTCAACACACACCAAAACCCTAATCATTCGTCAAGATGGGTTTAAAACACATTTAGGTCACAAGGCTAACTCGTTTTCATAATTGCTAGGCCACTTAGGTCATTAAAGACTCATTTGACCCATTTCAAGGTCAACACACCCATTTGGGTCATCTATACCCAATAACACCCATTTACATATTATTAAAGTGTTCTAGCACTAACTAACTAAATTTAAGACTCAAAAGTCCAATTAACACATTCAAACCCTAGGTTAGACATCAATGAGCCTTCATAACCCATATTCACCCAAAATCCCCAAAATACTAACAAAATGGGTCTTTGGTTCATCACTAGCCCAAACCCTAACCCTTAAAGCAATTAAAGTAAGAAATTGGGTTTTATAACTTACCAACACAATCACCACGTAGCTATCGACTAGATGAACGACTTTATAACTTGCACCGAGACCCGATTCAACCTCTTTTACCCTTTAATGGAGCTTTCTCTCTCAAGGATTGCACTCTCTCTCTAGAGTTTAATTGGAGAAGATGAGGTTGTTGTGGGAGTAGTAAATGAGCTCCCCAAAACTGATCTAGGGTATTAAATTCGGCCCCAAAGTGAAATTACACAATCGCCCTCAAAATATCTATTTTAAAAAGAAGAAAGGAATCTGTCGCAGACAGATGGCGCGGCGCGCCACCTAGCCGCGCGGCGCGCGACCTCCCAGTTCAGCATCTTTTGTCTTTTTAATTATGTGCAACAAAAACCCCAAACTTGAGTAACTCATATACACATATGTACACTACGAATATTCGGGTCTTACAACTCTCCCCCACTTATCCAAGCCGCATGACACGAGGGAAGATAAACTAACACGAACTCTTCGGGCTCCCAAGTGAACTCAGAACCTTTACTTCGTCGCCATTGAACCTTAAAGGTCCTCACCTCTTTATTCCTCAACATTTTCACCTTCTCGTCAAGGATAGCAATCGGTTCTTCGACATATTCTAACTTGTTGTTTAGCTCGATCTCGTCTAAAGGCATCCATGAGGAATCATCCGCAAGACACTTACGGAGGTGGGAAACATGAAATGTATTATGGATCCCCGCAAGCTCTTCGGGTAATTCTAATCGATATGCAACTTCACCAACACGAGCTAAAACCTTGAACGGTCCAATAAACCGAGGAGCTAACTTTCCCCGTTTTCGAAATCGAATAATACCTTTCCATGGTGAAACCTTAAGCATCACCATATCGCCTTCTTGGAACTCAATCAATTGCCTACGTCTATCGGCATACGACTTTTGCCTATCTTGAGCCTTCTTCAAATGTTCCCGAATCAAATCGATCTTGCTATTAGTCTCTAAAACCAAATTGGTACTCCCGATCTCTCTTTGACCCACTTCTCCCCAACAAACGGGAGTTCGACACCTACGCCCATAAAGCATTTCGTAAGGTGGCATCCCGATACTAGTATGATAACTATTATTGTACGAGAATTCCACCAAAGGCAAATGCTCATCCCAACTACCACCGAAGTCAATGATGCACACTCGTAGCATATCTTCCAAAGTTTGATTCGTACGTTCGGTTTGACCGTCCGTTTGAGGATGATACGCCGTGCTCAACTTCAATTGCGTACCCATATCTTCATGAAACTTTTCCCAAAACCGAGATGTAAAACGGGTATCTCGATCCGAAATAATAGATATAGGAACCCCATGTCGCGAGACCACTTCCTTGATAAACAACTTAGCCAAGGTCTCCGACGATATCGCTTCATTAATGGGAAGAAACAAAGCATTTTTTGTCAATCGGTCAACTATAACCCAAATCGAATCGAATTGGGTTCTCGCCGTTTAAGGTAACTTTGTAATGAAATCCATGGTAATGTGCTCCCATTTCCATTTCGGGATTTCTAACGGTTGCAACTTACCATACGGCTTTTGGTGTTCGGCTTTTACTTGTAAACACGTGACACATTGCTCAACATACTTCACAACATCACGTTTCATGCCCGGCCACCAATAATCTTTCTTCAAGTCATGATACATTTTTGTCGAGCCCGGATGAATGGAATATTTTGACTTATGTGCTTCATCAAGTAGCACCCGTCGGTAATCACCCATCTTAGGCACCCACACCCTTCCTTGAAAGGACAACAAACCACGCGGGCCCATAGTAATGAACTCCGATTGGCCCACGATTCGTTCCACATGCTTATTGTGAACGTAAGCCTCTATTTGAATCTCGCCAAGCTTCTCAAGAAAATAGTTGGAAATAATCAAACGTAACGACCCCACTTTTATCGCCGGATGTTGACTCTTTCGACTCAACGCATCCGCGACAACATTCGCCTTACCCGGATGATAAAGTATTTCACAATCGTAGTCTTTCACCACATCCATCCACCTACGTTGGCGATAATTCAAATCTCGTTGATTAAAGAGATGTTTCAAACTCTTATGATCCGAATAAATCGTACAATTGACACCATACAAGTAATGGCGCCAAATTTTCAACGCATGCACTACCGCCGCCAACTCAAGATCATGAGTTGGATATCTTGTTTCGTGTTCCTTTAATTGTCGAGAGGCATAAGCGATGACTTTACCTCTTTGCATTAGAACACACCCGAGCCCATTTAGCGAAGCATCACAATAAACCGTCATATCTTCCACACCTTTCGGTAATACTAACACCGGAGCTTGACACAACTTCACTTTTAACAATTGAAAAGCAATTTCTTGTTCGTTCTCCCAAATAAACTTAGCATTCTTCCTCGTCAACTTCGTTAATGGAGAAGCAATCTTAGAAAAGTCTTGGATAAACCGAAGATAATAACCGGCCAATCCGAGAAAACTTCGGATTTCCGTAGGTGTAGTCGGTCGTCCCCAACTCTTCACCGTCTCTATCTTCCCCGGATCTACTTGAATACCGTCTTTGTTCACAATATGACCAAGGAATTGGACTTCCCTTAACCAAAATTCACATTTGGAGAACTTAGCATACAACTTCTCCTTTCGTAGCGTCTTCAATACTTCACGCAAATGACGTTCATGCTCGTTCATACTTTTCGAGTAGACTAGTATGTCGTCAATGAACACTATTACCGACTTGTCCAACATAGGTTGGCACACTCGGTTCATAAGATCCATGAATGCCACCGGTGCATTCGTAAGGCCAAAAGGCATCACCACAAACTCAAAATGCCCATACCGCGTTCTAAAAGCCATTTTCTCAATATCTTCCTCACGGACCCGCATTTGGTGATAGCCGGACCGTAGGTCGATCTTAGAAAAATACGTTGCACCTTGAAGTTGATCAAATAAATCATCAATCCTAGGTAATGGATAATGATTCTTGATCATCACTTTATTCAACTCACGGTAATCAATGCACATACGCATACTACCATCTTTCTTCTTCACAAATAACACCGGAGCGCCCCACGGTGAAGCACTCGGTCGAATAAAACCCTTCTCGAGCAATTCTTGAATTTGATTTAACAACTCTTGCATCTCCGTTGGCACTAAATGATAAGGAGTTTTAGCAATGGGGGTAGCCCCCGGAACCAACTCGATGCGAAATTCAACTTGTCTTTTCGCCGGAACACCCGGTAATTCATCCGGAAAAACGTCTTCGAAATCACTAACAACCGGAATTCCACGAATGGGTGGCGGCTCATTACGAGTATCAACAACATGAGCAAGGAAAGCCATGCCGCCGGTAACAACATGACGATGTGCCCGTACAAAAGTGCATATCGGCACCGGTCTCCTCCGCCTATCACCATGAATAATCAACTCTCCCCCACTTGGGGTCTTAACACGAATAAACTTATCATGGCATGCAATATCGGCTCTATAACGATCAAGCAAATCCATACCAACGACAATATCAAAGTCGCCCAAGGTCATTGGAATAAGATTAATTTTAAAGGTTTCGGCACCAAAAACAACATCACAATTTTCACACACATCAACCACTAGCACCGTCTTGCCGTTCGCTATTTTGACTTCTACCGGACGACTCAACTTAGCTAATGGTCTATCAAGTTTAGGCACAAATTTAGGAGACACAAACGACAAATTTGCACCGCTATCAAAAAGAATCCTCGCCGGATTAGAATTAACCATGAAAGTACCTGAGACAACTTCGTTCGATTGTTTGGCTTCATCATTAGTCATCAAGTAGTTGCGACCCCTAGCCGTACCCGCCGCCTTCTCTAACCGCTTCACATTATCATTTCGCAAATCGGGACACTCCGGCTTCTTATGCCCCTCTTTGCCGCAATTAAAACAAGTGATTTTGTTTCCGGAACGTGGTTTCGGACACTCACGAACCATATGACCAGGTTGCCCACAGTTGTAGAACGTATAAGAAAACCCACCGGTAGTGCCCTTCTTCGCACTATTGACACTTTCGGCCCCCCTCTTGCTCTTGCTCTTCTTGCTTGAGGCGTTAGAGTAACTAGAACCTTCAAACTTTCTTTTGGAAAACATGAAATCACTCTTTCTTGGAACCTCCGGCTCAAAACCCCGAGCCAACTCGAACAATTCATCAAAAGACTTAGCCATACCCCGACTAATCTTCCCCTTGTACTCATCATTCAAAGTACGGTAGAAATCCTTCATGAGCTTATGATCATCACCCACATATTCCGGGCAAAAACGAGTCTTTGCCAAGAATGTAGACTTGAGGGTAACCAAATCCATGGAACCTTGTTGCAAATGGTGCAACTCGTCCCGGATTCTATCGAGATCGGATGAAGTTCGGTATTCTCTGAAAAATTCTTTCTTGAACTCCTCCCATGTCAAGCCCATACATTGTTCTTCACCATACAAGTTGATTTTATCGTCCCACCACAACTTAGCTTCTTCGCGTAACATGCTAGAACCATACCTCGTCTTCCTTTCGGGAGGACATTCCGCGGTACGGAAAGCTCCCTCAATATCGGAGTTCCAACATGTACTTTTTAAAGGATCCCGCACCCCATTAAACATCGGGGGTTGAGCATCCTTGAAGTTCTTGTAGTGGAAGTCCCGCCTTCCTTCACCTCCTTCACCGCGAGGGTAGATATTCCTAGCGTCAAGGGCCTCTTCGATAGTGGCCTTCATTCGTTCATTAATTAGATCGGTTATTTGCTCATCAACCGAATCTTGGAAGACCTTTCGAATGTCCGCAAGAAAATCCGATTTTAACTTCTTAAAGATGGCCTCAACCTTGGTTGAGAACTCGGCGTCCCCGCTTGTACTTCCATTATCATGTTCGGGACCGTTTCTCGTCTTCATTCTATAAAACGAATTAGGTTAAACCACAAAATGGAAGGACAGATTACATATATACATACATATACGCCACACTACTCCATCTCGCTCAACAATCGTCGTACATTACTTGTTTGACACGATTTGCACTCGTAGTGATGGTAGCTAGTCATTACTACGCGAGCACGTCGCGTTAACTCGCTAGTACAACGTCCATCTCGCTTGATGATTGCTAAACACAACACAACAAATAGCGCATGATTAGTTCACATAAACCTATGCACTAACCATCCCGATCCGACCCAAAGTCCTACAAGTCCCGCATAAACGCGCACACAAAAAGTCTAAGTCTAGGCGCCTATCTCAAGTCACCTAAATCCCTTAGACCATGCTCTGATACCACTTGTAACAACCCAAACCAACCCTCGACCAAACCACGCGAAAATACAAAAAAAAAAAAAAAAATTCCTGTGCAGCATACCCGCGCGGCGCGCCAGGTAGGGGCGCGGCACTCCAAAGTGGTCTGTCCGGAAAGTTTTAAAATGCGAAAAAGATCGGCTAGTTCCTGACATTTTTAGACGACACGCTTTTAACCACACATTCAAATATGTAAAACTATCACGATTCAAACATAAAAATGATGTTTTACAAGTGGGGCCCACATCGACCGTTTTACGAGTTTAATACCATCTACGAGTTTCGACCACCAAAAAGTTTAAGTTCCAAACTACACAATGAGCATGGCGTTTGGGATTAAACTACCCAACTATCGGTCAAACTCCAAGAGCTACTAAAGCCAAAAGCGTCCCCTAGCATCAAGCGGGATCTCTAGTCCAAAACGATGCCCTTACCCTTGTCCAAAACCGAACCTATAAAATGGTAAACAACGAGAGGGTAAGCAAAGCTTAATGAATGCAATAATTATACGAATACATATATAATTATACCTACTTGCATACACTTACACATCAAACCGCAAACACGCTAGCATACACACTTAGCTTACCGTCACAATAACGAGCTATAAATCACCAATACTACAAGCTAGCATAATAACCGCATATGAATATAACTCGAATAATATAATATGCTTACAACACAAATAACCATGGTCGACCAATAGTACAAGGGAACGGCGCTCGCGAAAACGCCATCGGTGTTCATAACATCCGTTAGGGCACTTAACACCTCGCACCACTAACCCCTAGGGTGGCACCTTAACACCTCAGCACATCACCCCGAGTGGCATCTTAACACCTCGATGCAACACTCATTATTTTACGGAGTGGTGTCTTAACACCTCGACACTACACTCCTAGGTGGCATCTTAACACCTCGATGCTACACCCGAGTGGCATCTTAACACCTCGATGCTACACTCTTCACGTGAAACGTGGTGTCTTAACACCTCGACACTACACCTTTCACGCTACAATAAATAGATACATTATATACATACGCATATAATTATTCCACTCACCTCAAAGTCTTGTGAAAAGATACCCGAGCTTGCAAGACCTCAAAGTAACGTACCTATCATATTATACACATCATCAAACGTAAACTCAAGTCGGTCAACCAAACCCTTTCACCATTCTAAGCCATTTTGACCCAATGGTGCAATTTCAACCCATTTGCACCCTTAACCCTAAATTGGGTCAACACACACCAAAACCCTAATCATTCGTCAAGATGGGTTTAAAACACATTTAGGTCACAAGGCTAACTCATTTTCATAATTGCTAGGCCACTTAGGTCATTAAAGACTCATTTGACCCATTTCAAGGTCAACACACCCATTTGGGTCATCCATACCCAATAACACCCATTTACATATTATTAAAGTGTTCTAGCACTAACTAACTAAATTTAAGACTCAAAAGTCCAATTAACACATTCAAACCCTAGGTTAGTCATCAATGAGCCTTCATAACCCATATTCACCCAAAATCCCTAAAATACTAACAAAATGGGTCTTTGGTTCATCACTAGCCCAAACCCTAACCCTTAAAGCAATTAAAGTAAGAAATTGGGTTTTATAACTTACCAACACAATCACCACGTAGCTATCGACTAGATGAACGACTTTATAACTTGCACCGAGACCCGATTCAACCTCTTTTACCCTTTAATGAAGCTTTCTCTCTCAAGGATTGCACTCTCTCTCTAGAGTTTAATTGGAGAAGATGAGGTTGTTGTGAGAGTAGTAAATGAGCTCCCCAAAACTGATCTAGGGTATTAAATTCGGCCCCAAAGTGAAATTACACAATCGCCCTCAAAATATCTATTTTAAAAAGAAGAAAGGAATCTGTCGCAGACAGATGGCGGGGCACGCCACCTAGCCGCGCGGCGCGCGACCTCCCAGTTCAGCATCTTTTGTCTTTTTAATTATGTACAACAAAAACCCCAAACTTGAGTACGAATATTCGGGTCTTACAAGAATGTAGTTTCACGTACTTGTGTCTATTTTGTAAATCATTTATAAAATCTGCATGTATTCTCATCCCAAAAATATTAGATTTTAAAAGTGGGACTATAACTCACATTCACAGATTTTTACTTCGTCGGGAAGTAAGACTTGGCCACTGGTTGATTCACGAACCTATAACAATATATACATATATATCAAAGTATGTTCAAAATATATTTACAACATTTTTAATATATTTTGATGTTTTAAGTTTATTAAGTCAGATGTCCTCGTTAGTAACCTACAACTAGTTGTCCACAGTTAGATGTACAGAAATAAATCGATAAATATTATCTTGAATCAATCCACGACCCAGTGTATACGTATCTCAGTATTGATCACAACTCAAACTATATATATTTTGGAATCAACCTCAACCCTGTACAGCTAACTCCAACATTCACATATAGAGTGTCTATGGTTGTTCCGAAATATATATAGATGTGTCGACATGATAGGTCGAAACATTGTATACGTGTCTATGGTATCTCAAGATTACATAATATACAATACAAGTTGATTAAGTTATGGTTGGAATAGATTTGTTACCAATTTTCACGTAGCTAAAATGAGAAAAATTATCCAATCTTGTTTTACCCATAACTTCTTCATTTTAAATCCGTTTTGAGTGAATCAAATTGCTATGGTTTCATATTGAACTCTATTTTATGAATATAAATAGAAAAATTATAGGTTTATAGTCGGAAAAATAAGTTACAAGTCGTTTTTGTAAAGGTAGTCATTTCAGTCGAAAGAACGACGTCTAGATGACCATTTTAGAAAACATACTTCCACTTTGAGTTTAACCATAATTTTTGGATATAGTTTCATGTTCATAATAAAAATCATTTTCCCATAATAACAATTTTTAAATCAAAGTTTATCATAGTTTTTAATTAACTAACCCAAAACAGCCCGCGGTGTTACTACGACGGCGTAAATCCGATTTTACGGTATTTTTCGTGTTTCCAGGTTTTAAATCATTAAGTTAGCATATCATATAGATATAGAACATGTGTTTAGTTGATTTTAAAAGTCAAGTTAGAAGGATTAACTTTTATTTGCGAACAAGTTTAGAATTAACTAAACTATGTTCTAGTGATTACAAGTTTAAACCTTCAAATAAGATAGCTTTATATGTATGAATCGAATGATGTTATGAACATCATTACTACCTCAAGTTCCTTGGATAAACCTACTGGAAATGAGAAAAATAGATCTAGCTTCAAAGGATCCTTGGATGGCTTGAAAGTTCTTGAAGCAGAATCATGACACGAAAACAATTTCAAGTAAGATTTCCACTCGAAATAAGATTGTTATAGTTATAGAAATTGAATTAAAGTTTGAATATGATTATTACCTTGTATTAGAAAGATAACCTACTGTAAGTAACAAAGGTTTCTTGATCTTGGATGATTACTTGGAATGGATTTAGAAAACTTGGAAGTAAACTTGCAATCTTGGACGTATTCTTGATTTTATGAAACTAGAACTTTTGGAATTTATGAAGAACACTTAGAACTTGAAGATAGAACTTGAGAGAGATCAATTAGATGAAGAAAATTGAAGAATGAAAGTGTTTGTAGGTGTTTTTGGTCGTTGGTGTATGGATTAGATATAAAGGATATGTAATTTTATTTTCATGTAAATAAGTCATGAATGATTACTGATATTTTTTAATTTTATGAGATATTTCATGCTAGTTGCCAAATGATGATTCCCACATGTGTTAGGTGACTCACATGGTCTGCTAAGAGCTGATCATTGGAGTGTATATACCAATAGTACATACATCTAAAAGCTGTGTATTGTACGAGTACGAATACGGGTGCATACGAGTAGAATTGTTGATGAAACTGAACGAGGATGTATTTGTAAGCATTTTTGTTAAGTAGAAGTATTTTGATAAGTGTCTTGAAGTCTTTCAAAAGTGTATGAATACATATTAAAACACTACATGTATATACATTTTAACTGAGTCGTTAAGTCATCGTTAGTCGTTACATGTAAATGTTGTTTTGAAACCTTTAGGTTAACGATCTTGTTGAATGTTGTTAACCCATTGTTTATTATAACAAATGAGATGTTAAATTGTTATATTATCATGATATTATGATATATAATATATCTTAGTATGATATATATATATACAGTTAAATGTCGTTACAACGATAATCGTTACATATATGTCTCGTTTCGAAATCATTAAGTTAGTAGTCTTATTTTTACATATGTATTTCATTGTTAATACACTTAATAATATATTTACTTATCATTTAACATAATTAACCAAGTGTATCAATATCTTAATATGATTCATATGTACCTTAATCGTTACATATATGTCTCGTTTCGAAATCATTAAGTTAGTAGTCTTATTTTTACATATGTATTTCATTGTTAATACACTTAATAATATATTTACTTATCATTTAACATAATTAACCAAGTGTATCAATATCTTAATATGATTCATATGTACCTAGTAAGACGTTGTTATAACGATAATCGTTATATATATCGTTTTCGAGTTTCTTAAATTAATAGTCTCATTTTTATGTATATAACTCATTGTTAAAATACCTAATGAGATACATACTTATAATAAAATCATGTTAACTATATATATAACCATATATATGTCATCGTATAGTTTTTACAAGTTTTAACGTTCGTGAATCACCGATCAACTTGGGTGGTCAATTGTCTATATAAAACCTATTTCAATTAATCAAGTCTTAACAAGTTTGATTGATTAACATGTTGGAAACACTTAATCATGTAAATAACAATTTCATTTAATATATATATATATATATATATATATATATATATATATATATATATATATATATATATATAAACATGGAAAAGTTCGGGTCACTACAAAAAATACATTAACTTGATCTAATTGATATGAATGCCATGTGGAACCTGTTTAATTGCTATAATGATTATTTTTGACATGTTTTAGAAGTTAAATGCTTAGGAATATTGTATACATTTTCATATAAGTTTATTTGTAAAAATATAGAATTGTTAGTATTATGAAAATGTGTATAAAGTTTAATATGGTTTAAATATGTCATTGTAATTGTTTTGATTTATGATTTTGCTAACACTAATGCATATTTGGATGCACAAAAATTGTGTTTAATGTGTTTTGCAGACTGAAAGAGGTGAATCTTCATCCCAGGCTCGCAATGCTCCTCCTCCTGAGAATGCGGAACAACAGGAAGTTAATGACTTTTATCGACAAAATGTACCGCATCCAATCGTTTCATTTTCAAATATCGAAGTGCCGAATTTACACCCAAACTTGAGGTTTGACAGATTTTGGATAGACTATCCAAAATATCAGAGGAACTTGCACATCCTTCAGTCTAATGTTGTTGAGGTGCCTAGGATAATAGAATGGGATCCGTTAGAAGCAGTTGGATTAGCCGAACCAATCAGAGAATTACTTACACAAAGGTATGGTAATTCTACTTTTAATGATTGGGTACGTTTATTCAACATATATAGGCCTGTATATCGAGAATGGTGTGTGGAGTTATTATGTAGTATTGAAATAAATGATCGAGTATCTACTTTAACCGATCGAAGTTTTCTTAGATTTTTATTAGGAGGTGAGATGCGCCATATGTCCCTACTAGATATGGCTCAGGCTTTACGTATATATACGCCTGAGGAACTAGCATCTTATGATTGTCAAAGGTTGATAGTTAATGGTAGGAGGGTTGATGAAAATTTTCCTATGAACGAAATATGGAGTAGAATTACTAGCCATAACCGATTTAAAGGAGGATCTTACTCTTATCTTGATATTGATAGAGCTGAATTAAGAGTAATCCACAGGTTTTTAGCAAACTCGATTACACAGCGAGGTAGAAACAAAGAGAAGGTAAATGAACAAGATTTATTCTACCACAGGTGTATTATAGACCCACAGAGCGCTGTAAGTATACCTTATTGTGTGGGTTATTATCTATCGACTATGATTAGGGGTATGCAGCCTAATAGCATAATAGGAGGTGGTATCTTTGTTACATTAATTGCTGAACATCTCGGTGTGGATAGAAGTCGGGGGTGGGGGTGGGGGGATTATTAATGGCAGAACCAGAACCCCGTGATAGGATAGATTTGCGCGTGTATCATGGTGCTAAGGTTTTAAAGAAACGAAACAACGCTGCAGCACCATATGATGGCAGGCATCCACAGGTCGAGAGAGATCAACAGCAAGGTAATGCGGGAGGGGGTAATCAGATGACAGAAATGCAACTTTTTATGGCTCATCATGAGTATGAAATGGCTAGACAACGAGCATTTCAAGATTGGCAGTATCATCAAAATCAAATCATAAGTCATCGTGCACACATAAATGCAAACTACATTGCTACTCCAATGCCCGTATTTCCTCCCTGGACTATACAGACCCGACCACCGTACCCTACACATGACCCAGCTCAAGCATTCTACAGCACATACGGCTGTGAATGGGATCCCTACTGGCACCATCCTCATCAACCTTGATTTTCTTTTATGCTTATTTTTATTTATTTGGTAACTTGTAATTTTATACTTTTAATATTTCTTTTGATAATATAATAGTTTTTATAATTTTCTAACTTTTATTATTAGATCTTAATAATTTTTGAATGTGGGGTGATATACCCAACTTCAAAAATATGTATATATATGTTTGTAGTTTATCTCATGTACAAAACAGGATAAAACAGCGCATTTTCAAAGACTGGCATTAAGTTCAGCAAAAGCAACTAATTTTGACGACAAGATGCAAAATATATGTGAAATAACAACTGCAGGAATGAACAAATGATGTGCATCATTTATCATTCAACAAACAAACGCCAATATGATGGAAAACTTTGGTAAAATTTAATCATTTTTCTATGCTAATCACCCTCAATAATTTAAATTGTACTGATTTCTTGCAAATGAGGGCATTGCAAGATCTTAAGTGTGGGAAGGGATTAAATTCTTTCGGATTTTTAAAAAAAAAATTGACTTATATACTTGGTTACCATTAAAAATACTAGTAACGCAGTAGTTGTATTAGAATCTAGTGCTCTCTGATAATAAAGAACAACCCTAGTATTATATACTGACTACCCAATTCTAGTAAAAATTTTCAAAATTTTTAACTAAATGAACTCAAAATTATGTTTATACATATTTATGAACGATAAAACTAGGTGTTAACACCGAAATTATTGTTACCTCGGAAAGGACATAAATTGAGAAACAACCCAAAATGCTTGAATTCATTTAAAATGGAATAGAGGAGAATAAAAAGGCAAAGAAAGGAAAATAAAAGCCAAGTGTGGGAAAAATTTACCAAGTTATTTAAAACATATATCACATATTTTTGTACAAATAATTGAAGATACTTTTGTTTTGGACAAAATTAACCGTTTTACCAGGTAAATTGTAATATATTTAAAAGAAAGATGGATCTACACGATGAATCAATTCCATCATTAAAAGGAAGTAAAGTCTTCCGAAAAAGAAATGCGCTTCTTGATTTAGGTCAGGAAGTTGTCATCCAGACCAGTTGTAGAGTCTACGAAAAACCTTGAAAAGTTTTCTCGAAAATCAGCTGAAAATCCACGGACCTCAACATCAAACAGGGTCGCCAAGTGGTCAGACTTATCCTAACCATGAGAGGATCTGTCTTGTAAAATGGGGAGAGCGCCGTGCAAATTAGCTTGATAAGACTAATGAATCAGACCCTCAGAAAGGATAATCTCCTTAAAGATTAAAAATCAGCTTTTAAGCCTGATATTACTCAATCCTTGAGATTGACCTTAAAGATTGAGAATTACAAACTCATGGAATTCAATGATATCTAAACTCGAGCTTGAACGAGAAAATATTTTGATCAAAATTAAAACCGATTTATTTTCTAAAAACCTATTTTCAAGGCGTTCGTTACCATTGAACGTAAAATCCTAAGAATTCATCAGAATTCATTAGGTCACCTGAACCAAATCGGGTGTCAACCGTAAGAACGGTGGTTGTATAGCATGGTCGAAGACAGGACCTTGTGCCAGACCGAAAAATTATAGGGTGATCTTTGCTATTTCTCCTACAAAGGATAGTAATTGCATCCGACACGTTGTGGACCATAATCAAAAGCATGTCACTGGACATTGCCTTAACAGTTGCTTGTTCAACGCTTTCTTTTACAACCGAATGGTAGTTTACCAAAAGGTAATATACGGAGCAAGTATACTGGACGTGTTGCTTTCCTAATACAAGGTTAGCAAGTGAGTGACACAAAACCATAAGTTTTGAGCTAAAATTATCAAATCTGAAACCTACAAAACCCACAAAAATATTTTGCAAACACCGGTGAAGGGTTATTTCGGAAAACTTATCTAGGGTAAAAGCTAGATTGAATTTTCAAAAGATCAAATGTTTTCATAAAGATCCAATTTCCTAAAGGATCTAAATTTTCATAGTCATGTGGGACTGTAAACCACATCGTTACTATCATTGTTCATACCGCCGTATTGAAATCACTGATGTACAAAGTGTGAAAAATAAGGAAGTGATTCTAGTATGTTTTTATTCAAGTACTATATTGTTTGAGGACAAGCAACGTTCAAGTGTGGGAATATTTGATAATGCTAAAAACGAACATATATTTCATAGTATTATCCTTCAAGAAAGACAAGCTTTTAGTTGCAATTGTTCTATTTACAAGTGATATTCATTTAAATAATAAAAGGTGAAGACAAAAGGCAGATTCGACGAATTGAAGACGCAAACGACCAAAAAGCTAAAAAGTACAAAGTACAATCAAAGAGGTACAAATTATTGATGAGGAACGTCTAAAAATTACAAGAGTACGAGCCGCAAAACGCAAAGTACAAGATATTAAATTATACGCAAGGACGTTCGAAAATCCGGAACCGGAACCAAAGTCAACTCTCAACGCGCGACGCAACGGATCAAAAATTACAAGTCAACTGTGCACAAGAATATATAATATAATATATAATTAATTATATATTATTATATATATTAATTAAAAGTCGCCCACGTTTTGGATCATAATGTGAGCTGTATTTAAGACCTCCGCACTCGCGGAGTTAGGAAGAATAAAAGCTCCGCACTCGCGGAGCTGCACAGTAAAATGTGGGCCTATAAAAGCCATCGAATTCTGCACGAAAAAACACATCTTTTTCTTTTCCTTACTCTATCTCTCAATATATATATATTTATATTTATATTATATAATTTTAATTTTAATTTTAATTTTAATTTTAATTTTAATTTAATTTTAATAATAAGGGTATGTTAGCGAATGTTTTAAGTTTGTAAGTCGAAATTCTGTCCGTGTAACGCTACGCTATTATTAATCATTGTAAGTTATGTTCAACCTTTTTAAATTAATATCTCGTAGCTAAGTTATTATTATGCTTATTTAATGCCGAAGTAATCGTGATGTTGGGCTAAATATTAAAATTGGGTAATTGGGCTTTGTACCATAATTGGGGTTTGGATAAAAGAACGACACTTGTGGAAATTAGACTATGGGCTATTAATGGATTTTATATTAACTTAACGATACCTCGTTAATTTAATATAAAGGTTATAATTTGACGTATCTATAAAAAAACCACTTACGCTTAATCGGGTACGGTGGGCGGGATATCTATAAATACCAATAATTGTTCATTTTACCGGACACGAGATTGGATTAATAGTTAATGGACTAGTTAAAACAGGGGTGGATTACATTCAAGGGTAATTGGTGTAATTGTTAATAAAGTATTAAAACCTTGGTTTACACGCAGTCGATAACCTGGTGTATTCATTAAACAAAGTAATAATACCTTGTTACAGTTCGAATCCCCAATTAGTTGGAATATTTGACTTCGGATATAAGGATAATTTGACGAAGACACTCGCACTTTATATTTATGACTGATGGACTATATTGGACAAAATCGTATGGACATATCGAATAATTCAGGACAAAGGACAATTAACCCATGGTAATAAACTAAAATTAACACGTCAAACATCATGATTATGGAAGTTTAAATAAGCATAATTCCTTTATTTCATATTTCATCGCACTTTTATTTACTGTCATTTTATTTAATTGCACTTTTAATTATCGCACTTTTTAATTATCGCAACTTTTATTTACTGTCATTTTATTTTATCGCACTTTAATTATTGTCATTTACTTTATGCTTTAAATTAAGTTATATTTATTTTTTTTACATTAGGTTTTAACTGCGAC
The DNA here is from genome assembly GCF_046630445.1 of Rutidosis leptorrhynchoides. Classification (NCBI taxonomy): domain Eukaryota; kingdom Viridiplantae; phylum Streptophyta; class Magnoliopsida; order Asterales; family Asteraceae; genus Rutidosis; species Rutidosis leptorrhynchoides. The sequence continues at coordinate 600,019,915 of NC_092336.1, read as the reverse complement.
TTAAGACATAAAATCGACAAACCGGTCATTAAACGGTAAAAATCCCCTTTTATAATAATAACAATACTTCTTGTATTTATATATATATATATTTATTATTATTTTTTTTTTTTTTTTGAAAAGCAAGATAATTTTATTGATAAGGAAATGATACAAAGAGGATTACAACACGAGTAACACTAATTTAAGCGAAACTCGAGGACCTATACTAGATATAAAGTAAGAAACTAACAAGATGTAGAATACCCTAATTTCGGATCAGTATTATCAAACTTAACATCAATCACCATTACCCTCATCATCTACTAATACATAAAAAGGATTGTTTGTTTCAATTCTATCTTTGGGATATGTCTTATATATATTTATATACAAATTTAGTTTTAAAAATATAGCGTTAAACTTGGCTAGTTCCCTGTGGACGAACCGGACTTACTAAAAACTACATTACTGTACGATTAGGTACACTGCCTATAAGTGTTGTAGCAAAGTTTAGGTATATCCACTCTATAAATAAATAAATAACTTGTGTAAAATTGTATCGTATTTAATAGTATTTCCTAGTAAAATATTATAGTATTTCGTATACACCTCTACGCACATCAATATATAATACTTTTGACCCCATATAAGTAGTGCCTCCAAGTCTTTAATGCAAAAACAACAGCGCTCAATTTCAAATCGTGAGTCGTATAATTTTGCTCGTAAATCTTCAATTGTCTGGACGCATAAGCAATTACATTCGTTCGTTGCATTAATACACAGCCGAGGCCTTGCTTTGAGGCGTCACAATATATCACAAAATCATCATTCCCTTCAGGCAATGACAATATAGGTGTCGTAGTTAACTTTTTCTTCAACAATTGAAACGCTTTCTCCTGCTCATCCTTCCATTCAAATTTCTTCCCTTTATGCGTTAATGCAGTCAAGGGTTTTCCTATTTTGGAAAAATCTTGGATGAACCTTCTGTAGTAACCAGCCAGTCCTAAAAATTGGCGTATATGCTTCGGAGTTTTCGGGGTTTCTCACTTTTCAACGATTTCAATCTTTGCTGGATCCACCTGAATACCTTCTTTGTTCACTATGTGTCCGAGGAATTGAACTTCTTCCAACCAAAATGCACACTTTGAAAACTTAGCGTACAATTTTTCTTTCCTCAACAAATCTAGCACTTTTCTCAAATGTTCTTCGTGTTCTTGATCATTCTTTGAGTAAATAAGTATGTCATCGATGAAAACAATGACAAACTTGTCAAGGTATGGTCCACACACTCAGTTCATAAGGTCCATGAACACAGCTGGTGCGTTAGTCAACCCAAACGGCATAACCATAAACTCGTAATGACCTTAACGCGTTCTAAAAGCAGTTTTTGGAATATCATCCTCCTTCACCCGCATTTGATGATATCCAGAACGTAAATCAATCTTCGAGTACACTGACGAACCTTGTAGCTGATCAAATAAATCGTCGATTCTCGGTAGTGGGTTGAAATGTCCCGTTCTTATTGATTAAAAACGTTCCATATTAATTGATTTCGTTGCGAGGTTTTGACCTCTATATGAGACGTTTTTCAAAGACTGCATTCATTTTTAAACAAACCATAACCTTTATTTCATCAATAAAGGTTTAAAAAGCTTTACGTAGATTATCAAATAATGATAATCTAAAATATCCTGTTTACACACGACCATTACATAATGGTTTACAATACAAATATGTTACAACAAAATAAGTTTCTTGAATGCAGTTTTTACACAATATCATACAAGCATGGACTCCAAATCTTGTCCTTATTTAAGTATGCGACAGCGGAAGCTCTTAATAATCACCTGAGAATAAACATGCTTAAAACGTCAACAAAAATGTTGGTGAGTTATAGGTTTAACCTATATATATCAAATCGTAACAATAGACCACAAGATTTCATATTTCAATACACATCCCATACATAGAGATAAAAATCATTCATATGGTGAACACCTGGTAACCGACAATAACAAGATGCATATATAAGAATATCCCCATCATTCCGGGACACCCTTCGGATATGATATAAATTTCGAAGTACTAAAGCATCCGGTACTTTGGATGGGGTTTGTTAGGCCCAATAGATCTATCTTTAGGATTCGCGTCAATTAGGGTGTCTGTTCCCTAATTCTTAGATTACCAGACTTAATAAAAAGGGGCATATTCGATTTCGATAATTCAACCATAGAATGTAGTTTCACGTACTTGTGTCTATTTTGTAAATCATTTATAAAACCTGCATGTATTCTCATCCCAAAAATATTAGATTTTAAAAGTGGGACTATAACTCACTTTCACAGATTTTTACTTCGTCGGGAAGTAAGACTTGGCCACTGGTTAATTCACGAACCTATAACAATATATACATATATATCAAAGTATGTTCAAAATATATTTACAACACTTTTAATATATTTTGATGTTTTAAGTTTATTAAGTCAGCTGTCCTCGTTAGTAACCTACAACTAGTTGTCCACAGTTAGATGTACAGAAATAAATCGATAAATATTATCTTGAATCAATCCACGACCCAGTGTATACGTATCTCAGTATTGATCACAACTCAAACTATATATATTTTGGAATCAACCTCAACCCTGTATAGCTAACTCCAACATTCACATATAGAGTGTCTATGGTTGTTCCGAAATATATATAGATGTGTCGACATGATAGGTCGAAACATTGTATACGTGTCTATGGTATCTCAAGATTACATAATATATAATACAAGTTGATTAAGTTATGGTTGGAATAGATTTGTTACCAATTTTCACGTAGCTAAAATGAGAAAAATTATCCAATCTTGTTTTACCCATAACTTCTTCATTTTAAATCCGTTTTGAGTGAATCAAATTGCTATGGTTTCATATTGAACTCTATTTTATGAATATAAACAAAAAAAGTATAGGTTTCTAGTCGGAAAAATAAGTTACAAGTCGTTTTTGTAAAGGTAGTCATTTCAGTCGAAAGAACGACGTCTAGATGACCATTTTAGAAAACATACTTTCACTTTGAGTTTAACCATAATTTTTGGATATAGTTTCATGTTCATAATAAAAATCATTTTCTCAGAATAACAACTTTTAAATCAAAGTTTATCATAGTTTTTAATTAACTAACCCAAAACAGCCCGCGGTGTTACTACGACGGCGTAAATCCGGTTTTACGGTGTTTTTCGTGTTTCCAGGTTTTAAATCATTAAGTTAGCATATCATATAGATATAGAACATGTGTTTAGTTGATTTTAAAAGTCAAGTTAGAAGGATTAACTTTTGTTTGCGAACAAGTTTAGAATTAACTAAACTATGTTCTAGTGATTACAAGTTTAAACCTTCGAATAAGATAGCTTTATATGTATGAATCGAATGATGTTATGAACATCATTACTACCTTAAGTTCCTTGGATAAACCTACTGGAAAAGAGAAAAATGGATCTAGCTTCAATGGATCCTTGGATGGCTCAAAGTTCTTGAAGCAAAATCATGACACGAAAACAAGTTCAAGTAAGATCATCACTTGAAATAAGATTGTTATAGTTATAGAAATTGAACCAAAGTTTGAATATGATTATTACCTTGTATTAGAATGATAACCTACTGTAAGAAACAAAGATTTCTTGAGGTTGGATGATCACCTTACAAGATTGGAAGTGAGCTAGCAAACTTGAAAGTATTCTTGATTTTATGAAACTAGAACTTTTGGAATTTATGAAGAACACTTAGAACTTGAAGATAGAACTTGAGAGAGATCAATTAGATGAAGAAAATTGAAGAATGAAAGTGTTTGTAGGTGTTTTTGGTCGTTGGTGTATGGATTAGATATAAAGGATATGTAATTTTGTTTTCATGTAAATAAGTCATGAATGATTACTCATATTTTTGTAATTTTATGAGATATTTCATGCTAGTTGCCAAATGATGGTTCCCACATGTGTTAGGTGACTCACATGGGCTGCTAAGAGCTGATCATTGGAGTGTATATACCAATAGTACATACATCTAAAAGCTGTGTATTGTACGAGTACGAATACGGGTGCATACGAGTAGAATTGTTGATGAAACTGAACGAGAATGTAATTGTAAGCATTTTTGTTAAGTAGAAGTATTTTGATAAGTGTATTGAAGTCTTTCAAAAGTGTATAAATACATATTAAAACACTACATGTATATACATTTTAACTGAGTCGTTAAGTCATCGTTAGTCGTTACATGTAAGTGTTGTTTTGAAACCTTTAGGTTAACGATCTTGTTAAATGTTGTTAACCCAATGTTTATAATAACAAAAGAGATTTTAAATTATTATATTATCATGATATTATGATGTACGAATACCTCTTAATATGATATATATACATTAAATGTCGTTACAACGATAAACGTTACATATATGTCTCGTTTCAAAATCATTAAGTTAGTAGTCTTGTTTTTACATATGTAGTTCATTGTTAATATAATTAATGATATGTTTACTTATCATAATATCATGTTAACTATATATATAACCATATATATGTCATCATATAGTTTTTTTTACAAGTTTTAACGTTCGTGAATCACCGGTCAACTTGGGTGGTCAATTGTCTATATGAAACCTATTTCAATTAATCAAGTCTTAACAAGTTTGATTGCTTAACATGTTGGAAACATTTAATCATGTAAACATCAATCTCAATTAATGTATATAAACATGGAAAAGTTCGGGTCACTACAGTACCTACCCGTTAAATAAATTTCGTCCCGAAATTTTAAGCTGTTGAAGGTGTTGACGAATCTTCTGGAAATAGATGCGGGTATTTCTTCTTCATCTGATCTTCACGCTCCCAGGTGAACTCGGGTCCTCTACGAGCATTCCATCGAACCTTAACAATTGGTATCTTGTTTTGCTTAAGTCTTTTAACCTCACGATCCATTATTTCGACGGGTTCTTCGATGAATTGAAGTTTTTCGTTGATTTGGATTTCATCTAACGGAATAGTGAGATCTTCTTTAGCAAAACATTTCTTCAAATTCGAGACGTGGAAAGTGTTATGTACAGCCGCGAGTTGTTGAGGTAACTCTAGTCGGTAAGCTACTGGTCCGACACGATCAATAATCTTGAATGGTCCAATATACCTTGGATTTAATTTCCCTCGTTTACCAAATCGAACAACGCCTTTCCAAGGTGCAACTTTAAGCATGACCATCTCTCCAATTTCAAATTCTATATCTTTTCTTTTAATGTCAGCGTAGCTCTTTTGTCGACTTTGGGCAGTTTTCAACCGTTGTTGAATTTGGATGATCTTCTCGGTAGTTTCTTGTATAATCTCCGGACCCGTAATCTGTCTATCCCCCACTTCACTCCAACAAATCGGAGACCTGCACTTTCTACCATAAAGTGCTTCAAACGGCGCCATCTCAATGCTTGAATGGTAGCTGTTGTTGTAGGAAAATTCTGCTAACGGTAGATGTCGATCCCAACTGTTTCCGAAATCAATAGCACATGCTCGTAGCATGTCTTCAAGCGTTTGTATCGTCCTTTCGCTCTGCCCATCGGTTTGTGGATGATAGGCAGTACTCATGTCTAGACGAGTTCCTAATGCTTGCTGTAATGTCTGCCAGAATCTTGAAATAAATCTGCCATCCCTATCAGAGATAATAGAGATTGGTATTCCATGTCTGGAGACGACTTCCTTCAAATACAGTCGTGCTAACTTCTCCATCTTGTCATCTTCTCTTATTGGCAGGAAGTGTGCTGATTTGGTGAGACGATCAACTATTACCCAAATAGTATCAAAACCACTTGCAGTCCTTGGCAATTTAGTGATGAAATCCATGGTAATGTTTTCCCATTTCCATTCCGGGATTTCGGGTTGTTGAAGTAGACCTGATAGTTTCTGATGCTCAGCTTTGACCTTAGAACACGTCAAACATTCTCCTACGTATTTAGCAACATCGGCTTTCATACCCGGCCACCAAAAATGTTTCTTGAGATCCTTGTACATCTTCCCCGTTCCAGGATGTATTGAGTATCTGGTTTTATGAGCTTCTCTAAGTACCATTTCTCTCATATCTCCAAATTTTGGTACCCAAATCCTTTCAGCCCTATACCGGGTTCCGTCTTCCCGAATATTAAGATGCTTCTCCGATCCTTTGGGTATTTCATCCTTTAAATTTCCCTCTTTTAAAACTCCTTGTTGCGCCTCCTTTATTTGAGTAGTAAGGTTATTATGAATCATTATATTCATAGATTTTACTCGAATGGGTTCTCTGTCCTTCCTGCTCAAGGCATCGGCTACCACATTTGCCTTCCCCGGGTGGTAACGAATCTCAAAATCGTAATCATTCAATAATTCAATCCACCTACGCTGCCTCATATTCAGTTGTTTCTGATTAAATATGTGTTGAAGACTTTTGTGGTCGGTATATATAATACTTTTGACCCCATATAAGTAGTGCCTCCAAGTCTTTAATGCAAAAACAACCGCGCCTAATTCCAAATCATGCGTCGTATAATTTTGTTCGTGAATCTTCAATTGTCTAGACGCATAAGCAATCACCTTCGTTCGTTGCATTAATACACAACCGAGACCTTGCTTTGATGCATCACAATAAATCACAAAATCATCATTCCCTTCAGGCAATGACAATATAGGTGCCGTAGTTAGCTTTTTCTTCAATAACTGAAACGCTTTCTCTTGTTCATCATTCCATTCAAATTTCTTCCCTTTATGCGTTAATGCAGTCAAGGGTTTTGCTATTCTGGAAAAGTCTTGGATGAACCTTCTGTAGTAACCAGCTAGTCCTAAAAACTGGCGTATGTGTTTCGGAGTTTTCGGGGTTTCCCACTTTTCAACAGTTTCTATCTTTGCCGGATCCACCTTAATACCTTCTTTGTTCACTATGTGACCGAGGAATTGAACTTCTTCCAACCAAAATGCACACTTTGAAAACTTAGCGTACAATTCTTCCTTCCTCAATACTTCTAACACCTTTCTCAAATGTTCACCGTGTTCTTGGTCATTCTTTGAGTAAATAAGTATGTCATCAATGAAAACAATGACAAACTTGTCAAGGTATGGTCCACACACTCGGTTCATAAGGTCCATGAACACAGCTGGTGCATTAGTTAAACCAAACGGCATGACCATAAACTCGTAATGACCGTAACGTGTTCTGAAAGCAGTCTTTGGAATATCATCTTCTTTCACCCGCATTTGATGATACCCGGAACGTAAGTCAATCTTTGAATAAACAGACGAGCCTTGTAGTTGATCAAATAAGTCGTCGATTCTCGGTAGTGGGTAGCGGTTCTTGATGGTAAGTTTGTTCAACTCTCGGTAGTCGATACACAATCTGAATGTACCATCTTTCTTCTTGACAAACAAAACAGGAGCTCCCCACGGTGATGTGCTTGGTCGAATGAAACCACGCTCTAAAAGTTCTTGTAATTGGCTTTGCAGTTCTTTCATCTCGCTGGGTGCGAGTCTGTAAGGAGCACGAGCTATTGGTGCAGCTCCTGGTACAAGATCTATTTGAAATTCAACGGATCGATGTGGGGGTAATCCCGGTAATTCTTTCGGAAATACATCGGGAAATTCTTTTGCAATGGGAACATCATTGATGCTCTTTTCTTCAGTTTGTACTTTCTCGACGTGTGCTAGAACAGCATAGCAACCTTTTCTTATTAGTTTTTGTGCCTTCAAATTACTAATAAGATGTAGCTTCGTGTTGCCCTTTTCTCCGTACACCATTAAGGGTTTTCCTTTTTCTCGTATAATGCGAATTGCATTTTTGTAACAGACGATCTCTGCTTTCACTTCTTTCAACCATTCCATACCGATTATCACATCAAAACTCCCTAACTCTACTGGTATCAAATCAATCTTAAATGTTTCGCTAACCAGTTTAATTTCTCGATTCCGACATATATTATCTGCTGAAATTAATTTACCATTTGCTAATTCGAGTAAAAATTTACTATCCAAAGGCGTCAATGGACAACTTAATTTAGCACAAAAATCTCTACTCATATAGCTTCTATCCGCACCCGAATCAAATAAAACGTAAGCAGATTTATTGTCAATAAAAAACGTACCCGTAACAAGCTCCGGGTCTTCCTGTGCCTCTGCCGCATTAATATTGAAAACTCTTCCACGGCCTTGTCCATTCGTGTTCTCCTGGTTCGGGCAATTTCTAATAATGTGGCCCGGTTTTCCACATTTATAACAAACTACATTGGCATAACTTGCTCCGATACTACTTGCTCCGCCATTACTCGTTCCGACACCATTTGTTCCTTTCGTTCTATTAACCCCTGGTCCGTAGACCTCACACTTCGCCGCGCTATGACCATTTCTTTTACACTTGTTGCAAAATTTGGTGCAGAACCCCGAGTGATTCTTTTCACACCTTTGGCATAGCTGCTACTGATTGTTGTTGTTGTTGCGGTTATTATTGTTGTTGGGATGATTGTTGTAGTTGCTGTTGTTGTTGTTGTTGGGCCGTTTGTTGTAGTTGCGATTGATGTTGCGATTGTTGGGATAATTGTTGCGATTATTGTTGTAATTGCTGTTGCTGTTGTATTGGTGATTCTTATCACCATTTTCCTCCCACTTTCTTTTGACTTGCTTCACATTGGCCTCTTCAGCAGTCTGTTCTTTAATTCTTTCTTCAATTTGGTTCACGAGTTTGTGAGCCATTCTACATGCCTGTTGTATGGAGGCGGGCTCGTGTGAACTTATATCTTCTTGGATTCTTTCCGGTAATCCTTTCACAAACGCGTCGATCTTCTCTTCCTCATCTTCGAATGCTCCCGGACACAATAGGCACAATTCTGTGAATCGTCTTTCGTACGTGGTAATATCAAATCCTTGGGTTCGTAACCCTCTAAGTTCTGTCTTGAGCTTATTGACCTCGGTTCTGGGACGGTACTTCTCGTTCATCAAGTGCTTGAATGCTGACCACGGTAGTGCGTACGCATCGTCTTGTCCCACTTGCTCTAGATAGGTATTCCACCATGTTAACGCAGAACCTGTGAAGGTATGCGTAGCGTACTTTACTTTGTCCTCTTCAGTACACTTACTTATGGCAAACACCGATTCGACCTTCTCGGTCCACCGTTTCAATCCGATCGGTCCTTCGGTTCCATCAAATTCCAAAGGTTTGCAGGCAGTGAATTCTTTGTAGGTGCATCCTACACGATTTCCTGTACTGCTAGATCCAAGGTTATTGTTGGTATGTAGCGCAGCCTGTACTGCGGCTATGTTTGAAGCTAGAAAAGTACGGAATTCCTCTTCATTCATATTCATGGTGTGTCGAGTAGTCGGTGCCATTTCCTTCAAAATAGTTAAATGGAACAAGTTAATCATACAGAATATTAAGAGTAGTTAATAGTATTTCGTAGCATAATATGAACTCATTTATAAAAGCTTTTTCTTCATATTAGCGTTTTATAAGTTTAAATTCGGGTAGTACCTACCCGTTAAGTTCATACTTAGTAGCTAATATACAATTCAACTACTACAATTCTATATGAAAAACTGATTATAATAATATTTCGCGTTCAAACTTTTATACAATATTTTACAAACTTACAATACCGCTTATTTTACATAAAGCATGAAATATAGCACACAATAACTTTGATACAAGATAGTTGTGAAGATAATTCTAGCTAGTACACAAGTCGTTCAGCAAAGGCAATAAAGACACGTAATTCATACGTCCAGAAACAAGTCATGCATTCTGGTTTTACTAGGACTACTTCCCATCCTTGGTCTTGTGCAACATAACCGTTATGGCCGTTGATAAGACAGCGTGTTGTAGCGTCATCAAATGGACGAGGGTTACGTAATGTCCAACAGTCCCGTAATAATCTAAAAACCTCATTTCTTACCCCAATTACCGACTCCGTCACTTGTGGAAACGTTTTGTTTAATAGTTGTAGCCCGATGTTCTTGTTCTCATTTTGGTGAGAAGCGAACATTACTAATCCGTAAGCATAACATGCTTCTTTATGTTGCATGTTAGCCGCTTTTTCTAAATCACGAAGTCCAATATTCGGATATATTGAGTCAAAATGATTTCTTAACCCGTTGCGTAAAATAGCATTTGGGTTCCCCGCAATATATGCGTCAAAGTAAACACATCGTAACTTATGGGTTTCCCAATGTGATATCCCCCATCTTTCAAACGAAAGTCTCTTATAAACCAAGACATTCTTGGAACGTTCTTCGAATGTCTTACAAACTGATCTCGCCTTAAATAGTTGTGCCGAGGAATTCTGGACGACTCTAGACAAGATTTCATCAATCATGTCTCCGGGTAGGTCTCTTAAAATATTGGGTTGTCTATCCATTTTGTATTTTTAAACTGTAAAATAGACAAGAGTTAGATTTATAAAAAAAAATACTTATTAATACAAGCAATTTTTACATATATCATAAAGCATACGAACACTATATTACATATATTACACCACACGAATACAACTATCTTATTCCGACTCGCTCGTTTCTTCTTCTTCGGTTTTGGTTCGTTTTGCCAAGTTTCTAGGGATATATGATGTTCCCCTAATACGAGCCGTCGTGATCCACATTGGTTTAGAAAAACCTGGTGGTTTAGAGGTTCCCGGGTCATTGTTACAACTTAAGGACTTCGGGGGTTGACGATACATATAAAGTTCATCGGGGTTGGAATTAGATTTCTCTATTTTTATGCCCTTTCCCTTATTATTTTCTTTTGCCTTTTTAAATTCAGTTGGGGTAATTTCTATAACATCATCGGAATTCTCGTCGGAATCCGATTCATCGGAGAATTGGTAATCCTCCCAATATTTTGCTTCCTTGGCGGAAACACCATTGACCATAATTAACCTTGGTCGGTTGGTTGAGGATTTTCTTTTACTTAACCGTTTTATTATTTCCCCCACCGGTTCTATTTCTTCATCCGGTTCCGATTCTTCTTCCGGTTCCGATTCTTCTTCTGGTTCCGACTCTTCTTCCGGTTCCTCTTCGGGAACTTGTGAATCAGTCCACAAATCATTCCAATTTACATTTGACTCTTCATTATTATTAGGTGAGTCAATGGGACTTGTTCTAGAGGTAGACATCTATCACATAATATCAAACGCGTTAAGAGATTAATATATCACATAATATTCACATGTTAAAAATATATAGTTTCCAACAAAATTTGTTAAGCAATCATTTTTCAAGTAAACACGGTCGAAGTCCAGACTCACTAATGCATCCTAACAAACTCGATAAGACACACTAATGCAAAATTCTGGTTCTCTAAGATCAACGCTCGGATACCAACTGAAATGTCCCGTTCTTATTGATTAAAAACGTTCCATATTAATTGATTTCGTTGCGAGGTTTTGACCTCTATATGAGACGTTTTTCAAAGACTGCATTCATTTTTAAACAAACCATAACCTTTATTTCATCAATAAAGGTTTAAAAAGCTTTACGTAGATTATCAAATAATGATAATCTAAAATATCCTGTTTACACACGACCATTACATAATGGTTTACAATACAAATATGTTACAACAAAATAAGTTTCTTGAATGCAGTTTTTACACAATATCATACAAGCATGGACTCCAAATCTTGTCCTTATTTAAGTATGCGACAGCGGAAGCTCTTAATAATCACCTGAGAATAAACATGCTTAAAACGTCAACAAAAATGTTGGTGAGTTATAGGTTTAACCTATATATATCAAATCGTAACAATAGACCACAAGATTTCATATTTCAATACACATCCCATACATAGAGATAAAAATCATTCATATGGTGAACACCTGGTAACCGACAATAACAAGATGCATATATAAGAATATCCCCATCATTCCGGGACACCCTTCGGATATGATATAAATTTCGAAGTACTAAAGCATCCGGTACTTTGGATGGGGTTTGTTAGGCCCAATAGATCTATCTTTAGGATTCGCGTCAATTAGGGTGTCTGTTCCCTAATTCTTAGATTACCAGACTTAATAAAAAGGGGCATATTCGATTTCGATAATTCAACCATAGAATGTAGTTTCACGTACTTGTGTCTATTTTGTAAATCATTTATAAAACCTGCATGTATTCTCATCCCAAAAATATTAGATTTTAAAAGTGGGACTATAACTCACTTTCACAGATTTTTACTTCGTCGGGAAGTAAGACTTGGCCACTGGTTAATTCACGAACCTATAACAATATATACATATATATCAAAGTATGTTCAAAATATATTTACAACACTTTTAATATATTTTGATGTTTTAAGTTTATTAAGTCAGCTGTCCTCGTTAGTAACCTACAACTAGTTGTCCACAGTTAGATGTACAGAAATAAATCGATAAATATTATCTTGAATCAATCCACGACCCAGTGTATACGTATCTCAGTATTGATCACAACTCAAACTATATATATTTTGGAATCAACCTCAACCCTGTATAGCTAACTCCAACATTCACATATAGAGTGTCTATGGTTGTTCCGAAATATATATAGATGTGTCGACATGATAGGTCGAAACATTGTATACGTGTCTATGGTATCTCAAGATTACATAATATATAATACAAGTTGATTAAGTTATGGTTGGAATAGATTTGTTACCAATTTTCACGTAGCTAAAATGAGAAAAATTATCCAATCTTGTTTTACCCATAACTTCTTCATTTTAAATCCGTTTTGAGTGAATCAAATTGCTATGGTTTCATATTGAACTCTATTTTATGAATATAAACAAAAAAAGTATAGGTTTCTAGTCGGAAAAATAAGTTACAAGTCGTTTTTGTAAAGGTAGTCATTTCAGTCGAAAGAACGACGTCTAGATGACCATTTTAGAAAACATACTTTCACTTTGAGTTTAACCATAATTTTTGGATATAGTTTCATGTTCATAATAAAAATCATTTTCTCAGAATAACAACTTTTAAATCAAAGTTTATCATAGTTTTTAATTAACTAACCCAAAACAGCCCGCGGTGTTACTACGACGGCGTAAATCCGGTTTTACGGTGTTTTTCGTGTTTCCAGGTTTTAAATCATTAAGTTAGCATATCATATAGATATAGAACATGTGTTTAGTTGATTTTAAAAGTCAAGTTAGAAGGATTAACTTTTGTTTGCGAACAAGTTTAGAATTAACTAAACTATGTTCTAGTGATTACAAGTTTAAACCTTCGAATAAGATAGCTTTATATGTATGAATCGAATGATGTTATGAACATCATTACTACCTTAAGTTCCTTGGATAAACCTACTGGAAAAGAGAAAAATGGATCTAGCTTCAATGGATCCTTGGATGGCTCAAAGTTCTTGAAGCAAAATCATGACACGAAAACAAGTTCAAGTAAGATCATCACTTGAAATAAGATTGTTATAGTTATAGAAATTGAACCAAAGTTTGAATATGATTATTACCTTGTATTAGAATGATAACCTACTGTAAGAAACAAAGATTTCTTGAGGTTGGATGATCACCTTACAAGATTGGAAGTGAGCTAGCAAACTTGAAAGTATTCTTGATTTTATGAAACTAGAACTTTTGGAATTTATGAAGAACACTTAGAACTTGAAGATAGAACTTGAGAGAGATCAATTAGATGAAGAAAATTGAAGAATGAAAGTGTTTGTAGGTGTTTTTGGTCGTTGGTGTATGGATTAGATATAAAGGATATGTAATTTTGTTTTCATGTAAATAAGTCATGAATGATTACTCATATTTTTGTAATTTTATGAGATATTTCATGCTAGTTGCCAAATGATGGTTCCCACATGTGTTAGGTGACTCACATGGGCTGCTAAGAGCTGATCATTGGAGTGTATATACCAATAGTACATACATCTAAAAGCTGTGTATTGTACGAGTACGAATACGGGTGCATACGAGTAGAATTGTTGATGAAACTGAACGAGAATGTAATTGTAAGCATTTTTGTTAAGTAGAAGTATTTTGATAAGTGTATTGAAGTCTTTCAAAAGTGTATAAATACATATTAAAACACTACATGTATATACATTTTAACTGAGTCGTTAAGTCATCGTTAGTCGTTACATGTAAGTGTTGTTTTGAAACCTTTAGGTTAACGATCTTGTTAAATGTTGTTAACCCAATGTTTATAATAACAAAAGAGATTTTAAATTATTATATTATCATGATATTATGATGTACGAATATCTCTTAATATGATATATATACATTAAATGTCGTTACAACGATAAACGTTACATATATGTCTCGTTTCAAAATCATTAAGTTAGTAGTCTTGTTTTTACATATGTAGTTCATTGTTAATATAATTAATGATATGTTTACTTATCATAATATCATGTTAACTATATATATAACCATATATATGTCATCATATAGTTTTTTTTACAAGTTTTAACGTTCGTGAATCACCGGTCAACTTGGGTGGTCAATTGTCTATATGAAACCTATTTCAATTAATCAAGTCTTAACAAGTTTGATTGCTTAACATGTTGGAAACATTTAATCATGTAAACATCAATCTCAATTAATGTATATAAACATGGAAAAGTTCGGGTCACTACATGGGTAACGGTTCTTGATGGTAAGTTTGTTCAACTCTCTATAGTCGATACATAATCTAAATGTATCATCTTTCTTTTTGACAAACAAAACAGGAGCTCCCCACGGTGATGTGCTTGGTTGAAGGAAACCACGCTCTAAAAGTTCTTGTAATTGGCTCTGAAGTTCCTTCATTTCGCTGGGTGTGAGTCTGTATGGAGCACGAGCTATTGGTGCAGCTCCCGGTACAAGGTCTATTTGAAATTCAACGGATCGGTGTGGAGGTAGTCCCGGTAATTCTATGTAGGTGCGCCTCCTTTATGTGGAAGAAGTAAATATGATAGTGGAAATATCATTTCCTATATATACAAGTATTTTAATTTTAATACGTATATATCTATGTAGGTGCATATATATGTATATATGTATTTCGGGGGTAACTGTTATATCCATGGATGCGTCCATATCCAATTCACGAAATATTTAGATCATCCATATCCATATCCATTACTCGCCCATTTACATCAGTCATATACATTATAAATGGATCAGATCAGATGAAAAAAAATCCCATGTTTTCGATAGCATAGTTGTATTGGCTTTTAATTGGCTTTATTCGCGTTTTTGTAAGAGTAGCATAAATTGGACGGTGTGGTTACAAAACCTCATGAACGCTTTGTATTTTTTTTTTCGTTTTCTAGCGCCTTGCTAGTTTTTTTAATAAAATTAGTCTTTTGCCGTTCGGGAAAAAAAAAAATGGATCCATTGCCATTCCTATATGATGGGGTGCTAATTTGCTCGTTCATAGGAGCTTTCATTTCAATGGTATCAAAAAAATTACATTTGAGTTGGTAAATAATTATTTAATTATAAAACAAAAAGGAACACCATGTCCTGATATAATGGTGTACTCTTTCATTACATGTGTTGGTGTATACAATCGAGTTAAACTGTAATTATGTTTCTATCTATATAATCAGGTATATATTTGTACCCGATATGTACAAAAAAAAGTATATATTTGTACGAAATTTATTTATTATGCTCTCATATACGTAGTATCTAAAATCTATTTATTATGCTCTCATATACGTAGTATCTAATGCGCTCTTGTTCTTCTTCATATACTGGCTAAAGGTCCTTTCGTAATATAGAGATGACTTGATACCAAGTAGGCATTGCGTGAACGGTACCCTGCTATCCGGGTTCATATGAGCGGAACATCTTGAGTTCGAATGCCGTTAAACATCCAAATAGTTCTTGGTACGATTAAATCATGTACCATTTTCGTTGACTACTTGGCTGGCTCACAACACATAACACTTGATTACAATTTACTTAACAAAATAATTCAAATCTTCAAACGAAACATTAGAAGATATACATTAAAGGTACATTTTTGGGCGAAATTTTTTTAAGGAATGTTTTGATGACTTTCAACCCTGTATTTTGTTGTTCTAACCAAATGTTGTAGGTTGGCACATTTAGTAGTAGACGATTATAAGTCAAGCCATAGAGGGACCAATGAGGCATATTGTGACCGATATATATAAGCCAAACAAACAACCAAATGTCAACTCGAACAAACAGGCATTCCAATCACTATCATTAACATACATCATATGTATCCATAACCATGGCAACCGCATATAAGCAAAACAACAATGGGAAGATGAAATGAAGAAAAAATAACGATAAAAAAAACAAAAACAAATACGTACATCAATACACCTCCTACAAACTCGTAAACACAAACAACGTAAGCACGCGATAATGCTAAATAATCACTCACTGGTAATACATGAGTTGTTGCGCAGCAGCAACATTCTGAAAACCACCGTCATAAATAGCCTGGCTTGCTCCAGCACCACCACCCATACTCATACCCATAGTTACTGGTTTAAAAGGATGTTGTCCTTGAGGATGATGCATAAGCCCATGCACCCCTGCCATCTTGCTTATTGCTATTTGTCTCTCGTATGCCAACATATCAGCAGCCGACAGCATTGGTGCAGGTACGGGTGGTGGAAGCGGGTTTGAACTCGTTCCTGGAGGAGTTGGCTTGCTTCCCCAAGAACACTAAATTGCACACAAAAATTAAAAAGTCAGAACAATGCACATATTCTCTAAATATAGTTCAATAGACACTCAACAATAACAAGTTAACAACATACATGATCAACAACATACACGCACCTTAATTGGTTTACCATAAAGAATGGATTGTGTGTTTCCCATTTGAATAGCCAAAGCAGCCTCGGCATGGTTATTGTATCTAACAAAGCCGAACCCTTTATCTGGCTGCACCCGCACCTCCTCAATTACGCCAACACCAAGAGAATGGAAATGGCGATGGAGCTCAAGCTGAGTAACCTGAAATCATAAAGAATGCGTAAATTCATAAGACTTGCAATCATAACATGTGAAACATCAAGTGTTTGTCTATGGCTTGAACATAGTTATTGTATAAACATAGGTACATGATAAAGAGATAATATTCTTACTTCAGGAGCAAGGTTGCCGACATAAACAGTGGTATACTGTGGGTTATTCTCAGGAGCATCACCATTAACAGGCTCCTTACTATCCTCTGCGCAAAAGAGATTATTATTATAGCTTCAAATGAAACTGAAAATAACAGATTTTGAAATTCTTATTTCTATACCTGAAGAACCATTTGTTAACTCAACCACACTTTTTGAATCCGAAGCCTGTTTTTCATCAATAGTACCAGCACCTTTTGTAGCCCAATTGCAACGTATCTGTCTACTGCCAAGCCACTTCCCTGATAATATAGAAACACACGACAAATGGGATATAGATGTAGTGAAAACAAGTGACTGAAAGTACATATAGGGTATGTTGGGTGAGGAGCTTTTAGAAGCTTCTAACTTTTATGAAAAAAGCTCTTATTTAATAATCAGTTTCATTTGGTTAAAAAGAGATTAGCTACTGTACAAGAACTAGCGATTGAGAAAAAGTTTCTAGCTTTTTGCCGGTCACTCTTTTTATAAATACATCTACTCTACTTGAATACATCTAAAAAACTACTAGCTAACAGCTAAAAGCTAGTTTTACCAAACATATCCATAGTTCCAGAAAATAGCTAAATTCTAGTACGATTTTAAAAGCTTCTAGGATTCCAAATTGTTAAAAATAAAAAAAAAATAAAAAAAATAAAATAAAATAAAGGAAACAAACTTCTAACAGATGTGTTACCAGTCGAATCATTTATCGCACTTTGAGCATCCTGAAAAACAAAATGAAAAGGTCAGATTCAACTTCAGATTTTTCAGATAATAATAATAATACTGTTTGTGAATGAAAACAGTAAGGATGAAAAGGTAATCCTCCTGATCAGTTATCAAATAACCTGTTGGTTCCGAAAGGAGACAAAGCCAAAACCTCGTGAATGGCCCGTTTTCTGGTCCCACATAACCCTTGCGTCCCTGGTAATAGAAACAAAAAGAATGTATGAATGTGTGTCTGTATGTGAGTAAGGGAGTGAGTGAGAGGCAGAGAAAAAAGTACTTACGAGCAACTACCGTAAACAGAGAAGCATGCAAACAGCATAGAATCCGTAACTTCAGGACTAAGATCACCAACAAATATATTAAAGTGACCTGTAAATAAAAAAAATGACATGATAATACATAAAAGCTTAAACTTTTATAAAATTAACCAATACGAAGATAAGCGTACCTGACGTGTCCTCCCTTTGTCCACTTGTATAGGCCCAATTCACTTTAATGGGTTGTCCAAATCTATCAATGACATTGAACATAAGTGATGAAATAAGACCAGAAAAACAGCACATAACTCTATTGGAAACACTTACAAATGCCTCCCATTTAAGGATAATATAGCAAGTGCAGCTGATCTACGATCAAAGTAGTGAATGAACCCATAAGATGACTGCATAAAAAATATAATAACGTAAAAACCTTTTACAAAATAAGTAGAGAAAAAATGTCATTATTCGGCATATTTTCCGGTGCCAATCTTGAAATTGATCATATGCGAACTAATACAGCAATGGCTACCTTGTCTTTTCTTATGAGTTTGCAGCCTTCAACAGGACCAGTACTTGCAAATACTTCCTGAAGAAGTGGTTCAGTCACTTGTGTATGAACGTTCCCCACATACCTGCAATTTATCAAAAATATAATTAATTTTAAATAATTATTAAGAAAGTAAATATGAAAACATAATTAGCTATAGAATATTCCCGAGTTACCACTACACGTAAATAAACAGCCATACCCTATATTTGACACTATGCATACTACAAAACTAAGTATATGTGTCTTTTAAGAGAAATGCTAATGTTATGAACATAGGTATATAGCAATTGAAACTCCACACAGTTAATTGACAAGAACAGATCAAGACCTTTGTCATGTTTAAACATGCAAAAAAAAATTAAAAAAAAAAAGGTAACTAAAAATCATCTGTAAACTACTCACACACTGCGGCATGTATTTGGATCAAACCCAGGAGGCAGATTTCCACTTGGGATAGGCTCAATCTGCAAAATAAAAAAGTGAAAAAGGGAAAAAGACCAAAAAAAGGTAATCTAAGAAAAAGAAAAGAAAACTCCAATAACTAGAGTAAATCAGGTCTTATGAAAAATGGGTACAAAAGCAGAAGGATCCACCACGAAACTACACACCATCCACCAAAGAAATACACTTAAAACAAAAGGGATTACACAATTCCACTATTTAAGCCTAAAAGGTACAAGTACAAAGACGCAGTAAGTTCCAACAGTCTCCAATGCTTAGTTGCTTACAAAAGAATAAAGTCTCAACAGAGAGAAAACAGTGATATAATGTTTTACATAGTCTATGTATCTATTTCAAACCGTATTACAGAAAAAATGAAGAAATCATTGACTACAATTAAGAACTAACAACAGCAATGCAAAACAAAAGAAACCAATCAATAAGCTTATGATCCAAGAACCCAAGACTAAACTGCATGCATTGCCCATCTAAACTTGTAATTATTAAAAAGAAATTATTTTGAGAAGGAGGGAATCACACACACGAACTTTCTATGGCTAACAAATCAAAACTTTCATATTCGGCAACCTTTTTTTATTTAATAGTAGTTTGGGATCACCCACGGGGATTAAACCACCCACGCGATCATCTCCCGCGGTTGCATAACCCGCCCCCAACTTCTGCCCTGGAGAAATCCCGGACCAATCTGAGGGCATGGCCGGTAAAAAACCCCTCCCCGCCACCCCGCGACACAATGTGCAAAAGGCGAACTTGGGTAGATTTCAAGGTCAAGGGATAATCTTGTGTTCATATTAGCCAACCTAATGCCTTGTGTGCAAGTAAAAAGCAGAATTTGAAACTATAATACAATTGTTCAACCCCATATCCTCCCGATATGAACAAAAACTCAGGAGCTATTAGCATCAGTATGCCTAATATACAGCAAAAATTGGAAAAGATATACTTATAAAGGAAAGCAAAACACACATGCAATAGAGCTATAAAACAAATTGACACCCACTATGGGGCAAGAAGAATCTCATGAACATACATCATTCTAAAAAATTTATCATTGCACATTGCACAACAGGGAAATAGAGAATCATGACATGCATGTTCATATAAAAGCTAACATTCCAAGACTAAGAATTCACTGATTACAAAGACACGTGTATGTTAAAAAAATGCAGAAAAAAATCAATATTCAGTCAGAACCCAAAGAGTACCAGTTCAGCTACAAAAAATGGCTACCAGCTGACTTCATACAGCATATCAGACTCACATAGTTATAGTATTTTCAAAACAAAATAACTTTTGACATAATTCAGACGACAGTAGCATACTTGCATATCAAAATACATTTGACAAATTTACTTTTTTTATAAAATACTGTATAAAATTTAGCAATGAGGCATTGCAATTTTTTTTTATCAAAATACAACTACGGAAGATAAAGTCAGCAAATAATTTCAATTCCCAAAAGTTCATCGTTATCGTTAACAACATAAAATTATAGGCACAGCGATCATAATTCAATAATAAATCAACAAAATCAAATCCTTAAGCTCGAAAATGTATATTGTATTAAATAAATGATCATTAAAAACCTGTGGAGGTGCTAAAAGGCCAGGATGATATAACGATTGTTGTTGAAGGAGAGCTTGTTGCATCAAAGCTTGTTGTTGCTGTTGTTTCAGCCTTTGATGTTGATGTTGCATTCTTTTTAATTAATCTTATATTTTTGGAAATAAATAGAATAGAAATTAATTAAATTTGTAGTGTGTCGAATTTGGGGGTTAGGGTTTCAATCAATTGAAATAAGATCGATATAGAAAGAAATAAAATGAGGGGAATGAGAGGACCGGGAACAATAAAAGGTAAGTTTAGAAATGTAACCATAATGATCCTTGAAGTATTTGTTAACTGCATATTTTATCCCTTATTCATTCATCTCGGTGTCATTTGTGTATAAAAACATGTGTTTTGTTGTTAAGAATATGTAAATTCTATAATATAATTTTTAGACAGTTTATACAGAATAATTCATTCCTATAATAAAGAATATAATAGCCCAAACTCAAGGAATATTTATATATACGTGAGTGTGTGTGTGTTTTGTTTTATATAGTTAATGATAAGTTTTACATTTTACAATTAACTCATACAAAATAATGTATAATAACCTCATTATAATTTATAAAGAGCAAAAATAATATTTCTACTTCGATATAAATGATGAACGTTATTTACATAGCTATTGAGAAAATATTTTCTACATCGATCAATTTAATGAGAACAAATTAAAATAGATTCAATGAAATTCACTCAGAGATTTGAAAGGCATTTCAAGATAACTTGAATATTGGTGATTTGGTATTCTATTTTTAGATGATGATTTGAAATTCGTGAATCACTTTCTAATTTTGAGATGCCCTAGAGATTTGGAATCGTGTGTATGAATGGTGGAATATGGGGAATTTCTCAAACTTCAGCGTGTCTGAACTCCTAAGTGGTAATGCCGCAGCCCCAATGTCGTGTTTTGGTAAATATGTGCGGCAAGCTACGGAATGGGTTTGTACGTATCTAATTTGAAAGAAGAAAAAAACGAAATAACACGGTGTTCTGAGGTAAAAGTATGAATGCCCTGACAGCTATGAATGAAATACAAATCAAATCCTTTAAGTGGATATCAAATAGAGCGAGAGGAAGAAAGTTTGATTGACATTCATGGCTAGCTAATCCAAGTGTATACCTTAATCTGACCTAACATCAGTAGTATCATTTGGGTTGCTCCCTTTGCAACACAATTAGCATATTTCGTGTATATGTGTATATATTCTTAAGGTTTCGCTTGGGATTTCCATGTATGCTTAAGGATTTCTATGTATTCTTTGTACTTTGGTTGTTTTAATATTTGTACAATTCTATTTACCTTTCAAAAAAATAGTTTTAGATGACCTTGATATTTAGGATGACTTTTTCGTTAGGTTAGGTCCTATTAGTTTGTGAACGTACAAGGAGATAAAAACTTCAAAAGTTGTTGTATAATTTGCAATTCAATCAAATTTTCAAGTTACATATATTGTTATATCAATTTTATTTTTTTAATTTAATTGGCTTTAAGACTTTAACTTGAATTTATAAAGTTTGATTGTGATGAAAAGATAAAGATGGGTTTAAACGGAGTTTTTTTTTTTTTTTTTTTTTTTTTTTTTTTTGTTTTTTGTTTTTTTGTTAATGTATATAGAGTGAGTCTCAAAAGGCAGGTGTAAGAGAAAAGTCAAATGACAATATTGCTTTAACATATCTACACTCGACACAAGTTAATGAAATTACTGACGGTCGTTAGATTAGGGGACTGTCTAGGCTACAAGTTGTTAATTAAAGGACTATTAACATTTAACACAATTATAATTTTCAAAATACCAAATCACTTATATTACCAAAACTAAAAGCACCAACGAAGTAATATAGAATGTTAGTTATATGATTAACAAATTACTCATATGACAATAGTTATAATCTAACTACTAGGATGTGCGTCATGGACATGTGTAGAAGGTTGTAGATCGAAGTATTTTGACTGGATCTTAAATAATTTGAATTTATTCAGATGCTATGATTTGCTTTAATTGAATGAACAGCATAACCTTTATTATTTCATCTTTACATAGACTTCGCATGTCAAGTTTTTAATAGTTATTATTGCTATGGTCGAGCCATTTAAGAGGAATATACCATAAATGACATGTGCAACATGACTCACAGACTATAGGTAATACATGACGTATGAGATTAAAAAAATCTTGTAGAGAACTAAACGGAGGAAAAAAAACAAAAACAAAAAACAAAAAAGAGCCTTGTAAGAGTTACTCACCAATAATAAGGAAAAACACTTGAAAAAACAAATATTTATACTCCACGTTTTTATTATAAGAGTATTTTATATTTTATTTTATAATAAAGTATGTTTGGTGAAAAGGGGACCTTATGAGTATTAGGATTAGGATTATTATTTATTGTACAGACCTTATTAGGTCTTATTGAGTTATTTCTATTGAAGGACAAAAATCTTTCGTGTTGATATGCTTCTAATTGTTGCGGACAAAACATAAAAGACAAATAAATCTAAAATTCCTATATATATTTCGTTACTACTATTAAAATAATTATATATAATATATTATTAATTATTAATATCACTCTCATTTTTATACTTTTATTATTTATTATTAAGCATTAAATAATATATGAATCTTAATGAATACGTATTTAATAGGAATCATATGTACGTATAAGGATTATAATATACTCATATATGTTATACATGTACAATATTTGTATAAAACTTGTATAAATAACTTTTTTTATATTATGTTGTTTAAAATATCTTGATATCATAACTTTTATGAATCTATTAAAATTATGAATTAATTATACTAATGTGTTGATTCTTCAAAACTTTTTATTATTACTTTTTAATCAATCAATAATTTTATTTTTATTTATAAAAAATGAAAATTACAATACTTCGAGATTTTGAATAATATTTCAGATAAATAACGCAAATAGACATTTAGACCGGATTTTCTTTATAAACACGATTTACAAACTTCCAAAAATAAAATACTTTAAAAAAGGCACAATATTCAAGAATCTACAAAGATTTGTGATTTTATTAATCGCCTTCATTAATTGATGTTTTTTCAAAATAAGGCAATAGAGTAATAAAATAAACTTTCAGGAGAACCCTATTGAATCGTAAGATATAAATTAACTATCTCCATTTTTTAATTTAAAATATCACCCTTGCTTACTCAAGGTACAATCGTATATATTGTTTAATTTAGATAATATAATTGTTTACTACTTAGTGTTTCAAATATAGATTAAAACGATAATAAAATAATTGAGATACTAAATAATTAATAGAGTATCATTTTTAACTAATTCAGTATAAACTGCTAGAAAACAACATCATCTATTATTCAAACATCAAGCAAACACACGTACTACATCCAAGGTTGCAAAATTCATTATTCGAGGATTAATCGGTCGTAACTTTGAAATGAGTAATCGGCAATTCGGGATTAATCGAAAATTAATTGAATTGTAATTTATATTTTTAATTAATAAATTTCAAAACTTATATGTGTAAATATAGAAAAAACTATAAACATAAACATAAACTTTTACATAATTGCTTAAAATATTTTATTTTATTTCAAACTCTAGTTGTTGTTTAAATTCATTTTAAAATGTTGATCAATTTTGACTATGACCAAATTTTATTATTAAATTCCATTTTGACTCATAAATCGACGTTGACCGGTTAATTAAACGAATTTTAATAAATCAGTTAAAAATAAGTAATCAAGAATTAATTAGAGGCTAATTGGATTTTTTTATTTTTTTTTACAACAGTGACCACATCACACAAACAAACACACTTACTATTCAACATCAACCAATCACGAGTACTGCGCACTTACAACTAGGGATGGCAATAGATACCCGATCCAGTGGATATTCATCCGATCCACCCGATTATTCGTGGATATGGACGATCTAAATGGATATGGATATGGATGTGGATGAAAAAATTTCATCCATAGATGAACCCGCTTTCACCCGAAATGACTAAATATATAAATTTATAACTCAAATTAGTATCATTTATGTAGTGGTATTTCATTAATTATATTCATACTCATCTTTCTTTATATTTTCTCTAAAAATATAACTTTCTTCTTATATTTTATTTTGTTTAAATAATCAAATGAATTTATCGTACTTTGGTGGTTCAAATGTAATTCCATATAACTAAAAGTAAGCAACTTACATGTCGATATCTTTACACGTTTAATAGGTTATCTATTGAATATTTGTTATATAGATTAGTAAAATGTGACTTTCGATCGCTAAACTATTAAAAATATTACTTTTGATCGTATATAGTGAACCACCGCTTATAATTGTTAAAAATAAAATAAATTTAAACGGATATGGATAATTATCCATTAACCCGCTTCACCCGACGGATATGAATATGGATGGATGAAAAGTAAAAAAAAATAAATGGATATGGATATGGATACGGCCTCACCCGATCCATATCCGATCCATTGCCATCCCTACTTACAACAAAAGAAAACTAATTTAGTTAAAATAAATTAATAAATTAATAAATAAATATAAAGATAGATAAAATAGAAATTCAATTACTCATGAGTATTAGTAAGACCAAAACAAAAAACAATCACAAATCTTTTACAGTATCTATACGAATCGAATCTAAAAATATAACTACAAATTGAGATCAAACTTATGAGTTCTTGAAGGATTCTGTAATTCATAAGGCGCCACTCTTACATTTCCCCTGTCTCGTCTCTTGGCCAAAAATTTATGTAGCGACGCGCGTCTCGCAATCGGTAAATCCGATCCGTTAATTTCTAATCCCCGAATAATCATCTGTTCACGTAATCCAAAACCTTCACAATCAGATGTAGAAGCCAATTGAACTCGATTCTGCATTTGATTATTAGAAGAAACACGACTAGCTGCTAACATCACATTTTTCGCTTTATCAGATGAAATACAATCAAATACAATCACTTTTCCTTCGTAGAAAATAGTCATTTGTTCGCTTTGTTGATTTTCCGTGGTAACATCATTCAAATTAACACACTGCGGAAGCGAATTTGTTGATTTTTCCATGTGACTTAACAGATCAACGGTTGTGGTTTCGTTCTCGTGTTTTCCTGTAATAAAAAAAATTAGAGGAAAATGATTTAAAAATCCGATTGAAATTGCAAAAATAAAAATAATCAGAAGGAGAGGATGATATATTCATACCTGCAATATCAAAGTTTGCATTGATGATTCCTAGATCTTTGAGACTGCCTTTTTCTTTCAGAAACGAATTTAATCGATTGAAAGTTTTTGCGAAAGTAGAAGTTTTAGCGGAAGACATAATTAATTAATCAAATAATGAATGAGGAATGGAATGAATGAGAAGAATTTTGGGGTTTTGTAGTTTTATTATATACAATAGTTGTGGTGTCTGGTGATAGAGACGGGCTTCTTTTTGTAGAATAGAATAACAAATAAAAAGAAAAGAATCACGTGTTAATTGTGTTGGTGAAATCACAAGTGTGTTAAAATGGTGTACGGCGCGAGACAGAGAAATTTCAAAGGGGGAAGCCAACACTTGCCGACTTTTAAATATCACTATCCTAATTCCTAATTCCTAATTCATAATTCATAATTGGATACGGAGTATCAAATATTACGGAGTAATTAATACTACGTATTAATATTAATATTCATTCATCAAACATGGTACAATTTTGGGCATTTCTTGGAAACAACACAGAACATTCGCATTCATCAAATTCCAAACCATAGATCAAGCTTCTCAAGTGGTCAATACAATGAACGGTAATTTCCTTCTTGGTCGTCCTTTATATGTTAATTACGCTAAAAAAGACATGAACACCAAGTTTGTGCCCAGGTACGATCACAATACCACCAGTTCAGTAGATCCTAAACCTAACCCTCCACCCCCAACCTGTCATAACCCGTCCTTAACCATAAGAACGCGTTAGATAACGTATGATTTCATTGCGAGGTATTGACCTCTATATGAGACATTTTTGAAAGAAAACTGCATATATTATACATTACAAACCATAACCATTATTTTTGTTACAAGCTTAAGACAATAAAAAGAAGATTAACGTTTAGCGATAATCTTCGACTTACAAACTTTACAAATGATGACAACAACACGGTTTCTAGCATATTTTACAATACAACATCTCGGATATGCAGTTTTATTTTTGACACAAACATGCGTACGCAAGATCCTGGTTAGATCCAACATGATGCAGCGGAAGCTTTAGAAATCACCTGAGAATAGACATGTTTTAAAAAGGTCAACATAAAGTTGGTGAGATATAGGTTTAATGCCGGCAGCAATATATATATAGACCACAAGATTTCGTATATAAACAGTTTAATAAAAGTATTCTAAGTGGTTGAGCACTTGGTAACCATACTTAACATTTTCACGTCGCATATTCCCTTTAATATGAAATCTTACTACACCGTACCAAGTGTAGTCACAAAACGAAGTACTGTGCAACCGTTGAATACTGGTCGTCCAGTCCGGTTGGGGTTGTCAGGCCCGATAGATCTATCAACAGGATTCGCGTTTACAATACCGCTGTAAATAACAGTTACCAAGCTACAGGGAAGTATGCCAGTGGTACAACTCAACGTAGAATATATTTTTCAGTTACTTGTGTCCATATCGTAAAACATAAAATACATGTATTCTCATCCCGAAATATTTAGAGTTTAAAAGTGGGACTATATACTCACTCTTGTCTTGATGATATATATATTTTGACTCGGTCTTCCGGTTGATATCACGAACCTATCCATATATAATATATCAATATGTTTTCATTTTAAAACAAACGTTATATATATATACTTGTTATACTTTTAATATTTTGAATATTTCCTTAGTCCGTAGTTAGCATTTCGATGTTAGTAATTC
The DNA here is from genome assembly GCF_046630445.1 of Rutidosis leptorrhynchoides. NCBI lineage: Eukaryota > Viridiplantae > Streptophyta > Magnoliopsida > Asterales > Asteraceae > Rutidosis > Rutidosis leptorrhynchoides. Next base: position 599,992,288 of record NC_092336.1, on the reverse strand, counting down.
AATTTTAATGGTTCATTTTTAGATGTTTAATATACCCGCAACAAACAAAACCCCCAATGAAATAAATAAAACCCCATCGTATATGTATTGGTCGAGATTAATCTTGACCCATGGTACCGGTGTTGTCAAATGACGTGTTGCGTACATAAAGTACCGGTGTTGTCAAATGACATGTTGCGTACAATCATGGGATCTTATGATTAATCTTCTCGTGTTGTTTACGGGTGATCCTGAACCATATAAAATTGAATTATAAGTACATATATATAAAATATCATGTTATCTTAGAAGTATGTGATTTTATGTAAATTTTTCCAATGAATCCCGAAGTTGAAAATGTCTAGGATAGCCAATTTTGTTTCGGTCATAGTTTCTTCGTTACAAGTCCGTTTTCGTTGATTCAAATTGCCATCTTCTTGGATCGAGTTCTTCTTTAAGACTATGAACTGTAAATACCTTGGTTTGTATTCAAAATCATACGGCATAAGTGAAAGTTTAGTGAAACATATGAAGTTAAACATTTTGTTACAACAAAATCATTTAATGACCATTTTTCCAAAAATACTTATACTTTGAAAAACCAAGTTTTACCTTGTTAAATTAACATATAAATAAGTTATGTTACATGTCTTGAAGTATTTTAAAAGTTAAGTTAGAAGGATCTATTTAGTTTGCAAACAAGTTTGAAAACATTCAAACTATGTTCTTGTTGTTAAACTTTTGTACCACAAAATAAGATAGCTATATATATATGAATCGAATAAGGTTATGAACATAGATTCTACCTCAAGTTCCTTGGATAAGTTTGCTGTAAAAGAGGAGTAAGAAGCTAGAATCAAAAGGGTGATAGAAGTGTATGAAAGATTGGAAGTAAGTTGGTGTTCTTGGAGGGTTTTCTTGAAGTGTTTTTGTATGGTTTTCTTATGGTGTTTTAGTATGGTTTTTGAAGCTAGATCTTCAAGGTTTCTTGCTGAATGTTTATGGAGGTTAAGAGTGAAGAGAGAGTGTGTGTTTATCTTAAGAAATTTGGAGTTAAAATGAAAGAAAATGATGATACATATATAGCTAAAAAAAAACGTGAATGGGGGGCATGGAGACAAAAATTCAAGCTATCATTTTATGTATCTAGTCTTATTTGCATCCAAGTTCAATTACCTAGCCCTCATGGCATGAATAATGGCTGGTTAGGTGGTGATTTTGATGTGTATTTACTATTAGTAAATACGTATAGGAGCTTGGTATGATACGAGTACAAATACTCTAGGTATACGTATAGAAATTTTGTGAAAAATGAAATGAGGATTCAAATATAGTTATCTTTTGTGAATACACTTATATGGTTTTATGTATTTAAGTCTTTAAAAGTGATTAAATACATTACTTATACAATATATGTATAAACATTATATGTCTTAAGTATTTATGTCAAATAACGTTACGTATAGTTATCGTTTTGAAAACTTAAGTTAGTAGTTTCAAAATACACATATAACTTGTTGTTATTAATACAAAATGAGATATTAAAACATTTATTAATCATGTTAAATATGTATATATACATTTATATACACAAACGTATAATTATCATATATTGTATAGTTCGTGATATCATCGGTCAAACTAGACGGTCAAACGTTGTGTAAAACTCTTTTCGGAAATATAAGTCTCGACAATTTGGATTGCTTATCATGTTGGCAAGGTTTAATTTATGTAAATATTAATCTTATAAGTATAGTATGATCGAAAAAGTGCGGGTCGTTACATTACCTCCCCGTTAAATAAATTTCGTCCCGAAATTTTAAAATTGTACCTATTTTGCGTCATCGAGAAACAAGTGTGGATACTTTTGCTTCATCTGATCCTCTCGTTCCCAAGTAAACTCGGGACCTCTTCTAGCATTCCAACGAACCTTAACAATCGGTATATTGCTCTGTTTGAGCTGTTTAACTTCACGGTCCATGATTTCAATTGGTTCTTCGACGAATTGTAGTTTCTCGTCGACATGGATTTCTTCAAGAGGAATGGTGAGGTCTTCCTTTGCAAGACACTTCTTAAGGTTTGAGACGTGAAAGGTATTATGTACTCCGGCGAGTTGTTGCGGTAACTCGAGTCGATAAGCTACCGGTCCAATGCGTTCGATGATCTTGAACGGGCCTACATATCTTGGGTTCAGTTTACCTCTTTTACCGAAACGTATTACACCTTTCCAAGGTGACACCTTTAGCATAACCATGTCCCCAATCTGAAACTCTAATGGTTTCCTTCGGACATCGGCGTAGCTCTTTTGGCGACTTCGGGCTGTTTTCAATCTCTCCTTGATTTGTACTATCTTCTCAGTCGTTTCGTGTATGATCTCGGGACCAGTTAATTGTCGATCTCCTACTTCATTCCAACAGATAGGAGATCTACACTTCCTTCCATACAATGCTTCGAATGGTGCAGCTTTAATGCTTGCATGATAACTATTATTATACGAAAATTCTGCTAACGGTAGATACTTATCCCATCCGTTTCCAAAATCGATCACACATGCCCTGAGCATGTCTTCAAGAGTCTGAATCGTTCTTTCACTCTGCCCGTCGGTTTGCGGATGATATGCGGTACTCATATCTAAACGAGTTCCTAGTGCCTCCTGCAGTGATTGCCAGAACTTTGAGGTAAATCTACTATCACGATCGGATATAATGGAAATAGGTATTCCATGCCTTGAAACAACTTCCTTTATATACAATCGTAATAGTTTCTCCATTCTATCCGTTTCCTTTATAGGCAAGAAATGTGCAGACTTGGTGAGACGATCAACAATCACCCAAATGGTGTCGTATCCCCAGGCAGTCTTTGGTAACTTCGTGATGAAATCCATGGTAATACCATCCCATTTCCATTCTGGGATTTCTGGTTGTTGAAGTAACCCTGACGGCTTTTGGTGTTCTGCCTTGACCTTGGAACAAGTTAAACACTCCCCAACATATGTTGCAACGTCTATCTTTAAGTTAGGCCACCAATAATGTGTCTTAAGATCTTGATACATCTTTCCAACTCCAGGATGTATCGAGTATCTTGTCTTATGTGCCTCGTTCAATATCAACTTCCTTAATCCACCCAACTTCGGTACCCAAATACGGTTTGCAAAATATCGAATTCCATCTTCCCGTATAACGAGTTGCTTCTCATACTTCTTCATTATTTCATTTCCTATATTTTCTTTAGTAAGTGCTTCTCGTTGAACTTCTTTGATTTGTGAGTTGAGATTCATGCGAATTTTTATGTTCATCGCTCGTACTCGAATTGGTTCTCGTTCCTTTCTGCTTAGTGCGTCAGCCACCACATTCGCTTTCCCGGGATGATAACGAATTTCACAATCATAGTCGTTTATTAACTCGACCCACCTACGTTGCCTCATGTTCAGCTGTTTCTGATCAAAAATATGTTGAAGACTTTTATGATCAGTAAACACAGTGCATCTAACCCCATATAAGTAGTGTCTCCATATCTTTAACGCAAACACGACTGCTCCCAGTTCTAGATCATGCGTCGTATAATTCCGCTCGTGAATCTTCAATTGTCGAGATGCGTATGCAATAACTTTCTTTCGTTGCATAAGAACACAACCAAAACCTTGTCGCGAAGCGTCACAATATATTTCAAATTCATCGTTCCCTTCAGGTAACGATAAAATAGGCGCCGTAGTTAACTTCTTCTTCAGTAATTGAAATGCGTTCTCCTGCTCCGAGGTCCATTCGTATTTCTTCCCTTTTTACGTTAATGCTGTCAACGGCTTAGCTATTCGGGAAAAATCTTGAATAAACCTTCCATAATAACCGGCTAAACCCAAAAATTGGCGTATCTGCATTGGTGTTTTAGGAGTCTCCCATTTTTCAATGGCTTCAATTTTTGCTGGATCAACCTGAATTCCTTCGCTATTAACAACGTGACCAAGAAATTGCACTTCTTTCAACCAGAAAGCACACTTAGAAAATTTAGCATAAAGTTGTTCTTTTCTCAACAACTCCAGTATCAACCTTAAATGCTCTTCATGCTCTTGCTCACTCTTGGAATAGATAAGAATATCATCAATGAAAACGATAACAAACTTATCTAAATACGGACTACAAACTCGATTCATGAGGTCCATGAATACAGCTGGCGCATTCGTCAATCCAAACGGCATAACCAAAAATTCGTAATGACCATAACGTGTCCGAAAAGCAGTTTTCGGAATGTCCTCTTCTTTGACGCGTAGTTGATGATAGCCCGATCTTAAGTCGATTTTTGAATAAACACATGATCCTTGCAATTGATCAAATAAGTCATCAATTCTCGGTAGTGGATACCGATTCTTGATAGTTAACTTATTTAATTCACGATAGTCTATACACATCCTAAAAGATCCATCTTTCTTCTTAACAAACAAAATTGGAGCTCCCCACGGTGAAGTACTCGGTCGTATGAATCCACGGTCCAGTAATTCTTTTAACTGACTTTGAAGTTCTTTTAATTCGGACGGTGCAAGTCTATATGGAGCACGAGCCACTGGTGCAGCTCCTGGTACTAAATCTATTTGAAATTCTACAGATCTAAATGGAGGTAATCCCGGCAATTCTTCCGGAAAAACTTCAGGAAAATCTCTTGCCACAGGCACGTCGTTGATGCACTTTTCTTTCTTTTCGACTTTATTAACATGTGCTAAAATAGCGTAACATCCCTTTTCTAAACACTTCTTGGCTTTCAAACAGTTAATGAGTTTTAGCTTTGAATTACCCTTCTCTCCATAAATCATCACTGGCCTTTTATCCTTACCAGGAATACGAATTGCCTTCTTGGCACAAACAACTTCCGCTCCTATTTTGGACATCCAGTCCATGCCGACTATTACATCAAAACCTCCTAATTCTACGGGTATTAAGTCGATTTTAAACGTTTCTCCGGCTAGATTTATTTCACAATCACGACAAATTTTATCGGCTTTAATTAGTTTACCATTAGCTAACTCAATCAAGTACTTAGCATCTAGAGGTACTGATGAACAATTCAATTTAGTGTAAAAATTTATACACACGTAACTTCTATCGGCGCCAGTATCAAATAAAATAGATGCTGATAAGTTATTAATGGTAAACGTACCCGTAACAAGCTCCGGGTCTTCTCGTGCCTCTCTAGCATTAATAACAAACGCTCTTCCACGTGCAGGTCCGCCATTCTGATTCGGGCACTGGCTCTTATAATGACCTTGTTTTCCACACCCAAAACAAGTAATGTTAGCCAAAGCAGTTCTATTTGCGTTGGTGGCAGGAGTCTTGTTACCATTTGCATTTGTAACGAGAGCCTTACAATCTTCAGCAAGATGTCCCTGTCTATTGCATTTAGTGCACAACACACTACAGTAACCAAAGTGATGTTTGTGACAACGGTTGCATAAAGGACTTTGTCCTTTGTAACCAAAGCCTGAACCGCTACCCGCACCTTTCGGGGTTTCTGGTTTCTTAAAAGATTGCTGTTGGTAACCTCGATCATAATTTCCGTTCCACTTCCTTTTGTTACTCGATACCTTCACCTCAGTAGTGAATGCTTTCTTATCCAGAATGACCTGATCCATTAACTCGTTCGCCATGGTTATAGCTTCATGAATTGTCTTAGGTTTCGATGCTGTAACATTTGCCTTGACCTTTTTGGGCAAACCACCTTTGTACATTTCAATCTTCCGTGCTTCGGTTGGAACCAATTCAGGACACAGTAAAACCAATTCCATGAATCGCTGATTGTAGTTGGTGATTTCAGTACCAACCACCTTCAAACTTCGCAACTCATCTTCTAACTTAATAACCTCATTCCTTGGACAATACTCGGTGATTATCATTGCTTTGAATTCTTCCCATGGAGTATCATAAGCTACATCTCCTCCTACCGCCTTCACATAATTCTTCCACCATGTGAGTGCACTATCTTGTAAAGTGCACGATGCAAACTTGGTCATGTCTTTTTCATCACAACCACTGATTTTAAACACCGTCTCCATCTTTTCTATCCATCGGGTTAAACCGATCGGTCCTTCCGTTCCACTGAATGATGATGGCTTGCAAGCTTGAAACGTCTTGTAGGAGCATCCTACACGAGGATTTGGGTTAACTGCAGCAGCTCTTGCAGCTTCGACCCATAGCATTCTATCGTTCACTCGCTGGTTGATGAGTTCCTCGAGTTCTTGTTCCGTCATTCGATTCAATCGCGCCATTTCCTAATGAAAGAAAATAATTATTCACATGGAATATTATAGATGTAGTGTGTATTTATAGTACATTTATAGCTTGTTAATAATATGAACCAGGTATTATTATAAAAGCCTTTTCTTCTTATTAGCGTTTTATAATTATATCTTGGGTAGTACCTACCCGTTAATGTTCATACTTAATAGCTTAGTACAGAATCAATTACTACAATCTAAATAATACTTAACCATGGAAAATTATTGCATTTCATACTTCGCTATTTTACATATGCTTACATCAAACTTTAAACAAACCACACTAATAATATTATACAAAACATTATGTGATTCCATGGTTTAATACGGCAGCGCATCATTTGGTCTATTTCCCAAAACATTTATGTCCAGGGAATCCCCCAACGCGAATCCTAGCTGTCTCCCTACGTTTTGGCTGAGGTGCCGAAGTACTAGATGCGGGGATAGCACTAATAGGAATAGCGGGGATAGGGGTGGTAGTGTTGAGTGGAATTGGTGCCACATCATTCTCATTAAACTCGGGATTTGGATTTTCTAATTCACTAGCTTTTCGTTTCTTTCCGAGTTCGAACTCGTCTTTTGTAATTTCCTGTATTTCTTCCTCGGGTTCACTTTCCTCCTCGGGTTCACTTTCCTCCTCGGGTTCACTTTCCTCCTCGGGTTCACTTTCCGGGTTCTCTATAGTCGGTTCATCCGGAATTTGTGAGTCTTCCCCAAAGATATTATTTTCGTCATCGGATAGGTTAATGACTGGAACACCATCTGAAGATTCTGATTCGGAGTCGCTGAATGTGATAACAAGTTTTGAGCCCGACATCTATCATACAACAACTAACCCATTAGTACTACATAATATTTACATATAAATTTTAACCAACAATGATAAGCAATGGTTTTTAAATCAGACCCGGTCAAAGTCCAGACTTACTAATGTATCCTAACGACTTATCGGTTAGACACACTAATGCAAACCTGGTTCGCTAAGACCACCGCTCTGATACCACATGTCATAACCCGTCCTTAACCATAAGAACGCGTTAGATAACGTATGATTTCATTGCGAGGTATTGACCTCTATATGAGACATTTTTGAAAGAAAACTGCATATATTATACATTACAAACCATAACCATTATTTTTGTTACAAGCTTAAGACAATAAAAAGAAGATTAACGTTTAGCGATAATCTTCGACTTACAAACTTTACAAATGATGACAACAACACGGTTTCTAGCATATTTTACAATACAACATCTCGGATATGCAGTTTTATTTTTGACACAAACATGCGTACGCAAGATCCTGGTTAGATCCAACATGATGCAGCGGAAGCTTTAGAAATCACCTGAGAATAGACATGTTTTAAAAAGGTCAACATAAAGTTGGTGAGATATAGGTTTAATGCCGGCAGCAATATATATATAGACCACAAGATTTCGTATATAAACAGTTTAATAAAAGTATTCTAAGTGGTTGAGCACTTGGTAACCATACTTAACATTTTCACGTCGCATATTCCCTTTAATATGAAATCTTACTACACCGTACCAAGTGTAGTCACAAAACGAAGTACTGTGCAACCGTTGAATACTGGTCGTCCAGTCCGGTTGGGGTTGTCAGGCCCGATAGATCTATCAACAGGATTCGCGTTTACAATACCGCTGTAAATAACAGTTACCAAGCTACAGGGAAGTATGCCAGTGGTACAACTCAACGTAGAATATATTTTTCAGTTACTTGTGTCCATATCGTAAAACATAAAATACATGTATTCTCATCCCGAAATATTTAGAGTTTAAAAGTGGGACTATATACTCACTCTTGTCTTGATGATATATATATTTTGACTCGGTCTTCCGGTTGATATCACGAACCTATCCATATATAATATATCAATATGTTTTCATTTTAAAACAAACGTTATATATATATACTTGTTATACTTTTAATATTTTGAATATTTCCTTAGTCCGTAGTTAGCATTTCGATGTTAGTAATTCAATTTTAATGGTTCATTTTTAGATGTTTAATATACCCGCAACAAACAAAACCCCCAATGAAATAAATAAAACCCCATCGTATATGTATTGGTCGAGATTAATCTTGACCCATGGTACCGGTGTTGTCAAATGACGTGTTGCGTACATAAAGTACCGGTGTTGTCAAATGACATGTTGCGTACAATCATGGGATCTTATGATTAATCTTCTCGTGTTGTTTACGGGTGATCCTGAACCATATAAAATTGAATTATAAGTACATATATATAAAATATCATGTTATCTTAGAAGTATGTGATTTTATGTAAATTTTTCCAATGAATCCCGAAGTTGAAAATGTCTAGGATAGCCAATTTTGTTTCGGTCATAGTTTCTTCGTTACAAGTCCGTTTTCGTTGATTCAAATTGCCATCTTCTTGGATCGAGTTCTTCTTTAAGACTATGAACTGTAAATACCTTGGTTTGTATTCAAAATCATACGGCATAAGTGAAAGTTTAGTGAAACATATGAAGTTAAACATTTTGTTACAACAAAATCATTTAATGACCATTTTTCCAAAAATACTTATACTTTGAAAAACCAAGTTTTACCTTGTTAAATTAACATATAAATAAGTTATGTTACATGTCTTGAAGTATTTTAAAAGTTAAGTTAGAAGGATCTATTTAGTTTGCAAACAAGTTTGAAAACATTCAAACTATGTTCTTGTTGTTAAACTTTTGTACCACAAAATAAGATAGCTATATATATATGAATCGAATAAGGTTATGAACATAGATTCTACCTCAAGTTCCTTGGATAAGTTTGCTGTAAAAGAGGAGTAAGAAGCTAGAATCAAAAGGGTGATAGAAGTGTATGAAAGATTGGAAGTAAGTTGGTGTTCTTGGAGGGTTTTCTTGAAGTGTTTTTGTATGGTTTTCTTATGGTGTTTTAGTATGGTTTTTGAAGCTAGATCTTCAAGGTTTCTTGCTGAATGTTTATGGAGGTTAAGAGTGAAGAGAGAGTGTGTGTTTATCTTAAGAAATTTGGAGTTAAAATGAAAGAAAATGATGATACATATATAGCTAAAAAAAAACGTGAATGGGGGGCATGGAGACAAAAATTCAAGCTATCATTTTATGTATCTAGTCTTATTTGCATCCAAGTTCAATTACCTAGCCCTCATGGCATGAATAATGGCTGGTTAGGTGGTGATTTTGATGTGTATTTACTATTAGTAAATACGTATAGGAGCTTGGTATGATACGAGTACAAATACTCTAGGTATACGTATAGAAATTTTGTGAAAAATGAAATGAGGATTCAAATATAGTTATCTTTTGTGAATACACTTATATGGTTTTATGTATTTAAGTCTTTAAAAGTGATTAAATACATTACTTATACAATATATGTATAAACATTATATGTCTTAAGTATTTATGTCAAATAACGTTACGTATAGTTATCGTTTTGAAAACTTAAGTTAGTAGTTTCAAAATACACATATAACTTGTTGTTATTAATACAAAATGAGATATTAAAACATTTATTAATCATGTTAAATATGTATATATACATTTATATACACAAACGTATAATTATCATATATTGTATAGTTCGTGATATCATCGGTCAAACTAGACGGTCAAACGTTGTGTAAAACTCTTTTCGGAAATATAAGTCTCGACAATTTGGATTGCTTATCATGTTGGCAAGGTTTAATTTATGTAAATATTAATCTTATAAGTATAGTATGATCGAAAAAGTGCGGGTCGTTACACAACCTTTTCGAAACCTGGAATCAATCTTGCAATTAACCTCGAATCTACCAAACGTCTCAAGCTTTCAGCCCTAATCATTGATAGAACTCCAATTAAAGCTTTAAAACTCTTCAAATGGTTAAAACAGAGATCTATAGTCGTTGAATCCGTTTCCACATGGGGTCATTACGGGTATATTGTTTGCTGCAAAGACGAACCTAGTTACAAACGTATGACTAGTGGCCCTTCGTCTTCTGATTTGGAATTTCTTGATATTATTCCAATGTCCGATAAAGCAAACAAGTTTTCAAGGATCACCAAAATTGCCATTAGAGGTGTCCCTTTTAACTGCTGCTCGTCGAATTGCACTATCGAAATTGCCAATTATTTTGGACGAATGATTCAGGTTGATACACTATCCCATAACCTCCAGAGACCCGATGTGTTACACGCAATTATAGAAACTGATGATCCAGGGAATATCTGTCAATATGTTGAAGCCAAAATTGAAAACAATTTCTTTGGTAAGCTTTGGATTGAAGAAGTCTATGAAGAGGATATCATAGAAACAATTGATAACGTTATCATTGACGAATATAACGAATTTACTTTAGCCGATTTTCATGCTTTTAATGATGTTCAAACCCCACCGGAAAATGGTTCGTCGGCTCCGGTTCCGGCTCCGGCTCAAGTCCCTCCTGTCATTATCCTAGAAGAGGGGGAAATTAAAGTTGAAGAAACAGGTTTGAATTTTGAATCACCTAAAAAACGCTTCAACAGCTTTTCGGCTAGTGTACCTAGAGCCATTCACAACTCTATGGAAAAATCTCTTGTGCAGTTAAAAAGCAAAAAGACAGAGGTGTTGGGTTTAAGAATGCAGAAAAAGAAATCAAAACAAATCTCTTTAGGGTACAAAGTGTGGCTTATGTACCTGACAATGTTGACTCAAGTGATTTGCCTCTTTCAACCCTACTTCACCTAGGTCCCATGCCCCCTTTTTTCTTAACCTTAATGACTATCCTACCCTTGCTCCCCACTCCCCAAAATCTTCACTTTTTTCTAACTCCACCGTTTCACCTTCCAAATCTGCTGCTCACCCTTCCTTGGTTGATATTGTCAAGTCTTCTAGCCCCACCAAAATCCATGTGGCAAACTCTTGTATTGATAAAGGGTGTAAATCCTCTTGTGAGAAAATAAAAGCTAGATGTGTTTCCTCCACTGCCGAAAACACTTTTCTTCAAAAAGAAACCAAACCTCCCATCAAAACCATAACAAAGATCAAGAATGGAGAGAACAAAGTCCACTCTTAAAGGGTGTTTTTGATACCTCAAATGAGATTAACCATGTTACTAGAGATAAACAGGATTTGAAAAATAAAAGCATCTCTTCTTCTCAATTTGGGGGCAAGAAATTAACCTTTCAAGAAGAGGTAGTAGATTTTAGGGCCATGATGCAAAATATGGCCGAGTATGATTCACCAACACCTAAATCAAAGCCATGAGGCTCGCCTCGTGGAACGCCCGCGGCCTTAGTAACGGTTCAAGAGGTCGTATGGTGGGTGTTATAGCTAACCGGTTCCAATCACAATTCATAGCCATACAAGCAACAATGGTCAAGGAAGTTAATCAACCCACCCTTAATGAGGTTTGGAAACATTTCGCCTTTGATTCAATTTAAATGGAAGCAAATGGACGTTCAGGTGGTTTAGTATCAATGTGGAGACTCGACTTCTTCTCTTTGATTCAAAGTTGGTGTCGTCAACATTGGATTGCCACTATTTTACGGTACCTCCCTAATAACCAAATTGTTCTTATTGTTAACGTGTATGCACCCCACAACGAACACAAAAAGCAATTCGTTTGGTCTCAATTATCTAGTATGGCAAATTAATGGCCGGGTCCTTTATGTTTTTTGGGTGACTTTAACTCGGTTTGCACACCCGAAGAAAGATTACGCGAAAACATTGATTTCAATAGCATTGACTCTTTTAACAGTTTCATTAATCATGCTAATCTTATCGATCAAGTGTTATCCAACTATGTTTTTACATGGGAAGTCCCGTTAGGAAAATTCTCTCGTATTGACCGTGTGCTTATTAATAATAAATGGGCCCTCTTATGGCCCGATGCTATTCTTCAAGTCGGTCCTCCTGATCGATCAGACCACAAACCGTTGATCTGGGCAAATGTGTTAGCAAATTGGGGACCGAAACCTTTTCGATTCAATAATACTTGGTTCCTTAAACCGGGTTTCCTCAACTTCTGTGAAGACTTGTGGAATGAATATGACGTACAGGGGTGGGCTGCCTTTAAGATTACAAAGAAATTGCGTCTTTTAAAAGCGGATTTGAGACTGTGGAGTTCTTCCAATCAAGATAATGATGAAGTCAACCTTAAAATTGTCGAAGGTAACATCCATTCACTGAAGACGTGTTTTCAACAGCGGGATTTATCTAATTCAAAATTGTTCGATCTGGTTGTTCTCAAAAAAAGAAAGAAAGAATTTTCTGTTCGTATTGAATCAAAGAGGCGTTTACATTCTCGTTTTAAGTGGTTGCGACTAGGCGATAAAAACACTCGTTTCTTTCACATCGTCTCTCGTATACGGCAGTAATCTTCTTATATTGCAGGTATGATGATCGATAATGTTTGTTCAGATGACCCTGATGTTGTTAAGGAGTTCACAGTGGAGTTTTTTGAATCTCTGTTCAAGATACAATCGTCACTTTCAAGTTTTATTGATTTACAGTGGGAGTCTTTAAATTTGGCCCAGGTCCCGGCCCAATTAACTCTTAGTCTTGAAGCCCAATTTTTTGCTAATGAAGTTTTTAATGTCATTAAGGATTTCGATGGGTCCAAAACACCGGGTCCGGATGGTTACTCGTTACAATTTTTTAAGAAAGGTTGGTCCTTCCTTGAAAACGATTTTATGGAAATGTTTAACCAATTTCACGAACATCCATCTTTTCCGAAGGGATTCAACTCGTCTTTCATTATCCTAATCCCTAAATCCAATTGTGCTAGAGTGATTGAACAAATGCGCCCTATTAGTTTGATCAATGCTCCGTACAAAATTTTGGCTAAAACAATCGCTAATAGATTAAAGCTCGTTATCCCTTTAATTATTAGCGAAAATCAAAACGGTTTTGTACCATCAATATTGCTTTTAGATGGTGTCATGGTCGTCAACGAAGTCGTCCATATGGCAAAGTTAAAAAAGTGTCCCCTCATTTTGATCAAACTTGACTTTTCAAAAGCTTACGATTGTATATCCCATGATTTCCTCCTTTTGGTACTTCATAGAATGGGTTTCGGGTTCAAGTTTATTTAATGGATCAAAATGTGCATCTCAAATATCAAATTTTCAGTTCTTGTGAATGGTTCACCCTCACGTGAAGCATCACTAGATCGGGGGTTAAGACAAGGTGATCCGTTGTCTTCTTTTTTGTTCATCATTGTTGCCGAAATTTTGAGCAAGCTTCTCTCAAGAGATTTGAGTAATGGCTTCTTGAAGGGGTGTAGGTTTGCTAATAATATTGTCATTAATCATTCGCAATTCGCGGATGATACAATTATTTTTGCCCAACCAAGCGTTTGTGAACTTAATCGTATTAAGTTTATATTGGGGTTGTTTTATCAAGTTTCCGGGCTTCAAATGAATTCCATAAAAATGACTCTTTATGGCATTCATGTTTCTAAGGAGGACATGGTTTCTTATTCGGCTATTTTCGATTGTAAAGTAGGTTATTTTCCCATGGAATACCTAGGTATCCTGATTAGTTTAACTTCAAACAAATGTGCTATGTGGGATCCAATCATCAAGAAATTCAAAAAGAAACTAGCCGGGTGGAAAGGTAGATGCCTTTCGTTTGGTGGTCGTTTAGTAATGATCAACGCGGTTTTATCCAACCTTCCCCTTCATTTTATGGCTTTCTACAAAGCCCCGTTAGCTATCATTAAGAAGCTTGAGCGTTATCGAAGGAACTTTCTTTGGGGGTGGGGGGCGATTGTTTAAAAAAGAAGACTAGCCTTGTAAAATGGGACACGATTTGCTTACCTAAAGAATTAGGTGGATTGGGAGTCACCCCTCTTCGTATCAAAAATCTTACAATGCTTTGCAAATGGTGGGCGCGTTTCAATTGTCATAAACCTTGTCTTTGTAAATCAATTGTTTCTTCTTCCTTCGGTCCTTCATTCCAAGGTAAACTTATTAACAATACCTCCTCATTATTACTTTCGGAAATCTCACCTATTTGGAGGGACTTGATTAATTTACAAAGTGATGCTTCTCTTAATGGTATCATTGGGTCCAATGCTTGGAAATGGAAAGTAGGAAATGGGGCTTGCATTTTATTTTGGCATGATAGATGGGCTAGTGATCGACCCTTTAAAGATTTATTCCCTACTCTTTTTGAATCTTGTAGAGATAATGAAATGTCCCGTTCTTATTGATTAAAAACGTTCCATATTAATTGATTTCGTTGCGAGGTTTTGACCTCTATATGAGACATTTTTCAAAGACTGCATTCATTTTAAAACAAACCATAACCTTTATTTCATCAATAAAGGTTTAAAAAGCTTTACGTAGATTATCAAATAATGATAATCTAAAATATCCTGTTTACGCACGACCATTACATAATGGTTTACAATACAAATATGTTACAACAAAATAAGTTTCTTGAATGCAGTTTTTACACAATATCATACAAGCATGGACTCCAAATCTCGTCCTTATTTAAGTATGCGACAGCGGAAGCTCTTAATAATCACCTGAGAATAAACATGCTTAAAAACGTCAACAAAAATGTTGGTGAGTTATAGGTTTAACCTATATATATCAAATCATAATAATAGACCACAAGATTTCATATTTCAATACACATCCCATACATAGAGATAAAAATCATTCATATGGTGAACACCTGGTAACCGACATTAACAAGATGCATATATAAGAATATCCCCATCATTCCGGGACACCCTTCGGATATGATATAAATTTCGAAGTACTAAAGCATCCGGTACTTTGGATGGGGTTTGTTAGGCCCAATAGATCTATCTTTAGGATTCGCGTCAATTAGGGTGTCTGTTCCCTAATTCTTAGATTACCAGACTTAATAAAAAGGGGCATATTCGATTTCGATAATTCAACTATAGAATGTAGTTTCACGTACTTGTGTCTATTTTGTAAATCATTTATAAAACCTGCATGTATTCTCATCCCAAAAATATTAGATTTTAAAAGTGGGACTATAACTCACTTTCACAGATTTTTACTTCGTCGGGAAGTAAGACTTGGCCACTGGTTGATTCACGAACCTATAACAATATATACATATATATCAAAGTATGTTCAAAATATATTTACAACACTTTTAATATATTTTGATGTTTTAAGTTTATTAAGTCAGCTGTCCTCGTTAGTAACCTACAACTAGTTGTCCACAGTTAGATGTACAGAAATAAATCGATAAATATTATCTTGAATCAATCCACGACCCAGTGTATACGTATCTCAGTATTGATCACAACTCAAACTATATATATTTTGGAATCAACCTCAACCCTGTATAGCTAACTCCAACATTCACATATAGAGTGTCTATGGTTGTTCCGAAATATATATAGATGTGTCGACATGATAGGTCGAAACATTGTATATGTGTCTATGGTATCTCAAGATTACATAATATACAATACATGTTGATTAAGTTATGGTTGGAATAGATTTGTTACCAATTTTCACGTAGCTAAAATGAGAAAAATTATCCAATCTTGTTTTACCCATAACTTCTTCATTTTAAATCCGTTTTGAGTGAATCAAATTGCTATGGTTTCATATTGAACTCTATTTTATGAATCTAAACATAAACGTATAGGTTTATAGTCGGAAAAATAAGTTACAAGTCGTTTTTGTAAAGGTAGTCATTTCAGTCGAAAGAACGACGTCTAGATGACCATTTTAGAAAACATACTTCCACTTTGAGTTTAACCATAATTTTTGGATATAGTTTCATGTTCATAATAAAAATCATTTTCTCAGAATAACAACTTTTAAATCAAAGTTTATCATAGTTTTTAATTAACTAACCCAAAACAGCCCGCGGTGTTACTACGACGGCGTAAATCCGGTTTTACGGTGTTTTTCGTGTTTCCAGGTTTTAAATCATTAAGTTAGCATATCATATAGATATAGAACATGTGTTTAGTTGATTTTAAAAGTCAAGTTAGAAGGATTAACTTTTGTTTGCGAACAAGTTTAGAATTAACTAAACTATGTTCTAGTGATTACAAGTTTAAACCTTCGAATAAGATAGCTTTATATGTATGAATCGAATGATGTTATGAACATCATTACTACCTTAAGTTCCTTGGATAAACCTACTGGAAAAGATAAAAATGGATCTAGCTTCAATGGATCCTTGGATGGCTCGAAGTTCTTGAAGCAAAATCATGACACGAAAACAAGTTCAAGTAAGATCATCACTTGAAATAAGATTGTTATAGTTATAGAAATTGAACCAAAGTTTGAATATGATTATTACCTTGTATTAGAATGATAACCTACTGTAAGAAACAAAGATTTCTTGAGGTTGGATGATCACCTTACAAGATTGAAAGTGAGCTAGCAAACTTGAAAGTATTCTTGATTTTATGAAACTAGAACTTTTGGAATTTATGAAGAACACTTAGAACTTGAAGATAGAACTTGAGAGAGATCAATTAGATGAAGAAAATTGAAGAATGAAAGTGTTTGTAGGTGTTTTTGGTCGTTGGTGTATGGATTAGATATAAAGGATATGTAATTTTGTTTTCATGTAAATAAGTCATGAATGATTACTCATATTTTTGTAATTTTATGAGATATTTCATGCTAGTTGCCAAATGATGGTTCCCACATATGTTAGGTGACTCACATGGGCTGCTAAGAGCTGATAATTGGAGTGTATATACCAATAGTACATACATCT
This sequence comes from Rutidosis leptorrhynchoides, assembly GCF_046630445.1. Classification (NCBI taxonomy): domain Eukaryota; kingdom Viridiplantae; phylum Streptophyta; class Magnoliopsida; order Asterales; family Asteraceae; genus Rutidosis; species Rutidosis leptorrhynchoides. The sequence goes on along the minus strand of NC_092336.1, from coordinate 599,975,334 downwards.
AAAAGCTGTGTATTGTACGAGTACGAATACGGGTGCATACGAGTAGAATTGTTGATGAAACTGAACGAGGATGTAATTGTAAGCATTTTTGTTAAGTAGAAGTATTTTGATAAGTGTATTGAAGTCTTTCAAAAGTGTATAAATACATATTAAAACACTACATGTATATACATTTTAACTGAGTCGTTAAGTCATCGTTAGTCGTTACATGTAAGTGTTGTTTTGAAACCTTTAGGTTAACGATCTTGTTAAATGTTGTTAACCCAATGTTTATAATATCAAATGAGATTTTAAATTATTATATTTTCATGATATTATCATGTATGAATAACTCTTAATATGATATATATACATTAAATGTCTTTACAACGATAATCGTTACATATATGTCTCGTTTAAAAATCATTAAGTTAGTAGTCTTGTTTTTACATATGTAGTTCATTGTTAATATAATTAATGATATGTTTACTTATCATAGTATCATGTTAACTATATATATATCCATATATATGTCATCATATAGTTTTTACAAGTTTTAACGTTCGTGAATCACCGGTCAACTTGGGTGGTCAATTGTCTATATGAAACATATTTCAATTAATCAAGTCTTAACAAGTTTGATTGCTTAAGATGTTGGAAACATTTAATCATGTAAATATCAATCTCAATTAATATATATAAACATGGAAAAGTTCGGGTCACTACAGTACCTACCCGTTAAATAAATTTCGTCCCGAAATTTTAAGCTGTTGAAGGTGTTGACGAATCTTCTGGAAATAGATGCGGGTATTTCTTCTTCATCTGATCTTCACGCTCCCAGGTGAACTCGGGTCCTCTACGAGCATTCCATCGAACCTTAACAATTGGTATCTTGTTTTGCTTAAGTCTTTTAAGCTCACGATCCATTATTTCGACGGGTTCTTCGATGAATTGAAGTTTTTCGTTGATTTGGATTTCATCTAACGGAATAGTGAGATCTTCTTTAGCAAAAAATTTCTTCAAATTCGAGACGTGGAAAGTGTTATGTACAGCCGCGAGTTGTTGAGGTAACTCAAGTCGGTAAGCTACTGGTCCGACACGATCAATAATCTTGAATGGTCCAATATACCTTGGATTTAATTTCCCTCATTTACCAAATCGAACAACGCCTTTCCAAGGTGCAACTTTAAGCATGACCATCTCTCCAATTTCAAATTCTATATCTTTTCTTTTAATGTCAGCGTAGCTCTTTTGTTGACTTTGGGCGGTTTTCAACCGTTGTTGAATTTGGATGATCTTCTCGGTAGTTTCTTGTATAATCTCCGGACCCGTAATCTGTCTATCCCCCACTTCACTCCAACAAATCGGAGACCTGCACTTTCTACCATAAAGTGCTTCAAATGGCGCCATCTCAATGCTTGAATGGTAGCTGTTGTTGTAGGAAAATTCTGCTAACGGTAGATATCGATCCCAACTGTTTCCGAAATCAATAACACATGCTCGTAGCATGTCTTCAAGCGTTTGTATCATCCTTTCGCTCTGCCCATCAGTTTGTGGATGATAGGCAGTACTCATGTCTAGACGAGTTTCTAATGCTTGCTGTAATGTCTGCCAGAATCTTGAAATAAATCTGCCATCCCTATCAGAGATAATAGAGATTGGTATTCCATGTCTGGAGACGACTTCCTTCAAATACAGTCGTGCTAACTTCTCCATCTTGTCATCTTCTCTTATTGGCAGGAAGTGTGCTGATTTGGTGAGACGATTAACTATTACCCAAATAGTATCAAAACCACTTGCAGTCCTTGGCAATTTAGTGATGAAATCCATGGTAATGTTTTCCCATTTCCATTCCGGGATTTCGGGTTGTTGAAGTAGACCTGATGGTTTCTGATGCTCAGCTTTGACCTTAGAACACGTCAAACATTCTCCTACATATTTAGCAACATCCACTTTCATACCCGGCCACCAAAAATGTTTCTTGAGATCCTTGTACATCTTCCCCGTTCTAGGATGTATTGAGTATCTGGTTTTATGAGCTTCTCTAAGTACCATTTCTCTCATATCTCCAAATTTTGGTACCCAAATCCTTTCAGCCCTATACCGGGTTCCGTCTTCCCGAATATTCAGATGCTTCTCCGATCCTTTGGGTATTTCATCCTTTAAATTTCCCTCTCTTAAACCTCCTTGTTGCGCCTCCTTTATTTGAGTAGTAAGGTTATTATGAATCATTATATTCATAGATTTTACTCGAATAGGTTCTCTATCCTTCCTGCTCAAGGCATCGGCTACCACATTTGCCTTCCCCGGGTGGTAACGAATCTCAAAGTCGTAATCATTCAATAATTCAATCCACCTATGCTGCCTCATATTCAGTTGTTTCTGATTAAATATGTGTTGAAGACTTTTGTGGTCGGTATATATAATACTTTTGACCCCATATAAGTAGTGCCTCCAAGTCTTTAATGCAAAAACAACCGCGCCTAATTCCAAATCATGCGTCGTATAATTTTGTTCGTGAATCTTCAATTGTCTAGACGCATAAGCAATCACCTTCGTTCGTTGCATTAATACACAACCGAGACCTTGCTTTGATGCGTCACAATAAATCACAAAATCATCATTCCCTTCAGGCAATGACAATATAGGTGCCGTAGTTAGCTTTTTCTTCAATAACTGAAACGCTTTCTCTTGTTCATCATTCCATTCAAATTTCTTCCCTTTATGCGTTAATGCAGTCAAGGGTTTTGCTATTCTGGAAAAGTCTTGGATGAACCTTCTGTAGTAACCAGCTAGTCCTAAAAACTGGCGTATGTGTTTCGGAGTTTTCGGGGTTTCCCACTTTTCAACAGTTTCTATCTTTGCCGGATCCACCTTAATACCTTCTTTGTTCACTATGTGACCGAGGAATTGAACTTCTTCCAACCAAAATGCACACTTTAAAAACTTAGCGTACAATTCTTCCTTCCTCAATACTTCTAACACCTTTCTCAAATGTTCACCGTGTTCTTGGTCATTCTTTGAGTAAATAAGTATGTCATCAATGAAAACAATGACAAACTTGTCAAGGTATGGTCCACACACTCGGTTCATAAGGTCCATGAACACAGCTGGTGCATTAGTTAAACCAAACGGCATGACCATAAACTCGTAATGACCGTAACGTGTTCTGAAAACAGTCTTTGGAATATCATCTTCTTTCACCCGCATTTGATGATACCCGGAACGTAAGTCAATCTTTGAATAAACAGACGAGCCTTGTAGTTGATCAAATAAGTCGTCGATTCTCGGTAGTGGGTAGCGGTTCTTGATGGTAAGTTTGTTCAACTCTCGGTAGTCGATACACAACCTGAATGTACCATCTTTCTTCTTGACAAACAAAACAGGAGCTCCCCACGGTGATGTGCTTGGTCGAATGAAACCACGCTCTAAAAGTTCTTGTAATTGGCTTTGCAGTTCTTTCATCTCGCTGGGTGCGAGTCTGTAAGGAGCACGAGCTATTGGTGCAGCTCCTGGTACGAGATCTATTTGAAATTCAACGGATCGATGTGGGGGTAATCCCGGTAATTCTTTCGGAAATACATCGGGAAATTCTTTTACAATGGGAACATCATTGATGCTCTTTTCTTCAGTTTGTACTTTCTCGACGTGTGCTAGAACAGCATAGCAACCTTTTCTTATTAGTTTTTGTGCCTTCAAATTACTAATAAGATGTAGCTTCGTGTTGCCCTTTTCTCCGTACACCATTAAGGGTTTTCCTTTTTCTCGTATAATGCGAATTGCATTTTTGTAACAAACGATCTCTGCTTTCACTTCTTTCAACCAGTCCATACCGATTATCACATCAAAACTCCCTAACTCTACTGGTATCAAATCAATCTTAAATGTTTCGATAACCAGTTTAATTTCTCGATTCCGACATATATTATCTGCTGAAATTAATTTACCATTTGCTAATTCGAGTAAAAATTTACTATCCAAAGGCGTCAATGGACAACTTAATTTAGCACAAAAATCTCTACTCATATAGCTTCTATCCGCACCCGAATCAAATAAAACGTAAGCAGATTTATTGTCAATAAGAAACGTACCCGTAACAAGCTCCGGGTCTTCCTGTGCCTCTGCCGCATTAATATTGAAAATTCTTCCGCGGCCTTGTCCATTCGTGTTCTCCTGGTTCGGGCAATTTCTAATAATGTGGCCCGGTTTTCCACATTTATAACAAACTACATTGGCATAAGTTGCTCCGACACTACTTGCTCCGCCATTACTCGTTCCGACACCATTTGTTCCTTTCGTTCTATTAACCCCTGGTCCGTAGACCTCACACTTCGTCGCGCTATGACCATTTCTTTTACACTTGTTGCAAATTTGGTGCAGAACCCCGAGTGATACTTTTCACACCTTTGGCATAGCTGTTTCTGATTGTTGTTGTTGTTGCGGTTATTATTGTTGTTGGGATGATTGTTATAGTTGCTGTTGTTGTTGTTGTTGTTGTTATTGTTGGGCCGTTTGTTGTAGTTGCGATTGATGTTGCGATTGTTGGGATAATTGTTGCGATTATTGTTGTAATTGCTGTTGTTGTTGTTTTGGTGATTCTTATCACCGTTTTCCTCCCACTTTCTTTTGACTTGCTTCACATTGGCCTCTTCGGCAGTCTGTTCTTTAATTCTTTCTTCAATCTGGTTCACTAGTTTGTGAGCCATTCTACATGCCTGTTGTATGGAGGCGGGCTCGTGTGAACTTATATCTTCTTGGATTCTTTCCGGTAATCCTTTCACAAACGCATCGATCTTCTCTTCCTCATCTTCGAACGCTCCCGGACACAATAGGCACAATTCTGTGAATCGTCTTTCGTACGTGGTAATATCAAATCCTTGGGTTCGTAACCCTTTAAGTTCTGTCTTGAGCTTATTGACCTCGGTTCTGGGACGGTACTTCTCGTTCATCAAGTGCTTGAATGCTGACCACGGTAGTGTAACATCCCGCATTTTTCCGTTAAATTATTTTAACGCCCGTCTTTTTCTTTTTAAATAATACCCTTCGTGTCTAGATTCGTATCCTTTGTTAAGTAACATTTTAAATATTCTCGTTATCGGATTTTAATATCTCCCGTACTCCCGTGAAATTTAAAATAATTCGTTCGGTTATTTCCCGCACCCGATTCATAGTTGAGGGACCAAACTTGCCAAGGGTTCAAACCTTTGACTAGGTCAAAGGGTCAAACCCTTTCCACCCTTTCATTATCACCTCCTCCATTTTATTACTTCCTCCATTTTCTCTCTAACTCCAAACACAAAGATTCATCATCCATTTATGATCTAGCGGGTATTTTGCAAAACAAATTACATATTTGAGCTCCTTACAACTTCCTCTTCGTTTTGGTACCAACTTCATTTCATTTGGGTAACATTTCTAAAACACTAGATTTCTTTAAATTCGTGTTCTTGACTTATAAAGTAGTTAATTAGTGTCTATGGCTCATTGTGATGTCGTGTATGTAATTTGTATGCTCGATTTGTTGTTTTTGGTGTAACTAGTTCATTATGAAAATTGCTTGCTAAATCTTTGATTTTGGATGATTAAAAGTTGTTTAATTGTTAAAGTTTATGTATTAAATGTGTTACTAGCGTCATTAGCTTCAATTTGATGTGTAAGTTGATTAAGAAAACTTCAAAAACATGATTATTGATTTTGAGATGTTTGACTAAGGTTTGATAGTTCTTGACATGAATTTTTGGATGCTTGAATGCCATGAAATGTTAATTGTTAGTGTTTAGTAGTAATGTATGCTTCATTACCTTCAAAACGGCATATCACATGTGTGAATTGGATTCCCGAAACTTAAAATGCATTTGATGAACTTGAAACTTTGAAAATGGATTCTTAATGATCACTTGACGGAAAATCGGTTATTGAAATTGATGTTTTTGTTTGATGAAACGTGTTTAGTTGTTTTCCTTGTCAAATTACCTTTCCAACGATATATAGTATGCATTTTGGATGTTTTCGGTTCATAAAATATGTTAATTTGAGTTTTGGTTCGTGACTTGGTCTATTTTTCTGCAAACAGCAAAAATTCCAGGTATGCGCGCCGTGCAACCTCAGCGCGCCGCGCAAAACAGAAATCCCAGATATTTGCCCCCTTTAGTTGAGTTCTGACCCGGATTTACACTAGGGTGCGCGCCGCGCAACCCATAGCGCGCCGCGCATATGCCCAGCTCATTTTTGTTTTTATTTTTCCTTTCACAAAATGTTTCCCGCTTAACCGTAACTCCGATTAACATGAAACTTGGCCATTCTGCTCATAAATGATTTCTCATCATGGGAAAATTGTCGGATACCCGACCCCGTTGAAACTTGACTTTGACCAAGTTTGACTTTTAGTCAAACTTAACCAAACAATTATACGATCGTTCTAACATGCTTAATTACTTGTATCGTGCATGAAACTTGACTAATTGATTCACATGCTACATAATCGAGTCGTAACGAGCCATAGGACTAATTGAACATCTTTGACCGTTTGTGTTTACCGTTATTGATATAACCTATATGTTTAGGTCAAGACTAGCTTTGTCTTTGCACGCGTTTACTTGTTGAAGTACTTTATTAACTCTTGCACGCAAGGTGAGATCATAGTCCCACTTTTTACTCATTTGAACTTACTTTTGGGATGAGAAAACATAAACGATTCTTTTGAACTAAGTGAACACAAGAACGGGAAAACAAACATTCTACATACGAGTTTAGAACAAAATCCTCAATTCAATTATCATTAGTTACATTTGCAGGGTGTAAGTGTAGGCGTGAACTTATGTTGTATGGCCATATGGGTTTGACAACCCTCATCTTTGACGGTTCGCTACCGTCTACGGATGAAATATATTTTCGGGAAACAGTGTTGTTCTAGCACTAATTAATGGGGTATTCAACGGACGGAATGTTAAGCTTTGATAATTGGGTGCTCGTGAATATTAACTTTAGAATGTATTACTATTATTTCAACTTTGCAAACCTTGTGGTTCGACTTACTTACTTTTACTCACTTACTTACTTAAACCTATGATTTCACCAACGTTTTTCGTTGACAGATTTCTATGTTTTTCTCAGGGCTTGCACGATATTTGAAACATGCTTCCGCTCACTATTTGATACTTGCATTGGATGTCGAGTATACATGCATTTCATGGAGCGTCTTTGACTTTACTTTAAACCGTGTCGCCTAGATTTCATTTGTACTTATAACCTTGTAACTTAACCTATGGTTGAACTATTCTTGTAAACTTTGAAAACAATCTTTATTTTGAAATGAAGGCGACATATTTTGGTCAAACGTTGTCATAAAGACTTATGACCAGGTAATGGGACCCACGTAGACGACGCCGTCACTTGACGATTTGTCGGGGTCGCTACAAGTGGTATCAGAGCCTTGGTTGTAGGGATTTAGAGTTCATTTGTGTCCACCCCGAGTCATAGGGTACATAGGTGAATCTAGACTACAACCGGCATATAGACTGAAGTAGGAATTACTTGACTATTTGTGCATTTATACTCGAACTCTTCTATCATATCTAACTCGTATTCGATCTTGATCTTACGTTGATAAATTTTGTTGACGCGCCACCTTGACTTTATAAAGTAATGTTAAATGTACATGTAAATCAGGGTAATATAATTTCCGGGATTATATTACGGTGATTCACATGGACGTTCCGACATTATGAAGTAAAGAATTTAAGGCGAGTCAAGGAAAAATTTCCTCTCTATCCTTATTCCATACTCCGGTTAGTATTGTTGAAAATACTAACCAACGATATTCTTGTGTCATGAAGGAACAATGGCTCACCAAGGTCAACACAATACTCCTCTCGAAACCCTAGAACAAGCTCTTCAACGAATGATAACCACCGCCGTGGGTACGGCCGTGGCCGATCACTTTTCTAACAACAACAATCATGGAGCCGGTAATTCAATCGAAGTTGCTCCTACAAGAACTTCATGAAGTACAATCCTCCCACTTTCGATGGAACCGGGGGACCGGTTACTCTCACCCGATGGTTTGAACAAATGGAGACCGTTTTTAACACAAGCGGTTGTCAAGACCAAGATAAGGTCAAGTTTTCCACCCTCACTTTCACCGGTATTGCTCTCTCATGGTGGAACACGTATGTACGATTAGTGGGAAGCGATGAAGCCCACACACTCTCTTGGACCGAATTAAGAGAAAGAATGATCACCGAATACTTCCCGCGCGACGAGACTCGAAGGCTCGAACAGGGTCTAAGGAATTTAAAAACGGTCGGAAATGACCTCGAAGCTTATAATCAACGGTTTATTGAACTAGTCTCAATGTGTCCAAATCTCACGACTCCCGAATCCCTAAGGGTCGAACTTTACATGGATGGCCTCCCTAAGAGCATTCAACACGGGGTAATAATATCCCAACCCCCTAACCTACAAGAGGCTTTAACAACGGCCCGCCAAACTTTAGGAACGACGAATGAAATGAAAGCACCGACACCAATGGTCGAGAGCCACCCGAGTAACAACAAAAGGAAATGGGAAGCCTCGCAACCAAGCAACCACAACAATAATAACATCTCCAAGAAGCCTTTCACCCTCGGCCGCAAGAAGGGGTACGCCGGAAATCTACATTATTGTAACAAGTGTCGCAAACATCATTTTGGTGAGTGTGGCAAACCATTTTGCATCAAGTGTCACCAAAGTGGCCATGTGGCCCATGCCTGTAAGAGTACCGCTACCGTCGCTCGAAAGGAGCCCAATGCGCCCACGACGGGTGTTTGCTTTGAATGTGGCCAACCGGGTCATTTTAGGAGTGCATGCCCAAATAAGAAAATCAACCCCAACGCACGCCGTTGAACTTTCAACATCAACGCCTAGGATGCCCGAGACGACGATGGACTAGTCACGGGTACGTTTCTTCACAACAAACCGTATATTTCATACTTATTCGATTCGATTACCGCTAGACGTTTTACAACCGAGACTTTGACCTGTACTCTTTACATTTCACCTTTTTCCCTAGATACTACTTAGATGATTTAAGTGACTAACGGAAAAATATTGTGTGCCTATAAATTTTATCGGAGGATATGCGTTAAGAAATTGGACTCGGCACCTATAGAACTAAGGAACTCAAAACCTATTCATTAAGGAGAAATTGCTTCCCTACAATTTTGTGTAGATTATTGTGAACTAAGAAATTTTCGGTTGAAACCGATACCCTCTCCCTCGCATCCATGACCTCATGATTAATTGCATGAATCCCGTATGTTCCAAATCGACCTCCGTTCCGGTTATCATCAATTGGGGGTTAAGGGAGACGATGTCTCCTAAGCCATTTTTTTTTTCCGAACTCGCAACGTTAGTTGTAAATCTCTCTTAGTACCGTTTGATTTATTTAGGACTCCGTCCGTATTCATGAACCTCCTAAACCACGTATACAACTTATCTAGACAAATCTGTTATCGTATTTATAGATGACATCTTAACTTATTCAAGTAAAGAAGGAAAACGAACAACATCACCATCTTACGCTCGAACTTTTGAGAAAAGAGCAACTCTATACCAAATTCTCCGAGTGGGAATTTTTGTTGAACGAAGTCCAATTTTTCTAGACCATGACGTTAATGGTCAAGGCATTACAATCAATCTCGAAATCAAGCCACATGTAATCAGGAAACTCTCCCAACTCAGACTTGTATTCGTAAAATCTTAGATCTCGCCTGTTATCACCGAAAATTCATTTCTGACTTTTCTCGTGTTACACGACTTTAACCTCGTTAACTCACTAAGGAAAACTTTAAACCTCTCCGTGTTCGAACCTTGAACGTAATTTTGCATGCAAACCTTTCTAGCTAAATTCGTATAGCACATAACGGAACTCAATATGGAAATAATTCTACTTAAACGCCCGAAAGGCATACTCTCTCGACTCGAAATCAACGGAACTGAAATTCGTTATTTTTGCACGAAGAATTCGAATACATAATTGTTGATCCGATCAACTTTTCTCGTCATCACGTACCACACTACGTACCTCTGTTATTCCACCGTTACCGTCTGATATTACTGGAACTTAAGATAACCCGCAATCCAAGGATACATCACTCTTATTTGACATAACGTCCTTGTGTTTCTGATAATCGGCCAACTACTATTCAACCCCGAACTATACAACTATGTGTACTATATCGATTTTCTTTCAAACTTTAACTTTTGACAACTAGATGCACAATACGGCGACCTTGAGATGTAAACTCATCCTATTCTAAGACCTCATTTCACTCCTATCTTTATCGCTCGCACTTCCGTTTAAGGAAACTCCTTGTGACATTTCTCCATGGATAGAGAAACTCCTCATATTACCTTAACATTCGCCACGAGGGTGAATAGTCCTAACGAACATATTTCGAACCCTAACTGACTTGTTCAAACATATCTTAAGAGATTCTATTCCAGTACGGTGTATCTTCGTCATTTATCCTGTATCGAAATACTCGTTTCACTTCTAGTGTTACAAGAAACCTTGGGAACTCGCTTAGACACATGTACCGCGTATCTCCCACAACCGACGAACCGAGCAAACGTACGATTCAATCTTGGAAAGACATGTTACAGACTGGTATTGTTACCTTTAGTAGTTCCTCTTACAACGACAGCTATCACTCGTATATTAACGCCGCACCTCCGAAACCCTATATGACCGCAAATGTCATACCCCTGTTCATTTAACCAAAGCATGTGGCAAGCAAATCACCGAATCCGAACCCCATCAAGAAACAACAATTGAGATCGTTCAAGTCCGAGAAGGGCTCGAGATGACCCGTAGTCGCCAGAAGAGTTATACCAAACTTAGATGAAAACCTCACAAATCCCAGTGTGTAACCACGTAATATTGAGAACCTGCACCTTGGAAGGGTGTAATCTGTTTCGGGAATCAGGGAAAGTTAAACCCGCGACATGTTAACCCTTTTGAAACCTTGGGGCGTATTGGAACCGCTTCCTACCGTTTAGAACTTCCGACTCAATTAAGTTTCCGTTTACCCTACATTTCGTGTAACAAACTTAGAAACGTGTCCTGCGAAACAGGAACGTGCAATCCTGCTAGATACATCAACTATCGATGACAAACTATGAAATGTCCCGTTCTTATTGATTAAAAACGTTCCATATTAATTGATTTCGTTGCGAGGTTTTGACCTCTATATGAGACGTTTTTCAAAGACTGCATTCATTTTTAAACAAACCATAACCTTTATTTCATGAATAAAGGTTTAAAAAGCTTTACGTAGATTATCAAATAATGATAATCTAAAATATCCTGTTTACACACGACCATTACATAATGGTTTACAATACAAATATGTTACAACAAAATAAGTTTCTTGAATGCAGTTTTTACACAATATCATACAAGCATGGACTCCAAATCTTGTCCTTATTTAAGTATGCGACAGCGGAAGCTCTTAATAATCACCTGAGAATAAACATGCTTAAAACGTCAACAAAAATGTTGGTGAGTTATAGGTTTAACCTATATATATCAAATCGTAACAATAGACCACAAGATTTCATATTTCAATACACATCCCATACATAGAGATAAAAATCATTCATATGGTGAACACCTGGTAACCGACAATAACAAGATGCATATATAAGAATATCCCCATCATTCCGGGACACCCTTCGGATATGATATAAATTTCGAAGTACTAAAGCATCCGGTACTTTGGATGGGGTTTGTTAGGCCCAATAGATCTATCTTTAGGATTCGCGTCAATTAGGGTGTCTGTTCCCTAATTCTTAGATTACCAGACTTAATAAAAAGGGGCATATTCGAATTCGATAATTCAACCATAGAATGTAGTTTCACGTACTTGTGTCTATTTTGTAAATCATTTATAAAACCTGCATGTATTCTCATCCCAAAAATATTAGATTTTAAAAGTGGGACTATAACTCACTTTCACAGATTTTTACTTCGTCGGGAAGTAAGACTTGGCCACTGGTTGATTCACGAACCTATAACAATATATACATATATATCAAAGTATGTTCAAAATATATTTACAACACTTTTAATATATTTTGATGTTTTAAGTTTATTAAGTCAGCTGTCCTCGTTAGTAACCTACAACTAGTTGTCCACAGTTAGATGTACAGAAATAAATCAATAAATATTATCTTGAATCAATCCACGACCCAGTGTATACGTATCTCAGTATTGATCACAACTCAAACTATATATATTTTGGAATCAACCTCAACCCTGTATAGCTAACTCCAACATTCACATATAGAGTGTCTATGGTTGTTCCGAAATATATATAGATGTGTCGACATGATAGGTCGAAACATTGTATACGTGTCTATGGTATCTCAAGATTACATAATATATAATACAAGTTGATTAAGTTATGGTTGGAATAGATTTGTTACCAATTTTTACGTAGCTAAAATGAGAAAAATTATCCAATCTTGTTTTACCCATAACTTCTTCATTTTAAATCCGTTTTGAGTGAATCAAATTGCTATGGTTTCATATTGAACTCTATTTTATGAATCTAAACAAAAAAAGTATAGGTTTCTAGTCGGAAAAATAAGTTACAAGTCGTTTTTGTAAAGGTAGTCATTTCAGTCGAAAGAACGACGTCTAGATGACCATTTTAGAAAACATACTTCCACTTTGAGTTTAACCATAATTTTTGGATATAGTTTCATGTTCATAATAAAAATCATTTTCTCAGAATAACAACTTTTAAATCAAAGTTTATCATAGTTTTTAATTAACTAACCCAAAACAGCCCGCGGTGTTACTACGACGGCGTAAATCCGGTTTTACGGTGTTTTTCGTGTTTCCAGGTTTTAAATCATTAAGTTAGCATATCATATAGATATAGAACATGTGTTTAGTTGATTTTAAAAGTCAAGTTAGAAGGATTAACTTTTGTTTGCGAACAAGTTTAGAATTAACTAAACTATGTTCTAGTGATTACAAGTTTAAACCTTCGAATAAGATAGCTTTATATGTATGAATCGAATGATGTTATGAACATCATTACTACCTTAAGTTCCTTGGATGAACCTACTGGAAAAGAGAAAAATGGATCTAGCTTCAATGGATCCTTGGATGGCTCAAAGTTCTTGAAGCAAAATCATGACACGAAAACAAGTTCAAGTAAGATCATCACTTGAAATAAGATTGTTATAGTTATAGAAATTGAACCAAAGTTTGAATATGATTATTACCTTGTATTAGAATGATAACCTCCTGTAAGAAACAAAGATTTCTTGAGGTTGGATGATCACCTTACAAGATTGGAAGTGAGCTAGCAAACTTGAAAGTATTCTTGATTTTATGAAACTAGAACTTTTGGAATTTATGAAGAACACTTAGAACTTGAAGATAGAACTTGAGAGAGTTCAATTAGATGAAGAAAATTGAAGAATGAAAGTGTTTGTAGGTGTTTTTGGTCGTTGGTGTATGGATTAGATATAAAGGATATGTAATTTTGTTTTCATGTAAATAAGTCATGAATGATTACTCATATTTTTGTAATCTTATGAGATATTTCATGCTAGTTGCCAAATGATGGTTCCCACATGTGTTAGGTGACTCACATGGGCTGCTAAGAGCTGATCATTGGAGTGTATATACCAATAGTACATACATCTAAAAGCTGTGTATTGTACGAGTACGAATACGGGTGCATACGAGTAGAATTGTTGATGAAACTGAACGAGAATGTAATTGTAAGCATTTTTGTTAAGTAGAAGTATTTTGATAAGTGTATTGAAGTCTTTCAAAAGTGTATAAATACATATTAAAACACTACATGTATATACATTTTAACTGAGTCGTTAAGTCATCGTTAGTCGTTACATGTAAGTGTTGTTTTGAAACCTTTAGGTTAACGATCTTGTTAAATGTTGTTAACCCAATGTTTATAATAACAAAAGAGATTTTAAATTATTATATTATCATGATATTATGATGTACGAATATCTCTTAATATGATATATATACATTAAATGTCGTTACAACGATAAACGTTACATATATGTCTCGTTTCAAAATCATTAAGTTAGTAGTCTTGTTTTTACATATGTAGTTCATTGTTAATATAATTAATGATATGTTTACTTATCATAATATCATGTTAACTATATATATAACCATATATATGTCATCATATAGTTTTTTACAAGTTTTAACGTTCGTGAATCACCGGTCAACTTGGGTGGTCAATTGTCTATATGAAACCTATTTCAATTAATCAAGTCTTAACAAGTTTGATTGCTTAACATGTTGGAAACATTTAATCATGTAAACATCAATCTCAATTAATATATATAAACATGGAAAAGTTCGGGTCACTACAGTACCTACCCGTTAAATAAATTTCGTCCCGAAATTTTAAGCTGTTGAAGGTGTTGACGAATCTTCTGGAAATAGATGCGGGTATTTCTTCTTCATCTGATCTTCACGCTCCCAGGTGAACTCGGGTCCTCTACGAGCATTCCATCGAACCTTAACAATTGGTATCTTGTTTTGCTTAAGTCTTTTAACCTCACGATCCATTATTTCGACGGGTTCTTCGATGAATTGGAGTTTTTCGTTGATTTGGATTTCATCTAACGGAATAGTGAGATCTTCTTTAGCAAAACATTTCTTCAAATTCGAGACGTGGAAAGTGTTATGTACAGCCGCGAGTTGTTGAGGTAACTCAAGTCGGTAAGCTACTGGTCCGACACGATCAATAATCTTGAATGGTCCAATATACCTTGGATTTAATTTCCCTCGTTTACCAAATCGAACAACGCCTTTCCAAGGTGAAACTTTAAGCATGACCATCTCTCCAATTTCAAATTCTATATCTTTTCTTTTAATGTCAGCGTAGCTCTTTTGTCGACTTTGGGCGGTTTTCAACCGTTGTTGAATTTGGATGATCTTCTCGGTAGTTTCTTGTATAATCTCCGGACCCGTAATCTGTCTATCCCCCACCTCACTCCAACAAATCGGAGACCTGCACTTTCTACCATAAAGTGCTTCAAACGGCGCCATCTCAATGCTTGAATGGTAGCTGTTGTTGTAGGAAAATTCTGCTAACGGTAGATGTCGATCCCAACTGTTTCCGAAATCAATAACACATGCTCGTAGCATGTCTTCAAGCGTTTGTATCGTCCTTTCGCTCTGCCCATCAGTTTGTGGATGATAGGCAGTACTCATGTCTAGACGAGTTCCTAATGCTTGCTGTAATGTCTGCCAGAATCTTGAAATAAATCTGCCATCCCTATCAGAGATAATAGAGATTGGTATTCCATGTCTGGAGACGACTTCCTTCAAATACAGTCGTGCTAACTTCTCCATCTTGTCATCTTCTCTTATTGGTAAGAAGTGTGCTGATTTGGTAAGACGATCAACTATTACCCAAATAGTATCAAAACCACTTGCAGTCCTTGGCAATTTAGTGATGAAATCCATGGTAATGTTTTCCCATTTCCATTCCGGGATTTCGGGTTGTTGAAGTAGGCCTGAAGGTTTCTGATGCTCAGCTTTGACCTTAGAACACGTCAAACATTCTCCTACGTATTTAGCAACATCGGCTTTCATACCCGGCCACCAAAAATGTTTCTTGAGATCCTTGTACATCTTCCCCGTTCCAGGATGTATTGAGTATCTGGTTTTATGAGCTTCTCTAAGTACCATTTCTCTCATATCTCCAAATTTTGGTACCCAAATCCTTTCAGCCCTATACCGGGTTCCGTCTTCCCGAATATTAAGATGCTTCTCCGATCCTTTGGGTATTTCATCCTTTAAATTTCCCTCTTTTAAAACTCCTTGTTGCGCCTCCTTTATTTGAGTAGTAATGTTATTATGAATCATTATATTCATAGATTTTACTCGAATGGGTTCTCTATCCTTCCTGCTCAAGGCATCGGCTACCACATTTGCCTTCCCCGGGTGGTAACGAATCTCAAAATCGTAATCATTCAATAATTCAATCCACCTACGCTGCCTCATATTCAGTTGTTTCTGATTAAATATGTGTTGAAGACTTTTGTGGTCGGTATATATAATACTTTTGACCCCATATAAGTAGTGCCTCCAAGTCTTTAATGCAAAAACAACTGCGCCTAATTCCAAATCATGCGTCGTATAATTTTGTTCGTGAATCTTCAATTGTCTAGACGCATAAGCAATCACCTTCGTTCGTTGCATTAATACACAACCGAGACCTTGCTTTGATGCGTCACAATAAATCACAAAATCATCATTCCCTTCAGGCAATGACAATATAGGTGCCGTAGTTAGCTTTTTCTTCAATAACTGAAACGCTTTCTCTTGTTCATCATTCCATTCAAATTTCTTCCCTTTATGCGTTAATGCAGTCAAGGGTTTTGCTATTCTGGAAAAGTCTTGGATGAACCTTCTGTAGTAACCAGCTAGTCCTAAAAACTGGCGTATGTGTTTCGGAGTTTTCGGGGTTTCCCACTTTTCAACAGTTTCTATCTTTGCCGGATCCACCTTAATACCTTCTTTGTTCACTATGTGACCGAGGAATTGAACTTCTTCCAACCAAAATGCACACTTTGAAAACTTAGCGTACAATTCTTCCTTCCTCAATACTTCTAACACCTTTCTCAAATGTTCACCGTGTTCTTGGTCATTCTTTGAGTAAATAAGTATGTCATCAATGAAAACAATGACAAACTTGTCAAGGTATGGTCCACACACTCGGTTCATAAGGTCCATGAACACAGCTGGTGCATTAGTTAAACCAAACGGCATGACCATAAACTCGTAATGACCGTAACGTGTTCTGAAAGCAGTCTTTGGAATATCATCTTCTTTCACCCGCATTTGATGATACCCGGAACGTAAGTCAATCTTTGAATAAACAGACGAGCCTTGTAGTTGATCAAATAAGTCGTCGATTCTCGGTAGTGGGTAGCGGTTCTTGATGGTAAGTTTGTTCAACTCTCGGTAGTCGATACACAACCTGAATGTACCATCTTTCTTCTTGACAAACAAAACAGGAGCTCCCCACGGTGATGTGCTTGGTCGAATGAAACCACGCTCTAAAAGTTCTTGTAATTGGCTTTGCAGTTCTTTCATCTCGCTGGGTGCGAGTCTGTAAGGAGCACGAGCTATTGGTGCAGCTCCTGGTACAAGATCTATTTGAAATTCAACGGATCGATGTGGGGGTAATCCCGGTAATTCTTTCGGAAATACATCGGGAAATTCTTTTGCAATGGGAACATCATTGATGCTCTTTTCTTCAGTTTGTACTTTCTCGACGTGTGCTAGAACAGCATAGCAACCTTTTCTTATTAGTTTTTGTGCCTTCAAATTACTAATAAGATGTAGCTTCGTGTTGCCCTTTTCTCCGTACACCATTAAGGGTTTTCCTTTTTCTCGTATAATGCGAATTGCATTTTTGTAACAAACGATCTCCGCTTTCACTTCTTTCAACCAGTCCATACCGATTATCACATCAAAACTCCCTAACTCTACTGGTATCAAATCAATCTTAAATGTTTCGCTAACCAGTTTAATTTCTCGATTCCGACATATATTATCTGCTGAAATTAATTTACCATTTGCTAATTCGAGTAAAAATTTACTATCCAAAGGCGTCAATGGACAACTTAATTTAGCACAAAAATCTCTACTCATATAGCTTCTATCCGCACCCGAATCAAATAAAACGTAAGCAGATTTATTGTCAATAAGAAACGTACCCGTAACAAGCTCCGGGTCTTCCTGTGCCTCTACCGCATTAATATTGAAAACTCTTCCACGGCCTTGTCCATTCGTGTTCTCCTGGTTCGGGCAATTTCTAATAATGTGGCCTGGTTTTCCACATTTATAACAAACTACATTGGCATAACTTGCTCCGACACTACTTGCTCCGCCATTACTCGTTCCGACACCATTTGTTCCTTTCGTTCTATTAACCCCTGGTCCGTAGACCTCACACTTCGCCGCGCTATGACCATTTCTTTTACACTTGTTGCAAAATTTGGTGCAGAACCCCGAGTGATTCTTTTCACACCTTTGGCATAGTTGCTTCTGATTGTTGTTGTTGTTGCGGTTATTATTGTTGTTGGGATGATTGTTGTAGTTGTTGTTGTTGTTGTTGTTGTTGTTGTTGTTGTTGGGCCGTTTGTTGTAGTTGCGATTGATGTTGCGATTGTTGGGATAATTGTTGCGATTATTGTTGTAATTGCTGTTGTTGTTGTATTGGTGATTCTTATCACCGTTTTCCTCCCACTTTCTTTTGACTTGCTTCACATTGGCCTCTTCAGCAGTCTGTTCTTTAATTCTTTCTTCAATCTGGTTCACTAGTTTGTGAGCCATTCTACATGCCTGTTGTATGGAGGCGGGCTCGTGTGAACTTATATCTTCTTGGATTCTTTCCGGTAATCCTTTCACAAACGCGTCGATCTTCTCTTCCTCATCTTCGAATGCTCCCGGACACAATAGGCACAATTCTGTGAATCGTCTTTCGTACGTGGTAATATCAAATCCTTGGGTTCGTAACCCTCTAAGTTCTGTCTTGAGCTTATTGACCTCGGTTCTGGGACGGTACTTCTCGTTCATCAAGTGCTTGAATGCTGACCACGGTAGTGCGTACGCATCATCTTGTCCCACTTGCTCTAGATAGGTATTCCACCATGTTAACGCAGAACCTGTGAAGGTATGCGTAGCGTACTTCACTTTGTCCTCTTCAGTACACTTACTTATGGCAAACACCGATTCAACCTTCTCGGTCCACCGTTTCAATCCGATCGGTCCTTCGGTTCCATCAAATTCCAAAGGTTTGCAGGCAGTGAATTCTTTGTAGGTGCATCCTACACGATTTCCTGTACTGCTAGATCCAAGGTTATTGTTGGTATGTAGCGCAGCCTGTACTGCGGCTATGTTTGAAGCTAGAAAAGTACGGAATTCCTCTTCATTCATATTCACGGTGTGTCGAGTAGTCGGTGCCATTTCCTTCAAAATAGTTAAATGGAACAAGTTAATCATACAGAATATTAAGAGTAGTTAATAGTATTTCGTAGCATAATATGAACTCATTTATAAAAGCTTTTTCTTCATATTAGCGTTTTATAAGTTTAAATTCGGGTAGTACCTACCCGTTAAGTTCATACTTAGTAGCTAATATACAATTCAACTACTACAATTCTATATGAAAAACTGATTATAATAATATTTCGCGTTCAAACTTTTATACAATATTTTACAAACTTACAATACCGCTTATTTTACATAAAGCATGAAATATAGCACACAATAACTTTGATACAAGATAGTTGTGAAGACAATTCTAGCTAGTACACAAGTCGTTCAGCAAAGGCAATAAAGACACGTAATTCATACGTCCAGAAACAAGTCATGCATTCTGGTTTTACTAGGACTACTTCCCATCCTTGGTCTTGTGCAACATAACCGTTATGGCCGTTGATAAGACAGCGTGTTGTAACGTCATCAAAGGGACGAGGGTTACGTAATGTCCAACAGTCCCGTAATAATCTAAAAACCTCATTTCTTACCCCAATTACCGACTCCGTCACTTGTGGAAACGTTTTGTTTAATAGTTTTAGCCCGATGTTCTTGTTCTCACTTTGGTGAGAAGCGAACATTACTAATCCGTAAGCATAACATGCTTCTTTATGTTGCATGTTAGCCGCTTTTTCTAAATCACGAAGTCCAATATACGGATATATTGAGTCAAAATAATTTCTTAACCCGTTGCGTAAAATAGCATTTGGGTTCCCCGCAATATATGCGTCAAAGTAAACACATCGTAACTTATGGGTTTCCCAATGTGATATCCCCCATCTTTCAAACGAAAGTCTCTTATAAACCAAGACATTCTTGGAACGTTCTTCGAATGTCTTACAAACTGATCTCGCCTTAAATAGTTGTGCCGAAGAATTCTGGCCGACTCTAGACAAGATTTCATCAATCATGTCTCCGGGTAGGTCTCTTAAAATATTGGGTTGTCTATCCATTTTGTGTTTTTAAACTGTAAAATAGACAAGAGTTAGATTCATAAAAAAAATACTTATTAATACAAGCAATTTTTACATATATCATAAAGCATAAGAACACTATATTCCATATATTACACCACACGAACACAACTATCTTATTCCGACTCGCTCGTTTCTTCTTCTTCGGTTTTGGTTCGTTTTGCCAAGTTTCTAGGGATATATGATGTTCCCCTAATACGATCCGTCGTTGTCCACATTGGTTTAGAAAAACCTGGTGGTTTAGAGGTTCCCGGGTCATTGTTACAACTTAAGGACTTCGGGGGTTGACGATACATATAAAGTTCATCGGGGTTGGAATTAGATTTCTCTATATTTATGCCCTTTCCCTTATTATTTTCTTTTGCCTTTTTAAATTCAGTTGGGGTAATTTCTATAACATCATCGGAATTCTCGTCGGAATCCGATTCATCGGAGAATTGGTAATCCTCCCAATATTTTGCTTCCTTGGCGGAAACACCATTGACCATAATTAACTTTGGTCGGTTGGTTGAGGATTTTCTTTTACTTAACCGTTTTATTATTTCCCCCACCGGTTCTACTTCTTCATCCGGTTCCGATTCTTCTTCCGGTTCCGATTCTTCTTCCGGTTCCGACTCTTCTTCCGGTTCCTCTTCGGGAACTTGTGAATCAGTCCACAAATCATTCCAATTTACATTTGACTCTTCATTATTATTAGGTGAGTCAATGGGACTTGTTCTAGAGGTAGACATCTATCACATAATATCAAACACGTTAAGAGATTAATATATCACATAATATTCATATGTTAAAAATATATAGTTTCCAACAAAAATGTTAAGCAATCATTTTTAAAGAAAACACGGTCGAAGTCCAGACTCACTAATGCATCCTAACAAACTCGATAAGACACACTAATGCAAATTTTCTGGTTCTCTAAGACCAACGCTCTGATACCAACTGAAATGTCCCGTTCTTATTGATTAAAAACGTTCCATATTAATTGATTTCGTTGCGAGGTTTTGACCTCTATATGAGACGTTTTTCAAAGACTGCATTCATTTTTAAACAAACCATAACCTTTATTTCATCAATAAAGGTTTAAAAAGCTTTACGTAGATTATCAAATAATGATAATCTAAAATATCCTGTTTACACACGACCATTACATAATGGTTTACAATACAAATATGTTACAACAAAATAAGTTTCTTGAATGCAGTTTTTACACAATATCATACAAGCATGGACTCCAAATCTTGTCCTTATTTAAGTATGCGACAGCGGAAGCTCTTAATAATCACCTGAGAATAAACATGCTTAAAACGTCAACAAAAATGTTGGTGAGTTATAGGTTTAACCTATATATATCAAATCGTAACAATAGACCACAAGATTTCATATTTCAATACACATCCCATACATAGAGATAAAAATCATTCATATGGTGAACACCTGGTAACCGACAATAACAAGATGCATATATAAGAATATCCCCATCATTCCGGGACACCCTTCGGATATGATATAAATTTCGAAGTACTAAAGCATCCGGTACTTTAGATGGGGTTTGTTAGGCCCAATAGATCTATCTTTAGGATTCGCGTCAATTAGGGTGTCTGTTCCCTAATTCTTAGATTACCAGACTTAATAAAAAGGGGCATATTCGAATTCGATAATTCAACCATAGAATGTAGTTTCACGTACTTGTGTCTATTTTGTAAATCATTTATAAAACCTGCATGTATTCTCATCCCAAAAATATTAGATTTTAAAAGTGGGACTATAACTCACTTTCACAGATTTTTACTTCGTCGGGAAGTAAGACTTGGCCACTGGTTGATTCACGAACCTATAACAATATATACATATATATCAAAGTATGTTCAAAATATATTTACAACACTTTTAATATATTTTGATGTTTTAAGTTTATTAAGTCAGCTGTCCTCGTTAGTAACCTACAGCTAGTTGTCCACAGTTAGATGTACAGAAATAAATCAATAAATATTATCTTGAATCAATCCACGACCCAGTGTATACGTATCTCAGTATTGATCACAACTCAAACTATATATATTTTGGAATCAACCTCAACCCTGTATAGCTAACTCCAACATTCACATATAGAGTGTCTATGGTTGTTCCGAAATATATATAGATGTGTCGACATGATAGGTCGAAACATTGTATACGTGTCTATGGTATCTCAAGATTACATAATATATAATACAAGTTGATTAAGTTATGGTTGGAATAGATTTGTTACCAATTTTTACGTAGCTAAAATGAGAAAAATTATCCAATCTTGTTTTACCCATAACTTCTTCATTTTAAATCCGTTTTGAGTGAATCAAATTGCTATGGTTTCATATTGAACTCTATTTTATGAATCTAAACAAAAAAAGTATAGGTTTCTAGTCGGAAAAATAAGTTACAAGTCGTTTTTGTAAAGGTAGTCATTTCAGTCGAAAGAACGACGTCTAGATGACCATTTTAGAAAACATACTTCCACTTTGAGTTTAACCATAATTTTTGGATATAGTTTCATGTTCATAATAAAAATCATTTTCTCAGAATAACAACTTTTAAATCAAAGTTTATCATAGTTTTTAATTAACTAACCCAAAACAGCCCGCGGTGTTACTACGACGGCGTAAATCCGGTTTTACGGTGTTTTTCGTGTTTCCAGGTTTTAAATCATTAAGTTAGCATATCATATAGATATAGAACATGTGTTTAGTTGATTTTAAAAGTCAAGTTAGAAGGATTAACTTTTGTTTGCGAACAAGTTTAGAATTAACTAAACTATGTTCTAGTGATTACAAGTTTAAACCTTCGAATAAGATAGCTTTATATGTATGAATCGAATGATGTTATGAACATCATTACTACCTTAAGTTCCTTGGATGAACCTACTGGAAAAGAGAAAAATGGATCTAGCTTCAATGGATCCTTGGATGGCTCAAAGTTCTTGAAGCAAAATCATGACACGAAAACAAGTTCAAGTAAGATCATCACTTGAAATAAGATTGTTATAGTTATAGAAATTGAACCAAAGTTTGAATATGATTATTACCTTGTATTAGAATGATAACCTCCTGTAAGAAACAAAGATTTCTTGAGGTTGGATGATCACCTTACAAGATTGGAAGTGAGCTAGCAAACTTGAAAGTATTCTTGATTTTATGAAACTAGAACTTTTGGAATTTATGAAGAACACTTAGAACTTGAAGATAGAACTTGAGAGAGTTCAATTAGATGAAGAAAATTGAAGAATGAAAGTGTTTGTAGGTGTTTTTGGTCGTTGGTGTATGGATTAGATATAAAGGATATGTAATTTTGTTTTCATGTAAATAAGTCATGAATGATTACTCATATTTTTGTAATCTTATGAGATATTTCATGCTAGTTGCCAAATGATGGTTCCCACATGTGTTAGGTGACTCACATGGGCTGCTAAGAGCTGATCATTGGAGTGTATATACCAATAGTACATACATCTAAAAGCTGTGTATTGTACGAGTACGAATACGGGTGCATACGAGTAGAATTGTTGATGAAACTGAACGAGAATGTAATTGTAAGCATTTTTGTTAAGTAGAAGTATTTTGATAAGTGTATTGAAGTCTTTCAAAAGTGTATAAATACATATTAAAACACTACATGTATATACATTTTAACTGAGTCGTTAAGTCATCGTTAGTCGTTACATGTAAGTGTTGTTTTGAAACCTTTAGGTTAACGATCTTGTTAAATGTTGTTAACCCAATGTTTATAATAACAAAAGAGATTTTAAATTATTATATTATCATGATATTATGATGTACGAATATCTCTTAATATGATATATATACATTAAATGTCGTTACAACGATAAACGTTACATATATGTCTCGTTTCAAAATCATTAAGTTAGTAGTCTTGTTTTTACATATGTAGTTCATTGTTAATATAATTAATGATATGTTTACTTATCATAATATCATGTTAACTATATATATAACCATATATATGTCATCATATAGTTTTTTACAAGTTTTAACGTTCGTGAATCACCGGTCAACTTGGGTGGTCAATTGTCTATATGAAACCTATTTCAATTAATCAAGTCTTAACAAGTTTGATTGCTTAACATGTTGGAAACATTTAATCATGTAAACATCAATCTCAATTAATATATATAAACATGGAAAAGTTCGGGTCACTACAAACTACTCTTCATAGGAAAACCAGTTGAAACCAGGGATCGTAAAAACCAAACCTTAATACAACGTGAAACCCTAACTATCCAAATTCATGAGAACACTCAAGGACGTACCTTCACTTATTCATAGCATTGACATCTCCGGTCTCGAGTGAGAGGCATCGATTATTACTTCCAACTAAATTTCGGGACGAAATTTCTTTTGAGGTGTGGATAATGTAACATCCCGCATTTTTCCGTTAAATTATTTTAACGCCCGTCTTTTTCTTTTTAAATAATACCCTTCGTGTCTAGATTCGTATCCTTTGTTAAGTAACATTTTAAATATTCTCGTTATCGGATTTTAATATCTCCCGTACTCCCGTGAAATTTAAAATAATTCGTTCGGTTATTTCCCGCACCCGATTCATAGTTGAGGGACCAAACTTGCCAAGGGTTCAAACCTTTGACTAGGTCAAAGGGTCAAACCCTTTCCACCCTTTCATTATCACCTCCTCCATTTTATTACTTCCTCCATTTTCTCTCTAACTCCAAACACAAAGATTCATCATCCATTTATGATCTAGCGGGTATTTTGCAAAACAAATTACATATTTGAGCTCCTTACAACTTCCTCTTCGTTTTGGTACCAACTTCATCTCATTTGGGTAACATTTCTAAAACAGTAGATTTCTTTAAATTCGTGTTCTTGACTTATAAAGTAGTTAATTAGTGTCTATGGCTCATTGTGATGTCGTGTATGTAATTTGTATGCTCGATTTGTTGTTTTTGGTGTAACTAGTTCATTATGAAAATTGCTTGCTAAATCTTTGATTTTGGATGATTAAAAGTTGTTTAATTGTTAAAGTTCATGTATTAAATGTGTTACTAGCGTCATTAGCTTCAATTTGATGTGTAAGTTGATTAAGAAAACTTCAAAAACATGATTATTGATTTTGAGATGTTTGACTAGGGTTTGATAGTTCTTGACATGAATTTTTGGATGCTTGAATACCATGAAATGTTAATTGTTAGTGTTTAGTAGTAATGTATGCTTCATTACCTTCAAAACGGCATATCACATGTGTGAATTGGATTCCCGAAACTTAAAATGCATTTGATGAACTTGAAACTTTGAAAATGGATTCTTAATGATCACTTGACAGAAAATCGGTTATTGAAATTGATGTTTTTGTTTGATGAAACGTGTTTAGTTGTTTTCCTTGTCAAATTACCTTTCCAACGATATATAGTATGCATTTTGGATGTTTTCGGTTCATAAAATATGTTAATTTGAGTTTTGGTTCGTGACTTGGTCTATTTTTCTGCAAACAGCAAAAATTCCAGGTATGCGCGCCGTGCAACCTCAGCGCGCCGCGCAAAACAGAAATCCCAGATATTTGCCCCCTTTAGTTGAGTTCTGACCCGGATTTACACTAGGGTGCGCGCCGCGCAACCCATAGCGCGCCGCGCATATGCCCAGCTCATTTTTGTTTTTATTTTTCCTTTCACAAAATGTTTCCCGCTTAACCGTAACTCCGATTAACATGAAACTTGGCCATTCTGCTCATAAATGATTTCTCATCATGGGAAAATTGTAGGATACCCGACCCCGTTGAAACTTGACTTTGACCAAGTTTGACTTTTAGTCAAACTTAACCAAACAATTATACGATCGTTCTAACATGCTTAATTACTTGTATCGTGCATGAAACTTGACTAATTGATTCACATGCTACATAATCGAGTCGTAACGAGCCATAGGACTAATTGAACATCTTTGACCGTTTGTGTTTACCGTTATTGATATAACCTATATGTTTAGGTCAAGACTAGCTTTGTCTTTGCACGCGTTTACTTGTTGAAGTACTTTATTAACTCTTGCACGCAAGGTGAGATCATAGTCCCACTTTTTACTCATTTGAACTTACTTTTGGGATGAGAAAACATAAACGATTCTTTTGAACTAAGTGAACACAAGAACGGGAAAACAAACATTCTACATACGAGTTTAGAACAAAATCCTCAATTCAATTATCATTAGTTACATTTGCAGGGTGTAAGTGTAGGCGTGAACTTATGTTGTATGGCCATATGGGTTTGACAACCCTCATCTTTGACGGTTCGCTACCGTCTACGGATGAAATATATTTTCGGGAAACAGTGTTGTTCTAGCACTAATTAATGGGGTATTCAACGGACGGAATGTTAAGCTTTGATAATTGGGTGCTCGTGAATATTAACTTTAGAATGTATTACTATTATTTCAACTTTGCAAACCTTGTGGTTCGACTTACTTACTTTTACTCACTTACTTACTTAAACCTATGATTTCACCAACGTTTTTCGTTGACAGATTTCTATGTTTTTCTCAGGGCTTGCACGATATGTGAAACATGCTTCCGCTCACTATTTGATACTTGCATTGGATGTCGAGTATACATGCATTTCATGGAGCGTCTTTGACTTTACTTTAAACCGTGTCGCCTAGATTTCATTTGTACTTATAACCTTGTAACTTAACCTATGGTTGAACTATTCTTGTAAACTTTGAAAACAATCTTTATTTTGAAATGAAGGCGACATATTTTGGTCAAACGTTGTCATAAAGACTTATGACCAGGTAATGGGACCCACGTAGACGACGTCGTCACTTGACGATTTGTCGGGGTCGCTACAGGTAGTGCGTAAGCATCATCTTGTCCCACTTGCTCTAGATAGGTATTCCACCATGTTAACGCAGAACCTGTGAAGGTATGCGTAGCGTACTTCACTTTGTCCTCTTCAGTACACTTACTTATGGCAAACACCGATTCGACCTTCTCGGTCCACCGTTTCAATTCGATCGGTCCTTCGGTTCCATCAAATTCCAAAGGTTTGCAGGCAGTGAATTCTTTGTAGGTGCATCCTACACGATTTCCTGTACTGCTAGATCCAAGGTTATTGTTGGTATGTAGCGCAGCCTGTACTGCGGCTATGTTTGAAGCTAGAAAAGTACGTAATTCCTCTTCATTCATATTCACGGTGTGTCGAGTAGTCGGTGCCATTTCCTTCAAAATAGTCAAATGGAACAAGTTAATCATACAGAATATTAAGAGTAGTTAATAGTATTTCGTAGCATAATATGAACTCATTTATAAAAGCTTTTTCTTCATATTAGAGTTTTATAAGTTTAAATTCGGGTAGTACCTACCCGTTAAGTTCATACTTAGTAGCTAATATACAATTCAACTACTACAATTCTATATGAAAAACTGATTATAATAATATTTCGCATTCAAACTTTTATACAATATTTTACAAACTTACAATACCGCTTATTTTACATAAAGCATGAAATATAGCACACAATAACTTTGATACAAGATAGTTGTGAAGATAATTCTAGCTAGTACACAAGTCGTTCAGCAAAGGCAATAAAGACACGTAATTCATACGTCCAGAAACAAGTCATGTATTCTGGTTTTACTAGGACTACTTCCCATCCTTGGTCTTGTGGAACATAACCGTTATGGTCGTTGATAAGACAGCGTGTTGTAACGTCATCAAAGGGACGAGGGTTACGTAATGTCCAACAGTCCCGTAATAATCTAAAAACCTCATTTCTTACCCCAATTACCGACTCCGTCACTTGTGGAAACGTTTTGTTTAATAGTTGTAGCCCGATGTTCTTGTTCTCACTTTGGTGAGAAGCGAACATTACTAATCCGTAAGCATAACATGCTTCTTTATGTTGCATGTTAGCCGCTTTTTCTAAATCACGAAGCCCAATATTCGGATATATTGAGTCAAAATAATTTCTTAACCCGTTGCGTAAAATAGCATTTGGGTTCCCCGCAATATATGCGTCAAAGTAAACACATCGTAACTTATGGGTTTCCCAATGTGATATCCCCCATCTTTCAAACGAAAGTCTCTTATAAACCAAGACATTCTTGGAACGTTCTTCGAATGTCTTACAAACTGATCTCGCCTTAAATAGTTGTGCCGAGGAATTCTGGCCGACTCTAGACAAGATTTCATCAATCATGTCTCCGGGTAGGTCTCTTAAAATATTGGGTTGTCTATCCATTTTGTGTTTTTAAACTGTAAAATAGACAAGAGTTAGATTCATAAAAAAATACTTATTAATACAAGCAATTTTTACATATATCATAAAGCATAAGAACACTATATTACATATATTACACCACACGAATACAACTATCTTATTCCGACTCGCTCGTTTCTTCTTCTTCGGTTTTGGTTCGTTTTGCCAAGTTTCTAGGGATATATGATGTTCCCCTAATACTAACTGTCGTTTTCCACAACGGTTTAGAAAAACCTGGTGGTTTAGAGGTTCCCGGGTCATTGTTACAACTGAAGGACTTCAGGGGTTGACGATACATATAAAGTTCATCGGGGTTGGAATTAGATTTCTCTATTTTTATGCCCTTTCCCTTATTATTTTCTTTTGCCTTTTTAAATTCAGTTGGGGTAATTTCTATAACATCATCGGAATTCTCGTCGGAATCCGATTCATCAGAGAATTGGTAATCCTCCCAATATTTAGCTTCCTTGGCGGAAACACCATTGACCATAATTAACCTTGGTCGGTTAGTTGAGGATTTTCTTTTACTTAACCGTTTTATTATTTCCCCCACCGGTTCTATTTCTTCATCCGGTTCTGATTCTTCTTCCGGTTCCGATTCTTCTTCCGGTTCCGACTCTTCTTCCGGTTCCTCTTCGGGAACTTGTGAATCAGTCCACGAATCATTCCAATTTACATTTGACTCTTCATTATTATTAGGTGAGTCAATGGGACTTGTTCTAGAGGTAGACATCTATCACATAATATCAAACGCGTTAAGAGATTAATATTTCACATAATATTCACATGTTAAAAATATATAGTTTCCAACAAAATTTGTTAAGCAATCATTTTTCAAGTAAACATGGTCGAAGTCCAGACTCACTAATGCATCATAACAAACTCGATAAGACACACTAATGCAAAATTCTGGTTCTTTAAGACCAACGCTCTGATACCAACTGAAATGTCCCGTTCTTATTGATTAAAAACGTTCCATATTAATTGATTTCGTTGCGAGGTTTTGACCTCTATATGAGACGTTTTTTCAAAGACTGCATTCATTTTAAAACAAACCATAACCTTTATTTCATCAATAAAGGTTTAAAAAGCTTTACATAGATTATCAAATAATGATAATCTAAAATATCCTGTTTACGCACGACCATTACATAATGGTTTACAATACAAATATGTTACAACAAAATAAGTTTCTTGAATGCAGTTTTTACACAATATCATACAAGCATGGACTCCAAATCTCGTCCTTATTTAAGTATGCGACTGCGGAAGCTCTTAATAATCACCTGAGAATAAACATGCTTAAAAACGTCAACAAAAATGTTGGTGAGTTATAGGTTTAACCTATATATATCAAATCATAATAATAGACCACAAGATTTCATATTTCAATACACATCCCATACATAGAGATAAAAATCATTCATATGGTGAACACCTGGTAACCGACATTAACAAGATGCATATATAAGAATATCCCCATCATTCCGGGACACCCTTCGGATATGATATAAATTTCGAAGTACTAAAGCATCCAGTACTTTGGATGGGGTTTGTTAGGCCCAATAGATCTATCTTTAGGATTCGCGTCAATTAGGGTGTCTGTTCCCTAATTCTTAGATTACCAGACTTAATAAAAAGGGGCATATTCGATTTCGATAATTCAACCATAGAATGTAGTTTCACGTACTTGTGTCTATTTTGTAAATCATTTATAAAACCTGCATGTATTCTCATCCCAAAAATATTAGATTTTAAAAGTGGGACTATAACTCACTTTCACAGATTTTTACTTCGTCGGGAAGTAAGACTTGGCCACTGGTTGATTCACGAACCTATAACAATATATACATATATATCAAAGTATGTTCAAAATATATTTATAACACTTTTAATATATTTTGATGTTTTAAGTTTATTAAGTCAGCTGTCCTCGTTAGTAACCTATAACTAGTTGTCCACAGTTAGATGTACAGAAATAAATCGATAAATATTATCTTGAATCAATCCACGACCCAGTGTATACGTATCTCAGTATTGATCACAACTCAAACTATATATATTTTTGAATCAACCTCAACCCTGTATAGCTAACTCCAACATTCACATATAGAGTGTCTATGGTTGTTCCGAAATATATATAGATGTGTCGACATGATAGGTCGAAACATTGTATATGTGTCTATGGTATCTCAAGATTACATAATATACAATACATGTTGATTAAGTTATGGTTGGAATAGATTTGTTACCAATTTTCACGTAGCTAAAATGAGAAAAATTATCCAATCTTGTTTTACCCATAACTTCTTCATTTTAAATCCGTTTTGAGTGAATCAAATTGCTATGGTTTCATATTGAACTCTATTTTATGAATCTAAACATAAAAGTATAGGTTTATAGTCGGAAAAATAAGTTACAAGTTGTTTTTGTAAAGGTAGTCATTTCAGTCGAAAGAACGACGTCTAGATGACCGTTTTAGAAAACATACTTCCACTTTGAGTTTAACCATAATTTTTGGATATAGTTTCATGTTCATAATAAAAATCATTTTCTCAGAATAACAACTTTTAAATCAAAGTTTATCGTAGTTTTTAATTAACTAACCCAAAACAGCCCGCGGTGTTACTACGACGGCGTAAATCCGGTTTTACGGTGTTTTTCGTGTTTCCAGGTTTTAAATCATTAAGTTAGCATATCATATAGATATAGAACATGTGTTTAGTTGATTTTAAAAGTCAAGTTAGAAGGATTAACTTTTGTTTGCGAACAAGTTTAGAATTAACTAAACTATGTTCTAGTGATTACAAGTTTAAACCTTCGAATAAGATAGCTTTATATGTATGAATCGAATGATGTTATGAACATCATTACTACCTTAAGTGTCTTGGATAAACCTACTGTAAAATATAAAAATGGATCTAGCTTCAATGGATCCTTGGATGGCTCGAAGTTCTTGAAGCAAAATCATGACACGAAAACAAGTTCAAGTAAGATCATCACTTGAAATAAGATTGTTATAGTTATAGAAATTGAACCAAAGTTTGAATATGATTATTACCTTGTATTAGAATGATAACCTACTGTAAGAAACAAAGATTTCTTGAGGTTGGATGATCACCTTACAAGATTGGAAGTGAGCTAGCAAACTTGAAAGTATTCTTGATTTTATGAAACTAGAACTTTTGGAATTTATGAAGAACACTTAGAACTTGAAGATAGAACTTGAGAGAGATCAATTAGATGAATAAAATTGAAGAATGAAAGTGTTTGTAGGTGTTTTTGGTCGTTGGTGTATGGATTAGATATAAAGGATATGTAATTTTGTTTTCATGTAAATAAGTCATGAATGATTACTCATATTTTTGTAATTTTATGAGATATTTCATGCTAGTTGCCAAATGATGGTTCCCACATATGTTAGGTGACTCACATGGGCTGCTAAGAGCTGATCATTGAAGTGTATATACCAATAGTACATACATCTAAAAGCTGTGTATTGTACGAGTACGAATACGGGTGCATACGAGTAGAATTGTTGATGAAACTGAACGAGGATGTAATTGTAAGCATTTTTGTTAAGTAGAAGTATTTTGATAAGTGTATTGAAGTCTTTCAAAAGTGTATAAATACATATTAAAACACTACATGTATATACATTTTAACTGAGTCGTTAAGTCATCGTTAGTCGTTACATGCAAGTGTTGTTTTGAAACCTTTAGGTTAACGATCTTGTTAAATGTTGTTAACCCAATGTTTATAATATCAAATGAGATTTTAAATTATTATATTATCATGATATTATCATGTATGAATAACTCTTAATATGATATATATATACATTAAATGTCTTTACAACGATAATCGTTACATATATGTCTCGTTTAAAAATCATTATGTTAGTAGTCTTGTTTTTACATATGTAGTTCATTGTTAATATAATTAATGATATGTTTACTTATCATAGTATCATGTTAACTATATATATATCCATATATGTCATCATATAGTTTTTACAAGTTTTTACGTTCGTGAATCACCGGTCAACTTGGGTGGTCAATTGTCTATATGAAACATATTTCAATTAATCAAGTCTTAACAAGTTTGATTGCTTAACATGTTGGAAACATTTAATCATGTAAATATCAATCTCAATTAATATATATAAACATGGAAAAGTTCGGGTCACTACAGATAAGCTTGCTACTGTGAACAAATTTAGGTCCTATGATCCTTTTTTGTCCAATCATTGTAAATGGGATTTTAACTTGGTACACCCACTGTCTTTTTCTTGTACCATGCACCTTGATTTTTTGTCTACTGTTTTGTCGCATGTGGTGTTTGATGATTTGGTTGAGTACCAAATCGAATGGGCTGTCTCACCTAATGGGGTCTTCTCGGTGTCCGACGCTATTTGCACTTTGATTCATTCTAACGGGGTCATTGTTCCTACTTGGCCGAAAGTTATTTGGGGCAATAGCGTTCCCACAAAAGTCATGTTGTTCCATTGGTTAGCAATTCGCAATTGTATTCCCGTCAAAGAGGTGCTCATTAAAAGACATATTTTACCGGCTTCTCAAGCGAATGTGTGTATTTGGTGTTTGGAAAACACCGAAACTACCATCCATCTTTTGTTACATTGCAAATGGTCTTTTAAAGTATGGGCCGAATTATTCTCTTGGTGGAATATCTCTTGGATTATTCCGGGTTCAATAGAAGCATTCTCGTTTGATTGGTTTTTTGAAATGGGAATCAAAGCTTCTAAGTATTGGAAGCTAATTGGTCCCGCAACTTTTTGGGCGATTTGGTTGGCCCGTAACGATTTCATTTTCAATAGCAAGTTCACGTGTCGCTCGGCTTTAATTCGTAGCATCAAGTTAAAGACGTTTCTTTGGGCTTCAAATCTCAATCTTTGTAATGGCATATAATCTCTCGTGTGGGAGCACAATCCAAGTTTACTTTGTTTTTAATTATTCGCATTGTATTTTTTCATTTTGCCAATCTAGACCGAGCAAGTCTCCGTCATTGTAACTTGTATTGAATCTTCATTGTTTTGATGAAGAGCTTTGCAATTAATACAATTCAATTTTTCGCCTTAAAAAAAATATAATATAAATTAAATAATAATTATGAGTTTGATTATCTTTTTTTTTGAAAGGCCAGCGAAAAACTTGTATTACTAAGTCAAAAGTAGTACAACACGAGTGCTAGGCTAATTATAAAGCCTAAGAGCCAAAAGAACACGAAGTGTTGCAAAGAAAGCAACACATACAATATGTTCATTATCACGAATAGTTAAGATAGCTTCCCGAGTTTGTCAACCAAGTTCGCCATTCCAATTTCTTTTCCGACTTCCCTAATCTATTAGAAATCCACTCGAAGGACATGACTTGGATTTCATTTAGCGCGGTTGGTCCATTCCACCTTTTTTCGTTGAAGACTAAATTGTTTCGATTTTTCCAAATGAGGTAAACGCAAATTCAACTCGTTGCTTGCCAAATTTTAGATCCCTTAGTTGTTGAGGATAAGTTATTGTCTTCATTCAGCAATTCGGCAAGGCTATAACTCGAAAACAATGCAAGTCCCCACCATTTGAATACCCTTTCCCAAATATCGATAACATTCTTACAAAAAACGAGAGAATGGTCAACTAATTCAAGGTCTTTGTCGCAAAGGGGGCATCTAATAGTGTCAAGATCGATGCCCCGTTTATCGAGTTCAACCCGAACCGGAAGCCTTTTTTTTCTCGCTCTCCAAATAAAAACATCGATCTTTTTCGGTGTAAGCTTGTTGCTGATGTGAGCCTTGTAGTGACCCGAACTTTTCCATGTTTATATATATATTAAATGAAATTGTTATTTACATGATTAAGTGTTTCCAACATGTTAAGCAATCAAACTTGTTAAGACTTGATTAATTGAAATAGGTTTCATATAGACAATTGACCACCCAAGTTGACCGGTGATTCACGAACGTTAAAACTTGTAAAAACTATATGATGACATATATATGGATATATATATATAGTTAACATGATATTATGATAAGTAAATATATCATTAAGTATATTAACAATGAACTACATATGTAAAAACAAGACTACTAACTTAATGATTTTGAAACGAGACATATATGTAACGATTATCGTTGTAACGACATTTAATGTATATATATCATATTAAGAGATATTTATACATCATAATATCATGATAATATAATAATTTAAAATCTCATTTGATATTATAAACATTGGGTTAACAACACTTAACAAGATCGTTAACCTAAAGGTTTCAAAACAACACTTACATGTAACGACTAACGATGACTTAACGACTCAGTTAAAATGTATATACATGTAGTGTTTTAATACATATTCATACACTTTTGAAAGACTTCAAGACACTTATCAAAATACTTCTACTTAACAAAAATGCTTACAATTACATCCTCGTTCAGTTTCATCAACAATTCTACTCGTATGCACCCGTATTCGTACTCGTACAATACACAGCTTTTAGATGTATGTACTATTGGTATATACATTCCAATTATCAGATCTTAGCAGCCCATGTGAGTCACCTAACACATGTGGGAACCATCATTTGGCAACTAGCATGAAATATCTCATAAAATTACAAAAATATGAGTAATCATTCATGACTTATTTACATGAAAACAAAATTACATATCCTTATATCTAATCCATACACCAACGACCAAAAACACCTACAAACACTTTCATTCTTCAATTTTCTTCATCTAATTGATCTCTCTCAAGTTCTATCTTCAAGTTCTAAGTGTTCTTCATAAATTCCAAAAGTTCTAGTTTCATAAAATCAAGAATACTTCCAAGATTGCAAGTTTACTTCCAAGTTTTCTAAATCCATTCCAAGTAATCATCCAAGATCAAGAAACCTTTGTTACTTACAGTAGGTTATATTTCTAATACAAGGTAATAATCATATTCAAACTTTAATTCAATTTCTATAACTATAACAATCTTATTTCGAGTGGAAATCTTACTTGAAATTGTTTTCGTGTCATGATTCTGCTTCAAGAACTTTCAAGCCATCCAAGGATCCTTTGAAGCTAGATCCATTTTTCTCATTTCTAGTAGGTTTATCCAAGGAACTTTAGGTAGTAATGATATTCATAACATCATTCGATTCATACATAAAAAGCTGTCTTATTCAACGTTATAAACTTGTAATCACTAGAACATAGTTTAGTTAATTCTAAACTTGTTCGCAAATAAAGTTAATCCTTCTAACTAGACTTTTAAAATCAACTAAACACATATTCTATATCTATATGATATGCTAACTTAATGATTTAAAACTCGAAAACACGATAAACACCATAAAACTGGATATACGCCGTCGTAGTAAAATCGGGGGCTGTTTTGGTTGGGATAATTAAAAGCTAAGAAGAACTTTGATTTAAAAGCTATACTTCAGGAAAAATTATTTTTCTTATGAACATGAAACTATATCCAAAAATCATGGTTAAACTCGAAGTGAAAGTATGTTTTTCAAAATGGTCATCAAGATGTCGTTCTTTCGACGGAAATGACTACCTCTTTCAAAAATGACTTGTAACTTGTATTTCCAACTATAAACTTATACTTTTTCTATTTAGATTCATAAATTTAAGTTCAATACGAAACCGTGGCCACTGGAATCACTCAAAACGGATTAGAAACGAAGAAATGGCGAGTAAAACAAGATTGATAAAAACTACTCATTTTACCTACGTGAAAGTTAGTAATAAATGAAATGTCCCGTTCTTATTGATTAAAAACGTTCCATATTAATTGATTTCGTTGCGAGGTTTTGACCTCTATATGAGACGTTTTTCAAAGACTGCATTCATTTTAAAACAAACCATAACCTTTATTTCATCAATAAAGGTTTAAAAAGCTTTACGTAGATTATCAAATAATGATAATCTAAAATATCCTGTTTACACACGACCATTACATAATGGTTTACAATACAAATATGTTACAACAAAATAAGTTTCTTGAATGCAGTTTTTACACAATATCATACAAGCATGGACTCCAAATCTTGTCCTTATTTTAGTATGCAACAGCGGAAGCTCTTAATATTCACCTGAGAATAAACATGCTTTAAACGTCAACAAAAATGTTGGTGAGTTATAGGTTTAACCTATATATATCAAATCGTAACAATAGACCACAAGATTTCATATTTCAATACACATCCCATACATAGAGATAAAAATCATTCATATGGTGAACACCTGGTAACCGACATTAACAAGATGCATATATAAGAATATCCCCATCATTCCGGGACACCCTTCGGATATGATATAAATTTCGAAGTACTAAAGCATCCGGTACTTTGGATGGGGTTTGTTAGGCCCAATAGATCTATCTTTAGGATTCGCGTCAATTAGGGTGTCTGTTCCCTAATTCATAGATTACCAGACTTAATAAAAAGGGGCATATTCGATTTCGATAATTCAACCATAGAATGTAGTTTCACGTACTTGTGTCTATTTTGTAAATCATTTATAAAACCTGCATGTATTCTCATCCCAAAAATATTAGATTTTAAAAGTGGGACTATAACTCACTTTCACAGATTTTTACTTCGTCGGGAAGTAAGACTTGGCCACTGGTTGATTCACGAACCTATAACAATATATACATATATATCAAAGTATGTTCAAAATATATTTACAACACTTTTAATATATTTTGATGTTTTAAGTTTATTAAGTCAGCTGTCCTCGTTAGTAACCTACAACTAGTTGTCCACAGTTAGATGTACAGAAATAAATCGATAAATATTATCTTGAATCAATCCACGACCCAGTGTATACGTATCTCAGTATTGATCACAACTCAAACTATATATATTTTGGAATCAACCTCAACCCTGTATAGCTAACTCCAACATTCACATATAGAGTGTCTATGGTTGTTCCGAAATATATATAGATGTGTCGACATGATAGGTCGAAACATTGTATACGTGTCTATGGTATCTCAAGATTACATAATATATAATACAAGTTGATTAAGTTATGGTTGGAATAGATTTGTTACCAATTTTCACGTAGCTAAAATGAGAAAAATTATCCAATCTTGTTTTACCCATAACTTCTTCATTTTAAATCCGTTTTGAGTGAATCAAAT
Organism: Rutidosis leptorrhynchoides; assembly: GCF_046630445.1. Lineage (NCBI taxonomy): Eukaryota > Viridiplantae > Streptophyta > Magnoliopsida > Asterales > Asteraceae > Rutidosis > Rutidosis leptorrhynchoides. The sequence continues at coordinate 599,937,858 of NC_092336.1, read as the reverse complement.
TGCTATGATTTCATATTGAACTCTATTTTATGAATCTAAACAAAAAAAGTATAGGTTTCTAGTCGGAAAAATAAGTTACAAGTCGTTTTTGTAAAGGTAGTCATTTCAGTCGAAAGAACGACGTCTAGGTGACCATTTTAGAAAACATACTTCCACTTTGAGTTTAACCATAATTTTTGGATATAGTTTCATGTTCATAATAAAAATCATTTTCTCAGAATAACAACTTTTAAATCAAAGTTTATCATAGTTTTTAATTAACTAACCCAAAACAGCCCGCGGTGTTACTACGACGGCGTAAATCCGGTTTTACGGTGTTTTTCGTGTTTCCAGGTTTTAAATCATTAAGTTAGCATATCATATAGATATAGAACATGTGTTTAGTTGATTTTAAAAGTCAAGTTAGAAGGATTAACTTTTGTTTGCGAACAAGTTTAGAATTAACTAAACTATGTTCTAGTGATTACAAGTTTAAACCTTCGAATAAGATAGCTTTATATGTATGAATCGAATGATGTTATGAACATCATTACTACCTTAAGTTCCTTGGATGAACCTACTGGAAAAGAGAAAAATGGATCTAGCTTCAATGGATCCTTGGATGGCTCAAAGTTCTTGAAGCAAAATCATGACACGAAAACAAGTTCAAGTAAGATCATCACTTGAAATAAGATTGTTATAGTTATAGAAATTGAACCAAAGTTTGAATATGATTATTACCTTGTATTAGAATGATAACCTACTGTAAGAAACAAAGATTTCTTGAGGTTGGATGATCACCTTACAAGATTGGAAGTGAGCTAGCAAACTTGAAAGTATTCTTGATTTTATGAAACTAGAACTTTTGGAATTTATGAAGAACACTTAGAACTTGAAGATAGAAATTGAGAGAGTTCAATTAGATGAAGAAAATTGAAGAATGAAAGTGTTTGTAGGTGTTTTTGGTCGTTGGTGTATGGATTAGATATAAAGGATATGTAATTTTGTTTTCATGTAAATAAGTCATGAATGATTACTCATATTTTTGTAATCTTATGAGATATTTCATGCTAGTTGCCAAATGATGGTTCCCACATGTGTTAGGTGACTCACATGGGCTGCTAAGAGCTGATCATTGGAGTGTATATACCAATAGTACATACATCTAAAAGCTGTGTATTGTACGAGTACGAATACGGGTGCATACGAGTAGAATTGTTGATGAAACTGAACGAGAATGTAATTGTAAGCATTTTTGTTAAGTAGAAGTATTTTGATAAGTGTATTGAAGTCTTTCAAAAGTGTATAAATACATATTAAAACACTACATGTATATACATTTTAACTGAGTCGTTAAGTCATCGTTAGTCGTTACATGTAAGTGTTGTTTTGAAACCTTTAGGTTAACGATCTTGTTAAATGTTGTTAACCCAATGTTTATAATAACAAAAGAGATTTTAAATTATTATATTATCATGATATTATGATGTACGAATATCTCTTAATATGATATATATACATTAAATGTCGTTACAACGATAAACGTTACATATATGTCTCGTTTCAAAATCATTAAGTTAGTAGTCTTGTTTTTACATATGTAGTTCATTGTTAATATAATTAATGATATGTTTACTTATCATAATATCATGTTAACTATATATATAACCATATATATGTCATCATATAGTTTTTTTTACAAGTTTTAACGTTCGTGAATCACCGGTCAACTTGGGTGGTCAATTGTCTATATGAAACCTATTTCAATTAATCAAGTCTTAACAAGTTTGATTGCTTAACATGTTGGAAACATTTAATCATGTAAACATCAATCTCAATTATTATATATAAACATGGAAAAGTTCGGGTCACTACAGTACCTACCCGTTAAATAAATTTCGTCCCGAAATTTTAAGCTGTTGAAGGTGTTGACGAATCTTCTGGAAATAGATGCGGGTATTTCTTCTTCATCTGATCTTCACGCTCCCAGGTGAACTCGGGTCCTCTACGAGCATTCCATCGAACCTTAACAATTGGTATCTTGTTTTGCTTAAGTCTTTTAACCTCACGATCCATTATTTCGACGGGTTCTTCGATGAATTGGAGTTTTTCGTTGATTTGGATTTCATCTAATGGAATAGTGAGATCTTCTTTAGCAAAACATTTCTTCAAATTCGAGACGTGGAAAGTGTTATGTACAGCCGCGAGTTGTTGAGGTAACTCAAGTCGGTAAGCTACTGGTCCGACACGATCAATAATCTTGAATGGTCCAATATACCTTGGATTTAATTTCCCTCGTTTACCAAATCGAACAACGCCTTTCCAAGGTGAAACTTTAAGCATGACCATCTCTCCAATTTCAAATTCTATATCTTTTCTTTTAATGTCAGCGTAGCTCTTTTGTCGACTTTGGACGGTTTTCAACCGTTGTTGAATTTGGATGATCTTCTCGGTAGTTTCTTGTATAATCTCCGGACCCGTAATCTGTCTATCCCCCACCTCACTCCAACAAATCGGAGACCTGCACTTTCTACCATAAAGTGCTTCAAACGGCGCCATCTCAATGCTTGAATGGTAGCTGTTGTTGTAGGAAAATTCTGCTAACGGTAGATGTCGATCCCAACTGTTTCCGAAATCAATAACACATGCTCGTAGCATATCTTCAAGCGTTTGTATCGTCCTTTCGCTCTGCCCATCAGTTTGTGGATGATAGGCAGTACTCATGTCTAGACGAGTTCCTAATGCTTGCTGTAATGTCTGCCAGAATCTTGAAATAAATCTGCCATCCCTATCAGAGATAATAGAGATTGGTATTCCATGTCTGGAGACGACTTCCTTCAAATACAGTCGTGCTAACTTCTCCATCTTGTCATCTTCTCTTATTGGTAGGAAGTGTGCTGATTTGGTGAGACGATCAACTATTACCCAAATAGTATCAAAACCACTTGCAGTCCTTGGCAATTTAGTGATGAAATCCATGGTAATGTTTTCCCATTTCCATTCCGGGATTTCGGGTTGTTGAAGTAGACCTGATGGTTTCTGATGCTCAGCTTTGACCTTAGAACACGTCAAACATTCTCCTACGTATTTAGCAACATCGGCTTTCATACCCGGCCACCAAAAATGTTTCTTGAGATCCTTGTACATCTTCCCCGTTCCAGGATGTATTGAGTATCTGGTTTTATGAGCTTCTCTAAGTACCATTTCTCTCATATCTCCAAATTTTGGTACCCAAATCCTTTCAGCCCTATACCGGGTTCCGTCTTCCCGAATATTAAGATGCTTCTCCGATCCTTTGGGTATTTCATCCTTTAAATTTCCCTCTTTTAAAACTCCTTGTTGCGCCTCCTTTATTTGAGTAGTAATGTTATTATGAATCATTATATTCATAGATTTTACTCGAATGGGTTCTCTATCCTTCCTGCTCAAGGCATCGGCTACCACATTTGCCTTCCCCGGGTGGTAACGAATCTCAAAATCGTAATCATTCAATAATTCAATCCACCTACGCTGCCTCATATTCAGTTGTTTCTGATTAAATATGTGTTGAAGACTTTTGTGGTCGGTATATATAATACTTTTGACCCCATATAAGTAGTGCCTCCAAGTCTTTAATGCAAAAACAACCGCGCCTAATTCCAAATCATGCGTCGTATAATTTTGTTCGTGAATCTTCAATTGTCTAGACGCATAAGCAATCACCTTCGTTCGTTGCATTAATACACAACCGAGACCTTGCTTTGATGCGTCACAATAAATCACAAAATCATCATTCCCTTCAGGCAATGACAATATAGGTGCCGTAGTTAGCTTTTTCTTCAATAACTGAAACGCTTTCTCTTGTTCATCATTCCATTCAAATTTCTTCCCTTTATGCGTTAATGCAGTCAAGGGTTTTGCTATTCTGGAAAAGTCTTGGATGAACCTTCTGTAGTAACCAGCTAGTCCTAAAAACTGGCGTATGTGTTTCGGAGTTTTCGGGGTTTCCCACTTTTCAACAGTTTCTATCTTTGCCGGATCCACCTTAATACCTTCTTTGTTCACTATGTGACCGAGGAATTGAACTTCTTCCAACCAAAATGCACACTTTGAAAACTTAGCGTACAATTCTTCCTTCCTCAATACTTCTAACACCTTTCTCAAATGTTCACCGTGTTCTTGGTCATTCTTTGAGTAAATAAGTATGTCATCAATGAAAACAATGACAAACTTGTCAAGGTATGGTCCACACACTCGGTTCATAAGGTCCATGAACACAGCTGGTGCATTAGTTAAACCAAACGGCATGACCATAAACTCATAATGACCGTAACGTGTTCTGAAAGCAGTCTTTGGAATATCATCTTCTTTCACCCGCATTTGATGATACCCGGAACGTAAGTCAATCTTTGAATAAACAGACGAGCCTTGTAGTTGATCAAATAAGTCGTCGATTCTCGGTAGTGGGTAGCGGTTCTTGATGGTAAGTTTGTTCAACTCTCGGTAGTCGATACACAACCTGAATGTACCATCTTTCTTCTTGACAAACAAAACAGGAGCTCCCCACGGTGATGTGCTTGGTCGAATGAAACCACGCTCTAAAAGTTCTTGTAATTGGCTTTGCAGTTCTTTCATCTCGCTGGGTGCGAGTCTGTAAGGAGCACGAGCTATTGGTGCAGCTCCTGGTACAAGATCTATTTGAAATTCAACGGATCGATGTGGGGGTAATCCCGGTAATTCTTTCGGAAATACATCGGGAAATTCTTTTGCAATGGGAACATCATTGATGCTCTTTTCTTCAGTTTGTACTTTCTCGACGTGTGCTAGAACAGCATAGCAACCTTTTCTTATTAGTTTTTGTGCCTTCAAATTACTAATAAGATGTAGCTTCGTGTTGCCCTTTTCTCCGTACACCATTAAGGGTTTTCCTTTTTCTCGTATAATGCGAATTGCATTTTTGTAACAAACGATCTCCGCTTTCACTTCTTTCAACCAGTCCATACCGATTATCACATCAAAACTCCCTAACTCTACTGGTATCAAATCAATCTTAAATGTTTCGCTAACCAGTTTAATTTCTCGATTCCGACATATATTATCTGCTGAAATTAATTTACCATTTGCTAATTCGAGTAAAAATTTACTATCCAAAGGCGTCAATGGACAACTTAATTTAGCACAAAAATCTCTACTCATATAGCTTCTATCCGCACCCGAATCAAATAAAACGTAAGCAGATTTATTGTCAATAAGAAACGTACCCGTAACAAGCTCCGGGTCTTCCTGTGCCTCTACCGCATTAATATTGAAAACTCTTCCATGGCCTTGTCCATTCGTGTTCTCCTGGTTCGGGCAATTTCTAATAATGTGGCCTGGTTTTCCACATTTATAACAAACTACATTGGCATAACTTGCTCCGACACTACTTGCTCCGCCATTACTCGTTCCGACACCATTTGTTCCTTTCGTTCTATTAACCCCTGGTCCGTAGACCTCACACTTCGCCGCGCTATGACCATTTCTTTTACACTTGTTGCAAAATTTGGTGCAGAACCCCGAGTGATTCTTTTCACACCTTTGGCATAGTTGCTTCTGATTGTTGTTGTTGTTGTGGTTATTATTGTTGTTGGAATGATTGTTGTAGTTGCTGTTGTTGTTGTTGTTGTTGTTGTTGGGCCGTTTGTTGTAGTTGCGATTGATGTTGCGATTGTTGGGATAATTGTTGCGATTATTGTTGTAATTGCTGTTGTTGTTGTATTGGTGATTCTTATCACCGTTTTCCTCCCACTTTCTTTTGACTTGCTTCACATTGGCCTCTTCAGCAGTCTGTTCTTTAATTCTTTCTTCAATCTGGTTCACTAGTTTGTGAGCCATTCTACATGCCTGTTGTATGGAGGCGGGCTCGTGTGAACTTATATCTTCTTGGATTCTTTCCGGTAATCCTTTCACAAACGCGTCGATCTTCTCTTCCTCATCTTCGAATGCTCCCGGACACAATAGGCACAATTCTGTGAATCGTCTTTCGTACGTGGTAATATCAAATCCTTGGGTTCGTAACCCTCTAAGTTCTGTCTTGAGCTTATTGACCTCGGTTCTGGGACGGTACTTCTCGTTCATCAAGTGCTTGAATGCTGACCACGGTAGTGCGTACGCATCATCTTGTCCCACTTGCTCTAGATAGGTATTCCACCATGTTAACGCAGAACCTGTGAAGGTATGCGTAGCGTACTTCACTTTGTCCTCTTCAGTACACTTACTTATGGCAAACACCGATTCAACCTTCTCGGTCCACCGTTTCAATCCGATCGGTCCTTCGGTTCCATCAAATTCCAAAGGTTTGCAGGCAGTGAATTCTTTGTAGGTGCATCCTACACGATTTCCTGTACTGCTAGATCCAAGGTTATTGTTGGTATGTAGCGCAGCCTGTACTGCGGCTATGTTTGAAGCTAGAAAAGTACGGAATTCCTCTTCATTCATATTCACGGTGTGTCGAGTAGTCGGTGCCATTTCCTTCAAAATAGTTAAATGGAACAAGTTAATCATACAGAATATTAAGAGTAGTTAATAGTATTTCGTAGCATAATATGAACTCATTTATAAAAGCTTTTTCTTCATATTAGCGTTTTATAAGTTTAAATTCGGGTAGTACCTACCCGTTAAGTTCATACTTAGTAGCTAATATACAATTCAACTACTACAATTCTATATGAAAAACTGATTATAATAATATTTCGCGTTCAAACTTTTATACAATATTTTACAAACTTACAATACCGCTTATTTTACATAAAGCATGAAATATAGCACACAATAACTTTGATACAAGATAGTTGTGAAGACAATTCTAGCTAGTACACAAGTCGTTCAGCAAAGGCAATAAAGACACGTAATTCATACGTCCAGAAACAAGTCATGCATTCTGGTTTTACTAGGACTACTTCCCATCCTTGGTCTTGTGCAACATAACCGTTATGGCCGTTGATAAGACAGCGTGTTGTAACGTCATCAAAGGGACGAGGGTTACGTAATGTCCAACAGTGCAGTAATAATCTAAAAACCTCATTTCTTACCCCAATTACCGACTCCGTCACTTGTGGAAACGTTTTGTTTAATAGTTGTAGCCCGATGTTCTTGTTCTCACTTTGGTGAGAAGCGAACATTACTAATCCGTAAGCATAACATGCTTCTTTATGTTGCATGTTAGCCGCTTTTTCTAAATCACGAAGTCCAATATTCGGATATATTGAGTCAAAATAATTTCTTAACCCGTTGCGTAAAATAGCATTTGGGTTCCCCGCAATATATGCATCAAAGTAAACACATCGTAACTTATGGGTTTCCCAATGTGATATCCCCCATCTTTCAAACGAAAGTCTCTTATAAACCAAGACATTCTTGGAACGTTCTTCGAATGTCTTACAAACTGATCTCGCCTTAAATAGTTGTGCCGAGGAATTCTGACCGACTCTAGACAAGATTTCATCAATCATGTCTCCGGGTAGGTCTCTTAAAATATTGGGTTGTCTATCCATTTTGCGTTTTTATACTGTAAAATAGACAAGAGTTAGATTCATAAAAAAAAATACTTATTAATACAAGCAATTTTTACATATATCATAAAGCATAAGCACACTATATTACATATATTACACCACATGAATACAACTATCTTATTCCGACTCGCTTGTTTCTTCTTCTTCGGTTTTGGTTCGTTTTGCCAAGTTTCTAGGGATATATGATTTTCCCCTAATATGAGCCGTCGTTATCCACATTGGTTTAGAAAAACCTGGTGGTTTAGAGGTTCCTGGGTCATTGTTACAACTTAAGGACTTCGGGGGTTGACGATACATATAAAGTTCATCGGGGTTGGAATTAGATTTCTCTATTTTTATGCCCTTTCCCTTATTATTTTCTTTTGCCTTTGTAAATTCAGTTGGGGTAATTTCTATAACATCATCGGAATTCTCGTCGGAATCCGATTCATCGGAGAATTGGTAATCCTCCCAATATTTTGCTTCCTTGGCGGAAACACCATTGACCATAATTAACTTTGGTCGGTTGGTTGAGGATTTTCTTTTACTTAACCGTTTTATTATTTCCCCCACCGGTTCTATTTCTTCATCCGGTTCCGATTCTTCTTCCGGTTCCGATTCTTCTTCCGGTTCCGACTCTTCTTCCGGTTCCTCTTCGGGAACTTGTGAATCAGTCCACAAATCATTCCAATTTACATTTGACTCTTCATTATTATTAGGTGAGTCAATGGGACTTGTTCTAGAGGTAGACATCTATCACATAATATCAAACACGTTAAGAGATTAATATATCACATAATATTCATATGTTAAAAATATATAGTTTCCAACAAAAATGTTAAGCAATCATTTTTAAAGAAAACACGGTCGAAGTCCAGACTCACTAATGCATCCTAACAAACTCGATAAGACACACTAATGCAAATTTTCTGGTTCTCTAAGACCAACGCTCTGATACCAACTGAAATGTCCCGTTCTTATTGATTAAAAACGTTCCATATTAATTGATTTCGTTGCGAGGTTTTGACCTCTATATGAGACGTTTTTCAAAGACTGCATTCATTTTAAAACAAACCATAACCTTTATTTCATCAATAAAGGTTTAAAAAGCTTTACGTAGATTATCAAATAATGATAATCTAAAATATCCTGTTTACACACGACCATTACATAATGGTTTACAATACAAATATGTTACAACAAAATAAGTTTCTTGAATGCAGTTTTTACACAATATCATACAAGCATGGACTCCAAATCTTGTCCTTATTTTAGTATGCAACAGCGGAAGCTCTTAATATTCACCTGAGAATAAACATGCTTTAAACGTCAACAAAAATGTTATTGAGTTATAGGTTTAACCTATATATATCAAATCGTAACAATAGACCACAAGATTTCATATTTCAATACACATCCCATACATAGAGATAAAAATCATTCATATGGTGAACACCTGGTAACCGACATTAACAAGATGCATATATAAGAATATCCCCATCATTCCGGGACACCCTTCGGATATGATATAAATTTCGAAGTACTAAAGCATCCGGTACTTTGGATGGGGTTTGTTAGGCCCAATAGATCTATCTTTAGGATTCGCGTCAATTAGGGTGTCTGTTCCCTAATTCATAGATTACCAGACTTAATAAAAAGGGGCATATTCGATTTCGATAATTCAACCATAGAATGTAGTTTCACGTACTTGTGTCTATTTTGTAAATCATTTATAAAACCTGCATGTATTCTCATCCCAAAAATATTAGATTTTAAAAGTGGGACTATAACTCACTTTCACAGATTTTTACTTCGTCGGGAAGTAAGACTTGGCCACTGGTTGATTCACGAACCTATAACAATATATACATATATATCAAAGTATGTTCAAAATATATTTACAACACTTTTAATATATTTTGATGTTTTAAGTTTATTAAGTCAGCTGTCCTCGTTAGTAACCTACAACTAGTTGTCCACAGTTAGATGTACAGAAATAAATCGATAAATATTATCTTGAATCAATCCACGACCCAGTGTATACGTATCTCAGTATTGATCACAACTCAAACTATATATATTTTGGAATCAACCTCAACCCTGTATAGCTAACTCCAACATTCACATATAGAGTGTCTATGGTTGTTCCGAAATATATATAGATGTGTCGACATGATAGGTCGAAACATTGTATACGTGTCTATGGTATCTCAAGATTACATAATATATAATACAAGTTGATTAAGTTATGGTTGGAATAGATTTGTTACCAATTTTCACGTAGCTAAAATGAGAAAAATTATCCAATCTTGTTTTACCCATAACTTCTTCATTTTAAATCCGTTTTGAGTGAATCAAATTGCTATGATTTCATATTGAACTCTATTTTATGAATCTAAACAAAAAAAGTATAGGTTTCTAGTCGGAAAAATAAGTTACAAGTCGTTTTTGTAAAGGTAGTCATTTCAGTCGAAAGAACGACGTCTAGGTGACCATTTTAGAAAACATACTTCCACTTTGAGTTTAACCATAATTTTTTGATATAGTTTCATGTTCATAATAAAAATCATTTTCTCAGAATAACAACTTTTAAATCAAAGTTTATCATAGTTTTTAATTAACTAACCCAAAACAGCCCGCGGTGTTACTACGACGGCGTAAATCCGGTTTTACGGTGTTTTTCGTGTTTCCAGGTTTTAAATCATTAAGTTAGCATATCATATAGATATAGAACATGTGTTTAGTTGATTTTAAAAGTCAAGTTAGAAGGATTAACTTTTGTTTGCGAACAAGTTTAGAATTAACTAAACTATGTTCTAGTGATTACAAGTTTAAACCTTCGAATAAGATAGCTTTATATGTATGAATCGAATGATGTTATGAACATCATTACTACCTTAAGTTCCTTGGATGAACCTACTGGAAAAGAGAAAAATGGATCTAGCTTCAATGGATCCTTGGATGGCTCAAAGTTCTTGAAGCAAAATCATGACACGAAAACAAGTTCAAGTAAGATCATCACTTGAAATAAGATTGTTATAGTTATAGAAATTGAACCAAAGTTTGAATATGATTATTACCTTGTATTAGAATGATAACCTACTGTAAGAAACAAAGATTTCTTGAGGTTGGATGATCACCTTACAAGATTGGAAGTGAGCTAGCAAACTTGAAAGTATTCTTGATTTTATGAAACTAGAACTTTTGGAATTTATGAAGAACACTTAGAACTTGAAGATAGAAATTGAGAGAGTTCAATTAGATGAAGAAAATTGAAGAATGAAAGTGTTTGTAGGTGTTTTTGGTCGTTGGTGTATGGATTAGATATAAAGGATATGTAATTTTGTTTTCATGTAAATAAGTCATGAATGATTACTCATATTTTTGTAATCTTATGAGATATTTCATGCTAGTTGCCAAATGATGGTTCCCACATGTGTTAGGTGACTCACATGGGCTGCTAAGAGCTGATCATTGGAGTGTATATACCAATAGTACATACATCTAAAAGCTGTGTATTGTACGAGTACGAATACGGGTGCATACGAGTAGAATTGTTGATGAAACTGAACGAGAATGTAATTGTAAGCATTTTTGTTAAGTAGAAGTATTTTGATAAGTGTATTGAAGTCTTTCAAAAGTGTATAAATACATATTAAAACACTACATGTATATACATTTTAACTGAGTCGTTAAGTCATCGTTAGTCGTTACATGTAAGTGTTGTTTTGAAACCTTTAGGTTAACGATCTTGTTAAATGTTGTTAACCCAATGTTTATAATAACAAAAGAGATTTTAAATTATTATATTATCATGATATTATGATGTACGAATATCTCTTAATATGATATATATACATTAAATGTCGTTACAACGATAAACGTTACATATATGTCTCGTTTCAAAATCATTAAGTTAGTAGTCTTGTTTTTACATATGTAGTTCATTGTTAATATAATTAATGATATGTTTACTTATCATAATATCATGTTAACTATATATATAACCATATATATGTCATCATATAGTTTTTTTTTACAAGTTTTAACGTTCGTGAATCACCGGTCAACTTGGGTGGTCAATTGTCTATATGAAACCTATTTCAATTAATCAAGTCTTAACAAGTTTGATTGCTTAACATGTTGGAAACATTTAATCATGTAAACATCAATCTCAATTATTATATATAAACATGGAAAAGTTCGGGTCACTACAATAAATCTATTCCAACCATAATCTAATCAACTTATATTGTATATTATGTAATCTTGAGATACCATAGACACGTATACAATGTTTCGACCTATCATGTCAACCCATCTATATATATATATATATTGCGGAACAACCATAGACACTCAATATGTGAATGTTGGAGTTAGCTATACAGGGTTGAGGTTGATTCCAAAATATATATATAGTTTGAGTTGTGATCAATACTGAGATACGTATACACTGGGTCGTGGATTGATTCAAGATAATATTTATCGATTTATTTCTGTACATCTAACTGTGGACAACTAGTTGTAGGTTACTAACTAGGACAGCTGACTTAATAAACTTAAAACATCAAAATGTATTAAAAGTATTGTAAATATATTTTGAACATACTTTGATATATATGTATATATTGTTATAGGTTCGTGAATCAACCAGTGGCCAAGTATTACTTCTCAACGAAGTAAAAATCTGTGAAAGTGAGTTATAGTCCCACTTTTAAAATCTAATATTTTTGGGATGAGAATACATGCAGGTTTTATAGATGATTTACAAAATAGACACAAGTACGTGAAACTACATTCTATGGTTGAATTGTCGAAATCGAATATGCCCCTTTTTATTAAAGTCTGGTAATCTAAGAATTAGGGAACAGACACCCTAATTGTAACGACCCGTCAAAATCGCTATTGACGCGGCACGTTAATCATTGATTCCACAGTGAGGTTTTGACCTCTATATGATACGTTTTGATAAAATATTGCATTCATTAAAATAAGTGAATTTCTAAACATAGAAAGTTATAAACATGTGGGCGAGTGCTTAGGTATAAGCAAAACCCCGAAATACATAAGTCTTTAATTTACAGGTTGACATCACAGTCCAATTATTTATTACACAACGCAGTTTTATTTTGAATGCAATAAACTTTGTACAAAGCATGAGAGACTCCATGCAGGCAACAAGCACATCACAGCGGAAGCATTCTAAGGACCTGAGAATAAAACATGCTAAAAAGTCAACACGAATGTTGGTGAGTTATAGGTTTAATTGCTCGAGTCATAAACATGTATAAAGATAGACCACAAGATTTCATCAAAAGTTTATTAATAGATTCTACGTAACAGAGCACCCTGGTAACTAAACTTAACGCTATAGTGATAATTACCCCATTCGTTTTAATACACGCAAACCAACGTGTCTTAAACTCAAATAACATACGTCCGTTAAAAGGCTAGCGCTCTAGCTCGGACGGGGATGTCAAGCCCTATGGATCCATATACAATTATTCGCGCCCACCAGTCCATATCCTATGTACTGGCAGCTACTAGTTACCAAAGCTAAGGGATTTTCGGTTTAACTCAGTGTAGAATTTTGTATGTACTTGTGTCTTATTGCGTTTAAAATAAATTGCATGTATTCTCAGCCCAAAAATATTTAAAGCATTTAAAAAAGGAGACTATAACTCACAGTTCAATATTGCGATTCAATATTGTAGGCAAATTGCGTAGACGTAATGATGGTAGATGACTGTATGGTTGGCCTTGGATTCAAGAACAATACCCCGAATAATACCTAATATTTCCTTAGCTTAAAGCGGTTTGAAACCCGAATTAAAAACACCCTCGTATATACCTTATTATTATTAAACTTAAATTTAAAATTATAATTATAATATAAATATAAATATTAAGAGAAATGTGAAAAACTTCGTCGAACAAACTGCGTATTTATATTACTTTTCGATTTACTGTAGCTCATGCGATCGCATGAGTTTTCAGTGTTTTTGCCATGCGATCGCATGGCCGCCTTTTCTGTTTTTGTTTGCTAGTTCGTCGACGTCAAATAGTATTTTTACTGTAGCAAATAGTGTTTACTGTAGCAAATAGTGTTTTACTGTAGCAAATAGTGTTTACTGTAGCAAAGTCATTTTTACTGTAGCAATTAATGTTTTACTGTAGGAAAGTCATTTTTACTGTAGCAATTAATGTTTTACTGTAGGAAAGTCGTTTTTACTTGTACATCTTATAATATATATATATATACATACATATATGTATATTTACATAATATTAAATCATAAAGAGAATTGGTTTAAATTAGTCGAAATTTTTCGGGTCATCACAGTACCTCCCCGTTAAAGAAAATTTCGTCCCGAAATTTTTGAGTAGTACCTGTTTCATGAGCGATATCAGTGAACAAATGTGGATACTTTTGCTTCATTTGATCTTCACGTTCCTAAGTAAACTCGGGTCCTCGTCTTGCGTTCCAACGAACTCTAACTATCGGTATTTTGCTTTGTTTTAATTGTTTGACCTCACGGTCCATGATTTCAACAGGTTCTTCGACAAAATGGAGTTTATCATTAATTCGTATTTCGTCAAGAGGAATTACGACATCCTCTTCAGCTAAACATTTCTTCAAATTTGACACGTGAAATGTGTCGTGAACACTACTAAGTTCTTGCGGTAGCTTTAATCGATAAGCAACTGCTCTAATTCTTTCGGTGATTTCAAAGGGTCCTACGTACCTAGGACTTAGCTTTCCTCGTTTACCGAATCATACAACGCCTTTCCAGGGTGACACTTTCAACATGACTTTGTCGCCCACTTGAAATTCTAGCGGTTTTCTTCTTACATCAGCATAACTCTTTTGGCGACTCATGGCCGTTTTCAATCGCTGTTGTATTTGAATGATCTTTTCTGTGGTTTCATGAATAATTTCTGGTCCAGTAAGTTGTCTTTCTCCTACTTCACTCCAACAGATAGGAGATCTGCACTTTCTACCGTAAAGTGCTTCAAATGGCGCTGCGTTGATGCTCGTATGATAGCTGTTATTGTATGAAAATTCTGCCAACGGTAAGTGTCGATCCCAACTGGTTCCAAAGTCAATCACGCATGCCCGTAACATGTCTTCCAATGTTTGTATTGTTCTTTCACTTTGACCATCTGTCTGTGGGTGATAAGCGGTGCTCATATCTAATCGAGTTCCCAATGCTTTTTGTAATGACTGCCAGAAACGTGATGTGAATCGGGTGTCGCGATCAGATATGATAGAGATGGGTACACCATGCCTGGAAACTACTTCCTTCAAATATAGGCGTGGTAATTTCTCCATACTGTCTGTCTCCTTTATTGGTAGAAAGTGAGCTGATTTAGTTAGACGATCAACTATCACCCAAATGGTATCATGACTACTTGCAGTCCTTGGCAATTTCGTAATGAAATCCATGGTTATTCTTTCCCATTTCCACTGCGGAATTTCTGGTTGTTGCAGTAATCCTGACGGCTTTTGGTGCTCAGCTTTGACCTTTGCACACGTTAAACATTTGCTTACATAAGTAGCAATTTCTGTTTTCATATTAGGCCACCAATAAAACTTCTTGAGATCGTGGTACATTTTTCCGTTTCCTGGGTGAATTGAGTACCTCGTTTTGTGTGCTTCATCCAGTACTAGTTGCCTTAGGTTACCATGTTTTGGTACCCATATCCTACCAGCAAAATACAGGGTTCCATCGGCTTTTTCTTCAAGTTGTTTTTCTAACCCTTTGCTTATTTCGCCTTTTTCGTTTTCTTCTTTTAAAGCCTCTAACTGTGCTGCTTGAATTTGCTTTGTGAGATCAGTACGAATTGTAATATTCAAAGCTCGGACCCTAAGAGGTTTTACTCTTTCTTTTCGACTTAGGGCATCAGCTACAACATTAGCCTTTCCGGGGTGGTAACGGATTTCACAATCGTAATCGTTTAACAACTCTACCCAGCGACGTTGCCTCATATTGAGTTGTTTTTGATCAAAAATATGCTGAAGACTCTTATGGTCGGTGTACACTGTACACTTGGTGCCATATAGATAGTGTCTCCATATTTTGAGTGCAAAAACTACTGCTCCAAGTTCTAAATCGTGCGTCGTATAGTTCTTTTCATGAATTTTTAGTTGTCGTGAGGCATATGCGATGACTTTTGTGCGCTGCATTAATACACATCCTAAACCTTGGCGTGAAGCATCACAATAGATCACGAAATCATCATTTCCTTCCGGTAATGACAAAATGGGTGCAGACGTTAACTTCTTCTTTAATAACTGGAATGAGGATTCCTGTTCTGTGGACCAATCATACTTCTTTCCCTTTTGAGTCAATGCAGTTAAGGGTTTGGCGATTCTAGAGAAATCTTGAATGAATCTTCGGTAGTAACCAGCAAGACCTAAGAATTGGCGAATTTGTGTTGGAGTCTTCGGGGTTTCCCATTTACTAATGGCTTCGATCTTGGCGGGGTCAACTTTAATTCCATGTTTACTGACAACATGGCCCAAAAATTGTACTTCTTGTAACCAGAAATCACACTTCGAAAATTTTGCGTACAATTCTTCTTTCTTGAGTATCTCCAGTACCAGTCTTAAGTGTTGCTCATGTTCTTCCTTGTTCTTCGAGTAAATCAATATGTCGTCGATAAAAACAATGACAAATTTGTCTAAATACCGTCTACAGATGCGATTCATTAGATCCATGAATACTGCTGGAGCATTAGTTAATCCAAAAGGCATGACTAGAAACTCATAGTGACCGTAACGGGTTCTGAACGCGGTTTTAGGAACATCTTCTTCCTTCACTCTCAGTTGATGATATCCGGAGCGTAGATCAATCTTAGAATAAACACTTGATCCTTGCAATTGATCAAACAAATCATCATTCCTTGGTAATGGGTACCGATTCTTGATCGTTAATTTATTTAATTCTCGGTAATCTATGCACATTCTCATAGATCCATCCTTCTTCTTGACGAACAGAATAGGAGCACCCCAAGGTGAAAAACTAGGACGAATAAATCCACGGTACGATAATTCTTGCAACTGGTCTTGTAATTCTTGCATTTCTGAAGGTGCAAGTCTATATGGAGATCGGGCTACAGGTGCAGCTCCTGGTATGAGATCAATCTGGAATTCTACACATCTGTGTGGAGGTAGCCCCGGTAATTCTTCTGGAAATACTCCGGGATATTCTCTTACAACTGGCATGTCATTAATGCTTCTTTCTTCAGTATCGATCTTCTTTACATGTGCCAGAATAGCATAACAACCTTTTCTTATAAGTTTCCGGGCCTTCATACAGCTGATAAAGTTCAGTTTTGAGTTGCTCTTCTCCCCATAAATCATTAATGACGTTTCATCCTTACGAGGGATGCGGATTGCTTTGTCAGCGCAAACAACTTCCGCTCTTGTTTTGGACATCCAGTCCATGCCAACGATTACGTCAAAACTTCCTAATTCTACGGGTATCAAATCGATTTTGAAGGTTTCACCAGCGAGATTCATTTCGCAACCATGGCAAATTTTATCGGCTTTTATCAGTTTACCATTAGCTAATTCAATAGCATATTTATCGTCTAGAGGTAATGATGCACATTTTAGTTTAAAACTAAAGTCTTTACACATATAACTTCTATCAGCACTCGTATCAAACATAATAGAAGCTAGTTGATTATTAACGGTAAACGTACCCGTGACAAGATTAGGATCCTCACGTGATTTACTGGCACTAACATTAAATGCCCTCCCACGTGTGGGTTCTTTGTTCTTCTCCTTATCAGGGCATTGATTTATAAAGTGACCAGACTTCCCGCATCCAAAACATTTCTTGACATCGGTCAGTTTTGTCTTTACTTCAGAAACGGTGGCATAACAATCTTTCGCCACATGTCCTTTCTTGTTGCACTTATCACAGACCACTTGACAATAACCTGCATGATGTGTGTAACATCTTTTGCAGAACGGATGGGGTCCCTTATAGTTTGGACTTGCAGTTGCCCCATCTTGTTTACCTTTAAAAGTTTCTTGTTTCTTCAGGTGAGTACTTTTGCCCTTATAGTCTTCCCATTTCCTCTTTCCTTCAGTTTTCTTGACTTCGGTAATTGGTGCCTTAATCGAACTCTCTGTGATCTGGTCCATGAGTTGGTGTACCATTGTCATGGCTTCCTGCATCGTATTCGGTTTGGACGATGTAACATTTCCTTTGATATTGATCGATAAACCGTCAATATACATTTCTATCTTTCGTTTCTCATTTGGCACCAATTCGGGACACAACAAGGCTAGTTCCATTGATGTCGAACGAGGTGTATATAAAATAGTTATTATTTTACTAGAAAAATACTATTAAATACGATACAATTTTACACAAGATATTTATTTATTTATAGAATGGATATACTTAAACCTTGCTACAACACTTATAGGCAGTGTACCTAATCGTACAGTAGTGTAGTTTTTAGTAAGTCCGGTTCGTTCCACAGGGAAATCTTTAAACAAAGCTCAACGCTATATTAGTTTACTTTTATAAAAATACAAATATATATAAGTAATATTATTATTATAAAGGGGGGTTTTTACCGTTTAATGACCGGTTTGTCGATTTTAAGACTTTAGTCGCAGTTAAAACCTAATGTAAAATATAAAATAAATACAAGACTTAAATTAAAGCGTAAAGTAAATAACGATAATGAAATTGCGAATAAAAATGCGATAAAATAAACTTGCGATAATTAAAAAGTACGATAATTAAAAGTGCGATTAAATAACAATAAATAAAAGTGCGATAATTAGAAGTGCAATTAAATATAAAATAAAGGAAATTAAATATGAAATAAAAGAATTATGCTTATTTAAACTTCCGTAATCATGATGTTTAACGTGTTGATTTTAGTTTTATGCCCATGGGTTAATTGTCCTTTGTCCTGGATTATTCAATATGTCCGTCTGGTTTTTGTCCATAACAGTCCATCAGTCATAAATATAAATTGCAAGTGTCCTTGTCAAATTATTATTATACCCGAAGTTAAATATTCCAACTAATTGGGGATTCGAATTGTAACAAGGTTTTAATACTTTGTTTAATGAATACACCAGGTTATCGACTGCGTGTAAACCAAGGTTTTACTACTTTGTTAACAATTACACCAATTACCCTTGAATGTAATTTCACCCCTGTTTTAATTATTCTAGTGGCTATTAATCCATTCCCGTGTCCGGTTAAATGAACGATTATTCGTACATATAAATACCCCGCCCATCGTGTCCGATCGAGTTTATATGGTAATTTATAGGGACGCCCAATTGTAAATCTTTATATTAACATTAACAAACTTTCATTTAGTTAAACAAATATAAAGCCCATTAATAGCCCATAGTCTAATTTCCACAAGTGTCGTTCTTTTGTCCAAACCCCAATTATGGTACAAAGCCCAATTACCCAATTTTAGTAATTAGCCCAACATCATGATTACTTCGTTTTAAATAAGCATAATAATAACTTAGCTACGAGACATTAATGTAAAAAGGTTGAACATAACTTACAATGATTAAAAATAGCGTAGCGTTACACGGACAGAATTTCGACTTACACCCTTACAACATTCGCTAACATACCCTTATTATTAGAATTATAATTAAAATTAAAATATAAATTATAAATATAATTATATTTACGTATGAAGAGGAAGAGAAAAAAAGATGATAAATTTGATCAGAATTCGGTTGGCTTTATAGCCAGAGTTGAAAATTGGGGCTCCGCGACTCGCGGCAAAATGCCCTTAAAACTCCGCGAGTCGCGGAGATATATTTACAGCTCACACCCTTGGAGTTTCTTGCTGCCGACGGTTTTAATAATATATATATAATATATATATAATTAATATAATTAATTATATATTATATTATATTTATATACATAGTTAACTTGTAAACTTTAGTCGGTTGCGTCGAGCGTTAAGAGTTGACTCTGGTCCCGGTTCCGGATTTTCGAACGTCCTCGCGTACAATTTAATATCTTGTACTTTGCGTTTTGAATCTTGTACTTTTGTAATTTCGAGACGTTTCTTATCAATAATTGGAACCTTTTTGATTGTCTTTTGTACTTTTGAGCTTTTTGGTCGTTTGCGTCTTTAATTCGTCGAATCTGTCTTTTGTCTTCACCTTTTATTATTTAAACGAATATCACTTGTAAATAGAACAATTGCAACTAAAAGCTTGTCTTTCTTGAGGAATAATGCTATGAAATATATGTTCGTTTTTAGCATTATCAAATATTCCCACACTTGAGCGTTGCTTGTCCTCAAGCAATATTGTCTTGAAATACTAGAATCACTTTTTTATTCTTCACACTTTGTACATCAGTGATTTCTATACGGCGGTATAAACAATGGTAGTAACGATATGGTTTACAGTCCCACATGACTATAAAAATTTAGATCCATTAAGGAAATTGGATCTTTATGAAAACATTTGATCTTTTGAAAATTAAATCTAGTTTTTACCCTAGATAAGTTTTCCGGAATAACCCTTTACCGGTGTTTGCAAAATATTTGTGGGTTTGGTGGGTTTCAGATTTGAAAATTTTAGCTCAAAACTTGCGGTTTTGTGTCACCCACTTGCTAACCTTGTATTTGGAAAGCAACACGTCCAGTTTACTTGTTCCGTATATTACCTTTCGGCAAACTACCGTCCGGTTGTAAAGGAAAGCGTTGAACAAGCAACTGTTTAAGGCAATGTCCCGTGACATGCTTTTGATTATGGTCTATAACGTGTCGGACGCAATTACTATCCTTGGTAGGAGCAATAGTAAAGCTCACCCTTATAATTTTTCGGTCTGGCACAAGGTCCTGTCTTTGACCATGCTATGCAACCACCGTTCTTACGGTTGACACCCGATTTAGTTCAGGTGACCTAATGAATTCCAGGTGAATTCCTAGGATTTTTCGTTCAATGGTAATGAACGTATTGAAAATGGGTTTTCAGAAAACAAATCGGTTTGTATTTTTGATCAAAATATTTTCTCGTTCAAGCTCGAGTTTAGATATCATTGAATTCCATGAGTTTGAATTCTCAATCTTTAAGGTCAATCTCTAGGATTGAGTAATATCAGTCTTAAAAGCTGATTTTTAATCTTTAAGGAGATTATCCTTTCTGGGGATCTGATTCATTAGTCTTATCCAGCTAATTTGCATGGTGCCCCCCCATTGTACGAGATAAATCCTTCTCATGGTTAGGATAAATCTGACCACTTGGCGACCCTGTTTAATGCTGAGGTCCGTGGATTTCCTGCTGATTTTAGAGATGACTTTTCTAGATTTTTCGTCAACCTACAGCTGGTCTGGACGACAACTTCTTGACCTAAATCAAGAAGTGCGTGTCTTTTTCGGAAGACTTTACTTCCTTTTAATGATGGAATTGATTCATCGTGTAGATCCATCTCTTCTTTTCTTTCATCGGGTAAAACAGTTTAGTTTAGTCCAAAGCAAAAGTATTTTCAGTTATTTGTTACAGATATATGTGACATATGTTAAGATAACTTGGTAAATTTTCCCACACTTGGCTTTTTATTTTCCTTTTTATCGTCCTCTATTCCATTTTAAATGAATTTTAACATTTTAGTTTGTTTCTCAATTTATGTCCTTTCCGAGGTAACAATAATTTCGGTGTTAAAACCTAGTTTTTTCGTTCATAAATATGTATAAACATGATTTTGAATTCATTTAATTGAAAATTTTGAAAAATTTTACTAGAATTGGGTAGTCAGTATATAAGACTAGGGCTGTTCTTTTTTATCAGAGAGCACTAGATTCTAATACAACTACTGCTTTACTAGTATTTTTAATGGTAACCAAGTGTTTAATATAAAAATTTTAAAATCCGAAAGAATTTAACCCCTTCCCACACTTAAGATCTTGCAATGCCCTCATTTGCAAGAAATCAGTAACAATTTAAATTATTGAGGGTGATTTGTGTGAAAATGATTAAATTTTTACCAAAGTTTCCAAATATATTGGCGTTTGTTTGCTGAATGATAAATGGTGCACATCATTTGTTCATTCCGTCTTGTTGTTATTTCACATATATTTTGCATCTTGTCGCCAAAATTAGTTGCTTTTGCTGAACTTAATGCCAGTCTTTGAAAATGCGTTGTTTTACCCTGTTGTGTACATAAGACAAACTGCAAACATATATACATATTTTTGAAGTTTGGTTTATTACCCCACATTCAAAAATTATTAAAATCTAAGAATAAAAGTTAGAAACTATAAAAATGATTACAATATTAACAAAAATATTAAATGTATCAATAATTACAAATTATAAAATAAAAAAAAAAATAATAATAAAACTAAGGATGATATTGGTACCAATAGGGGTTCCACGCATAACCATAAGTGCTATAGAATGCTTCGGCAGGGTCATACGTAGGATATGGTGGCTGCATCTCTATCGACCAAGGAGGGAAGACGGGTTTCGGTGTAGGAATATAGTTTCTACCTATATGTTGGCAATGCGCTATGATCTGGTTCTGATGAACTTGCCAATCTTCAAATGCTCTCTGTCTAGCATTTTCGTATTCCTGAGAAGCTATAAACCTATGCATTTCTTGCATCTCATTCCCCCCTCCTACATTACCTTGTTCCTGGTTTCTCTCCACCTGTGGATGTCTACCATTGTATCGTACTGCGGCGTTATTTCGCCGCTTCAAAACTTTAGCACCATGGTATACATTTAAACCTATAGTGTCGCGGGGTTCCGGCTCTTCTAGTAATAATCCCCCCCGACTTATATCCACACCGAGATATTCACCAATCAAAGTAATAAAAATACCACCTCCTATTATGCTATGTGGACGCATCCCCCGAACCATAGCTGATAAATAATAGCCCACACAATATGGTATACTTACAGCGCTGTGTGGGTCTCGAATACACATATGGTAAAACAAATCCTGTTCATTTACTTTTTCTTTGTTCTTACCCCTTTGTGTAATCGAATTAGCTAAAAACCTATGTATCACTCTTAATTCGGCTCTATCTATATCCAAATAAGAGTAGTTTCCCCCTTTGAAACGGTGATGGCTTGTCATTTGACTCCACACACCGTGTGTATCAAAATTCTCATCTATCTTTCTACCGTTTAGTATCAATCCTCTACAATCGGCAGACGCTAATTCCTCAGGCGTATATATACGTAAAGCCTGAGCCATGTCCAGTAAAGACATGTGGCGCATCGAACCGCCTAACAAAAATCTAATAAAAGAACGATCGGTTAAACTAGCTACCCGATCATTCAACTCTATACTACATAACAACTCTTCACACCATACTTTATATACAGGTCTGCGTATGGTGAATAAACATATCCAGTCATTAAAAGAAGAATTACCATACCTCTGTACCAGTAATTCCCTAATTGGCCCGGCCAATTCTACAGCTTCTAAGGGTCCCCATTCTATGACCCTCGGTACCTCAACAACCTTGGAATGAAGAGTATGCAAACCCCGTTGATATTTTGGATAATCTATCCAAAGTCTGTCAAATCTCAGGTTCGGGTGCAACTGTTCCAAGTGCATATCTGAAAAGGTCATGACTGGATGAGGTACATCCTGCTTGTAGTAGTTATCTACCTCCTGTTGTTCCAAATTCTCAGCAGGAGCATGGCGGGCTTGGGATGAAGATTCACCCCTTTCATTCTGCAAAACACATCAAACACAAATTTTGTGCATCCAAATATGCATTAGTGTCAGCAAAATCATCAATCAAAATAATTACAATGACATTATCAATTTATATCAAACTTAAGCTCATTTTCACATTTTTATCAAATCTACACTTTTTCAAATAATCATATATGAAAATTTTCGCCAAGTTCATAAGCATTCAACTCAAATAACATGTCAAAATAATCATTACTAGCAAATAAACAAGTCTCAAATGGCATTATCTTTCAAAAATCAAGTTCATGAATTTTGGAGTTGAAAAAGTCCACTTTAATTCTCAAAATCATGTTTAGGCTCAAAGTTTGGATCATTTAACTACCTAGACATGTTACACTACTCAATTTAGCAACAATTCATGACAAAAATTGGCCATAACCTGTTTATATCAAAAAGCCCCAAATTTGCTCAAGAACACAAACCCTAGATTATTCAAAAATTGAAGTTTAAGGCTTCTAATCATGTTAAACAACATCAATCTAGGTTATACAAGCATAATACATAAACAATTTAAGTCTAATTACACTAAAAAGCATCAAAATCAAATTGGGGGAAAAATAGCTCAAGAACACTAAAATTCGAATTAAATGGTGTTTAGGTGTAGAAATTTACCGTTTTTCTTGAGTAATTCTTAGATATCATCCTTCTCAACATGATTTTAGCAAAAAATTTGGTGATTAACGGTTAAAAATTGGGATTTTTGGGGGTGATTTTCGTTTTTTTTTCGCAGTTATTTTCGAGCTGTATGATTCTGTTTTGTGTGTGGGGGAGTGACTGATCGTTCAGCTATTTTATTTTTTTTCTGGGTTTTGGTCCCTCCGCGACTCGCGGAGGTTTTGCACTGCAAACTCCGCGAGTCGCGGAGTTTACTCTTTTTTTTTTTTTTTTTTTTTTTTTAATCCTTAACTTATAAAACAATTAAGAAATTAATTTTAAAATTTTGTTTCCCTTGTTATTTAGGACGAGGTCGTTTCGGATCGATGTCCTAGTCCGTCCCTCGACAAAATTTTAAAATTTGTCTTTTTGTAGCGATTGTTTTAAAAGCTAAGATTTTTGGGTTTTTTTTCAATGTTTTTGGCATACTCTAATTCAGTAAGATTAAAAATAATGATAATAAAAGTTCTCGTCCCTCCCTCGGGTAAAGCAATTTCGGTTCAAAGACCTAGTCTTCAACTTACGACGAATTTTAAAAATCATATTTTTAACTTAATGAGATAAAATAAATTTTTGTTTTTAAATTCACACAACTTAAATATAAAATTCAAAATTAAAAATTCACACCAAACTCAAAATTTAAAATGCATAAAATTAAAATTTCATATTTTAAAAATTAAAAATTCACACCAAACTTAATTTAAAAATTCATATTTCATACCAAACTTATATTAATTTTTCAAATATTTACAATTTAAATATATTGTTTTTACAAAGTTTACAATATTAATTTAAGATTTAAATATTAATTTTTAAAAATATGGTAAAAATAAAATTAAAAATCTTTTTGTCTTTTTATCCCACTTTTATCAATCAAATATTATCAAAAATATGCGCCCCTCTTTTCGGTAAAGTAATTTCGGTTCCAAGACCTAATTTAACTCATGACGAATTTTTGAAATATTATGGGTTGATTGATTAAAGATATTTATACCTTAAGAATAAACGTTAAATTTCGCAGTGATGTAATAAATTTTTGAAGGATATCAATAATTTCGGTCGCCAAACCTAATTTTATTTAATACCAATTTAATACTTTTTAGCGAACAAATTAGCGTTTATTATCAAAAGGTTAAAAATAAATAAAAATAAAAACTGTACAGACATACCTGTGAAATAGATTTCTTAGTTATATGATCTATTATATTCATAAGATAGTCGGTTTAATTGGTTTTCCATGGCTGCATAGGCGTAACCTCGAGCATTCATTGTCTTTTCTTCTAAACATATGAACGGTCCGTCTCTGCATAAAGTAACAAATTCGGTATTTGAATAGGTTTGATTATTTGAACATTTTCCTCCATGTGACCATTTTCCGCATTTGTGACATCGTTCTAGGTGTCGTGCTCTTCTTTTCGCTGCGGATTTTGATTTTCCTTTACCAAATTGTAACTTATTATCTTCGCATCTGGATCCTTTTCTAACTCCGTCCATTCTTTCTCTGATTACTGATACTAATTCACTCGGTAGTATGTCATTATTTCTTTTAGTGATCAAAGCGTGTAGCATTAGACCATGGTTTAGTTCACAGGCAGTCTTCATTTCGTAAAAACCTAAAAAAAATAAAAATTCAGAATGGGGGGAGAAGACTAGTTCTTTAGGGTCTGCTAGGGAAAGACCATACGTGTTCCATTTTCGAGAACTACACGAAAACAGACAATCTAATTCTAACAGAAATATATATTATCCTTTAAAGACTTGATTCTCCCCACACTTAGTTAGCTGTGGTGTCGAAATTGTGATTAACTTCGTTGTCGACTTCCATCGGACCATGTATGTAATGTTTAACTCTGTGACCATTAACTTTAAATTCAATCCCATTTGAATTTATTAATTCTATCGTTCCGTATGGGAAAACTCTTTTGACTATGAATGGTCCAGACCATCTTGATTTCAATTTTCCAGGAAATAGCTTGAATCGTGAATTGAAAAGAAGAACTCTGTCTCCTTCTTTAAATTCTTTTGAACTTCTGATTCTTTTATCATGCCATTTCTTCGTTCTTTCTTTATAGATTAACGAATTTTCGTATGCTTCATGTCTTAATTCTTCTAATTCGTTTAGTTGACTTAATCGTAGACGTCCGGCTTCATGTAAATCAAGGTTACATGTCTTCAAAGCCCAAAATGCTTTGTGTTCAATTTCTACTGGAAGATGACATGCTTTTCCATAAACAAGTCTAAAAGGTGTGTTTCCAATTGGAGTTTTGTAGGCTGTTCTAAAAGCCCAGAGTGCATCCTCCAATTTAATGGACCATTCCTTCGGATTTGATCCTACGGTTTTCTCTAGAATACGTTTTAAAGCTCGGTTGGTATTTTCAACTTGTCCACTTGTTTGTGGATGATATGCGGTGGAGATTTTATGAGTTACTCCATATCTTTTAAGAACTTTTTCAAGTTGATTATTACAGAAATGAGTACCCCGATCACTTATTAAAGCTTTCGGTGTTCCAAACCTTGCAAAAAGACGTTTTAAAAAGTTGACTACAACTCGTGCATCGTTAGTTGGGAGAGCTTGTGCTTCCACCCATTTAGATACATAATCAATGGCTACGAGTATATATAGATTATTATGAGATTTTGGAAATGGACCCATAAAGTCAATACCCCAAATGTCAAATACTTCACATACTTGGATGACATTTTGTGGCATTTCATCGCGTTGACTTATTTTTCCGGCCCTTTGACATGCATCACAGGATTTGCAAAGAAGGTGTGAGTCTTTGTAAATTGTAGGCCAATAGAATCCAGCTTCATAAACTTTTCTTGCTGTTAGTTGAGGCCCATAATGCCCTCCTGTTGGTCCTGTGTGACAATGGTTTAAAATTTTACTAGCTTCATCTCCAAATACACATCGGCGTATTATTCCATCGGGACAACTTTTAAACAGATGTGGATCTTCCCAGAAATAGTGTTTTATATCACTGAAGAATTTCTTTCGTCTTTGGTACGATAATCCTTTTTCAAGGAATCCACAAACTAAGTAGTTTGCATAGTCTGCAAACCATGGGATTTCTTTATAATCTATCTTCAATAGATATTCATCAGGAAAGTTGTCTTGTATGGCTGATTCATTTAGAACTTCTAATTCGGGATTTTCAAGACGAGAAAGATGATCAGCGGCGAGATTTTCTGCTCCTCTTTTATCTCGGATTTCGATATCAAACTCTTGTAAGAGTAAGATCCAACGGATTAATCTTGGTTTAGCATCTTGTTTTGAAAATAGGTATCTAAGAGCAGAATGGTCGGTATAGACCACCGTTTTTGCTAGAACGAGATATGATCGAAATTTGTCAAAAGTAAAGACAATAGCAAGGAGTTCTTTTTCAGTAGTTGTATAGTTCGTTTGTGCTCCTTGTAATGTCTTACTAGCATAATATATAGGTTGAAATCGTTTTTCAATCCTTTGTCCTAAAACGGCTCCCATTGCAAAATCACTTGCATCGCACATTAGTTCAAATGGTAGATTCCAATTTGGTGTTATCATGATCGGCGCATTAGTGAGTTTCTCTTTAAGAATATTAAAAGATTTGATACACTCATCTGAAAAGATGAATGGCGCATCCTTTTCTAGGAGTTTATTCATAGGAGTGGCAATTTTAGAAAAATCTTTTATGAAACGTCGGTAAAAACCGGCATGCCCTAGAAAACTCCTAACTCCTCTAACATTGGTGAGATGTGGAAGTTTAGCAATTACATCTACTTTAGCTCTATCCACTTCGATTCCTTCTTTTGAAATTTTATGTCCAAGAACGATGCCTTCTTTAACCATGAAATGGCATTTCTCCCAATTAAGTACTAGATTTGATTTTTCGCATCTAATTAGCATTCGTTCCAGATTAACTAGACATGATTTAAATGTATCACCGAAGACTGAAAAGTCATCCATGAATACTTCCATGCATTCTTCTATCATGTCGTGAAAAATCGCCATCATACACCTTTGAAAGGTTGCAGGGGCGTTGCAAAGTCCAAATGGCATTCTTTTGTAAGCAAAAGTACCATAAGGACATGTGAATGTGGTTTTCTCTTGATCTTCGGGTGCTATTGGAATTTGAAAATATCCGGAAAATCCATCTAGAAAACAATAGTAACTATTTCCGGCTAATCTTTCCAACATTTGATCTATGAAAGGTAAGGGAAAGTGATCTTTTCTGGTGGCGTCATTTAATTTTCTATAATCAATACATACACGCCATTCTGTTACAGTCCTAGTAGGAATAAGCTCATTTTTCTCATTTGTGATGACAGTCATGCCACCCTTCTTAGGTACGCATTGAACTGGGCTTACCCATGGACTATCAGAAATTGGATATATCAAACCTGCATCTAGCAGTTTAATAATCTCTTTCTTAACAACATCTTGCATATTAGGATTTAGTCTTCGTTGGCGTTGCACATACGTTTTATGACCTTCTTCCATAAGGATTTTATGTGTGCAATACGAAGGACTTATTCCTTTAATATCATGAATCTTCCATGCAATGGCTGGTTTATGAGCTTTCAACACAGAAATGAGTTGTGATTTCTCATTTTCAGTAAGAGAAGACGATATTATTACAGGTAATTCAGATTCACCATGTAAATAAGCGTATTCCAAATGGTTTGGAAGTGGCTTTAACTCTAATTTCGGAGGTTCTTCTATCGATGATTTATATCGATATCTGTCTTCTTCTTTTAGCATTTGAATTTCTTCTGTTGTTGGTTCATATCCATTAGCTATAAGTGTAGCTAATATTTCAGCTTCATCAATTGGTTCATTACCTTCTCCTAAAGAACATTCTCCTGTTCCTTGTAATTCTGGAAATTCTTCTAATAATTCTGCATGTGCATCTATAGTTTGAATATAATAACATGTATCATCTGCAGATTGTGGTTGTTGCATTGCTCTATCAACTGAAAAGGTAACACTCTCATCCTCTATACTTAGGGTCAGTTTCTTACCGAACACGTCTATCATTGCTTTAGCCGTGTTTAAGAATGGTCTTCCTAATATGAGAGGAACTTGAGAATCTTCTTCCATGTCCAAAACAACAAAATCTACTGGAAATACTAAAGTACCAACTTTAACTAGCATGTTCTCCATTATCCCTCTAGGATATTTTATTGATCTATCGGCTAGTTGTATGCTTATTCTGGTTGGTTTCAATTCTCCAAGGTCTAGTTTAGCGTATAGTGAATACGGCATTAGATTTATACTAGCACCTAAGTCTGCCAATGCTTCTATTAAACTAAGACTACCCAGAAAACATGGAATTGTGAAACTTCCTGGATCAGATAGTTTTTCTGGTATCTTATTCAACAGCACTGCTGAACAATTTGCATTCATAGTGACAGCCGAGAGTTCTTCCATTTTCTTTCTATTTGTGATCAGATCTTTCAAGAATTTAGCATATCTTGGCATTCCTGAAATCACATCAATGAAAGGAAGATTTACATTTATCTGTTTAAACATATCCAAGAATTTGGATTGCTCGGCTTCAAGTTTTTCTTTCTTCATTTTACTCGGGTAAGGAAGTGGTGGTTGGTATGGTTTAACATAAGGTTTATCCTTAACTGTGTTATCTTTATTAACCTTTTCAACTACCGGTTCTTTTTCCTTCTCTTGATCAGGTTGTGGTTCTTGTGGAGTAGGAATAGTTTCATCAGAAGTTACAGGTATTTCAGGTGGTTTAAGTGTTGTACCACTTCTTGTGGTAATAGCTTTAGCTGTTTCATTCCGGGGGTTAGCATTTGTATCACTAGGTAAACTTCCCGGTTTTCTTTCACCTATTAACCTTGCTAGGTTACTTACTTCTTGTTCCAGATTTTGAATAGAAGCTTGTTGATTTCTAAATGCTTGAGCATTTTGTTCATTGGTTTGTTTCTGAGATGTGAAAAACTGCGTTTGAGTTTCAACTAGCTTCGTCATCATATCTTCTAAATTCGGCTTTTTATCATCGGTTTGTTGTGGTGGTTTGTTTTGAAAATTAGGTCTTTGCTGATTATAAGTATTATTGGATACTTGTTGATTGCTAGGACCTTGTTGGTTGTTGTATGGAATATTTCGGTTATAATTCTGGTTTTGATTGTAAATCGGTCTTGGCGGTTGATAATTATTCTGATAATTATTTCCAGGCCTTTGGTTTATGTATGAAATATTCTCTCTTTGTTCCATTGTTAATTCAATACTGAGACAATCTTTTGTCAAATGTGGTCCTCCACACTGCTCACAACTAATTCGTATCGAGTGAATATCCTTAGTCATCTTTTCCATTCGTCTCTCGAAAGCATCTATCTTTGCGGAAATGGAATCTAAGTCATGGCTAGAATCGGCTCTAGCTGCTTTAGATGATCTAATGATATCTTTTTCTTGGTGCCACTCATGTGAGTGGGAAGCAGTGTTATCAATAATTTTGTAAGCATCAGTTTCGGTTTTCTTCATAATAGAACCACCAGCTGCTATATCTATGTCTTTTCTTGTAGTGATGTCGCATCCTCGGTAGAATATTTGTACTATTTGACAGGTGTCTAAACCATGTTGCGGACATCCTCTTAATAACTTTCCATATCTTGTCCACGCCTCATATAGAGTTTCATTTGGCTTCTGTGTGAACGTAACAATTTCTGCTTGAAGTCTTACGGCTTTAGATGCAGGAAAGAATTGTTTAAGAAATTTGTCAATTAAAACATCCCATGTATCGATCGCTCCTTCAGGTAACGATTCCAACCAATCTTTGGCTTCTCCCTTTAAAGTCCAGGGAAATAACATGAGATATATCTGTTCATCCTCCACTTCTCGTATTTTAAATAGTGTGCAAATCCTATTAAAGGTACGTAGATGTTCATTTGGATCTTCCTTCGGCGCACCACTAAATTGGCATTGATTAGTCACCATGTGTAAAATTTGTCCTTTGATTTCATAATCTGGCGCATTAATGTCTGGATGAGTAATTGCGTGACCTTGGCCAGTGCGTTTAGCTCTCATTCGGTCTTCCATACTTAAAGGTTCCAGATTTTCCATAATTGAATTTGTTGAATCGGTATCACTAGATGATTCTGATTTAATAGTTCGTTCCTCAACAATCTCTGTTTGAATGATTGGTGGTTCCGGAGGAAAGTTTAGTGGTTCAGGATCTATGAACCGTTCTTGAATATTTTCCGGATTCTCAATTGTGAGGTTGGGTTCAAAAAATGGATTATCGGAAATTTGAACTGAAGTACTTGGTCGACTGGATGACGATTCTAAAGAAAAATCAACGGCGGTTATATTTGTTAAACGATGTCTTGATCGAGTTACAGGTGGTGAACGTACAAAAGGTGATGAACGTCTTGCTCGGTGCATTCACTGAATATCCTATTAGTTTTTAAAAAGGAAAGAAAAATTATAATAAGTTATCCAATCAATAGACTTTTCTGATTTTGCCCACGTTTCGAATAGCCAAAAGATGCAGCAGAGGGGCAGGATTCGTTTGGTCTCAATATAATTGAGGACTGTTTGGCTCCAATAACCCGGTCCACGTACAAATCCAACTATTACTACGAACCAGAAAATTTTGATGTCTATCAATTTAACCACTTAAAATAAATTTTCGTAATTTTAAGAAATTTAGATAAGAAGTAGAAAAAAAATTCTAAGTCCTAAAAACTAGAATAGCGAGAAATAAGAGAGAAAAAGAGTTCGTCGATAAAGGTTGAAAAAGAAAAAAAATGGTTGAAAAATAAAAGGTGACGGAAAAATAAAAGAAACTTAAAAACTTAAAAATATTTGACTAACCTAACCTTATTACTACAACTAACTTAAAATTATAATCGTAAATTGAAATTACTAATTGGAATGATAATTGGTACATAGTAAAAGGTGTCTAAAAATATTAAAGCTTACAGGAAAAACTAAATCCCAAATGGAAATAACTTAAAAAGAAACTAAAACTTAAAAAGGGCGTCGCAAAATTCTAAAGCACCTAAATCTTAGTCTAAAGAAAAAGCACTTAAGGAATTCTATAGCAAAGCCTAAAAATCTAGGAGTAAAAATAACTATAGCAAAAACTAAGTTTAAAATTAAATATGAGCTAAAAATACAAATATTACGCTACAACGATTAAAAAGGTACAAAATATAAAAATATACAAAAAGTTGTAAAAAGTACAATTTTTATAAAAATATTATTTTTATATTATTTATTTTATTAAACTATTAATTTTACAATTTTAATAAAACTAATTTAACTAAAATATATATAAATAAAAAGTAAAAGTAAAATTAAAACTAATAATAATAATAATAATAATAATTAGGTTTTAATAATAATAATAATTAAAAATAACCCGTAATCAATGCTTGATTAGGGTTTTTGTCCGTGTGTCAGATGCCCTCCGCGAGTTGCGGCAAATAAAGAAGAAATCCCCGCGAGTCGCGGGGTTCCAGAATTCAGTTGACAGGTTTCACTTCTTACGCGTTTTTCTTTAATTTTTTTTTTTTTTTTTTAAATAAACGATTTTAAAATAAAACTTATATTTTTATAAACTAAAATAGAAATAAAGAAACTTATAAAACTTAAATATTTAACAAAATCTTAAAAATGCTTATATTTTTGTTTTTCTTTTTATATTTTCGAATATTTAAAACGTATTTTTACAAAAACGACTTTTAATAAAAGTAACTAAAAATCTTTTTTTTTTTTTTCTTTTTATATTAGCGTTGCGCTTCCGGCTTTTAAGATAGCTCCCCGGCAGCGGCGCCAAAAATACTTGATGTCGAACGAGGTGTATATAAAATAGTTATTATTTTACTAGAAAAATACTATTAAATACGATACAATTTTACACAAGATATTTATTTATTTATAGAATGGATATACTTAAACCTTGCTACAACACTTATAGGCAGTGTACCTAATCGTACAGTAGTGTAGTTTTTAGTAAGTCCGGTTCGTTCCACAGGGAAATCTTTAAACAAAGCTCAACGCTATATTAGTTTACTTTTATAAAAATACAAATATATATAAGTAATATTATTATTATAAAGGGGGGTTTTTACCGTTTAATGACCGGTTTGTCGATTTTAAGACTTTAGTCGCAGTTAAAACCTAATGTAAAATATAAAATAAATACAAGACTTAAATTAAAGCGTAAAGTAAATAACGATAATGAAATTGCGAATAAAAATGCGATAAAATAAACTTGCGATAATTAAAAAGTACGATAATTAAAAGTGCGATTAAATAACAATAAATAAAAGTGCGATAATTAGAAGTGCAATTAAATATAAAATAAAGGAAATTAAATATGAAATAAAAGAATTATGCTTATTTAAACTTCCGTAATCATGATGTTTGACGTGTTGATTTTAGTTTTATGCCCATGGGTTAATTGTCCTTTGTCCTGGATTATTCAATATGTCCGTCTGGTTTTTGTCCATAACAGTCCATCAGTCATAAATATAAATTGCAAGTGTCCTTGTCAAATTATTATTATACCCGAAGTTAAATATTCCAACTAATTGGGGATTCGAATTGTAACAAGGTTTTAATACTTTGTTTAATGAATACACCAGGTTATCGACTGCGTGTAAACCAAGGTTTTACTACTTTGTTAACAATTACACCAATTACCCTTGAATGTAATTTCACCCCTGTTTTAATTATTCTAGTGGCTATTAATCCATTCCCGTGTCCGGTTAAATGAACGATTATTCGTACATATAAATACCCCGCCCATCGTGTCCGATCGAGTTTATATGGTAATTTATAGGGACGCCCAATTGTAAATCTTTATATTAACATTAACAAACTTTCATTTAGTTAAACAAATATAAAGCCCATTAATAGCCCATAGTCTAATTTCCACAAGTGTCGTTCTTTTGTCCAAACCCCAATTATGGTACAAAGCCCAATTACCCAATTTTAGTAATTAGCCCAACATCATGATTACTTCGTTTTAAATAAGCATAATAATAACTTAGCTACGAGACATTAATGTAAAAAGGTTGAACATAACTTACAATGATTAAAAATAGCGTAGCGTTACACGGACAGAATTTCGACTTACACCCTTACAACATTCGCTAACATACCCTTATTATTAGAATTATAATTAAAATTAAAATATAAATTATAAATATAATTATATTTACGTATGAAGAGGAAGAGAAAAAAAGATGATAAATTTGATCAGAATTCGGTTGGTTTTATAGCCAGAGTTGAAAATTGGGGCTCCGCGACTCGCGGCAAAATGCCCTTAAAACTCCGCGAGTCGCGGAGATATATTTACAGCTCACACCCTTGGAGTTTCTTGCTGCCGACGGTTTTAATAATATATATATAATATATATATATAATTAATATAATTAATTATATATTATATTATATTTATATACATAGTTAACTTGTAAACTTTAGTCGGTTGCGTCGAGCGTTAAGAGTTGACTCTGGTCCCGGTTCCGGATTTTCGAACGTCCTCGCGTACAATTTAATATCTTGTACTTTGCGTTTTGAATCTTGTACTTTTGTAATTTCGAGACGTTTCTTATCAATAATTGGAACCTTTTTGATTGTCTTTTGTACTTTTGAGCTTTTTGGTCGTTTGCGTCTTTAATTCGTCGAATCTGTCTTTTGTCTTCACCTTTTATTATTTAAACGAATATCACTTGTAAATAGAACAATTGCAACTAAAAGCTTGTCTTTCTTGAGGAATAATGCTATGAAATATATGTTCGTTTTTAGCATTATCAAATATTCCCACACTTGAGCGTTGCTTGTCCTCAAGCAATATTGTCTTGAAATACTAGAATCACTTTTTTATTCTTCACACTTTGTACATCAGTGATTTCTATACGGCGGTATAAACAATGGTAGTAACGATATGGTTTACAGTCCCACATGACTATAAAAATTTAGATCCATTAAGGAAATTGGATCTTTATGAAAACATTTGATCTTTTGAAAATTAAATCTAGTTTTTACCCTAGATAAGTTTTCCGGAATAACCCTTTACCGGTGTTTGCAAAATATTTGTGGGTTTGGTGGGTTTCAGATTTGAAAATTTTAGCTCAAAACTTGCGGTTTTGTGTCACCCACTTGCTAACCTTGTATTTGGAAAGCAACACGTCCAGTTTACTTGTTCCGTATATTACCTTTCGGCAAACTACCGTCCGGTTGTAAAGGAAAGCGTTGAACAAGCAACTGTTTAAGGCAATGTCCCGTGACATGCTTTTGATTATGGTCTATAACGTGTCGGACGCAATTACTATCCTTGGTAGGAGCAATAGTAAAGCTCACCCTTATAATTTTTCGATCTGGCACAAGGTCCTGTCTTTGACCATGCTATGCAACCACCGTTCTTACGGTTGACACCCGATTTAGTTCAGGTGACCTAATGAATTCCAGGTGAATTCCTAGGATTTTTCGTTCAATGGTAATGAACGTATTGAAAATGGGTTTTCAGAAAACAAATCGGTTTGTATTTTTGATCAAAATATTTTCTCGTTCAAGCTCGAGTTTAGATATCATTGAATTCCATGAGTTTGAATTCTCAATCTTTAAGGTCAATCTCTAGGATTGAGTAATATCAGTCTTAAAAGCTGATTTTTAATCTTTAAGGAGATTATCCTTTCTGGGGATCTGATTCATTAGTCTTATCCAGCTAATTTGCATGGTGCCCCCCCATTGTACGAGATAAATCCTTCTCATGGTTAGGATAAATCTGACCACTTGGCGACCCTGTTTAATGCTGAGGTCCGTGGATTTCCTGCTGATTTTAGAGATGACTTTTCTAGATTTTTCGTCAACCTACAGCTGGTCTGGACGACAACTTCTTGACCTAAATCAAGAAGTGCGTGTCTTTTTCGGAAGACTTTACTTCCTTTTAATGATGGAATTGATTCATCGTGTAGATCCATCTCTTCTTTTCTTTCATCGGGTAAAACAGTTTAGTTTAGTCCAAAGCAAAAGTATTTTCAGTTATTTGTTACAGATATATGTGACATATGTTAAGATAACTTGGTAAATTTTCCCACACTTGGCTTTTTATTTTCCTTTTTATCGTCCTCTATTCCATTTTAAATGAATTTTAACATTTTAGTTTGTTTCTCAATTTATGTCCTTTCCGAGGTAACAATAATTTCGGTGTTAAAACCTAGTTTTATCGTTCATAAATATGTATAAACATGATTTTGAATTCATTTAATTGAAAATTTTGAAAAATTTTACTAGAATTGGGTAGTCAGTATATAAGACTAGGGCTGTTCTTTTTTATCAGAGAGCACTAGATTCTAATACAACTACTGCTTTACTAGTATTTTTAATGGTAACCAAGTGTTTAATATAAAAAATTTTAAAATCCGAAAGAATTTAACCCCTTCCCACACTTAAGATCTTGCAATGCCCTCATTTGCAAGAAATCAGTAACAATTTAAATTATTGAGGGTGATTTGTGTGAAAATGATTAAATTTTTACCAAAGTTTCCAAATATATTGGCGTTTGTTTGCTGAATGATAAATGGTGCACATCATTTGTTCATTCCGTCTTGTTGTTATTTCACATATATTTTGCATCTTGTCGTCAAAATTAGTTGCTTTTGCTGAACTTAATGCCAGTCTTTGAAAATGCATTGTTTTACCCTGTTGTGTACATAAGACAAACTGCAAACATATATACATATTTTTGAAGTTTGGTTTATTACCCCACATTCAAAAATTATTAAAATCTAAGAATAAAAGTTAGAAACTATAAAAATGATTACAATATTAACAAAAATATTAAATGTATCAATAATTACAAATTATAAAATAAAAAAAAAATAATAATAAAACTAAGGATGATATTGGTACCAATAGGGGTTCCACGCATAACCATAAGTGCTATAGAATGCTTCGGCAGGGTCATACGTAGGATATGGTGGCTGCATCTCTATCGACCAAGGAGGGAAGACGGGTTTCGGTGTAGGAATATAGTTTCTACCTATATGTTGGCAATGCGCTATGATCTGGTTCTGATGAACTTGCCAATCTTCAAATGCTCTCTGTCTAGCATTTTCGTATTCCTGAGAAGCTATAAACCTATGCATTTCTTGCATCTCATTCCCCCTCCTACATAACCTTGTTCCTGGTTTCTCTCTACCTGTGGATGTCTACCATTGTATCGTACTGCGGCGTTATTTCGCCGCTTCAAAACTTTCGCACCATGGTATACATTTAAACTTATAGTGTCGCGGGGTTCCGGCTCTTCTACTAATAATCCCCCCCGACTTATATCCACACCGAGATATTCACCAATCAAAGTAATAAAAATACCACCTCCTATTATGCTATGTGGACGCATCCCCCGAACCATAGCTGATAAATAATAACCCACACAATATGGTATACTTACAGCGCTGTGTGGGTCTCGAATACACATATGGTAAAACAAATCCTGTTCATTTACTTTTTCTTTGTTCTTACCCCTTTGTGTAATCGAATTAGCTAAAAACCTATGTATCACTCTTAATTCGGCTCTATCTATATCCAAATAAGAGTAGTTTCCCCCTTTGAAACGGTGATGGCTTGTCATTTGACTCCACACACCGTGTGTATCAAAATTCTCATCTATCTTTCTACCGTTTAGTATCAATCCTCTACAATCGGCAGACGCTAACTCCTCAGGCGTATATATACGTAAAGCCTGAGCCATGCCCAGTAAAGACATGTGGCGCATCGAACCGCCTAACAAAAATCTAATAAAAGAACGATCGGTTAAACTAGCTACCCGATCATTCAACTCTATACTACATAACAACTCTTCACACCATACTTTATATACAGGTCTGTGTATGGTGAATAAACATATCCAGTCATTAAAAGAAGAATTACCATACCTCTGTACCAGTAATTCCCTAATTGGCCCGGCCAATTCTACAGCTTCTAAGGGTCCCCATTCTATGACCCTCGGTACCTCAACAACCTTGGAATGAAGAGTATGCAAACCCCGTTGATATTTTGGATAATCTATCCAAAGTCTGTCAAATCTCAGGTTCGGGTGCAACTGTTCCAAGTGCATATCTGAAAAGGTCATGACTGGATGAGGTACATCCTGCTTGTAGTAGTTATCTACCTCCTGTTGTTCCAAATTCTCAGCAGGAGCATGGCGGGCTTGGGATGAAGATTCACCCCTTTCATTCTGCAAAACACATCAAACACAAATTTTGTGCATCCAAATATGCATTAGTGTCAGCAAAATCATCAATCAAAATAATTACAATGACATTATCAATTTATATCAAACTTAAGCTCATTTTCACATTTTTATCAAATCTACACTTTTTCAAATAATCATATATGAAAATTTTCGCCAAGTTCATAAGCATTCAACTCAAATAACATGTCAAAATAATCATTACTAGCAAATAAACAAGTCTCAAATGGCATTATCTTTCAAAAATCAAGTTCATGAATTTTGGACTTGAAAAAGTCCACTTTAATTCTCAAAATCATGTTTAGGCTCAAAGTTTGGATCATTTAACTACCTAGACATGTTACACTACTCAATTTAGCAACAATTCATGACAAAAATTGGCCATAACCTGTTTATATCAAAAAGCCCCAAATTTGCTCAAGAACACAAACCCTAGATTATTCAAAAATTGAAGTTTAAGGCTTCTAATCATGTTAAACAACATCAATCTAGGTTATACAAGCATAATACATAAACAATTTAAGTCTAATTACACTAAAAAGCATCAAAATCAAATTGGGGAAAAAATAGCTCAAGAACACTAAAATTCGAATTAAATGGTGTTTAGGTGTAGAAATTTACCGTTTTTCTTGAGTAATTCTTAGATATCATCCTTCTCAACATGATTTTAGCAAAAAATTTGGTGATTAACGGTTAAAAATTGGGATTTTTGGGGGTGATTTTCGTTTTTTTTTTCGCAGTTATTTTCGAGCTGTATGATTCTGTTTTGTGTGTGGGGGAGTGACTGATCGTTCAGCTATTTTATTTTTTTTCTGGGTTTTGGTCCCTCCGCGACTCGCGGAGGTTTTGCACTGCAGTGTTATCAATAATACTTGATGTCGAACGAGGTGTATATAAAATAGTTATTATTTTACTAGAAAAATACTATTAAATACGATACAATTTTACACAAGATATTTATTTATTTATAGAATGGATATACTTAAACCTTGCTACAACACTTATAGGCAGTGTACCTAATCGTACAGTAGTGTAGTTTTTAGTAAGTCCGGTTCGTTCCACAGGGAAATCTTTAAACAAAGCTCAACGCTATATTAGTTTACTTTTATAAAAATACAAATATATATAAGTAATATTATTATTATAAAGGGGGGTTTTTACCGTTTAATGACCGGTTTGTCGATTTTAAGACTTTAGTCGCAGTTAAAACCTAATGTAAAATATAAAATAAATACAAGACTTAAATTAAAGCGTAAAGTAAATAACGATAATGAAATTGCGAATAAAAATGCGATAAAATAAACTTGCGATAATTAAAAAGTACGATAATTAAAAGTGCGATTAAATAACAATAAATAAAAGTGCGATAATTAGAAGTGCAATTAAATATAAAATAAAGGAAATTAAATATGAAATAAAAGAATTATGCTTATTTAAACTTCCGTAATCATGATGTTTAACGTGTTGATTTTAGTTTTATGCCCATGGGTTAATTGTCCTTTGTCCTGGATTATTCAATATGTCCGTCTGGTTTTTGTCCATAACAGTCCATCAGTCATAAATATAAATTGCAAGTGTCCTTGTCAAATTATTATTATACCCGAAGTTAAATATTCCAACTAATTGGGGATTCGAATTGTAACAAGGTTTTAATACTTTGTTTAATGAATACACCAGGTTATCGACTGCGTGTAAACCAAGGTTTTACTACTTTGTTAACAATTACACCAATTACCCTTGAATGTAATTTCACCCCTGTTTTAATTATTCTAGTGGCTATTAATCCATTCCCGTGTCCGGTTAAATGAACGATTATTCGTACATATAAATACCCCGCCCATCGTGTCCGATCGAGTTTATATGGTAATTTATAGGGACGCCCAATTGTAAATCTTTATATTAACATTAACAAACTTTCATTTAGTTAAACAAATATAAAGCCCATTAATAGCCCATAGTCTAATTTCCACAAGTGTCGTTCTTTTGTCCAAACCCCAATTATGGTACAAAGCCCAATTACCCAATTTTAGTAATTAGCCCAACATCATGATTACTTCGTTTTAAATAAGCATAATAATAACTTAGCTACGAGACATTAATGTAAAAAGGTTGAACATAACTTACAATGATTAAAAATAGCGTAGCGTTACACGGACAGAATTTCGACTTACACCCTTACAACATTCGCTAACATACCCTTATTATTAGAATTATAATTAAAATTAAAATATAAATTATAAATATAATTATATTTACGTATGAAGAGGAAGAGAAAAAAAGATGATAAATTTGATCAGAATTCGGTTGGCTTTATAGCCAGAGTTGAAAA
This sequence comes from Rutidosis leptorrhynchoides, assembly GCF_046630445.1. NCBI lineage: Eukaryota > Viridiplantae > Streptophyta > Magnoliopsida > Asterales > Asteraceae > Rutidosis > Rutidosis leptorrhynchoides. Next base: position 599,897,435 of record NC_092336.1, on the reverse strand, counting down.
TTGGGGCTCCGCGACTCGCGGCAAAATGCCCTTAAAACTCCGCGAGTCGCGGAGATATATTTACAGCTCACACCCTTGGAGTTTCTTGCTGCCGACGGTTTTAATAATATATATATAATATATATATAATTAATATAATTAATTATATATTATATTATATTTATATACATAGTTAACTTGTAAACTTTAGTCGGTTGCGTCGAGCGTTAAGAGTTGACTCTGGTCCCGGTTCCGGATTTTCGAACGTCCTCGCGTACAATTTAATATCTTGTACTTTGCGTTTTGAATCTTGTACTTTTGTAATTTCGAGACGTTTCTTATCAATAATTGGAACCTTTTTGATTGTCTTTTGTACTTTTGAGCTTTTTGGTCGTTTGCGTCTTTAATTCGTCGAATCTGTCTTTTGTCTTCACCTTTTATTATTTAAACGAATATCACTTGTAAATAGAACAATTGCAACTAAAAGCTTGTCTTTCTTGAGGAATAATGCTATGAAATATATGTTCGTTTTTAGCATTATCAAATATTCCCACACTTGAGCGTTGCTTGTCCTCAAGCAATATTGTCTTGAAATACTAGAATCACTTTTTTATTCTTCACACTTTGTACATCAGTGATTTCTATACGGCGGTATAAACAATGGTAGTAACGATATGGTTTACAGTCCCACATGACTATAAAAATTTAGATCCATTAAGGAAATTGGATCTTTATGAAAACATTTGATCTTTTGAAAATTAAATCTAGTTTTTACCCTAGATAAGTTTTCCGAAATAACCCTTTACCGGTGTTTGCAAAATATTTGTGGGTTTGGTGGGTTTCAGATTTGAAAATTTTAGCTCAAAACTTGCGGTTTTGTGTCACCCACTTGCTAACCTTGTATTTGGAAAGCAACACGTCCAGTTTACTTGTTCCGTATATTACCTTTCGGCAAACTACCGTCCGGTTGTAAAGGAAAGCGTTGAACAAGCAACTGTTTAAGGCAATGTCCCGTGACATGCTTTTGATTATGGTCTATAACGTGTCGGACGCAATTACTATCCTTGGTAGGAGCAATAGTAAAGCTCACCCTTATAATTTTTCGGTCTGGCACAAGGTCCTGTCTTTGACCATGCTATGCAACCACCGTTCTTACGGTTGACACCCGATTTAGTTCAGGTGACCTAATGAATTCCAGGTGAATTCCTAGGATTTTTCGTTCAATGGTAATGAACGTATTGAAAATGGGTTTTCAGAAAACAAATCGGTTTGTATTTTTGATCAAAATATTTTCTCGTTCAAGCTCGAGTTTAGATATCATTGAATTCCATGAGTTTGAATTCTCAATCTTTAAGGTCAATCTCTAGGATTGAGTAATATCAGTCTTAAAAGCTGATTTTTAATCTTTAAGGAGATTATCCTTTCTGGGGATCTGATTCATTAGTCTTATCCAGCTAATTTGCATGGTGCCCCCCCATTGTACGAGATAAATCCTTCTCATGGTTAGGATAAATCTGACCACTTGGCGACCCTGTTTAATGCTGAGGTCCGTGGATTTCCTGCTGATTTTAGAGATGACTTTTCTAGATTTTTCGTCAACCTACAGCTGGTCTGGACGACAACTTCTTGACCTAAATCAAGAAGTGCGTGTCTTTTTCGGAAGACTTTACTTCCTTTTAATGATGGAATTGATTCATCGTGTAGATCCATCTCTTCTTTTCTTTCATCGGGTAAAACAGTTTAGTTTAGTCCAAAGCAAAAGTATTTTCAGTTATTTGTTACAGATATATGTGACATATGTTAAGATAACTTGGTAAATTTTCCCACACTTGGCTTTTTATTTTCCTTTTTATCGTCCTCTATTCCATTTTAAATGAATTTTAACATTTTAGTTTGTTTCTCAATTTATGTCCTTTCCGAGGTAACAATAATTTCGGTGTTAAAACCTAGTTTTATCGTTCATAAATATGTATAAACATGATTTTGAATTCATTTAATTGAAAATTTTGAAAAATTTTACTAGAATTGGGTAGTCAGTATATAAGACTAGGGCTGTTCTTTTTTATCAGAGAGCACTAGATTCTAATACAACTACTGCTTTACTAGTATTTTTAATGGTAACCAAGTGTTTAATATAAAAAATTTTAAAATCCGAAAGAATTTAACCCCTTCCCACACTTAAGATCTTGCAATGCCCTCATTTGCAAGAAATCAGTAACAATTTAAATTATTGAGGGTGATTTGTGTGAAAATGATTAAATTTTTACCAAAGTTTCCAAATATATTGGCGTTTGTTTGCTGAATGATAAATGGTGCACATCATTTGTTCATTCCGTCTTGTTGTTATTTCACATATATTTTGCATCTTGTCGTCAAAATTAGTTGCTTTTGCTGAACTTAATGCCAGTCTTTGAAAATGCATTGTTTTACCCTGTTGTGTACATAAGACAAACTGCAAACATATATACATATTTTTGAAGTTTGGTTTATTACCCCACATTCAAAAATTATTAAAATCTAAGAATAAAAGTTAGAAACTATAAAAATGATTACAATATTAACAAAAATATTAAATGTATCAATAATTACAAATTATAAAATAAAAAAAAAATAATAATAAAACTAAGGATGATATTGGTACCAATAGGGGTTCCACGCATAACCATAAGTGCTATAGAATGCTTCGGCAGGGTCATACGTAGGATATGGTGGCTGCATCTCTATCGACCAAGGAGGGAAGACGGGTTTCGGTGTAGGAATATAGTTTCTACCTATATGTTGGCAATGCGCTATGATCTGGTTCTGATGAACTTGCCAATCTTCAAATGCTCTCTGTCTAGCATTTTCGTATTCCTGAGAAGCTATAAACCTATGCATTTCTTGCATCTCATTCCCCCTCCTACATAACCTTGTTCCTGGTTTCTCTCTACCTGTGGATGTCTACCATTGTATCGTACTGCGGCGTTATTTCGCCGCTTCAAAACTTTCGCACCATGGTATACATTTAAACTTATAGTGTCGCGGGGTTCCGGCTCTTCTACTAATAATCCCCCCCGACTTATATCCACACCGAGATATTCACCAATCAAAGTAATAAAAATACCACCTCCTATTATGCTATGTGGACGCATCCCCCGAACCATAGCTGATAAATAATAACCCACACAATATGGTATACTTACAGCGCTGTGTGGGTCTCGAATACACATATGGTAAAACAAATCCTGTTCATTTACTTTTTCTTTGTTCTTACCCCTTTGTGTAATCGAATTAGCTAAAAACCTATGTATCACTCTTAATTCGGCTCTATCTATATCCAAATAAGAGTAGTTTCCCCCTTTGAAACGGTGATGGCTTGTCATTTGACTCCACACACCGTGTGTATCAAAATTCTCATCTATCTTTCTACCGTTTAGTATCAATCCTCTACAATCGGCAGACGCTAACTCCTCAGGCGTATATATACGTAAAGCCTGAGCCATGCCCAGTAAAGACATGTGGCGCATCGAACCGCCTAACAAAAATCTAATAAAAGAACGATCGGTTAAACTAGCTACCCGATCATTCAACTCTATACTACATAACAACTCTTCACACCATACTTTATATACAGGTCTGTGTATGGTGAATAAACATATCCAGTCATTAAAAGAAGAATTACCATACCTCTGTACCAGTAATTCCCTAATTGGCCCGGCCAATTCTACAGCTTCTAAGGGTCCCCATTCTATGACCCTCGGTACCTCAACAACCTTGGAATGAAGAGTATGCAAACCCCGTTGATATTTTGGATAATCTATCCAAAGTCTGTCAAATCTCAGGTTCGGGTGCAACTGTTCCAAGTGCATATCTGAAAAGGTCATGACTGGATGAGGTACATCCTGCTTGTAGTAGTTATCTACCTCCTGTTGTTCCAAATTCTCAGCAGGAGCATGGCGGGCTTGGGATGAAGATTCACCCCTTTCATTCTGCAAAACACATCAAACACAAATTTTGTGCATCCAAATATGCATTAGTGTCAGCAAAATCATCAATCAAAATAATTACAATGACATTATCAATTTATATCAAACTTAAGCTCATTTTCACATTTTTATCAAATCTACACTTTTTCAAATAATCATATATGAAAATTTTCGCCAAGTTCATAAGCATTCAACTCAAATAACATGTCAAAATAATCATTACTAGCAAATAAACAAGTCTCAAATGGCATTATCTTTCAAAAATCAAGTTCATGAATTTTGGACTTGAAAAAGTCCACTTTAATTCTCAAAATCATGTTTAGGCTCAAAGTTTGGATCATTTAACTACCTAGACATGTTACATTACTCAATTTAGCAACAATTCATGACAAAAATTGGCCATAACCTGTTTATATCAAAAAGCCCCAAATTTGCTCAAGAACACAAACCCTAGATTATTCAAAAATTGAAGTTTAAGGCTTCTAATCATGTTAAACAACATCAATCTAGGTTATACAAGCATAATACATAAACAATTTAAGTCTAATTACACTAAAAAGCATCAAAATCAAATTGGGGAAAAAATAGCTCAAGAACACTAAAATTCGAATTAAATGGTGTTTAGGTGTAGAAATTTACCGTTTTTCTTGAGTAATTCTTAGATATCATCCTTCTCAACATGATTTTAGCAAAAAAATTTGGTGATTAACGGTTAAAAATTGGGATTTTTGGGGGTGATTTTCGTTTTTTTTTCGCAGTTATTTTCGAGCTGTATGATTCTGTTTTGTGTGTGGGGGAGTGACTGATCGTTCAGCTATTTTATTTTTTTTCTGGGTTTTGGTCCCTCCGCGACTCGCGGAGGTTTTGCACTGCAAACTCCGCGAGTCGCGGAGTTTACTCTCTTTTTTTTTTTTTTTTTTTTTTTTTTTTTTTTAATCCTTAACTTATAAAACAATTAAGAAATTAATTTTAAAATTTTGTTTCCCTTGTTATTTAGGACGAGGTCGTTTCGGATCGATGTCCTAGTCCGTCCCTCGACAAAATTTTAAAATTTGTCTTTTTGTAGCGATTGTTTTAAAAGCTAAGATTTTTGGGTTTTTTTTCAATGTTTTTGGCATACTCTAATTCAGTAAGATTAAAAATAATGATAATAAACGTTCTCGTCCCTCCCTCGGGTAAAGCAATTTCGGTTCAAAGACCTAGTCTTCAACTTACGACGAATTTTAAAAATCATATTTTTAACTTAATGAGATAAAATAAATTTTTGTTTTTAAATTCACACAACTTAAATATAAAATTCAAAATTAAAAATTCACACCAAACTCAAAATTTAAAATGCATAAAATTAAAATTTCATATTTTAAAAATTAAAAATTCACACCAAACTTAATTTAAAAATTCATATTTCATACCAAACTTATATTAATTTTTCAAATATTTACAATTTAAATATATTGTTTTTACAAAGTTTACAATATTAATTTAAGATTTAAATATTAATTTTTAAAAATATGGTAAAAATAAAATTAAAAATCTTTTTGTCTTTTTATCCCACTTTTATCAATCAAATATTATCAAAAATATGCGCCCCTCTTTTCGGTAAAGTAATTTCGGTTCCAAGACCTAATTTAACTCATGACGAATTTTTGAAATATTATGGGTTGATTGATTAAAGATATTTATACCTTAAGAATAAACGTTAAATTTCGCAGTGATGTAATAAATTTTTGAAGGATATCAATAATTTCGGTCGCCAAACCTAATTTTATTTAATACCAATTTAATACTTTTTAGCGAACAAATTAGCGTTTATTATCAAAAGGTTAAAAATAAATAAAAATAAAAACTGTACAGACATACCTGTGAAATAGATTTCTTAGTTATATGATCTATTATATTCATAAGATAGTCGGTTTAATTGGTTTTCCATGGCTGCATAGGCGTAACCTCGAGCATTCATTGTCTTTTCTTCTAAACATATGAACGGTCCGTCTCTGCATAAAGTAACAAATTCGGTATTTGAATAGGTTTGATTATTTGAACATTTTCCTCCATGTGACCATTTTCCGCATTTGTGACATCGTTCTAGGTGTCGTGCTCTTCTTTTCGCTGCGGATTTTGATTTTCCTTTACCAAATTGTAACTTATTATCTTCGCATCTGGATCCTTTTCTAACTCCGTCCATTCTTTCTCTGATTACTGATACTAATTCACTCGGTAGTATGTCATTATTTCTTTTAGTGATCAAAGCGTGTAGCATTAGACCATGGTTTAGTTCACAGGCAGTCTTCATTTCGTAAAAACCTAAAAAAAATAAAAATTCAGAATGGGGGGAGAAGACTAGTTCTTTAGGGTCTGCTAGGGAAAGACCATACGTGTTCCATTTTCGAGAACTACACGAAAACAGACAATCTAATTCTAACAGAAATATATATTATCCTTTAAAGACTTGATTCTCCCCACACTTAGTTAGCTGTGGTGTCGAAATTGTGATTAACTTCGTTGTCGACTTCCATCGGACCATGTATGTAATGTTTAACTCTGTGACCATTAACTTTAAATTCAATCCCATTTGAATTTATTAATTCTATCGTTCCGTATGGGAAAACTCTTTTGACTATGAATGGTCCAGACCATCTTGATTTCAATTTTCCAGGAAATAGCTTGAATCGTGAATTGAAAAGAAGAACTCTGTCTCCTTCTTTAAATTCTTTTGAACTTCTGATTCTTTTATCATGCCATTTCTTCGTTCTTTCTTTATAGATTAACGAATTTTCGTATGCTTCATGTCTTAATTCTTCTAATTCGTTTAGTTGACTTAATCGTAGACGTCCGGCTTCATGTAAATCAAGGTTACATGTCTTCAAAGCCCAAAATGCTTTGTGTTCAATTTCTACTGGAAGATGACATGCTTTTCCATAAACAAGTCTAAAAGGTGTGGTTCCAATTGGAGTTTTGTAGGCTGTTCTAAAAGCCCAGAGTGCATCCTCCAATTTAATGGACCATTCCTTCGGATTTGATCCTACGGTTTTCTCTAGAATACGTTTTAAAGCTCGGTTGGTATTTTCAACTTGTCCACTTGTTTGTGGATGATATGCGGTGGAGATTTTATGAGTTACTCCATATCTTTTAAGAACTTTTTCAAGTTGATTATTACAGAAATGAGTACCCCGATCACTTATTAAAGCTTTCGGTGTTCCAAACCTTGCAAAAAGACGTTTTAAAAAGTTGACTACAACTCGTGCATCGTTAGTTGGGAGAGCTTGTGCTTCCGCCCATTTAGATACATAATCAATGGCTACGAGTATATATAGATTATTATGAGATTTTGGAAATGTACCCATAAAGTCAATACCCCAAATGTCAAATACTTCACATACTTGGATGACATTTTGTGGCATTTCATCGCGTTGACTTATTTTTCCGGCCCTTTGACATGCATCACAGGATTTGCAAAGAAGGTGTGAGTCTTTGTAAATTGGAGGCCAATAGAATCCAGCTTCATAAACTTTTCTTGCTGTTAGTTGAGGCCCATAATGCCCTCCTGTTGGTCCTGTGTGACAATGGTTTAAAATTTTACTAGCTTCATCTCCAAATACACATCGGCGTATTATTCCATCGGGACAACTTTTAAACAGATGTGGATCTTCCCAGAAATAGTGTTTTATATCACTGAAGAATTTCTTTCGTCTTTGGTACGATAATCCTTTTTCAAGGAATCCACAAACTAAGTAGTTTGCATAGTCTGCAAACCATGGGATTTCTTTATAATCTATCTTCAATAGATATTCATCAGGAAAGTTGTCTTGTATGGCCGATTCATTCAGAACTTCTAATTCGGGATTTTCAAGACGAGAAAGATGATCAGCGGCGAGATTTTCTGCTCCTTTTTTATCTCGGATTTCAATATCAAACTCTTGTAAGAGTAAGATCCAACGGATTAATCTTGGTTTAGCATCTTGTTTTGAAAATAGGTATCTAAGAGCAGAATGGTCGGTATAGACCACCGTTTTTGCTAGAACGAGATATGATCGAAATTTGTCAAAAGCAAAGACAATAGCAAGGAGTTCTTTTTCAGTAGTTGTATAGTTCGTTTGTACTCCTTGTAATGTCTTGCTAGCATAATATATAGGTTGAAATCGTTTTTCAATCCTTTGTCCTAAAACGGCTCCCATTGCAAAATCACTTGCATCGCACATTAGTTCAAATGGTAGATTCCAATTTGGTGTTATCATGATCGGTGCATTAGTGAGTTTCTCTTTAAGAATATTAAAAGATTTGATACACTCATCTGAAAAGATGAATGGCGCATCCTTTTCTAGGAGTTTATTCATAGGAGTGGCAATTTTAGAAAAATCTTTTATGAAACGTCGGTAAAAACCGGCATGCCCTAGAAAACTCCTAACTCCTCTAACATTGGTGGGATGTGGAAGTTTAGCAATTACATCTACTTTAGCTCTATCCACTTCGATTCCTTCTTTTGAAATTTTATGTCCAAGAACGATGCCTTCTTTAACCATGAAATGACATTTCTCCCAATTAAGTACTAGATTTGATTTTTCGCATCTAATTAGCATTCGTTCCAGATTAACTAGACATGATTTAAATGTATCACCGAAGACTGAAAAGTCATCCATGAATACTTCCATGCATTCTTCTATCATGTCGTGAAAAATCGCCATCATACACCTTTGAAAGGTTGCAGGGGCGTTGCAAAGTCCAAATGGCATTCTTTTGTAAGCAAAAGTACCATAAGGACATGTGAATGTGGTTTTCTCTTGATCTTCGGGTGCTATTGGAATTTGAAAATATCCGGAAAATCCATCTAGAAAACAATAGTAACTATTTCCGGCTAATCTTTCCAACATTTGATCTATGAAAGGTAAGGGAAAGTGATCTTTTCTGGTGGCGTCATTTAATTTTCTATAATCAATACATACACGCCATCCTGTTACAGTCCTAGTAGGAATAAGCTCATTTTTCTCATTTGTAATGACAGTCATGCCACCCTTCTTAGGTACGCATTGAACTGGGCTTACCCATGGACTATCAGAAATTGGATATATCAAACCTGCATCTAGCAGTTTAATAATCTCTTTCTTAACAACATCTTGCATATTAGGATTTAGTCTTCGTTGGCGTTGCACATACGTTTTATGACCTTCTTCCATAAGGATTTTATGTGTGCAATACGAAGGACTTATTCCTTTAATATCATGAATCTTCCATGCAATGGCTGGTTTATGAGCTTTCAACACAGAAATGAGTTGTGATTTCTCATTTTCAGTAAGAGAAGACGATATTATTACAGGTAATTCAGATTCACCATGTAAATAAGCGTATTCCAAATGGTTTGGAAGTGGCTTTAACTCTAATTTCGGAGGTTCTTCTATCGATGATTTATATCGATATCTGTCTTCTTCTTTTAGCATTTGAATTTCTTCTGTTGTTGGTTCATATCCATTAGCTATAAGTGTAGCTAATATTTCAGCTTCATCAATTGGTTCATTACCTTCTCCTAAAGAACATTCTCCTGTTCCTTGTAATTCTGGAAATTCTTCTAATAATTCTGCATGTGCATCTATAGTTTGAATATAATAACATGTATCATCTGCAGATTGTGGTTGTTGCATTGCTCTATCAACTGAAAAGGTAACACTCTCATCCTCTATACTTAGGGTCAGTTTCTTACCGAACACGTCTATCATTGCTTTAGCCGTGTTTAAGAATGGTCTTCCAAATATGAGAGGAACTTGAGAATCTTCTTCCATGTCCAAAACAACAAAATCTACTGGAAATACTAAAGTACCAACTTTAACTAGCATGTTCTCCATTATCCCTCTAGGATATTTTATTGATCTATCGGCTAGTTGTATGCTTATTCTGGTTGGTTTCAATTCTCCAAGGTCTAGTTTAGCGTATAGTGAATACGGCATTAGATTTATACTAGCACCTAAGTCTGCCAATGCTTCTATTGAACTAAGACTACCCAGAAAACATGGAATTGTGAAACTTCCTGGATCAGATAGTTTTTCTGGTATCTTATTCAACAGCACTGCTGAACAATTTGCATTCATAGTGACAGCCGAGAGTTCTTCCATTTTCTTTCTATTTGTGATCAGATCTTTCAAGAATTTAGCATATCTTGGCATTCCTGAAATCACATCAATGAAAGGAAGATTTACATTTATCTGTTTAAACATATCCAAGAATTTGGATTGCTCGGCTTCAAGTTTTTCTTTCTTCATTTTACTCGGGTAAGGAAGTGGTGGTTGGTATGGTTTAACATAAGGTTTATCCTTAACTGTGTTATCTTTATTAACCTTTTCAACTACCGGTTCTTTTTCCTTCTCTTGATCAGGTTGTGGTTCTTGTGGAGTAGGAATAGTTTCATCAGAAGTTACAGGTATTTCAGGTGGTTTAAGTGTTGTACCACTTCTTGTGGTAATAGCTTTAGCTGTTTCATTCCGGGGGTTAGCATTTGTATCACTAGGTAAACTTCCCGGTTTTCTTTCACCTATTAACCTTGCTAGGTTACTTACTTCTTGTTCCAGATTTTGAATAGAAGCTTGTTGATTTCTAAATGCTTGAGCATTTTGTTCATTGGTTTGTTTCTGAGATGTGAAAAACTGCGTTTGAGTTTCAACTAGCTTCGTCATCATATCTTCTAAATTCGGCTTTTTATCATCGGTTTGTTGTGGTGGTTTGTTTTGAAAATTAGGTCTTTGCTGATTATAAGTATTATTGGATACTTGTTGATTGCTAGGACCTTGTTGGTTGTTGTATGGAATATTTCGGTTATAATTCTGGTTTTGATTGTAAATCGGTCTTGGCGGTTGATAATTATTCTGATAATTATTTCCAGGCCTTTGGTTTATGTATGAAATATTCTCTCTTTGTTCCATTGTTAATTCAATACTGAGACAATCTTTTGTCAAATGTGGTCCTCCACACTGCTCACAACTAATTCGTATCGAGTGAATATCCTTAGTCATCTTTTCCATTCGTCTCTCGAAAGCATCTATCTTTGCGGAAATGGAATCTAAGTCATGGCTAGAATCGGCTCTAGCTGCTTTAGATGATCTAATGATATCTTTTTCTTGGTGCCACTCATGTGAGTGGGAAGCAGTGTTATCAATAATTTTGTAAGCATCAGTTTCGGTTTTCTTCATAATAGAACCACCAGCTGCTATATCTATGTCTTTTCTTGTAGTGATGTCGCATCCTCGGTAGAATATTTGTACTATTTGACAGGTGTCTAAACCATGTTGCGGACATCCTCTTAATAACTTTCCATATCTTGTCCACGCCTCATATAGAGTTTCATTTGGCTTCTGTGTGAACGTAACAATTTCTGCTTGAAGTCTTACGGCTTTAGATGCAGGAAAGAATTGTTTAAGAAATTTGTCAATTAAAACATCCCATGTATCGATCGCTCCTTCAGGTAACGATTCCAACCAATCTTTGGCTTCTCCCTTTAAAGTCCAGGGAAATAACATGAGATATATCTGTTCATCCTCCACTTCTCGTATTTTAAATAGTGTGCAAATCCTATTAAAGGTACGTAGATGTTCATTTGGATCTTCCTTCGGCGCACCACTAAATTGGCATTGATTAGTCACCATGTGTAAAATTTGTCCTTTGATTTCATAATCTGGCGCATTAATGTCTGGATGAGTAATTGCGTGACCTTGGCCAGTGCGTTTAGCTCTCATTCGGTCTTCCATACTTAAAGGTTCCAGATTTTCCATAATTGAATTTGTTGAATCGGTATCACTAGATGATTCTGATTTAATAGTTCGTTCCTCAACAATCTCTGTTTGAATGATTGGTGGTTCCGGAGGAAAGTTTAGTGGTTCAGGATCTATGAACCGTTCCTGAATATTTTCCGGATTCTCAATTGTGAGGTTGGGTTCAAAAAATGGATTATCGGAAATTTGAACTGAAGTACTTGGTCGACTGGATGACGATTCTAAAGAAAAATCAACGGCGGTTATATTTGTTAAACGATGTCTTGATCGAGTTACAGGTGGTGAACGTACAAAAGGTGATGAACGTCTTGCTCGGTGCATTCACTGAATATCCTATTAGTTTTTAAAAAGGAAAGAAAAATTATAATAAGTTATCCAATCAATAGACTTTTCTGATTTTGCCCACGTTTCGAATAGCCAAAAGATGCAGCAGAGGGGCAGGATTCGTTTGGTCTCAATATAATTGAGGACTGTTTGGCTCCAATAACCCGGTCCACGTACAAATCCAACTATTACTACGAACCAGAAAATTTTGATGTCTATCAATTTAACCACTTAAAATAAATTTTCGTAATTTTAAGAAATTTAGATAAGAAGTAGAAAAAAAATTCTAAGTCCTAAAAACTAGAATAGCGAGAAATAAGAGAGAAAAAGAGTTCGTCGATAAAGGTTGAAAAAGAAAAAAAATGGTTGAAAAATAAAAGGTGACGGAAAAATAAAAGAAACTTAAAAACTTAAAAATATTTGACTAACCTAACCTTATTACTACAACTAACTTAAAATTATAATCGTAAATTGAAATTACTAATTGGAATGATAATTGGTACATAGTAAAAGGTGTCTAAAAATATTAAAGCTTACAGGAAAAACTAAATCCCAAATGGAAATAACTTAAAAAGAAACTAAAACTTAAAAAGGGCGTCGCAAAATTCTAAAGCACCTAAATCTTAGTCTAAAGAAAAAGCACTTAAGGAATTCTATAGCAAAGCCTAAAAATCTAGGAGTAAAAATAACTATAGCAAAAACTAAGTTTAAAATTAAATATGAGCTAAAAATACAAATATTACGCTACAACGATTAAAAAGGTACAAAATATAAAAATATACAAAAAGTTGTAAAAAGTACAATTTTTATAAAAATATTATTTTTATATTATTTATTTTATTAAACTATTAATTTTACAATTTTAATAAAACTAATTTAACTAAAATATATATAAATAAAAAGTAAAAGTAAAATTAAAACTAATAATAATAATAATAATAATAATTAGGTTTTAATAATAATAATAATTAAAAATAACCCGTAATCAATGCTTGATTAGGGTTTTTGTCCGTGTGTCAGATGCCCTCCGCGAGTTGCGGCAAATAAAGAAGAAATCCCCGCGAGTCGCGGGGTTCCAGAATTCAGTTGACAGGTTTCACTTTTTACGCGTTTTTCTTTAATTTTTTTTTTTTTTTTTTTTTTTTAAATAAACGATTTTAAAATAAAACTTATATTTTTATAAACTAAAATAGAAATAAAGAAACTTATAAAACTTAAATATTTAACAAAATCTTAAAAATGCTTATATTTTTGTTTTTCTTTTTATATTTTCGAATATTTAAAACGTATTTTTACAAAAACGACTTTTAATAAAAGTAACTAAAAATCTTTTTTTTTTTCTTTTTATATTAGCGTTGCGCTTCCGGCTTTTAAGATAGTTCCCCGGTAGCGGCGCCAAAAATACTTGATGTCTTGCTAGCATAATATATAAAATTGGGGCTCCGCGACTCGCGGCAAAATGCCCTTAAAACTCCGCGAGTCGCGGAGATATATTTACAGCTCACACCCTTGGAGTTTCTTGCTGCCGACGGTTTTAATAATATATATATAATATATATATAATTAATTATATTAATTATATATATATTATATATATATACATAGTTAACTTGTAAACTTTAGTCGGTTGCGTCGAGCGTTAAGAGTTGACTCTGGTCCCGGTTCCGGATTTTCGAACGTCCTCGCGTACAATTTAATATCTTGTACTTTGCGTTTTGAATCTTGTACTTTTGTAATTTCGAGACGTTTCTTATCAATAATTGGAACCTTTTTGATTGTCTTTTGTACTTTTGAGCTTTTTGGTCGTTTGCGTCTTTAATTCGTCGAATCTGTCTTTTGTCTTCACCTTTTATTATTTAAACGAATATCACTTGTAAATAGAACAATTGCAACTAAAAGCTTGTCTTTCTTGAGGAATAATGCTATGAAATATATGTTCGTTTTTAGCATTATCAAATATTCCCACACTTGAGCGTTGCTTGTCCTCAAGCAATATTGTCTTGAAATACTAGAATCACTTTTTTATTCTTCACACTTTGTACATCAGTGATTTCTATACGGCGGTATAAACAATGGTAGTAACGATATGGTTTACAGTCCCACATGACTATAAAAATTTAGATCCATTAAGGAAATTGGATCTTTATGAAAACATTTGATCTTTTGAAAATTAAATCTAGTTTTTACCCTAGATAAGTTTTCCGGAATAACCCTTTACCGGTGTTTGCAAAATATTTGTGGGTTTGGTGGGTTTCAGATTTGAAAATTTTAGCTCAAAACTTGCGGTTTTGTGTCACCCACTTGCTAACCTTGTATTTGGAAAGCAACACGTCCAGTTTACTTGTTCCGTATATTACCTTTCGGCAAACTACCGTCCGGTTGTAAAGGAAAGCGTTGAACAAGCAACTGTTTAAGGCAATGTCCCGTGACATGCTTTTGATTATGGTCTATAACGTGTCGGACGCAATTACTATCCTTGGTAGGAGCAATAGTAAAGCTCACCCTTATAATTTTTCGGTCTGGCACAAGGTCCTGTCTTTGACCATGCTATGCAACCACCGTTCTTACGGTTGACACCCGATTTAGTTCAGGTGACCTAATGAATTCCAGGTGAATTCCTAGGATTTTTCGTTCAATGGTAATGAACGTATTGAAAATGGGTTTTCAGAAAACAAATCGGTTTGTATTTTTGATCAAAATATTTTCTCGTTCAAGCTCGAGTTTAGATATCATTGAATTCCATGAGTTTGAATTCTCAATCTTTAAGGTCAATCTCTAGGATTGAGTAATATCAGTCTTAAAAGCTGATTTTTAATCTTTAAGGAGATTATCCTTTCTGGGGATCTGATTCATTAGTCTTATCCAGCTAATTTGCATGGTGCCCCCCCATTGTACGAGATAAATCCTACACCGAATTGTATTACAAGATATTACAAGATATTCCAACTTATTGGGGATTCGAATTGTAACAAGGTTTTAATACTTTGTTTAATGAATACACCAGGTTATCGACTGCGTGTAAACCAAGGTTTTACTACTTTGTTAACAATTACACCAATTACCCTTGAATGTAATTTCACCCCTGTTTTAATTATTCTAGTGGCTATTAATCCATTCCCGTGTCCGGTTAAATGAACGATTATTCGTACATATAAATACCCCGCCCATCGTGTCCGATCGAGTTTATATGGTAATTTATAGGGACGCCCAATTGTAAATCATTATATTAACATTAACAAACTTTCATTTAGTTAAACAAATATAAAGCCCATTAATAGCCCATAGTCTAATTTCCACAAGTGTCGTTCTTTTGTCCAAACCCCAATTATGGTACAAAGCCCAATTACCCAATTTTAGTAATTAGCCCAACATCATGATTACTTCGTTTTAAATAAGCATAATAATAACTTAGCTACGAGACATTAATGTAAAAAGGTTGAACATAACTTACAATGATTAAAAATAGCGTAGCGTTACACGGACAGAATTTCGACTTACACCCTTACAACATTCGCTAACATACCCTTATTATTAGAATTATAATTAAAATTAAAATATAAATTATAAATATAATTATATTTACGTATGAAGAGGAAGAGAAAAAAAGATGATAAATTTGATCAGAATTCGGTTGGCTTTATAGCCAGAGTTGAAAATTGGGGCTCCGCGACTCGCGGCAAAATGCCCTTAAAACTCCGCGAGTCGCGGAGATATATTTACAGCTCACACCCTTGGAGTTTCTTGCTGCCGACGGTTTTAATAATATATATATAATATATATATAATTAATATAATTAATTATATATTATATTATATTTATATACATAGTTAACTTGTAAACTTTAGTCGGTTGCGTCGAGCGTTAAGAGTTGACTCTGGTCCCGGTTCCGGATTTTCGAACGTCCTCGCGTACAATTTAATATCTTGTACTTTGCGTTTTGAATCTTGTACTTTTGTAATTTCGAGACGTTTCTTATCAATAATTGGAACCTTTTTGATTGTCTTTTGTACTTTTGAGCTTTTTGGTCGTTTGCGTCTTTAATTCGTCGAATCTGTCTTTTGTCTTCACCTTTTATTATTTAAACGAATATCACTTGTAAATAGAACAATTGCAACTAAAAGCTTGTCTTTCTTGAGGAATAATGCTATGAAATATATGTTCGTTTTTAGCATTATCATCCATGAAACGCTTTTCATAGTTATTGAGATTCGCACCGATAACCTTCAGATTACGTAGCTCAGATTCCATTTTTCTGATCTCGTTTCGAGGACAGTACTCCTCGATTTGCATCTTTTTCAGTTCTTCCCAAGAGATATCATATGCCGTATCTATTCCTTCTGCTTTAGCATAATTGTTCCACCAAGTAAGTGCACCATCTTGCAACGTGCACGAAGCATACTTTGACTTGTCTCCGTTCGCACAATTACTGATTTTGAAAATGGACTCCATCTTTTCAAACCATCGGGTTAGACCAACTGGTCCCTCAGTTCCACTAAACGTCTGTGGTTTGCATCCTTGAAAAGTTTTGTATGAGCATCCGTTTCTTGAATTTGTGTTTACGGCTGCTGCTTTAGCTGCTGCTTCGGCTGTTGCTTTTGCTGCTTCGGTTGCAGCAATTCTTTCATTCTCACGTTTCTCGACTAGTTGCTCAAACTCAGCATCCGACATTTGAGACATGTTTCTTCAATAAACACAACAGATATAATTTAATCATATAGAATATTATAGGTAAAATGAGTTGTCAATAGTTAATCGTAGCATATTAATAATATGAACCGATTATTATAAAAGCCTTTTCTTCTTATTAGCATTTTATAATTATTTCTAGGGTATTACCTACCCGTTAAGTTCATACATAATAGCTAGTACAAGGAATTAACTACTAAAATCCTAATAATATTCCACTATGAAAATTATAGCGAGTTACTACATTATTATGTAATAATAATAATAAGAAGTAGTAATAATACAAATAATCATTCCATGCATTTATTATTAATAAACCAAAATAATACAATACCATACAATACTGATATTTTACATATGCTTATTTTACATAACAAGATAGAGTAGCACACATAAGCAATAAAATAGCGCATGGAAGATTTATGGTTGCGAGGTCGTTCATTCAGAACTATCAGAAACTTCTTCCCATTTGGTTCTCTCTGCCAATTGTTTGTGTGCACATGGTTCGACAGACATTCTGGCAGTGTATTTTATTTTTAGTTGGGGTTTTGAGGTACCCGTTGCCTCAGTGGGTTTAATACAATAAGGGTGGTTACGGATCGAATGGTCCTGTTCTTTTTTAATAATTAAGGACATTTTATTATTGTGGTTGTTTTTATTATCTATAGCAAGTTGGAATTTCTCCTTAGTGATCTCTTTTATTTCATTAGCGAAATCCTCCTCCTTACTGATCTCGTCTGATGACGAACTGTCTGAGTCATGTGTAGGAGAATATGATGACGAACTGCAAGAATATGTACCGGTGGTCATGAACCGAAATCTGCCAGGCGTAATCGGCACAACCCGCCCGTCGGCGGTATATCTGGACCAATGTCCATATTTGTTTAGAAATGGACGATCCTCGTTTACTCCAGGGATCATGGGTCCATGCCAACGATACTGTGGCTCCGGAAAACTAAAGCTGGGTGGAGCTGGAACCTCCTCTGGGTTTACCGGGAGTTGAGATTCCCCGGCTAACACAATTTCTTCTTTAATAGGTATTGGAACGCCCTTTTCAGTTGTGGATAGAATAGATTCAGTGTCCGATTCCGAGTCGTACAAAATGATAGGATTAGAGGAAGTCATCTATCACATAATTGAAACAACAATTACGTTAGCATATAAATATATCACATATAATGTTTTTGACCAAATAATAAGCAAAAATCAGTAAAAACAGATATGGTCATAGTCCAGACTCACTAATGCATCCTGACAATTACCAGTTAAACACACTAATGTAATTTCTGGTTCCCTATGACACCTGGCTCTGATACCAACTGTAACGACCCGTCAAAATCGCTATTGACGCGGCACGTTAATCATTGATTCCACAGTGAGGTTTTGACCTCTATATGATACGTTTTTATAAAATATTGCATTCATTAAAATAAGTGACTTTCTAAACATAGAAAGTTATAAACATGTGGGCGAGTGCTTAGGTATAAGCAAAACCCCGAAATACATAAGTCTTTAATTTACAGGTTGACATCATAGTCCAATTATTTATTACACAACGCAGTTTTATTTTGAATGCAATAAACTTTGTACAAAGCATGAGAGACTCCATGCAGGCAACAAGCACATCACAGCGGAAGCATTCTAAGGACCTGAGAATAAAACATGCTAAAAAGTCAACACGAATGTTGGTGAGTTATAGGTTTAATTGCTCGAGTCATAAACATGTATAAAGATAGACCACAAGATTTCATCAAAAGTTTATTAATAGATTCTACGTAACAGAGCACCCTGGTAACTAAACTTAACGCTATAGTGATAATTACCCCATTCGTTTTAATACACGCAAACCAACGTGTCTTAAACTCAAATAACATACGTCCGTTAAAAGGCTAGCGCTCTAGCTCGGACGGGGATGTCAAGCCCTATGGATCCATATACAATTATTCGCGCCCACCAGTCCATATCCTATGTACTGGCAGCTACTAGTTACCAAAGCTAAGGGATTTTCGGTTTAACTCAGTGTAGAATTTTGTATGTACTTGTGTCTTATTGCGTTTAAAATAAATTGCATGTATTCTCAGCCCAAAAATATTTAAAGCATTTAAAAAGGGAGACTATAACTCACAGTTCAATATTGCGATTCAATATTGTAGGCAAATTGCGTAGACGTAATGATGGTAGATGACTGTATGGTTGGCCTTGGATTCAAGAACAATACCCCGAATAATACCTAATATTTCCTTAGCTTAAAGCGGTTTGAAACCCGAATTAAAAACACCCTCGTATATACCTTATTATTATTAAACTTAAATTTAAAATTATAATTATAATATAAATATAAATATTAAGAGAAATGTGAAAAACTTCGTCGAACAAACTGCGTATTTATATTACTTTTCGATTTACTGTAGCTCATGCGATCGCATGAGTTTTCAGTGTTTTTGCCATGCGATCGCATGGCCGCCTTTTCTGTTTTTGTTTGCTAGTTCGTCGACGCCAAATAGTATTTTACTGTAGCAAATAGTGTTTTACCGTAGCAAATAGTGTTTTACTGTAGCAAATAGTGTTCACTGTAGCAAATAGTGTTTTACTGTAGCAAATAGTGTTTTACAGTACCTCCCCGTAGCACTGTAGCAAAGTCGTTTTCACTGTAGCACTGTAGCAAAATACGGTTTCACTGTAGCAAATAGTGTTTTACTGTAGCAAAGTCATTTTTACTGTAGCAATTAATGTTTTACTGTAGGAAAGTCATTTTTACTGTAGCAATTAATGTTTTACTGTAGGAAAGTCGTTTTTACTTGTACATCTTATAATATATATATATATATACATACATATATGTATATTTACATAATATTAAATCATAAAGAGAATTGGTTTAAATTAGTCGAAATTTTTCGGGTCATCACACTAATTGACGCGAATCCTAAAGATAGATCTATTGGGCCTAACAAACCCCATCCAAAGTACCGGATGCTTTAGTACTTCGAAATTTATATCATATTCGAAGGGTGTCCCGGAATGATGGGGATATTCTTATATATGCATCTTGTTAATGTCGGTTACCAGGTGTTCACCATATGAATGATTTTTATCTCTATGTATGGGATGTGTATTGAAATATGAAATCTTGTGGTCTATTGTTACGATTTGATATATATAGGGTAAACCTATAACTCACCAACATTTTTGTTGACGTTTAAAGCATGTTTATTCTCAGGTGAATACTAAGAGCTTCCGCTGTTGCATACTAAAATAAGGACAAGATTTGGAGTCAATGTTTGTATGATATTGTGTAAAAACTGCATTCAAGAAACTGATTTCGATGTAACATATTTGTATTGTAAACTATTATGTAATGGTCGTGTGTAAACAGGATATTTTAGATTATCATTATTTGATAATCTATGTAAAGCTTTTTAAGCCTTTATTTATGAAATAAACGTTATGGTTTGTTTAAAAATGAATGCAGTCTTTGAAAAACGTCTCATATAGAGGTCAAAACCTCGCAACGAAATCAATTAATATGGAACATTTTTAATCAATAAGAACGGGACATTTCAGTTGGCATCAGAGCTGGTATAACGCCGTCCATGTGTGGCGGGTTAGTCGTAAAGGAGGTTATCACAGTGTTACCTGTGATGAAGCATTGGCTCTTACTCCTTGCGATCCCTTACGAGGGTTGGCAGTAGCCGAGAGGCAGGCCCTAAAATCAGTATCTGAGGTACACTCAGTGGTCACCAGACGGTTAGCTGGGAAGGCACTGGGTGGGATGGTGGTTGTCCCCAACTGTATTTCAGTTGGTATCCGAGCATTGGTCTTAGAGAACTAGAAAATTTGCATTAGTGTGTCTTATCGAGTTTGTTAGGATGCATTAGTGAGTCTGGACTTTGACCGTGTTTTCTTTAAAAATGATTGCTGAACATTTTTGTTGGAAACTATATATTATTAACATGTATATATTATGTGATATATTTATCTCTTAACATGTTTGATATTGTGTGATAGATGTCTACCTCTAGCACAAATCCCATTGACTCACCTAATAATAACGAAGAGTCGAATATATATTGGACTGATTCACAAGTTCCCGAAGAGGAACCGAAAGAAGAATCAGAACCGGAAGAAGAATCAGAACCGAAAGAGGAGGAACCGGAGGAGGAAATAGAACCGGTGGGGGAAATAATAAAACGGTTAAGTAAAAGAAAATCCTCAACCAACCGACCAAGGTTAATTATGGTCAATGGTGTTTCCGCCAAGGAAGCAAAATATTGGGAGGATTACCAATTCTCCGATGAATCGGATTCCGACGAGAATTCCGATGATGTTATAGAAATTACCCCAACTGAATTTAAAAAGGCAAAAGAAAATAATAAGGGAAAGGGCATAAAAATAGAGAAATCTAATTCCAACCCTGATGAACTTTATATGTATTGTCAACCCCCGAAGTCCTTAAGTTGTAACAATGACCCGGGAACCTCTAAATCACCAGGTTTTTCTAAACCGTTGTGGAAAATGACAGCTAGTATTAGGGGAACATCATATATGAAATGTCCCGTTCTTATTGATTAAAAACGTTCCATATTAATTGATTTCGTTGCGAGGTTTTGACCTCTATATGAGATGTTTTTCAAAGACTGCATTCATTTTTAAAACAAACCATAACCTTTATTTCATAAATAAAGGTTTAAAAAGCTTTACGTAGATTATCAAATAATGATAATCTAAAATATCCTGTTTACACACGACCATTACATAATGGTTTACAATACAAATATGTTACATCGAAATCAGTTTCTTGAATGCAGTTTTTACACAATATCATACAAACATGGACTCCAAATCTTGTCCTTATTTTAGTATGCAACAACGGAAGCTCTTAGTATTCACCTGAGAATAAACATGCTTTAAACGTCAACAAAAATGTTGGTGAGTTATAGCTTTAACCTATATGTATTAAATCGTAACAATAGACCACAAGATTTCATATTTCAATACACATCCCATACATAGAGATAAAAATCATTCATATGGTGAACACCTGGTAACCGACATTAACAAGATGCATATATATAAGAATATCCCCATCATTCCGGGACACCCTTCGGATATGATATAAATTTCGAAGTACTAAAGCATCCGGTACTTTGGATGGGGTTTGTTAGGCCCAATAGATCTATCTTTAGGATTCGCGTCAATTAGGGTGTCTGTTCCCTAATTCTTAGATTACCAGACTTAATAAAAAGGGGCATATTCGATTTCGATAATTCAACCATAGAATGTAGTTTCACGTACTTGTGTCTATTTTGTAAATCATTTATAAAACCTGCATGTATTCTCATCCCAAAAATATTAGATTTTAAAAGTGGGACTATAACTCACTTTCACAGATTTTTACTTCGTCGGGAAGTAAGACTTGACCACTGGTTGATTCACGAACCTATAACAATATATACATATATATCAAAGTATGTTAAAAATATATTTACAACACTTTTAATATATTTTGATGTTTTAAGTTTATTAAGTCAGCTGTCCTCGTTAGTAACCTACAACTAGTTGTCCACAGTTAGATGTACAGAAATAAATCGATAAATATTATCTTGAATCAATCCACGACCCAGTGTATACGTATCTCAGTATTGATCACAACTCAAACTATATATATTTTGGAATCAACCTCAACCCTGTATAGCTAACTCCAACATTCACATATAGAGTGTCTATGGTTGTTCCGAAATATATATAGATGTGTCGACATGATAGGTCGAAACATTGTATACGTGTCTATGGTATCTCAAGATTACATAATATACAATACAAGTTGATTAAGTTATGGTTGGAATAGATTTGTTACCAATTTTCACGTAGCTAAAATGAGAAAAATTATCCAATCTTGTTTTACCCATAACTTCTTCATTTTAAATCCGTTTTGAGTGAATCAAATTGCTATGGTTTCATATTGAACTCTATTTTATGAATCTAAATAGAAAAAGTATAGGTTTATAGTCGAAAAAATAAGTTACAAGTCGTTTTTGTAAAGGTAGTCATTTCAGTCGAAAGAACGACGTCTAGATGACCATTTTAGAAAACATACTTCCACTTTGAGTTTAACCATAATTTTTGGATATAGTTTCATGTTCATAATAAAAATCATTTTCTCATAATAACAACTTTTAAATAAAAGTTTATCATAGTTTTTAATTAACTAACCCAAAACAGCCCGCGGTGTTACTACGACGGCGTAAATCCGATTTTACGGTGTTTTTCGTGTTTCCAGGTTTTAAATCATTAAGTTAGCATATCATATATATATAGAACATGTGTGTAGTTAATTTTAAAAGTCAAGTTAGAAGGATTAACTTTTGTTTGCGAACAAGTTTAGAATTAACTAAACTATGTTCTAGTGATTACGAGTTTAAACCTTCGAATAAGATAGTTTTATATATATGAATCGAATGATGTTATGAACATCATTACTACCTCAAGTTTAGTAGGTAAACCTACTGGAAGTGACAAGAAATGATCTAGCTTCAAAGGATCTTGGATGGCTTGAAAGTTCTTGAAGTAGGATCATGACACAAAAACAAGTTCAAGTAAGATTTTTACTCCAATTAAGATAGTTTATAGTTATAGAAATTGAATCAAAGTTTGAATATGAATATTACCTTGAATAAGAAAGATAACCTACTATATATAACAAAGGTTTATTGATCTTAGATGATTACTTGGAATGGATTAGAAAGCTTGGAAGTAAATTAGTAAACTTGAAGGGATTTTTGAAGTGTTCTTGAAGTGTTCTTCCTATGATGATTATAGCTTGATTCTTGAAGTGATTTTTAATGAAGATGATGATTAACTACTGTAAAAATACGTTCATAATAGTGTATGTGTGTTGAGAGAGAATTAGAAAGAGAATTGGAAGTGAAATGGAGTGAATGATGAGTGGTAATTGGTGAGTGGTGAGTGGGGTTAAAAGGAGTTCTAGTTAGTTGACTAGCTAATGGTAGAAGTTAAAATTGATTAGTCATACATGACATAATCAAGAGTGGAATCCAATCCTAGTTCCTATTGGTATATACTCATAGTAAGTACGTTTTGAAGCTGTGTATAATACGGGTAAGAATACGACTAGAATTCTTGATGAAAGAAAAGAATGGAAAAGTAACTGTAACCATTTTCGTTAAGTATGAGTGTTTTGATATATGTAACGACCCGGAAATTTCCGACCAAATTTAAACCTTAAGCTTTATATGTTTCCGACACGATAAGCAAAATCTGTAATGTTGAGTCCAGAAAGTTTGAAATCTATATTCGGATAATCAGTTACCCTTTGACCAAGCCTGACGATTCACGAGAAATTGTTTGTAGATAAATATGTGTATATTATATAAAGGTGTAAGTTTATATGATAATTGAGAATAATAAATACCCGTGTTATTAAGTACTATCAAAATATATGAATTCTATGTATATAAATTGTTGTAGTATTATTATTATTCATAATACAATTAGTAATATTATAAAAATCATTAATAATTTTATCATTGAAAATTTTAATAAAATTTATTATATGGTTTATTATTTTTATCATTAGGTATCATTTGATGCTATTAACACTAGTATTATTTATTAGTATTTTACTTTTATTAATAGAATTATAGGTATTATTATTTTTAATACACTTCCTTTATAATTAGAAATTACTAATGTTTATTATTTAATATTTAATATAATATATAAAAGGCATAAATTAAGCAAATTGATTTAATAGATTTTTTTTTCCTCCTTACTATTATATCCGTGAAACATCTCTGTCAACATTTTCACCAGTTCAGACAAAAAGGATCAAATCTTGTTACCCATTTTTTTCAATCATTCTATAAATATTATCATTGTCTATCAAATATTTTTATATATACATACATGCTCAACATGATTAATCAAACGGGAGAAACACCACTGCAATCCTTACCACACCACCTCCCAACCTTATTTTCCAACACCACAATAAACCACCTTCTGATAATACGTTTCTGTTGCAACTCAATTTAGTGAAACCATCAATCAAACACTTTGTTCTTCCTACTTCTATTTCTTCATCTCTTAGTCGATTCACAACTATCACGACCCTAGTTATCCTCATCTCTATCTCGTCTCTCTCTTCTCTCTCTCTTAATATTTAGAACCGAGAACCTGCTGCAACCCTTCACCATCTTCCTCACCACGTTAAGCATACTAACCACCATAGCCACCACAACAATTCATTTTTCTTCGTGTTTCAATATCGGCTATAACTCAATCAAATAAACACCATCAAGCCACCCCATAACCACATCGATTTGCAGCTTATTTTTATTCTCTGTTCATCCAACCCAAAAAGAAACCGGAACCCATGGTGTCTTTATGCTATTTTATACTCGACTTTAAATCGAGACCCACCCGAGGAAAACACAAAAGAAAAACCTGCAAATTGAACTATTTACTTCTTGCTTGATACCACTCTTAAATCAACTATAACCCTTACGCTGTAAATTATTCCTGTTCCTGTCGAGACAACAACTCCCTTCACCTTCATGATCCATGAGCAACACCATCACGCCACCCTTATCAGCGTTTATGTTTCTGTTTTCTTTCTAAACCACCACAAACACCATCGTCTAATCTCTCTCTCAGCTCTCTATTTTCTTTGGATGCTGTTTCTGTTGCAATTAAACCGACACACATCAACCCTTATAACCATCACAATTCGACGTTTCAAATACAACTGCTACAGCTCCTGTTTCTTCTTCCTTTTCATTGAAATTATTGTGAATTAAAACATTGAAGCTGTTATTATAAACTTTTGCTGGATGGCCGACAGTTGTGGAATAAAAGACCCATTTGTGATTTGTGATTTAGGTAAAATAAGGAAAGGAATAAGGATTGGGAATGCCAGCGTATTTTTTTTTCCCTACGGTTCATATTACCAGGCTGAATCTTTTTGTTATTTGGGCCGACTTCATTTGTTGGTTGGGCCGTGAACATGGGCCATGGAAACGTTATGACTGCAGTTGGTGAACGAAACATGTAAATTGATATGATATTGAATTCGATATTGATAAATGACTATGTTAAACTGATTCCCATATGTCAAATAAATTTAAATTACAATTTACAACATAAAAATGGGAAGAAGTAGAGGGGTGGTTGGACGTGTGTGGGTTGAACCGTGAGGTCTTGAGTTCAAATCTCGTCTGCAGCAGATTTAAAAGGGTTCGTGAATCCGAGGCCAACCTTATACTTGATCAATGATGTTATATGTATTTTTACTACAAAATACATTAGGTGAGTATATAGTCCCTTTTAAACTCTAAATATTTTTGGGCTGAGAATACATGCGCTATTTTTTTATAAATGATTTACGGTATGGACACAAGTGACTAAAATTACGTTCTACATGGGTTTGAATCAAAAATCCCCTAGCTTGGTAACTTTAACTATTGGTTTATGAACTGGTAGGCGCGAATCCTAAAGATAGATCTATCGGGTTTTACACCCTCACCCAGATGTTGTTCTAGTCACTACTAAACTAGAAGAACGGGTGTTTAGTACTTCGAGGTTAACGGAACGCACTTGATTCGGTGCACATATTATTATAACTCAGGGGTACACACTCTTGTTAAGGCTAGTTACCGGGTGCCCACTGCTTGGAATGCTTTTCATACACTTGCGAGTGTATTATGTTTATAAATATGAAATCTTGTGGTCCATAGTTATAACGCTGCTAGCATCAAACCTATATATCTCACCAACTTTATGTTGACGTTTTAAAGCATGTTATTCTCAGGTACGAATTAAGTCTTCCGCTGTGCATTTGCTCATTTTAAGGATATTACTTGGAGTCGATCAACGCAATGGAACCAGATGTTGATGACTACGTCCAGGGGGATAAGGATGGGTCCTCACAGGTGGTATCAGAGCGGTGGTCTTAGCGAACCAGGTCTTGCATTAGTGTGTCTGACTAGTAGTTGTTAGAATACATTAATGAGTCTGGACTTTGACCGTGTTTTCATGTCAAAAGTTTTGCTTATCATATCTAGTCGGAAACCATCTGCTTATCATCCTTAGAGAATTGTCTGCTTATCATTCATAAGTCTAGACACGTCTTACTGCATTTAGTGCATCGATAGTGTATAGACGAAATTCATATCTTAGCGTATCTGATAATTCCTATCTTGGCGTATCTGTAGATTTGCCTGTTATATACCGCAAATTCCTCCGTAGTCTACGAAATCTTTAGAACCATATATATAGATATTCTATATAGTTAAAGTATCATCCGATATCTGAAAACCATTTCACATCAAGAATCCTTTCCATTCCCCAAATTGTCCTTTTGGCGATGAACCTGAAACGCTTACCGGTGAACCTGTTCGAGAAACCATTTACCCTCTCACTTCTAGAGTATCCCGTCACGATTATATATTATCCTATATTTTGAATCTTACTCATCCGCTCGCTTCAATCGTCAATCATCCCGGCCTAAGAAGTTAACGAACTACGCGCTCGTGTGACGGCTTTGGAAAACATGGTGTGAAGGTTACAAACACCAGCAGCAGCACCGACAGCATAACCCGTACCGCCAGTAATATCAACAGCATCACCATCATCAACGTCAACGGTATCCTTATCACCCCTAGACCACAATCACGTCGTAAATCTCAACATCACAATTTGTACCTCGGATACCAACATCACACGCCTCAATATTACCATTTGTACTTCGAATATGATCTTCATTCTACATATCGTTCTACATCGATTACCTTCGCTTTACGTATCATTCTACCTCATTTTTCCTCATTCGACATGATGATTATGTAATTTCTAAAGTTTTAGAGATTATGTAATCCAGTATTAACGATAAATCAAATGAGTTTTTGACTCATTAAATCCATAATTACGTTTGACGAAAATATATATGCAAGTATATTTTCATAAAAATTGTAATTAAGAATTCTTTTGTACAAACTGTTAATGATGAAAATATTTTTAACGGGTGGGTAGTACCCGAGGAATATTTAAATTTCACAATAATGAGTTACACTGTACATTCCTCGAATCTGATTCAACGGTCCTTTGCTATCCTACTTACAATCACCGATATACGTACCCGTTCACCCCAGAATAACCATTTCCATTCAAATTTCATATTTGGATTTTGACTTATCAGAATCCAACAAGTGGCATAACGAAGAAAACATTGGACAAAATAAAATTGTTAGAAACAAACGGATTAACTAATTGAAATTTGGTTAGGATTTCACGCTAACTGTTCCGGCTAACTGTTCCCAGCTAACTGATTAACATTTAATTTATCGCAATTTACATTCTCGCAATTTTATTTATCGTCATTTAATTTCTGTTATTTACTTTTACGCACTTTAAATAACGGGACACGTATGCAAGGTTTCGACTTATCATATCGACCCATCTATATATATATTTCGGAACAACCGTAGACACTCTATATGTGAAGGTGGGAGTTGGCTATACAGGGTCGGAGTTGATTCCAAAATATATATATACTTTGAGTTGTGATCGACACCGAGACCGGTACACGGGTCACGATACGTATTATTTAATTCGAATATTATATATTAAATTATATATGAATCATTGAACCATCGGACTATTGGACTGCTAACTTTGGACAATTAAGATGAATTAAATTAAAATATTGATTATAACATATGAAACTAAATAATTCTTCAAGCTTGCCACTTGATTTCATCATAAATCTCATTTCTACCTCGACAATTACAATCTATATTCAAATCCTTTCATGACTCTAGAAAACACCGCAATCGAGAAGTTGAACCAGCCACACTTCGTCTACGGAAGAACGATTTATGCATACAGTTATGCACCTGAAAAACTTTCGAAACCGAAGTTATAGTTAAAACGTATCCGCGTCAAATTCCTTATCATTCATTAGCAAAAACAACCTTACAATTCCTTTTCAAAGTAACCAATTTTGTTACAGCTCGACTTCGACTTCTCAGAAAGACTAGTCTTATTATAATCTCGATATATATACGTCATCCTTTCGCCGTTGTTATTGGAAAATCTTTTATATTTCACGACATCATCAGCAGATGTACCAGCAGCTCGTCATCCCTTTGGCGGAATCAACAATCGGTATTTTGAAAATCTCGCAGAACTTCCCCAGTTATACCTATAATGTCTATCCCTAAGAATTTCATACTACGAATGTGAAGTTTCTGAAAAACACCCTGAACTGTGAAGTAGTTCTTGAAATGCTGATGAAGCAGCAAAAACTGTAAACGACTTTAACAGTCAAAAGCTTGATGACGAGGTACAGGGTGTAGGTAAAGCTCAAAAAAAAAAAAAAAAAAAAAAGGTTTGGAACTAGAAAACAGTTTGAGCAAAGTATGAAAGAGGCTGTAGATAAATCACCAGGCAAACCTGCCTTCAAAGGATCCAAATGATTTAGTACCTGCTGAAGTCATCAACGAATACCTTGCTTCTGAATCTAAACCCTTAAGGATAAATCTTCTTCATCATCCTTCAATATTAGAAATTATAAGATATCATCCTATCTTTCATTATAAATATCCTCAATATTTCTGAAGATATTTTTACAACTATCCTTATCTGAAATCATTTATTCCTCCGTAATATCTGCGTTACAATATAAAAGAAACTGTGTTAGTTTCTAAATTCTAAAACCTTCGAGTTTAAAATAGGAATGTTCTGAAGCAGTGTTGGGAACTGATGCATGAATTAGTATAATATAATGACACTTGATCAACGTCATTATATTACAGTAAGTTATGTTAAGTTTCTAATGGAATGTGATGATTCACAGTACCGTCATCATGTGCCATGTTATACGGCTCTTACATTCTATTCAATCTCCAAAACATATTAGAACGTACCACCCTGATAGTTCTATTTATCCGGAATATTCTGGTAATTTGACCAATCAAAATCGTGCCATTACCATTTCTTTCTAAAGAACATTAGCTATGTTCATTCTGAAATTTCATACCTACAAATTCCGGACCATTATAAGAGATGCTTAATCGCAATAAGAGGAAACGAAAGAAAGAAGCTCGAAATAGAAATTGGAGTATAGATCGCAGCAATTAGGAGAAAGTTTTAACTATGGATGACGATGATTATAGAAGATAGAAGTAAGAACATTGAAATATAAGAAGATATAAAACCCCAAGATAATAGTAGAAGTAAACAAGACCCTCAGGAGATAGATAAAAGGGAAGGATGACCGATGTAAAAACTAAGAATATATTAAGGATTAGAAAGGGGATGAAATATATTGGAGAATGTTTTAAAGAAGAAATTAAGGAGAAAGAGTAGAAGATGTGGGATATGGAAATAAGGGAAACAAAGGGGGTAGATTTATAGTAAAATGTCCGACAGAGAAATCGAAACAGATTGTCATATTAAAACAAATAAGATCCTGATCGCCGAAAAACCAAATCTTATTACGTAAGATTTTCTTAAAATTCCATAAATTCCGGAAATCAAACCTAACCAAGTCATCGGTTAAGAACAATTCTATATTTACTCATTTCACTCTTTTGTGATAGCTTCACTCGTGCGCTTCACATGATCGAATCATTTTAATCATATCTTTCGATAATGATAAAACTCTATTATTACCTCATATTCGTCATGAAAACATTCTTGTTGTTATTTATGACAACCTCTACCAAATTTCGGGGACGAAATTTCTTTAACGGGTGGGTACTGTAACGACCCGGAAATTTCCGACCAAATTTAAACCTTAAGCTTTATATGTTTCCGACACGATAAGCAAAATCTGTAATGTTGAGTCCAGAAAGTTTGAAATCTATATTCGGATAATCAGTTACCCTTTGACCAAGCCTGACGATTCACGAGAAATTGTTTGTAGATAAATATGTGTATATTATATAAAGGTGTAAGTTTATATGATAATTGAGAATAATAAATACCCGTGTTATTAAGTACTATCAAAATATATGAATTCTATGTATATAAATTGTTGTAGTATTATTATTATTCATAATACAATTAGTAATATTATAAAAATCATTAATAATTTTATCATTGAAAATTTTAATAAAATTTATTATATGGTTTATTATTTTTATCATTAGGTATCATTTGATGCTATTAACACTAGTATTATTTATTAGTATTTTACTTTTATTAATAGAATTATAGGTATTATTATTTTTAATACACTTCCTTTATAATTAGAAATTACTAATGTTTATTATTTAATATTTAATATAATATATAAAAGGCATAAATTAAGCAAATTGATTTAATAGATTTTTTTTTCCTCCTTACTATTATATCCGTGAAACATCTCTGTCAACATTTTCACCAGTTCAGACAAAAAGGATCAAATCTTGTTACCCATTTTTTTCAATCATTCTATAAATATTATCATTGTCTATCAAATATTTTTATATATACATACATGCTCAACATGATTAATCAAACGGGAGAAACACCACTGCAATCCTTACCACACCACCTCCCAACCTTATTTTCCAACACCACAATAAACCACCTTCTGATAATACGTTTCTGTTGCAACTCAATTTAGTGAAACCATCAATCAAACACTTTGTTCTTCCTACTTCTATTTCTTCATCTCTTAGTCGATTCACAACTATCACGACCCTAGTTATCCTCATCTCTATCTCGTCTCTCTCTTCTCTCTCTCTTAATATTTAGAACCGAGAACCTGCTGCAACCCTTCACCATCTTCCTCACCACGTTAAGCATACTAACCACCATAGCCACCACAACAATTCATTTTTCTTCGTGTTTCAATATCGGCTATAACTCAATCAAATAAACACCATCAAGCCACCCCATAACCACATCGATTTGCAGCTTATTTTTATTCTCTGTTCATCCAACCCAAAAAGAAACCGGAACCCATGGTGTCTTTATGCTATTTTATACTCGACTTTAAATCGAGACCCACCCGAGGAAAACACAAAAGAAAAACCTGCAAATTGAACTATTTACTTCTTGCTTGATACCACTCTTAAATCAACTATAACCCTTACGCTGTAAATTATTCCTGTTCCTGTCGAGACAACAACTCCCTTCACCTTCATGATCCATGAGCAACACCATCACGCCACCCTTATCAGCGTTTATGTTTCTGTTTTCTTTCTAAACCACCACAAACACCATCGTCTAATCTCTCTCTCAGCTCTCTATTTTCTTCGGATGCTGTTTCTGTTGCAATTAAACCGACACACATCAACCCTTATAACCATCACAATTCGACGTTTCAAATACAACTGCTACAGCTCCTGTTTCTTCTTCCTTTTCATTGAAATTATTGTGAATTAAAACATTGAAGCTGTTATTATAAACTTTTGCTGGATGGCCGACAGTTGTGGAATAAAAGACCCATTTGTGATTTGTGATTTAGGTAAAATAAGGAAAGGAATAAGGATTGGGAATGCCAGCGTATTTTTTTTTCCCTACGGTTCATATTACCAGGCTGAATCTTTTTGTTAGTTGGGCCGACTTCATTTGTTGCTTGGGCCGTGAACATGGGCCATGGAAATGTTATGACTGCAGTTGGTGAACGAAACATGTAAATTGATATGATATTGAATTCGATATTGATAAATGACTATGTTAAACTGATTCCCATATGTCAAATAAATTTAAATTACAATTTACAACATAAAAATGGGAAGAAGTAGAGGGGTGGTTGGACGTGTGTGGGTTGAACCGTGAGGTCTTGAGTTCAAATCTCGTCTGCAGCAGATTTAAAAGGGTTCGTGAATCCGAGGCCAACCTTATACTTGATCAATGATGTTATATGTATTTTTACTACAAAATACATTAGGTGAGTATATAGTCCCTTTTAAACTCTAAATATTTTTGGGCTGAGAATACATGCGCTATTTTTTTATAAATGATTTACGGTATGGACACAAGTGACTAAAATTACGTTCTACATGGGTTTGAATCAAAAATCCCCTAGCTTGGTAACTTTAACTATTGGTTTATGAACTGGTAGGCGCGAATCCTAAAGATAGATCTATCGGGTTTTACACCCTCACCCAGATGTTGTTCTAGTCACTACTAAACTAGAAGAACGGGTGTTTAGTACTTCGAGGTTAACGGAACGCACTTGATTCGGTGCACATATTATTATAACTCAGGGGTACACACTCTTGTTAAGGCTAGTTACCGGGTGCCCACTGCTTGGAATGCTTTTCATACACTTGCGAGTGTATTATGTTTATAAATATGAAATCTTGTGGTCCATAGTTATAACGCTGCTAGCATCAAACCTATATATCTCACCAACTTTATGTTGACGTTTTAAAGCATGTTATTCTCAGGTACGAATTAAGTCTTCCGCTGTGCATTTGCTCATTTTAAGGATATTACTTGGAGTCGATCAACGCAATGGAACCAGATGTTGATGACTACGTCCAGGGGGATAAGGACGGGTCCTCACAATATATGTCTTGAAGTCTTCCAAAATTATTTTAATACATCTAAATACACTATATGTATATATATTTTAACTGAGTCGTTAAGTCATCGTTAGTCGTTACATGTAAGTGTTGTTTTGAAACCTTTAAGTTAACGATCTCAATTAATGTT
Source organism: Rutidosis leptorrhynchoides (assembly GCF_046630445.1). Classification (NCBI taxonomy): domain Eukaryota; kingdom Viridiplantae; phylum Streptophyta; class Magnoliopsida; order Asterales; family Asteraceae; genus Rutidosis; species Rutidosis leptorrhynchoides. Next base: position 599,864,058 of record NC_092336.1, on the reverse strand, counting down.
GTTAACCCATTGTTTATTATATCTAATGAGATGTTAAATTATTATATTATCATGATATTATGATATATTAATATATCTTAATATGATATATATACATTTAAATGTCGTTACAACGATAATCGTTACATATATGTCTCGTTTCGAAATCCTTAAGTTAGTAGTCTTGTTTATATGTATATAACTCATTGTTAATATACTTATGGAGATACTTACTTATCATAATATCATGTTAACCATATGTATATCCATATATATATCGTCATGTCGTTTTTACAAGTTTTAACGTTCGTGAATCGCCGGTCAACTTGGGTGGTCAATTGTCTATATGAAACATATTTCAATTAATCAAGTCTTAACAAGTTTGATTGCTTAACATGTTGGAAACATTTAATCATGTAAATATCAATCTCAATTAATATATATAAACATGGAAAAGTTCGGGTCACTACAGTACCTACCCGTTAAATAAATTTCGTCCCGAAATTTTAAGCTGTTGAAGGTGTTGACGAATCTTCTGGAAATAGATGAGGGTATTTCTTCTTCATCTGATCTTCACACTCCCAGGTGAACTCGGGTCCTCTACGAGCATTCCATCGAACCTTAACAATTGGTATCTTGTTTTGCTTAAGTCTTTTAACCTCACGATCCATTATTTCGACGGGTTCTTCGATGAATTGAAGTTTTTCGTTGATTTGGATTTCATCTAACGGAATAGTGAGATCTTCTTTAGCAAAACATTTCTTCAAATTCGAGACGTGGAAAGTGTTATGTACAGCCGCGAGTTGTTGAGGTAACTCAAGTCGGTAAGCTACTGGTCCGACACGATCAATAATCTTTAATGGTCCAATATACCTTGGATTTAATTTCCCTCATTTACCAAATCGAACAACGCCTTTCCAAGGTGCAACTTTAAGCATGACCATCTCTCCAATTTCAAATTCTATATCTTTTCTTTTAATGTCAGCGTAGCTCTTTTGTCGACTTTGGGCGGTTTTCAACCGTTGTTGAATTTGGATGATCTTCTCGGTAGTTTCTTGTATAATCTCCGGACCCGTAATCTGTCTATCCCCCACTTCACTCTAACAAATCGGAGACCTGCACTTTCTACCATAAAGTGCTTCAAACGGCGGCATCTCAATGCTTGAATGGTAGCTGTTGTCGTAGGAAAATTCTGCTAATGGTAGATGTCGATCCCAACTGTTTCCGAAATCAATAACACATGCTCGTAGCATGTCTTCAAGCGTTTGTATCGTCCTTTCGCTCTGCCCATCAGTTTGTGGATGATAGGCAGTACTCATGTCTAGACGAGTTCCTAATGCTTGCTGTAATGTCTGCCAGAATCATGAAATAAATCTGCCATCCCTATCAGAGATAATAGAGATTGGTATTCCATGTCTGGAGACGACTTCCTTCAAATACAGTCGTGCTAACTTCTCCATCTTGTCATCTTCTCTTATTGGCAGGAAATGTGCTGATTTGGTGAGACGATCAACTATTACCCAAATAGTATCAAAACCACTTGCAGTCCTTGGCAATTTAGTGATGAAATCCATGGTAATATTTTCCCATTTCCATTTCGGGATTTCGGGTTGTTGAAGTAGACCTGATGGTTTCTGATGCTCAGCTTTGACCTTAGAACACGTCAAACATTCTCCTACGTATTTAGCAACATCGGATTTCATACCCGGCCACCAAAAATATTTCCTGAGATCCTTGTACATCTTCCCCGTTCCAGGATGTATTGAGTATCTGGTTTTATGAGCTTCTCGAAGTACCATTTCTCTCATATCTCCAAATTTTGGTACTCAAATCCTTTCAGCCCTATACCGGGTTCCGTCTTCCCGAATATTAAGATGTTTCTCAGATCCTTTGGGTATTTCATCCTTTAAATTTCCTCTTTTAAAACTCCTTGTTGCGCCTCCTTTATTTGAGTAGTAAGGTTATTATGAATCATTATATTCATAGATTTTACTCGAATGGGTTCTCTGTCCTTCCTGCTCAAGGCATCGGCTACCACATTTGCCTTCCCTGGGTGGTAACGAATCTCAAAGTCGTAATCATTCAATAATTCAATCCACCTACACTGCCTCATATTCAGTTGTTTCTGATTAAATATGTGTTGAAGACTTTTGTGGTCAGTATATATAATACTTTTGACCCCATATAAGTAGTGCCTCCAAGTCTTTAATGCAAAAACAACCGCGCCTAATTCCAAATCATGCGTCGTATAATTTTGTTCGTGAATCTTCAATTGTCTAGACGCATAAGCAATCACCTTCATTCGTTGCATTAATACACAACCGAGACCTTGCTTTGATGCGTCACAATAAATCACAAAATCATCATTCCCTTCAGGCAATGACAATATAGGTGCCGTAGTTAGCTTTTTCTTCAATAACTGAAGCGCTTTCTCTTGTTCATCATTCCATTCAAATTTCTTCCCTTTATGCGTTAATGCAGTCAAGGGTTTTGCTATTCTGGAAAAGTCTTGGATGAACCTTCTGTAGTAACCAGCTAGTCCTAAAAACTGGCGTATGTGTTTCGGAGTTTTCGGGGTTTCCCACTTTTCAACAGTTTCTATCTTTGCCGGATCCACCTTAATACCTTCTTTGTTCACTATGTGACCGAGGAATTGAACTTCTTCCAACCAAAATGCACACTTTGAAAACTTAGCGTACAATTCTTCCTTCCTCAATACTTCTAACACCTTTCTCAAATGTTCACCGTGTTCTTGGTCATTCTTTGAGTAAATAAGTATGTCATCAATGAAAACAATGACAAATGAGCCTTGTAGTTGATCAAATAAGTCGTCGATTCTCGGTAGTGGGTAGCGGTTCTTGATGGTAAGTTTGTTCAACTCTCGGTAGTCGATACACAACCTGAATGTACCATCTTTCTTCTTGACAAACAAAACAGGAGCTCCCCACGGTGATGTGCTTGGTTGAATGAAACCATGCTCTAAAAGTTCTTGTAATTAGCTTTGCAGTTCTTTCATCTCGCTGGGTGCGAGTCTGTAAGGAGCACGAGCTATTGGTGCAGCTCCTGGTACAAGATATATTTGAAATTCAACGGATCGCTGTGGGGGTAATCCCGGTAATTCTTTCGAAAATACATCGGGAAATTCTTTTGTAATGGGAACATCATTGATGCTCTTTTCTTCAGTTTGTACTTTCTCGACGTGTGCTAGAACAGCATAGCAACCTTTTCTTATTAGTTTTTGTGCCTTCAAATTACTAATAATATGTAGCTTCGTGTTGCCCTTTACTCCGTACACCATTAAGGGTTTTCCTTTTTCTCGTATAATGCGAATTGCATTTTTGTAACAAACGATCTCTGCTTTCACTTCTTTCAACCAGTCCATACCGATTATCACATCAAAACTCCCTAACTCTACTGGTATCAAATCAATCTTAAATGTTTCGCTAACCAGTTTAATTTCTCGATTCCGACATATATTATCTGCTGAAATTAATTTACCATTTGCTAATTCGAGTAAAAATTTACTATCCAAAGGCGTCAATGGACAACTTAATTTAGCACAAAAATCTCTACTCATATAGCTTCTATCCGCACCCGAATCAAATAAAACGTAAGCAGATTTATTGTCAATAAGAAACGTACCCGTAACAAGCTCCGGGTCTTCCTGTGCCTCTGCCGCATTAATATTGAAAACTCTTCCGCGGCCTTGTCCATTCGTGTTCTCCTGGTTCGGCCAATTTCTAATAATGTGGCCCGGTTTTCCACATTTATAACAAACTATATTGGCATAACTTGCTCCGACACTACTTGCTCCGCCATTACTCGTTCCGACACCATTTTTTCCTTTCGTTCTATTAACCCCTGGTCCGTAGACCTCACACTTCGCCGCGCTATGACCATTTCTTTTACACTTGTTGCAAAATTTGGTGCAGAACCCCGAGTGATACTTTTCACACCTTTGGCATAGCTGCTTCTGATTGTTGTTGTTGTGAAAGGATTACCGGAAAGAATCCAAGAAGATATAAGTTCACACGAGCCCGCCTCCATACAACAGGCATGTAGAATGGCTCACAAACTAGTGAACCAGATTGAAGAAAGAATTAAAGAACAGACTGCTGAAGAGGCCAATGTGAAGCAAATCAAAAGAAAGTGGGAGGAAAATGGTGATAAGAATCACCAATACAACAACAACAGCAATTACAACAATAATCGCAACAATTATCCCAACAATCGCAACATCAATCGCAACTACAACAAACGGCCCAACAACAACAACAACAACAACAACAACAACAACAACAACAACAACAACAACAACAACAACAACAGCAACTACAACAATCATCCCAACAACAATAACAACCACAACAACAACAATCAGAAGCAGCTATGCCAAAGGTGTGAAAAGTATCACTCGGGGTTCTGCACCAAATTTTGTAACAAGTGTAAAAGAAATGGTCATAGCGCGGTGAAGTGTGAGGTTGATAAGGCTAAAAAGGAACATATATTTCATAGCATTATTCCCCAAGAAAGACAAGATTTTAGTTGCAATTGTTCCATTTTCAAGTAATAATCGGTTATATTAAATAAGTGCGAAGACAAAAGGCGAAAACGACGAATTGAAGACACAAAGGTCCAAAAAGCTCAAAAGTACAAGATACAATCAAAAAGGTTCAAATTATTGATGAAGAACGTCTAAAAATGACAAGAGTACAAGTTACAAAACGCAAAGTACACGATATAAAATTGTACGAAAGGACGTTCGAAAATCCGGAACCAGGACATGAACCAACTCTCAACGCTCGACGCAACGGTGTAAAAATTACGAGTCAACTATGCACAAGAATAAAATATAATATTTAAATAATTCATAATAAGAATAATATTAAATAATAAAAAGTTGTTAATTGAGCATAGTTCAGGGATCGTAAATGAAAATTCAATTTCTAATTTCGCCTATAAAAGGCTATGTAACGATCAATTGAAATATACATTTTTCTATCCTAAATCTATATATCGATCCATCTATCTATTATCAATATCTATATTCTATATCTCTATCATAATGTTAACTTAATAAGATATAACAATAATCTTAATTTTAATTTTAAATTATGATAATAATAAGATTTATGATAGAGATCGTTTGAGTGTGTAAGTCGAAATTCTGTCCGTGTAACGCTACGCTATTTTTAATCATTGTAAGTTATGTTCAACCTTTTTACATTAATGTCTCGTAGCTAAGTTATTATTATGCTTATTTAAAACGAAGTAATCATGATGTTGGGCTAATTACTAAAATTGGGTAATTGGGCTTTGTACCATAAATGGGGTTTGGACAAAAGAACGACACTTGTGGAAATTGGACTATTGACTATTAATAGATGGGGGGTATTGTCTAATTGAGTGACAACTCATTGGAGTCTGTCGAACCTATCTTCAAATTAATTAACCTAATAATTAATAATGATTATGGTTGTCCTATTTAGTGACGTTCATATGGAATCTGTTATAATCATTTAATTAATCAATTGGGTTGGGTAATTGATTATTCATTTTGATCAAGTGGATGAATTAATATTCATAAACTAATTAAAACAGGGGTGGATTACATACAGTGATAACTGGTGTAATTGTTGACAGAAGTGATAACTGCGTCACAGTTTAAATCCTTAATCAGTTGAAATATTTGACTTCGGGTATAAGGGTAATTTGACGAGGATACTCGCACTTTATATTTATGACCGATGGACTATTATGGACAAAAACCAGATAGACGTATCAAATAAACCAGGACAAAGGACAATTAACCCATGGTAATAAATTAAAATCAACACGTCAAACATCATGATTACGGAAGTTTAAATAAGTATAATTCTTTTATTGTATTTCTCATCGTATCTTTATTTACTGTCATTTTATTACTCGCAATTTTATTTACTGTCATTTTATTTATTGTCATTATTTTACGCACTTTAATTATCGTCATTTATCTTTGCGCTTAAAATATAGAATTGACAAACCGGTCATTAAACGGTAAAACCCCCCCTTTTATAATAATATTACTACTTATATAATTATATATATTTTGTATAAATATAGTTGTTAAAAATATAGTAAGTATCACCAGCTCCCTGTGGAACGAACCGGACTTACTAAAAACTACACTACTCTACGATTAGGTACACTGCCTATAGTGTTGTAGCAAGGTTTAGGTATATCCCATCCGTAAATTAATAAAACTTGTGTCATATTTTGTAGTATTTTGTATTAAAAATTTAATAGTATTTTATACCCCTCCGCTACCACATCAAGTTTTTGGCGCCGCTGCCGGGGACTCGGCGAAACACTATATTTTTAATTTATATTTGAAAAAAAAAAAAAAATTCTGTAAAAAAAAAAAAAAAACGTAAAAAAAAAAAAAACGTTTTTTTAAGAAAAAAACAAAATTCGTTTTTTTTTTTTTAAAAAAAAAAAAAATTTAAAAAATTATATATTTTTAAGATTTTGTCTATAAAAAAATTATTTTAAGTTTTATTACCTTTAGTTTTTTTTAGACTATAGTCGCAACTTTTAGTATTAAGTTTAGTTTTGCCATAGTTATTTTCTTATTTTTATTTTTCGACGCCTTTTACCTATGTATCAATTACAATTCCAATTAGTAATCTCTATTTGTAGTTTTAATTTTAAGATAGTAATAGTTATAAGGTTGGATTAATCGCGTGTTTTTAAGTCTTACAAACCACTCTTCGCCTTTTTCATTTTTCGACACTTTTCGACGCGCACTCTTTTTCTCTCTTATTTCTCGCCATTCTAGTTTTTAGGACTTAGATTTTTTTCTACTTCTTCTCTAAATTTCTTAAAATTACGAAAATTTATTTTAAGTGGTTAAATTGATAGACATCAAAATTTTCTGGTTCGTAGTAATAGTTGGATTTGTACGTGAACCGGGTTATTGGAGCCAAACAGTACTCAATTATATTGAGACCAAACGAATCCTGCCCCTCTGCTGCATCTTTTGGCTATTCGAAACGTGGGCAAAATCAGAAAAGTCTATTGATTGGATAACTTATTATAATTTTTCTTTCCTTTTTAAAACTAATAGGATATTCAGTGAATGCACCGAGCAAGACGTTCACCACCTTTCATACGTTCACCACCTGTAACTCGATCAAGACATCTAGCAAATATTGTCGCCGTTGGTTTTTCTTTAGAATCGTCATCTAGTCGAACAAGAACTCCAACTCAAATTTCCGATAATCCATCTTTTGAACCCGACTTCACAATTAAGAACCCGGAGCATATTCAAGGACAATTCCAAGATCCTGAACCACTAATTATTCCTCCTGAGCCACAAACCATTAAATCAGAATCCTCTAGTGATTCGTATTCAACAAATTCAATTATGGAGAATCTGGAACCTCTAAGTATGGAAGACCGAATGAGAGCTAAACGCACTGGCCAAGGTCACGCAATTACTCATCCAGACATTAATGCACCAGATTATGAAATTAAAGGACAAATCCTACACATGGTGACTAATCAATGCCAATTTAGTGGTGCGCCGAAGGAAGATCCTAATGAACATCTACGTACCTTTAATAGGATCTGCACACTATTTAAAATCCGAGAAGTAGAGGATGAACAGATATATCTCATGTTGTTTCCCTGGACTTTAAAGGGAGAAGCCAAAGATTGGTTAGAATCGTTACCTGAAGGGGCGATTGACACATGGGATGTTTTAGTTGAAAAATTTCTTAAACAATTCTTTCCGGCATCTAAAGCCGTGAGACTTCAAGGAGAAATTGTTACGTTCGCGCAAAAGCCAAATGAAACATTATATGAGGCGTGGACAAGATTCGGAAGGATGTTGAGAGGATGTCCTCAACACGGATTAGATACTTTTCAAATAGTGCAAATCTTCTATAAAGGCGTAGACATCGCTACAAGAAAAGACATCGACATAACAGCTGGTGGTTCCATTATGAAGAAAACCGCAACTGAAGCTTACAAAATTATTGATAACACTGCTTCCCACTCACATGAGTGGCACCAAGAAAAAGATATTTTTCGTTCATCTAAAGTGGCTAGAGCCGATTCTAGCCATGACTTTGATTCCGTTTCCGCAAAAATAGATGCTTTCGAAAGAAGAATGGAAAAGATGAATAAAGATATTCACGCAATACGAATCAGTTGTGAGCAATGTGGTGGACCACACTTATTGAAAGATTGTCACATTGAACCGACCATGGAACAACGAGAGAATGTTTCCTATATGAACCAAAGGCCTGGAAATAATTATCAAAATAATTATCAACCGCCAAAGCTAAACTTCAATCGAAATCAAAACATTCTTTACAATCCAAATGGACCAAACAACAACTGGTATAACCAACAAGGTCCAAATAACCAACCAACTCAAAACAACACTTTCAATCAACAAAGACCTAGCTTATATAAACCACCACAACAACCCGAAGAGAAAAAGCCAAATCTAGAAGAAATGATGGCAAAGCTAGTTGAATCTCAAACACAATTTATTACATCTCAAACCCAAACGAATGAGAGGTTTGATCAGTCATTAAGAACTCAACAAGCTTCCATTTTGAATCTAGAAAAACACGTAGGTACTCTTGCTAGCATGATGAGTGAGAGGGAACAAGGAAAGCTACCGAGTAATACTGAAGTAAATCCTCGGAATGAGAATGTTAATATGGTTTCAACGAATTCTGAAAAACCAGCACCAGAAGATGGGAAGGTTTTAGATGAGAGTAACAATGAAGAAGTTACACCACCACCACCCGAGTATGTAAAGCCAGTGGTGGCACCATACAAACCACCCATCCCGTTTCCAAGAAAAGGAGTTGAGAATGAGCAAGTAATAAGTAATAAAGATTGTGATACTTCTGGAAAGAAGAAGAAGAAAAAGAATAAGAAAGTACAAGAAACAAAAGCCGTAGAAGTAAACCCGGTGAATACAGTTCCACCAAAACCTCCACCTAGGGTAGGTGATCCGGGTGAATTTATTGTTCCTTGTCTACTTAGTGATTGTGTCATGTATAATGCACTAGCAGATTTAGGTGCAAGTGTGAGTGTTATGTCTCTTTCATTATATAAGAGATTAGGAGTAGGTGAGTTAAGTCCAACGGATATGAGTGTTCGACTCTTTGATCAAACCATTAAGCACGCAGTTGGAATTGCTGACAACCTACCCATTCAAGTAGGTAATTTAACCTTTCTAGTCGAATTCATTGTCATTGACATAGAAGAGGACCCAAACATTCCTCTAATTTTAGGTCGACCATTCTTAGCGTCCACCGGGGCGTTCTTTGATGTAAGAAATGGTAGAATGACACTTAGTAGTGGTGACAAATCGATCACCTTTATGATTCGAAAATCTAAACCTCCACCAACCAAAACCGTTGAACCAATAAAAACGATTGGTAATAACCATGTTGTTTTACCAACTCCAACGGCAGTGCTTAGCAATAATGAAACGCCTAAGTGTGGGAAAAATGAAGTAACACCTAATGATAACCCAATAACAAAGGACCCCGTTGTTGATACGAAATTAGATAACCCCGTTATTAACAGTTCAATGAAGAAACTTTTTAAACGGGCTATTGATGCTAGAAGTAAGGGGAACTTTAAGTTATGTAACCGGTTAGTATCCAATCTGTCGCCTAAAGAAAGGGCGAAGCTAGTTGAATTATGGGATATTACGGAAGAAGCCGGGCACTGGCTTAAAGAAAAAGTCACAGATAGGCAAGTTGATTATGGACCAAGAGAAATTGACGATAAAGTTAATCACAATTTCGACACCACAGCTACCTAAGTGTGGGGAGATTCAAGTGTTTTAAAAAGAGAATGCTATCTAGAGTTAGTTGTTCTATTCTCGTGTAGTTCCGAGAATGGAATCCGATTGGTCTTTTCCGCTAGCAGACACTAAAGAACTAGTTTTCTCCCTCCATTCTGAATTTTTGTTTTGTAGGTCTTATATGAAATTAATATGCTTTTAAGTTTTGTGTGATATTTAAAAACAAAGTTTACTTTAATTCATTAAGTTTAAAAAATGATTTCTAAAATTCGTCGTGAGTTGAAGACTAGGTCGTTGAGCCGAAATTGCTTTACCCGAGGGCGGGGCGACAAATTTTGTTATCATTATTTTTAATTTTATTGATATAAAGTATGCCAAAAAAATATTATATTTTATAATTTTTTTGAACGTGGGGTTATATACCAAACTTCAAAAATATGTATATATATATGTTTGTATTTTATTATATACAAAACAGGGTAAAACAGCGCATTTTCAAAGACTGTCATTAAGTTCAGCAAAAACAAGTAATTTTGACGACAAGATGCAAAATATGTGTGAAATAACAAACAAGACGGAATAAACAAATGACGTGCACCATTTATCATTCAACAAACAAACAACAATATGTTTGAAACTTTGGTAAAATTTAATCACTTTTCTACGCTTATCACCCTCAATAATTTAAATTGTTACTGATTTCTTGCAAGTGAGGGCATTGCAAGATCTTAAGTGTGGGAAGGGGTTAAATTCTTTCGGATTTTAAAATTTTTTTTACTTTATACACTTGGTTACCATTAAAAATACTAGTAAAGCAGTAGTTGTATTAGAATCTAGTGCTCTCTGATAATAAAGAACAGCCCTAGTCTTATATACTGGCTACCCAATTCTAGTAAAATTTTTCAAAATTTTCAATTAAATGAACTCAAAATCATGTTTATACATATTTATGAACGATAAAACTAGGTTTTAACACCGAAATTATTGTTACCTCGGAAAGGACATAAATTGAGAAACAACCAAAATGTTGAAATTCATTTAAAATGGAATAGAGGACGATAAAAAGGAAAATAAAAGCCAAGTGTGGGAAAACTTTACCAAACTATTCAAAACATATATCACATATTTTTGTACAAATTTTTGAAAATACTTTTGTTTTGGAACGATAATCAACTGTTTTATCCGATGAAAGAAAAGAAGAGATGGATCTACACGATGAATCAATTCCATCATTAAAAGGAAGTAAAGTCTTCCGAAAAAGACATGCACTTCTTGATTTAGGTCATGAAGTTGTCCTCCAGACCAGCTGTAGGTTGACGAAAAATCTAGAAAAGTCATCTCTAAAATCAGCAGGAAATCCACGGACCTCAGCATCAAACAGGGTCGCCAAGTGGTCAGATTTATCCTAACCATGAGAAGGATTTATCTCGTACAATGGGGAGGCACCGTGCAAATTAGCTTGATAAGACTAATGAATCAGATCCCCAGAAAAGGATAATCTCCTTAAAGATTAAAAATCAGCTTTTAAGACTGATAATACTCAATCCTAGAGATTGACCTTAAAGATTGAGAATTACAAACTCATGGAATTCAATGATATCTAAACTCGAGCTTGAATGAGAAAATATTTTGATCAAAAATACAAACCGATTTGTTTTCTGAAAAACCATTTTCAATGCGTTCATTACCATTGAACGTAAAATCCTAAGAAATTCACCTGGAATTCATTAGGTCACCTGAACCAAATCGGGTGTCAACCGTAAGAACGGTGGTTGCATAGCATGGTCGGAGACAGGACCTTGTGCCAGACCGAAAAAATTATAGGATGATCTTTACTATTGCTCCTACCAAGGATAGTTCTAGCATCCGACACGTTAATAAGACCATAATCATCTGCATGTCACGGGACATTGCCTTAACAGTTTCTTGTTCATCACTTTCCTTTACAACCGGACGGTAGTTTGCCGAAAGGTAATATACGGAACAAGTAAACTGGATGTGTGCTTTCCGATACCGGGATAGCAGTGGATTACACGAACCTAAAAGTTTTTAGCCAAAATATTGATCCACAAATATATTTTGCAACACCGATGATGGATCAAATCAGAAAACTTGTCTAGGGTAAAATCTAGCTTGAATTTTCAAAAGATCAAATGTTTTCATAAAGATCCAATTTCCTTAAAGGATCTAAATTTTTATAGTCATGTGGGACTGTAAACCGCCTTTCAAATGTGCACTTTGCTTTGGAAACCGAAAGTAAATCGGCTATTTGATTGCAAGTGTCGTTGACCTAAACCCAAGGCAACTGTGGATGACACACCCACCTTTAACCATATCGTTACTATCATTGTTTATACCGCCATATCAAAGTCACTGATGTATAAAGTGTGAAGAATAAAGAAGTGATTTGTATGTTTTTATTTCAAGACTATATTGCTTGAGGACAAGCAACGCTCAAGTGTGGGGATATTGATAAGGCTAAAAAGGAACATATATTTCATAGCATTATTCCCCAAGAAAGACAAGATTTTAGTTGCAATTGTTCCATTTTCAAGTAATAATCGGTTATATTAAATAAGTGCGAAGACAAAAGGTGAAAACGACGAATTGAAGACACAAAGGTCCAAAAAGCTCACAAGTACAAGATACAATCAAAAAGGTTCAAATTATTGATGAAGAACGTCTAAAAATGACAAGAGTACAAGTTACAAAACGCAAAGTACACGATATAAAAATGTACGAAAGGACGTTCGAAAATCCGGAACCAGGACATGAACCAACTCTCAACGCTCGACGCAACGGTGTAAAAATTACGAGTCAACTATGCACAAGAATAAAATATAATATTTAAATAATTCATAATAAAAATAATATTAAATAATAAAAAGTTGTTAATTGAGCATAGTTCAGGGGTCGTAAATGAAAATTCAATTTCTAATTTCGCCTATAAAAGGCTATGTAACGATCAATTGAAATATACATTTTTCTATCCTAAATCTATATATCGATCCATCTATCTATTATCAATATCTATATTCTATATCTCTATCATAATGTTAACTTAATAAGATATAACAATAATCTTAATTTTAATTTTAAATTATGATAATAATAAGATTTATGATAGAGATCGTTTGAGTGTGTAAGTCGAAATTCTGTCCGTGTAACGCTACGCTATTTTTAATCATTGTAAGTTATGTTCAACCTTTTTACATTAATGTCTCGTAGCTAAGTTATTATTATGCTTATTTAAAACGAAGTAATCATGATGTTGGGCTAATTACTAAAATTGGGTAATTGGGCTTTGTACCATAATTGGGGTTTGGACAAAAGAACGACACTTGTGGAAATTGTACTATTGACTATTAATAGATGGGGGGTATTGTCTAATTGAGTGACAACTCATTGGAGTCTGTCGAACCTATCTTCAAATTAATTAACCTAATAATTAATAATGATTATGGTTGTCCTATTTAGTGACGTTCATATGGAATCTGTTATAATCATTTAATTAATCAATTGGGTTGGGTAATTGATTATTCATTCTGATCAAGTGGATGAATTAATATTCATAAACTAATTAAAACAGGGGTGGATTACATACAGTGATAACTGGTGTAATTGTTGACAGAAGTGATAACTGCGTCACAGTTTAAATCCTTAATCAGTTGGAATATTTGACTTCGGGTATAAGGGTAATTTGACGAGGATACTCGCACTTTATATTTATGACCGATGGACTATTATGGACAAAAACCAGATAGACGTATCAAATAAACCAGGACAAAGGACAATTAACCCATGGTAATAAATTAAAATCAACACGTCAAACATCATGATTACGGAAGTTTAAATAAGTATAATTCTTTTATTGTATTTCTCATCGTATCTTTATTTACTGTCATTTTATTACTCGCAATTTTATTTACTGTCATTTTATTTATTGTCATTATTTTACGCACTTTAATTATCGTCATTTATCTTTGCGCTTAAAATATAGAATCGACAAACCGGTCATTAAACGGTAAAACCCCCCTTTTATAATAATATTACTACTTATATAATTATATATATTTTGTATAAATATAGTTGTTAAAAATATAGTAAGTATCACCAGCTCCCTGTGGAACGAACCGGACTTACTAAAAACTACACTACTCTACGATTAGGTACACTGCCTATAGTGTTGTAGCAAGGTTTAGGTATATCCCATCCGTAAATTAATAAAACTTGTGTCATATTTTGTAGTATTTTGTATTAAAAATTTAATAGTATTTTATACCCCTCCGCTACCACATCAGAGGTCTACGGACCAGGGGTTAACAGAATGAAAGGAACAAATGGTGTCGGAACGAGTAATGGCGGAGCAAGTAGTGTCGGAGCAAGTTATGCCAATGTAGTTTGTTATAAATGTGGAAAATCGGGCCACATTATTAGAAATTGGCCGAACCAGGAGAACACGAATGGACAAGGCCGTGGAAGAGTTTTCAATATTAATGCGGCAGAGGCACAGGAAGACCCGGAGCTTGTTACGGGTACGTTTCTTATTGACAATAAATCTGCTTACGTTTTATTTGATTCGGGTGCGGATAGAAGCTATATGAGTAGAGATTTTTGTGCTAAATTAAGTTGTCCATTAACGCCGTTGGATAGTAAATTTCTACTCGAATTAGCAAACGGTAAATTAATTTCAGCAGATAATATATGCCGAAATCGAGAAATTAAACTGGGTAGCGAAATATTTAAGATTGACTTGATACCAGTAGAGTTAGGGAGTTTTGATGTGATAATCGGTATGGACTGGTTGAAAGAAGTGTAAGCAGAGATCGTTTGTTACAAAAATGCAATTCGCATTATACGAGAAAAAGGAAAACCCTTAATGGTGTACGGAGAAAAGGGCAACACGAAGCTACATCTTATTAGTAATTTGAAGGCACAAAAACTAATAAGAAAAGGTTGCTATGCTGTTCTAGCACACGTCGAGAAAGTACAAACTGAAGAAAAGAGCATCAATGATGTTCCCGTCGCAAAAGAATTTCCCGATGTATTTTCGAAAGAATTACCGGGATTACCCCCACATCGATCCGTTGAATTTTAAATAGATCTTGTACCAGGAGCTGCACCAATAGCTCGTGCTCCTTACAGATTCGCACCCAGTGAGATGAAAGAACTGCAAAGCCAATTACAAGAACTTTGAGAGCGTGGTTTCATTCGACCAAGCACATCACCGTGGGGAGCTCCTGTTTTGTTTGTCAAGAAGAAAGATGGTACATTCAGGTTGTGTATCGACTACCGAGAGTTGAACAAACTTACCATTAAGAACCGCTACCCACTACCGAGAATCGATGACTTATTTGATCAACTACAAGGCTCGTCTGTTTATTCAAAGATTGACTTACGTTCCGGGTATCATCAAATGTGGGTGAAAGAAGATGATATTCCAAAGACTGCTTTCAGAACACGTTACGGTCATTACGAGTTTATGGTCATGCCGTTTGGTTTAACTAATGCACCAGCTATGTTCATGGACCTTATGAACCGAGTGTGTGGACCATACCTTGACAAGTTTGTCATTGTTTTCATTGATGACATACTTATTTACTCAAAGAATGACCAAGAACACGGTGAACATTTGAGAAAGGTGTTAGAAGTATTGAGGAAGGAAGAATTGTACGCTAAATTTTCAAAGTGTGCATTTTGGTTGGAAGAAGTTCAATTCCTCGGTCACATAGTGAACAAAGAAGGTATTAAGGTGGATCCGGCAAAGATAGAAACTGTTGAAAAGTGGGAAACCCCGAAAACTCCGAAACACATACGCCAATTTTTAGGACTAGCTGGTTACTACAGAAGGTTCATCCAAGACTTTTCCAGAATAGCAAAACCCTTGACTGCATTAACGCATAAAGGGAAGAAATTTGAATGGAAGGATGAACAAGAGAAAGCGTTTCAGTTATTGAAGAAAAAACTAACTACGGCACCTATATTGTCATTGCCTGAAGGGAATGATGATTTTGTGATTTATTGTGACGCATCAAAGCAAGGTCTCGGTTATGTATTAATGTAACGAACGAAGGTGATTGCTTATGCGTCTAGACAATTGAAGATTCACGAACAAAATTATACGACGCATGATTTGGAATTAGGCGCGGTTGTTTTTGCATTAAAGACTTGGAGGCACTACTTATATGGGGTCAAAAGTATTATATATACCGACCACAAAAGTCTTCAGCACATATTTAATCAGAAACAACTGAATATGAGGCAGCGTAGGTGGATTGAATTGTTGAATGATTACGACTTTGAGATTCGTTACCACCCGGGGAAGGCAAATGTGGTAGCCGACGCCTTGAGCAGGAAGGACAGAGAACCCATTCGAGTAAAATCTATGAATATAATGATTCACAATAACCTTACTACTCAAATAAAGGAGGTGCAACAAGGAGTTTTAAAAGAGGAAAATTTAAAGGATGAAATACCCAAAGGATCGGAGAAGCATCTTAATATTCGGGAAGACGGAACCCGGTATAGGGCTGAAAGGATTTGGGTACCAAAATTTGGAGATATGAGAGAAATGGTACTTAGAGAAGCTCATAAAACCAGATACTCAATACATCCTGGAACGGGGAAGATGTACAAGGATCTCAAGAAACATTTTTGGTGGCCGGGTATGAAAGCCGATGTTGCTAAATACGTAGGAGAATGTTTGACGTGTTCTAAGGTCAAAGCTGAGCATCAGAAACCATCAGGTCTACTTCAACAACCCAAAATCCTGGAATGGAAATGGGAAAACATTACCATGGATTTCATCACTAAATTGCCAAGGACTGCAAGTGGTTTTGATACTATTTGGGTAATAGTTGATCGTCTCACCAAATCAGCACACTTCCTGCCAATAAGAGAAGATGACAAGATGGAGAAGTTAGCACGACTGTATTTGAAGGAAGTCATCTCCAGACATGGAATACCAATCTCTATTATCTTTGATAGGGATGGCAGATTTATTTCAAGATTCGGGCAGACATTACAGCAAGCATTAGGAACTCGTCTAGACATGAGTACTGCCTATCATCCACAAACTGATGGGAAGAGCGAAAGGACGATCCAAACGCTTGAAGACATGCTACGAGCATGTGTTATTGATTTTGGAAACAGTTGGGATCGACATCTACCTTTAGCAGAATTTTCCTACAACAACAGCTACCATTCAAGCATTGAGATGGCGCCGTTTGAAGCACTTTATGGTAGAAAGTGCAGGTCTCCGATTTGTTGGAGTGAAGTGGGGGATAGACAGATTACGGGTTCGGAGATAATACAAGAAACTACCGAGAAGATCATTCAAATTCAACAACAGTTGAAAACCGCCCAAAGTCGACAAAAGAGCTACGCTAACATTAAAAGAAAAGATATAGAATTTGAAATTGGAGAGATGGTCATGCTTAAAGTTGCACCTTGGAAAGGCGTTGTTCGATTTGGTAAACGAGGGAAATTAAATCCAAGGTATATTGGACCATTCAAGATTATTGATCGTGTCGGACCAGTAGCTTACCGACTTGAATTACCTCAACAACTCGCGACTGTACATAACACTTTTCACGTCTCAAATTTGAAGAAATGTTTTGCTAAAGAAGATCTCACTATTCCATTAGATGAAATCCAAATCAACGAAAAACTTCAATTCATCGAAGAACCCGTCGAAATAATGGATCGTGAGGTTAAAAGACTTAAGCAAAACAAGATACCAATTGTTAAGGTTCGATGGAATGCTCGTAAAGGACCCGAGTTCACCTGGGAATGAGAAGATCAGATGAAGAAGAAATACCCGCATTTATTTCCAGAAGATACGTCAACACCTCCAATTGCTTAAAATTTCGGGACGGAATTTATTTAACGGGTAGGTACTGTAGTGACCCGAACTTTTCCATGTTTATATATATATTAAATAAAATTTTTATTTACATGATTAAGTGTTTCCAACATGTTAAGCAATCAAACTTGTTAAGACTTGATTAATTGAAATAGGTTTCATATAGACAATTGACCACCCAAGTTGACCGGTGATTCACGAACGTTAAACTTGTAAAAACTATATGATGACATATATATGGATATATATATAGTTAAAATGATATTATGATAATTAAACATATCATTAAGTATATTAACAATGAACTACATATGTAAAAACAAGACTACTAACTTAATGATTTTGAAACGAGACATATATGTGACGATTATCGTTGTAACGACATTTAATGTATATATATCATATTAAGAGATATTTATACATCATAATATCATGATAATATAATAATTTAAAATCTCATTTGATATTATAAACATTGGGTTAACAACACTTAACAAGATCGTTAACCTAAAGGTTTCAAAACAACACTTACATGTAACGACTAACGATGACTTAACGACTCAGTTAAAATGTATATACATGTAGTGTTTTAATATGTATTCATACACTTTTGAAAGACTTCAAGACACTTATCAAAATACTTCTACTTAACAAAAATGCTTACAATTACATCCTCGTTCAGTTTCATCAACAATTCTACTCGTATGCACCCGTATTCGTACTCGTACAATACACAACTTTTAGATGTATGTACTATTGGCATATACATTCCAATGATCAGCTCTTAGAAGCCCATGTAAGTCACCTAACACATGCGGGAACCATCATTTGGCAACTAGCATGAAATATCTCATAAAATTACAAAAATATGAGTAATCATTCATGACTTATTTACATGAAAACAAAATTACATATCCTTATATCTAATCCATACACCAACGACCAAAAACACCTACAAACACCTTCATTCTTCAATTTTCTTCATCTAATTGATCTCTCTCAAGTTCTATCTTCAAGTTCTAAGTGTTCTTCATAAATTCCAAAAGTTCTAGTTTCATAAAATCAAGAATACTTCCAAGATTGCAAGTTTACTTCCAAGTTTTCTAAATCCATTCCAAGTAATCATCCAAGATCAAGAAACCTTTGTTACTTACAGTAGGTTATATTTCTAATACAAGGTAATAATCATATTCAAACTTTAATTCAATTTCTATAACTATAACAATCTTATTTCGAGTGGAAATCTTACTTGAAATTGTTTTTGTGTCATGATTCTGCTTCAAGAACTTTCAAGCCATCCAAGGATCCTTTGAAGCTAGATCCATTTTTCTCATTTCCAGTAGGTTTATCCAAGGAACTTGAGGTAGTAATGATATTCATAACATCATTCGATTCATACATAAAAAGCTGTCTTATTCAACGTTATAAACTTGTAATCACTAGAACATAGTTTAGTTAATTCTAAACTTGTTCGTAAATAAAGTTAATCCTTCTAACTAGACTTTTAAAATCAACTAAACACATGTTCTATATCTATATGATATGCTAACTTAATGATTTAAAACCCGAAAACACGATAAACACCATAAAACTGGATATACGCCGTCGTAGTAAAACCGGGGGCTGTTTTGGTTGGGATAATTAAAAGCTAAGAAGAACTTTGATTTAAAAGCTATACTTCTGGAAAAATGATTTTTCTTATGAACATGAAACTATATCCAAAAATCATGGTTAAACTCAAAGTGAATCCTTTTTTATGAACATGAAACTACATTCTATGGTTGAATTATCGAAATCGAATATGCCCTTTTTTATTAAGTCTGGTAATCTAAGAATTAGGGAACAGACACCCTAATTGACGCGAATCCTAAAGATAGATCTATTGGGCCTAACAAACCCCATCCAAAGTACCGGATGCTTTAGTACTTCGAAATTTATATCATATCCGAAGGGTGTCCCGGAATGATGGGAATATTCTTATATATGCATCTTGTTAATTTCGGTTACCAGGTGTTCACCATATGAATGATTTTTATCTCTATGTATGGGATGTGTATTGAAATATGAAATCTTGTGGTCTATTGTTACGATTTGATATATATAGGTTAAACCTATAACTCACCAACATTTTTGTTGACGTTTAAAGCATGTTTATTCTCAGGTGAATACTAAGAGCTTCCGCTGTTGCATACTAAAATAAGGACAAGATTTGGAGTCCATGTTTGTATGATATTGTGTAAAAACTGCATTCAAGAAACTGATTTCGATGTAACATATTTGTATTGTAAACCATTATGTAATGGTCGTGTGTAAACAAGATATTTTAGATTATCATTATTTGATAATCTACGTAAAGCTTTTTAAACCTTTATTTATGAAATAAAGGTTATGGTTTGTTTTAAAATGAATGCAGTCTTTGAAAAACGTCTCATATAGAGGTCAAAACCTCGCAACGAAATTAATTAATATGGAACGTTTTTAATCAATAAGAACGGGACATTTCAAGCCTGCTGTGCTGTGCGGTAGTATTACCCAGCAACTTTTCATCAGGCTTGATGAAAAGTATTACCGCATATATAATAGACACGTACTTGTGTCTATTTTGTAAATCATTTATAAAACCTGCATGTATTCTCATCCCAAAAATATTAGATTTTAAAAGTGGGACTATAACTCACTTTCACAGATTTTTTACTTCGTCGGGAAGTAAGACTTGGCCACTGGTCGATTCACGAACCTATAACAAATATGTACATATATATCAAAGTATATTCAAAATATATTTACAACACTTTTAATACATTTTGATGTTTTAAGTTTATTAAGTCAGCTGTCCTCGTTAGTAACCTACAACTAGTTGTCTAACGTTAGATGTACAGAAAAAAAATTGATATATATTATCTTGAATCAATCCACGACCCAGTGTATACACGTCTCAGGCTAGATCACAACTCAAAGTATATATATTTTTGGAATCACCTCAACCCTGTATAGCTAACTCCCTCATTACTGCATATAGAGTGTCTATGGTTGTTCCAAATAATATATACACATGGGTCGATATGATATGTCAAAACATTTGCATACGTGTCTATGGTATCCCAAAATTACATTATATATTAGAATACATGTATAATACAATATAAGTTAGCTAGGATATGATTAATATAGATTTGTTACCAATTTTCATGTTGCTACAACAAGAAAATTTATCCAATCTTGTTTTACCCATAACTTCTTCATTTTAAATCCGTTTTGAGTGAATCAAATTGCTATGGTTTCATATTGAACTCTATTTTATGAATCTAAACAGAAAAAGTATAGGTTTATAATCGGAAATATAAGTTACAAGTCATTTTTGTAAAGGTAGTCATTTCAGTCGAAAGAACGACGTCTAGATGACCATTTTAGAAAACATACTTTCACTTTGAGTTTAACCATGATTTTTGGATATAGTTTCATGTTCATAAGAAAAATCATTTTCCCAGAAGAATAACTTTTAAATCAAAGTTTATCATAGTTTTTAATTAACTAACCTAAAACAGCCCGCGGTGTTACTACGACGGCGTATGTCCGGTTTTACAGTGTTCTTCGTGTTTCCAGGTTTTAAATCATTAAGTTAGCATATCATATAAATATAGAACATGTGTTTAGTTTATTTTAAAAGTCAAGTTAGAAGGATTAACTTTTGTTTGCGAACAAGTTTAGAATTAACTAAACTATGTTCTAGTGATTACAAGTTTAAACCTTCGAATAAGATAGCTTTATATGTATGAATCGAATGATGTTATGAACATCATTACTACCTCGAGTTTTCTGGATAAAGCTACTGAAAATGAGAAAAATTTATCTAGCTTCAAATGATCCTTGGATGGCTTGAAAGTTCTTGAAGCAGAATCATGACACGAAAAACAAGTTCAAGCAAGATTTCCACTCGAAATAAGATTGTTATAGTTATAGAAATTGAATCAAAGTTTGAATATGAGTATTACCTTGTATTAGAAAGATATCTTACTGTAAATAAGAAAGATTTCTTGAGGTTGGATGATCACTCTACAAGATTGGAAGTAAGCTAGCAAACTTGGAAGTATTCTTGATTTTATGAAACTAGAACTTGTAGAATTTATGAAGAACACTTAGAACTTGAAGATAGAACTTGAGAGAGATCAATTAGATGAAGAAAATTGAAGAATGAAAGTGTTTGTAGGTGTTTTTGGTCGTTGGTGTATGGATTAGATATAAAAGATATGTAATTTTGTTTTCATGTAAATAAGTCATGAATGATTACTCATATTTTTGTAATTTTATGAGATATTTCATGCTAGTTGCCAAACGATGGTTCCCACATGTGTTAGGTGACTCACATTTGCTGCTAAGAGCTGATCATTGGAGTGTATATACCAATAGTACATACATCTAAAAGTTGTGTATTGTACGAGTACGAATACGGGTGCATACGAGTAGAATTGTTGATGAAACTGAACGAGGATGTAATTTTAAGCATTTTTGTTAAGTAGAAGTATTTTGATAAGTGTATTCAAGTATTTCAAAAGTGTATGAATACATATTAAAACACTACATGTATATACATTTTAACTGAGTCGTTAGTCGTTACATGTAAGTGTTGTTTTGAAACCTTTAGGTTAACGATCTTGTTAAATGTTGTTAACCCAATGTTTATAATATCAAATGAGATTTTAAATTATTATATTATCATGATAATATGATGTATGAATATCTCTTAATATGATATATATACATTAAATGTCATTACAACGATAATCGTTACATATATGTCTCGTTTCAAAATCATTAAGTTATTAGTCTTGCTTTTACATATGTAGTTCATTGTTAATATACTTAATGATATGTTTACTTATCATAATATCATGTTAACTATATATATATATATATATCCATATATATGTCATCATATAGTTTTTACAAGTTTTAACGTTCGTGAATCATCGGTCAACTTGGGTGGTCAATAGTCTATATGAAACCTATTTCAATTAATCAAGTCTTAAAAAGTTTGATTGCTTAACATGTTGGAAACACTTAATCATGTAAATAACAATTTCATTTAATATATATATAAACATGGAAAAGTTCGGGTCACTACACAATCATCTACCAAAGATGAAGCTACCATGTCCAAAAATGACTGTAGCTCATACCTAGCTGCCATGTCAAGTTTGGACGGCAGCTCCAAACAATATGAAAAAACATACCTTGATGTTCTCTGCCAAACAGCAACCATTGCAAAAACAGAAAACAATGTTACAATTCACCAGCAATCAACACAACCTTTGAGTTGTGTTTACTGTGGAAAAGCTTATCACACCATAATCCAATGTTTCGAGCTTATAGGGTATCTCAAATTGTGGAACAAACAAAAGTACAGTAGAATTAAGATGATGGGAGTAAAGACCACCGGCGGCCACCACGAGGTTACCGGCAACGGCATCTCAGAACCATCTCAAAACTTGAAAAGAGGTACTTCAAGCTCCCTTTTACCTAAAAAATTGACAGAATGGGTGAAGGTAAAACCTTCAAACCCTAAGTGTTTCCCACAGCAATCGACCAAAGTGATTAGGGTAAACCCTAATAACTTTAAATTGACTAATGATAATCGGTTCAAGTTTTTGCAAGAACCAATGAAAGATAAAGAGAAATTAGACCCCAATCGTTCAATCAATTAGGGTACAAAAACCCCAATCGATCATGATAAAGTCCGAAATTATAAAACCCCAATTCGATCTGTTTTTTCGAAAATTTGTAAAGACAAAGAAATTAGAGATAGAAATCGAACTGGGGATAATAAGGGATTGAATCAATGTATTACCTGAAAGTCCCTTGGGGGTAACAATTGGGGTAAACACCATGAACATAGAGAACCAAAAGGTGTTCTTGAAAAACGACATGCTCAGACCCCAACATACACGCGTGAAGGTACAGGAACCCATAGCACGCGTATCTGTGAAAATAAATTAAATTACGGATGTTTTAAAAGGAAAAATATTGGGCCTGAACAAAATAAACCCACAAGAGTAATGGGCTGGACAGATAATTTAATTAAAAACAATAGTGTTGAGCTTGAACAGAGTTTTTGTAATAAAAGAGAACAGGCCCAAAATTCGAAGTGTTTGGTCGAAAGAGCCAAATTCTTAAATTTAAATTTTTTTGATAAAACCCAAACGATTGGTACCCAAGATCAGGCTCAAAGGTCTAACGTTTTTGAAAAAAAGGTCCAATACTCTATTAATTTTGAAAATAAACATTTAACAAATAACTCGGATTCTACCGGAAAAGCTAATATCATTTCGAATAATTCTTCAAAAAGTAACGAATGGATTTTTGATTGTGGTGCTACTCACACCATGACTTTTGAAAAATCGGATTTTTGTTCCAGATCAAAACCCCGGGTTGGTAAAATTCAAACGGCTAATGGAGATATTGTACAAGTTGAGGGGGGTGGGAAAATTGAAATTACTCCGACTATGAAATTATCAAACTGTTTATATATTCCCACATTGTCTCATAAACTTTTATCTATTAGCCACGTTACAAAAGAGTTAAACTGTTCCATTTTATTGCATCCCACTTTCTGTATCCTTTAAGATATAAGGACTGGGATAATTATTGGGCGTGGTTCCGAACGGGGCGGGTTGTACTATCTGAACGAAGTAACCCACCAACGTACCGTGATGCTTGCTCACGGAACACCTACGAGGGAAGCTTGGTTATGGCATAGGAGGTTGGGTCACCCATCTGCCGGATATTTACATGCCTTATTTCCAAGTCTTTTTCCATCAAATGTCACTTTAAATTGTGAAACTTGTATTTTGGCTAAAAGTCACTGAAGTACTTTTAAACCTAGTAATACAAGGAAAGATGCACCTTTTGCTTTAATCCATTCAGATGTTTGGGTCCTGCACCAGTCATTGGGGGGAAGCACTTCCGATATTTTGTCTTATTTATTGATGACCATTCACGCATGACCTGGATTTACTTTTTAACTCACAAATTCGAAGTGTTTGAAAAATTCTCCCACTTTTATAAAATGATACAAACCCAATTTAACAAAAATATACAAATTTTGAGATCTGATAATGGGGGTGAGTTTGTCAATACTTCAATGAAACTTTTTTGCGAAGAAAACGGAATTATTCACCAAACATCTTGTGCTCATACTCCCGAACAAAATGGAGTAGTCGAACGGAAAAATCGACTACTTTTAGAAATGACAAGAGCTTTATTAATTGAATCTAAAGTCCCGAAGAGTTTTTGGCCCAAAGCCCTTGCTTCCGCTACCTACCTTATTAATCGGTTACCTACTAAAGTTTTAGGTACAAAAACTCCAAGAGACACACTTTCCCAATTTCATACACTTCCAACCTCGCTTAGTATTGAACCTCAAATTTTTGAATGTTCCGTCTTTGTTCACATCCCAAAGAACGAACGCTCTAAACTTGATCCATGTGCGGAAAAATGTATTATGGTTGGTTATGGAATAAACCAAAAAGGATATCGATGTTATAGCCCTAAAAGGCGTCATGTCTTCACTACAATGAATTGTGACTTCCAGAAACCGAGTATTTTTACAAAAATACCCAACTCACGAGTGAGGGGGAGAATGAAAGTAATGACACTCTCAGTTGGATGACATGGGTTCCACCTTATATACCTCAAACACAAACCCCTGAACCACCTCAAACAGAAGAGCCCGAGCCAACACAAAACCCCGAACCGATACAAACTCAACCTATACAAACTCTAACACTAAATCCCGAGCCAACACAAGACCATGAACCCACAGAAACTATCCCACCAAACCATGAGACTACTGAAACCTCCTCGAACAATGAACATCAAACCCATGAGGAACAAAATGACACAAATTCCGATGAAACCACCCAACGATATGTCCTACCTCAAAGACTCAATAGAGGTATCCCACCTAAATGATACTCACCAGAAAAAGAAGCGCAAAGATCCAGATATCCTATGGCTAATATAGCACAGGGAAATCTGTCAAAAGAAGCTCATAAATTTAACTCCGTAATCTACTCCGAAAAAATTCCAACCTCCGTTGAACAAGCTTTAAAATCAACAAACTGGAAAAAAGCAATGGAGGTTGAAATGAAAGCTTTGAGTGATAATAACACGTGGAAAAAATGTGTCATGCCTCAAGGAAAGAAACCAGTGGGATGTCGATGGGTATTTACAATAAAACATAAACCTGATAGTACTATTGAAAGATATAAAGCTCGACTGGTTGCAAAAGGGTACACTCAGAAATACGGGATTGATTATTCTGAAACTTTCTCACCAGTCGCAAAGATTGATACCATTAGAGTTCTTTTCTCGATTGCTACTAACAAGGAATGGCCACTACATCAGTTTGATGTCAAAAATGCATTCCTACATGGTGAATTGAAAGAAGAAGTATATATGGAAGCACCATCAGGATTCACCGACAACTTCAAAAACAGGGAAGTTTGTCGACTTAAAAAGGCTTTATATGGGTTAAAACAATCCCCGCGGGCTTGGTTTGGGAGATTTACATTAGCTATGAAAAATTATGGTTTTAAACAAAGTAATTCAGATCATACACTATTTCTTAAACAAAGAGGTAATCTTATCACATGCTTGATTATTTATGTTGATGACATGATAATTACCGGGAATGATAAAGAAGAAATTTCAAAATTAAAAACAAATTTATTTAACGAATTTGAAATGAAAGATTTGGGAAGACTTAAATATTTTTTAGGGATTGAAGTATTACGATCCCAGCGGGGAATATTTATCTGTCAAAAGAAGTATATTCTTGATTTTCTTGCAGAAACAAGGATGATCGATTGTAAACCAGCAGATACTCCTATGATTCTAAACCAAAAGTTATACATGGAAGACGAAGCTGATCTTGCTGATAGAGGGCGATATCAAAGACTTGTGGGAAAACTTATCTACCTTGCTCACACTCGACCAGACATAGCACATGCAGTTGGAGTTGTGAGTCAATTCATGCATCAACCACAAGTTCACCATATGGAAGCTGTAATTAGAATCATCAGATATTTGAAGAAAACAGCTGATCATGGAATTATCTTTGAGAAGAATGGACATCTAGAAACCAAAATCTATACAGATGCTAGTTGGGCCGGAGAAAAAGGAGATAGAAGATCTACATCAGGATTTTTTACACTCGTGGGAGGATATCTAGTTGCATGGAGAAGTAAGAAACAAAAGGTTGTAGCTCTCTCAAGTGCCGAATCAGAATTCAGAGGGATAGCTAAGGGAGTTGCTAAAGCCTTATGGATTAAAAAGTTACTAACAGAGATTGGATTTCCACCAAAAGAAACTATTCAGATTATGTGCAACAATGAAGCTGCGATAGCCATCTCAGAAAATCCAGTTCAACATGACCGAACAAAACATGTTGAAGTGGATAGACACTTTATTAGAGAAAAGTTGGATGCCGGGATTATTTCACTCCCACATGTACGGTCAGAAGATCAATTGGCTGACATTCTAACAAAGTCAGTGAATGGAAGACTCTTTAGCGAAGTTCTTGTCAAGTTGAATGTCAGAAATTCCACTATTCAACTTGAGGGGGAGTGTTAAAGAACATTAATAAAATAAGTTCATACCTGGATTACCGTTTAAGGTAAGTTGACTTTGGATTAGAGAAAGGTCCTTCTCATCATATCCAAGTATAAATGGTCACAAGGGAACAAAGGCAACAGCAAAGGTCAGCATCACAACAGCAAATTCAGAAGTATCAACGGCTCCTTAACATGCAATTTTTCCTTTTATGTAAAAGTGGTTCCAAAAGGATAATTGGATCTATACTTAAACTAGAAAGAGCTGTTAGGCCATTTTATGTATAAAAGCATGTTCATGTATAATTACTTCTTCAGTTTGAAATAACTGAAAACATAAATAAATTCATTCCAAATTGTGTTCATCTTATCTTTAACTGATTATATCAATTAAAAACACGCCTCCTGTGATTTCATACAGAACGAAACGGCGGCAGTACTCACGGAGTTTCTTATTGGTATTATTCTTCTTTAATCCCTCGCTGGAGCTCACCACCACAATCATGACCGGAGTTTCACACCATCATAACCACAATTGTGGTTATTGATTCAGTTTTTTATTACTACCACCATCGCACTTTAGATACGGGGGGTTGTCGATTCAGTTCATGGTTAAACCTTGATTTTTCGTTTTCTTTGAACCGCTCTAAAAAATTAAAAGGATGAAATAAACGAATCCGAGTCAGTTTAAACCCTTTATTTGTGTTCTTGAAGGTATAGTCATGAAGATGTTGGGAGATGTATTTGTAAGTAGGGGTATAAGAAAGATGATAGGTTGAAGGAAAAGAGATTGGTAACCTGCTTTTTGATTTTTGGTACCGATTTACAAAATTAAAAGGACGAAATAAACATATCTGAGTCAGATTTAAACCCTTTGTTTGTGTTCTTAAAGGTCAGGTTTAAACCATACATACAAACGTAAATTGATCAAAATACCCTCACGTATAGTTTTAGTGTGATAAGTTAACGACCAAAAGTTAAATATTTGTTAAATGTAGGGTTACTCGTGAAATATCTTAAAAGATCGGGGTTAACGAAGTCCAAAAAGGTCACATCATGGTTAAAAATTGAGGGACCATTAACAAAATTTAATCTATTTAAAATTATGAATTATATTTTATAATAAATTGTACTAACAACTTCATTAGTATATATTTTATAATAAATTGTACTAACAACTTCATTAGTATAATAGTACAAAGTTGTCGTAAAAAAATGATAGTGCAAAGCTGTAAAAAATCATAATACTCCCTATGTTAATTTTTTGACAGTGATGACCGAGATCATTATTTTGATAGGAGATAACTTATAAATTATCATTATTAACCTACATCACTAAGTATATTTTTTTATTTTTATATATACTATTTGTGATTAGGATTTAGGAGTAACCTAATTACAAATAGTATATAAAGTTTTTTACCAATCGTCTTTTATAAAATTTTAAAATATAGAGCGAAATTATTACCCGTAGCAATGTGCGAACATTTCTTTGTCTGCTACTTATTAATGTTGCAAAGAAATATAATATATGAATCATCACCTTCTTATTATATACTGTATGTGTTTTAGTTATAACTTTATATAATCTGCTACAATTACATGTAGTATTGGATGCACTTTGACAATAATCTATGTCGAACATATTATGTTTCTGTTTTTATTGATCAATTTGAGTTTTAATTTAATAAAAAAATACTAATATGTTAACTAATTGATAAAATAGCTATAACTATCTTTTTGCATTAATAATAATATCAATTTATTTATATCTATCATTTTATTATGTCACTTCACTCCCAAATATATCCTTGTAGGGGAAGGGCCGGTTTGCATAAAATAAACATGAAAGGTGGGCATGTGAATTGTGATAGAAATGTTTATAAAAATAAAAAAATGGGTAATAAGATCAACGTTTGGCAAGATTGCCGACAAAGAGATCAACGTTTGGCCGCTTTCCATAAATTTCTCTTTCCCGTCTGGCATAATCTAAGGTCCACGTGAAACCCGACATGCCGCACTTTTCAAAATTCAAATTACGACTAGCAGTCTAAATTTCTTTTTGCATAATCCGTTAGCTGTTTTTTTTTTTTTAAAGGCAAACCTACAATCTACACACGAAACCACGAATATTTACATCTCACTGTCTCAAGTGAGACTTGAACCCACAACCACTTGATTGAATGGTTACTCTCATACCGCTAGGCCAAGGGCCTTTGGTGTTGAGTGTCTCCGATAATCAATTTAGGTAGTTGCGAATTACGTGAAAATATAGTTATTGAGTTATGCTTATTAACGGTTTGATAAGTGTGAAATGCATGCATGTAAGACTGTAAGAGTTAACTCGATAATGTAGCGAAAATAGCAGTGTCAAGAAGGTTGCGCCCCCTTGCAGGGTCCAATGGGCAACGTTATGTCAAAAAGGCACTATAGGCTATGTCGAAAAGGTGTCTGTCAACGGATTTTCAAACAAAAGTTACACTTTTTCGTATAACATTTTTCCGGCCAAAATGAAGAGTTACACCCTTTTATTTTAAACTACCATACAAAATACACATTTAAGTGGTAATTTGTTTTGTGTTTTCATCACCAAAAACACAAATTGCGTTATTGTTTTATCCATGTAAAGATTTCGTGAAATCAAGACAATTATTAGGTCGAAATATTTTATAAAGAAAGTGATTACATAATTCAAGAATTAGTTCGCACATTCAAAACATAGCATGTTTCTAACATAATCTATCTCGAACTCCGTATATGTTTTGTATAAATTTCTTTTGACGTTGATATGAGTTATACAACATCTAGTTAGAAGTCTAAATTTTTTTAAAAATTACTTGTTGAAAACTTAAAGATTATTTTTATAAGCTCTTTTATAAAATATGAAGGCTGAAGGTATTAAACTATAGAATTTAAGATTTATATAGTGAAGTATTTGTGGGAGATAGTTATGGAAATAATACAGTGGTAGATTATTCAAGATATAGAGTTCGGCTATAAGTATAAACTCCGGGCCTACGAAAAATATACACAATTGATCAAGCTCTTACTCATCGGATTTATTATTGAACGACATTTTTCTCTAAGGTTTTCAGGTCAACGTTTTATAACCACCCCTTTGAGATTATCATCTCGATATAGTTATTCATGCGAACGGAATAGGGAGTTAAATCAAGAGAGATATAAATTTGACATTATCGCACACAACGATATATTTTTTTTTGAAAGGCAAGTAGATTTTATTATTAAGAAAAACAGTACAAGAATAACGACTAGCAAGGAGCTAGACAATACACGAACCAACACACAACCGCATAAAAGGACGCACGCACATACAAAGACTCGAAACTAAAGAAGACACACAAACACGAGGACACGACACGACAACTAAACAACTATGTTTCCGAGTCCGATGATGCGCAAGAAGAGCAACACGAGCAACAAACAATATCCCCTTCCGAGTCATTCATCACATTCTCGATAAAGTATCTATCGTGCCACCGAAAATTATCTCGACGTCGGTTACGCTTCATATTATTCTTACCCCACACATGTTTAATAAAATGACTTTTGATCAAAGGAGGAGCTTTTTTCCTTTTAACACGAAACCGAGCTACCGCTGTAAAAGCAGGACAGAGGGGTACGTCCTGCCAGTCAGCATGAACAATACCTATTGGGCTAGGGTCACCCACGCCACGTTCATCTGAGCCCAGGTCCAGCCCGTTTAGGCCCTGATTGTCCATAACAAATTCACATGAAGAGTCTGGCCCAACATGAGTAACTGACCCAGTATCAGGAACTGGCCCAGTTTGATGTTGATTTTGGGAACTGCACGAATGGGGAATCGGGTAAACAGGTACACGCGTACCCTTGCTTTCCTCGAACACATCACCTTCAACATTGGAAATTGCATCAGAAGACATCGGCGACTTAAAATTTTTGGGCAGTGATTCGCCGCCTAATTTGAAAACCGGTGTGGACGTCGAGGCTAGAGGGTCATCGGACTGTGGCGGAACTTATCACCAAAATCAACCGTCGTGAACTCTCCCTCTTCAACCTCATCATCAACGACACCATCGACATTCACAGTAAGATTATCACCCTGAAATTCCATCTTATCTTCTTCACAATGCACATCCCCCTCTGTCGTTTCATTAAGCTCACGTGACGAAATTGAAACCGTATCTGAAGATTTATTATTACCCAAATTATAACCCTTGGCCTGCTTCGATAGAATCCCACCCTCAGCATCTTCAAACTGGAACTTATTTACTTCGATTAGAGACCACGAAATCCGATCCTTGTTAAAACTAAAAACAAGATTATGATTGCTCACCGATTCCGGAAGATCAAAATCGATCCATTTACCTTCGACTTTTATCTCGATACGATTTGAATTATTATGCTGAGACACATTGGGTTGTTGGATAGACCCAACAACAGAATCTGCGAAGGTTTTACCTTCCCGACTAATTGGATTTGACGGGTTTGACGAAGCACGACTCCAAGGAGCATGAGGAAATTCATCATAATCATCGACATTTACATTTGGAACACGACCATAAACATCAGCATTCAGGTTAGAAGCACGACCTTTATTCAGTACTCTTTTGGTTACATTTCTCTCTAAAGCTATATAGGCACGAATCCACCTCCCGTTGACATGAATGTTGTTTAAAACTTTCGTGAAGGAATCGATGTCGGAAATGCCTTCGAAACGGACGAACCCGAAGCGTTGGCCACTTGGCAATCTCTTCCGAGCAAAGTACACGTCTTTGAGAGTCCCATAACGATATATTTACCTTTAGATGAATACATGTTTGATCATAGTCATATTCTTAAATACTCCATATAATTTAAGACATGTACAATGTAAATAATGAGGTTAGTACATTGAGAAAACTCTAATGAAAATAATAGACAGTCTCTCACGTGAAAATTTTAAGCAAACCCCGAAAACCGATCTTCAATAGAAATCAACCTCAACGATCAATCATGCTTGAACACCCACAACAACTATCGATTAGATGACTATGACTCCTTATGATACAACCAGGTAAACTATCTGGGTCAAGTCGCAAATACACGCCGCTACACCACGAGGGAAGGAAATCTTTCGACACAAAAACATTTAAGGTTATCTTCTTACACCAGAAGATTATCTTGTTACACTAGAAGACACATTGAAGTGTGTGAGACTTCAATTACAGAATTTAACCAGGAGACTACATCTCCCCACTAATCGCTCTAGACACATCCAATCATGCCACCGATGTATCAACGATCACTAATACAGATTACCCTTCTACCTTTGATTTTCCTCCCCATCAATAAGAAAATCCTGACAAACGCCTTGGCGGACTATTCATCTAGTCACCCAATGAGAAAACATTCACTACATTGAAATCTACCACACCGTTAACTTTTGTCTTTCACGCTGGTATAATGAACCCATAATAGCGCTATGTATTTCACAAACTCATCTCCTCACTCCCAAGCACGCTCCTACTATACGAGTAAAAATATAACGCGACTACTCGAGAAGAAATTTGGTTTGCACCACCCGGTCAGTCACAAATTTCATTGCCACCAGAGAGTAAAACAAGTATTCGAAGCCCTAGTCTTATTCGGAATCAACGTACTAATCTTGATAATATTGGAGAACCACGTCGCACATATCTCCACAACTCCACTAGTCGTCCAACTCCCACTAGCTTGATAGCTTTCGTCGGTTACCAAACGCATAACGAGTTTCCAACACCCTCAACATTCCCGAAAGATCAAGTCTTGGGGCTTACAAGATTATTTACTCTATCCATCACCTAATGATGTTTAACTAATCACCCTCGAAGAAATCGCTCGATTTGTTGAACTGACCATCAACCAAACCCTAGAAGCGGTCGAACGCATTCCATTTGACATCCTTCGACAACCAATTTCCATAGTGAGAGAAAGGTTAATCCGCCCGTATATTCAAAGGACTCTGCAATATTCAAATAACAACGTTGTCATCGTGTTTTAAAACCCGCAAGTACTCAATGCACACTCGCGTCATTAAACCTGAAGAAAAGATGCTCAAAATTCAAAATTTATATCCGAATATTCAGCAGTCTGATCATCACTAAATTTTTACCATATATAGATCTGTATATGTAGCATATCAATTAAAATTTCATATCCAAAGGTGGACGAACCGGAAATATTTTTCTCCCACAGTTGCGCAATCAAATCCTAAAGAATTTTTTCCAAAAGGGGAGTAACTTCGAAAAATCATATCTCCAAATTGAACAATCCTATCACTATCAAAATTTTCCCTTTTTGATCTACATGTCTACCAACTACAGTAAAAATATCATGACTATCCAACGGTTAATGACCTCGCTATGAATTTTCTCCCGCAATAGCTCTTGTATTATCGAATTTGATAGTTCAACCATTATTTCGTACGGGATCACAAAGAACGTGAACTCGGATCCGACACCCAAATACCCCGAGAAAATCTCTCCACAACTAACTCGTCGATTCGACCCCTGACTCCATATCCTTAGCGAATAAATGACCGTCATAATGCAACCGATGCGCCCCGTTACATCATAACTCGCTAGAATCGTCGACAAACACATGTGTGATCAAATTCAGGATACCTAGATATACCCATAACTTTACCGCGATCAACTAAGTCATTTGGTCTCGATACATGTTGCAAACAAAATCCTAGATCTGTCGTCGTACACCCGATGATAACCTAATTTTCAACATATCAAACAACCCCGTTTTCAATCCGTCGTCGTGCTCGATCTTTAAACCTTGATGCTCTGATACCACTTGTTAAGATTTGTTGTGAACCTTAACAAGAACATGTCAGTGCGGCATCGTCAACCACATAACTCATGAAAACAAACGAATAAAATAAAATGAAACGATAAATGTAAATGTAAACGACACAAGTTTTTAACGTGGTTGCATCTCAACTCCAAATTTAGAGAAGTGTTAAGTCCACAGACATAAATAAGAAATTATTCACTATTTTCTTGTGCACAATTACAGGAGGTCAGTGTTACAATATATAGGTGAATACACGAAAGGAAACCAAATCAAATAAAAATTTTGCAACACCGCCTCATTCACCCGATACAAGAGACTTTTCTCCCGATACGGGAGCCAGTTCCGACCAATTCTCCTTTTGTGGGTTCAATGTTCCCTATACTGGAGCCATCTCTCTATACAACAATATTTGAAGTATCTTCTTTGATCAAACTTTTCACAATCCAACAGAAGTCAAATCAATAATTAAAATTCAAATATATAGTTGAAAATTCAAATAAATTGTTGAATAATATAATAGAGACAAATATGACATTATCCAAATCAATAATGAGATTGTCATCTTAAATAATTATTATTATTATATTATCTATTAGACAAAAGTTATGAATAGCACCGAAGGCGTTTTCGTCTTTTCACTTTTTTTTCCTTTCAAAAAAGCCTCCCACACTTTCTTCAAAAATTAAAATTGACCACCCCAAACATGGGGTAAAGTGTCAAATCAACATTTTCATAACAAATCTTAAATAAACTCCACTCAAATATTCAACGAGTCATATCTTCTCGCCCGCAGCGAGTTAAATTATTCTGACACTATCGTTAAGCTCGAAATAATTTTACGTACACAATGTCACTAACTATAAGCAAAACGGACGCTTTTTAAAAAACGCTAAATATTTTAGTCCACCTTTCATACACGTTGATTTTTTTCTCACAGGCCGATCATAGCATAGCTTCATTCATTCGGCCATTATAGCCCTTCCTGTAAAGTTCTCCTTGCTTCCCCCTCTCACCGTTCTACAAAGAAGGAATCCATAAAAACTTAGGATCCGACACCATGATTCTCTATTGGTCTTATTCTTATTGTGCGCCTTGTGAGCTATTAACAACATATACATATGGGTCTTATTTAAAAAAATATATATATTTAGTACTTTTTTTGATATTACTCAGTAAATATTCTATTCTTAAATCATACGGAGTGTTAATATAAGCTAACGAGTTAATTGCGTTAAATTTTAAAAAGTCAACAACTCCATAGCGAAACGCGAAAATACACATATATTGTTAATTTAAGATAACATCTAAATCTTTGATGGGTTATACCTTTTCGTTCGACTCGAGTTGCTCTTCAACGACATCATCGATAGCTACGAAATAATTTTATAAAATAAACATAATAAAATACATTGGAAACCGAACCCCGGCGCAAAGCGAGGGTTGAAAAACTAGTTATGTAATAATTGATCACATGATTACCTACAGTCATACACCAAAAGACCAAATTTTACACCCTGCTCTCGAGTTTAATTTTAAAAGGAAAAGAAAGGGTTTAGAAAGAAGGAGAAAAATTGTATCAAAAAATGAGTGTCCAAATTTCTATAGGAAAGAAAAGAACTCAATTGAAATGAAAATTCTATCATATTTTGTCTCCTAAGTTTCCTCCCAAATTAAGCAAATTTGATAGAACTGAATTTTGCTTATCATTTGTTTCATCAATATTTACCAAATTAACCGTAACCTCTCTCACGATAATCCTCCATAATCTCTTCAGGTACCTCTCAATCACAAGCATGCATGTTGATTCTATATATATTCTCGATTTCTAACTATCTTATTGCTCTCAGTAGCTCTTATCAACTAGCGATTGACCTGGTAAAATTATTTAACCATGATGTGTATTTTGATATTTTTGTAATCAACATGTAGAAAAAATAGCATACTTGCTCAACATGGATGAAACAAAAAAACTAACAATGTTTAATTGAAAATTTAAAAGAACAACAATAAAAAAGTTGCAATACAAATGAAGTCTTAAAGTACAAAATCTTGAAAAACAAAAGGAAAAACATCTTAAAAATTCATTCAATAAACAATTATAATGCACACTTCTATCTTCTTCCACTTGGGGGTATATATCTTTACCTCTCCAACGTACTGCTCCACCAACACTTATAGGAGTCTCATTTATTTTTCGGATAAACGACAACTTAGTCTTTTACTTATTACCCTTTCCCTCTTGTAATAAGTAGAAGAAAATGCTTACAAAATACACTTCAAGCTACGAATCAAAGTGGACATACTTTGGAGGCTATCAGTCCCTCCTTTATAGTATGTTGTGGTAACTCAACTCGAACACAAACCATAAACTAATATGACTTCAAGGTACACAAACTTCATATCTGTAGTGACCCGAACTTTTCCATGTTTATATATATTAATTGAGATTGATATTTACATGATTAAATGTTTCCAACATGTTAAGTAATCAAACTTGTTAAGACTTGATTAATTGAAATATGTTTCATATAGACAATTGACCACCCAAGTTGACTGGCGATTCACGAACGTTAAAACTTGTAAAAATGACATGACGATATATATATATATGGATATACATATGGTTAACATGAGATTATGATAAGTAAGTATCTCCATAAGTATATTAACAATGAGTTATATACATATAAACAAAACTACTAACTTAAGGATTTCGAAACGAGACATATATGTAACGATTATCGTTGTAACGACATTTAAATGTATATATATCATATTAAGATATATTAATATATCATAATATCATGATAATATAATAATTTAACATCTCATTAGATATAATAAACAATGGGTAAACAACATTAATTGAGATCGTTAACTTAAAGGTTTCAAAACAACACTTACATGTAACGACTAACGATGACTTAACGACTCAGTTAAAATGTATATACATGTAGTGTATTTAGATGTATTAAAATACTTTTGGAAGACTTCAAGACATATATCAAAACACTCATACTTAACGAAAATGGTTACAGTTACTTTTCCATTCTTTTCTTTCATCAAGAATTCTAGTCGTATTCTTACCCGTATTATACACAGCTTCAAAACGTACTTACTATGAGTATATACCAATAGGAACTAGCATGGGATTCCACTCTTGATT
This sequence comes from Rutidosis leptorrhynchoides, assembly GCF_046630445.1. NCBI lineage: Eukaryota > Viridiplantae > Streptophyta > Magnoliopsida > Asterales > Asteraceae > Rutidosis > Rutidosis leptorrhynchoides. The sequence goes on along the minus strand of NC_092336.1, from coordinate 599,826,799 downwards.
ATGTCATGTATGACTAATCAATTTTAACTTCTACCATGAGCTAGTCAACTAACTAGAACTCCTTTTAACCCCACTCACCACTCACCAATTACCACTCATCATTCACTCCATTTCACTTCCAATTCTCTTTCTAATTCTCTCTCAACACACACACACACTATTATGAACGTATTTTTCCAGTAGTTAATCATCATCTTCATCAAAAATCACTTCAAGAATCAAGCTATAATCATCATAGGAAGAACACTTCAAGAACACTTCAAAAATCCCTTCAAGTTTACTAATTTACTTCCAAGCTTTCTAATCCATTCCAAGTAATCATCTAAGATCAAGAAACCTTTGTTATATACAGTAGGTTATCTTTCTTATTCAAGCTAATATTCATATTCAAACTTTGATTCAATTTCTATAACTATAAACTATCTTAATTCGAGTAAAAATCTTACTTGAACTTGTTTTTGTGTCATGATCCTACTTCAAGAACTTTCAAGCCATCCAAGATCCTTTGAAGCTAGATCATTTCTTGTCACTTCCAGTAGGTTTACCTACTAAACTTGAGGTAGTAATGATGTTCATAACATCATTCGATTCATATATATAAAACTATCTTATTCGAAGGTTTAAACTCGTAATCACTAGAACATAGTTTAGTTAATTCTAAACTTGTTCGCAAACAAAAGTTAATCCTTCTAACTTGACTTTTAAAATTAACTACACACATGTTCTATATCTATATGATATGCTAACTTAATGATTTAAAACCTGGAAACACGAAAAACACCGTAAAACCGGATTTACGCCGTCGTAGTAACACCGCGGGCTGTTTTGGGTTAGTTAATTAAAAACTATGATAAACTTTGGTTTAAAAGTTGTTATTCTGTAACAACCCAAACCGTAACCGACCAAACACGACGAAATTGCAAACAAAAAAAAAAAAAAAATTTCTGGTGCAGGCCATCTGCGCGGCGCGCCAGTTGGCCGCGCGGCGCGCCAAACCACCTGGACAGCCCGCTGTCCCCGGAAGTCAATTTAACGAAAATGTTTGACTAGTTCTCGACATTTTTAGCCAAAACGCTTTTAACCATACATTCATATATGTAAAACTAGCACATAACTAAGGTATGAACAAGTTTTACAAGGTGGGGCCCACACGTGCCCAAAACGCCACTAAGTTTAAAATACATTGTTTAATACAAATTAGAGTTTCGACCACAAAAGTTTAATTGCCAAACGACACAACGAGCATGGTGTTTGGGGTTAAACTACCCAAGTCTCGGTCAAACTCCAAGCCATAACCCAAAAGTGCTTCCTAATCATCGAAGCGGGAAACTCAATCCAAGGTAATGCCCTTACCCTTATCCACACCCGAACCTATAAAAAGGTAAACAACGAGAGGGTAAGCAAAGCTTAGTGAGCACAATAATTATACATACACATATATAATCTACTTACTTGCATCACTTACACAACATCATACTCGGTTCAACAATTCGACAATCATGCACAATATTATGCATATACCATAAACCGCAAATTCACAAGTAGCTAATAATACAAGAGCATACGATTCATAAATAAATACTTTCAATACATAACTCACGCAACCTTGGTTAACCAATTCGAACAAGGGAAACGGTACATACAAGACCGTTGGAGTTCATAACATCCGTTAGTGCTACTTAATCAACGCGTAGTCACTAATCCCCCGGGTGATGTCTTAAACAACGCGACTCACTCACCCATTACAATGTGGCGTCTTAAACAACGCGACGATTCCACATGCCATTCAATACGATGGATGGTGTCTTAAACAACGCGACATCCCCTCCATTACATTGTGGTGTCTTAAACAACGCGACATCCACTTCTTTACAATGTGGTGTCTTAAGCAACGCGACAATGCCACATTCATACGACACAAATAAATACATTATATACACATACGCATAATTATTCCACTCACCTTATGCCTTCGGTGATTATTAAACCAAGCTTGAGTTCCGAGGTAACGTACCTATTTTCACAAGCATATAATCAATCAACTTGGTCTAATCTTACAACCCACACCCTCCTAGGTCATCTTGACCCATTTGGACACTTAACCCTAAATTGGGTCATTTTCAACAAAAACCCTAACGCTTGGCACTCAAGGCCTTCCTACACATTAGATCACTAGGTTTTATCACAAAACACAACCATTTACCAACCTTGGTCCAATTTTGACCCATTTGACTCAATAAAAGTCAATACACCCATTTTGGGTCATTTATACCCAAATCACACCCATTTACTCTTCCTTAAGGTGTTCTAACAAATTATTAGCCAATTAGGGTTTCATGACAACAATTAATACTTTTAAAACCCTAGCTAACCCATTATTGAGTCTACATGACCCAATTTACCCAAGAACACCCAATTTACCCAAAAAAATGGGTCTTAATGTTCATCTTCACACAAACCCTAACCCATACACGAAATCAAAACAAGAATTGAAAGTTAAGGCATACCACAACTATCAAAATGTAACGGATGACGAGATGAACAACTTTAGAACTTGGACTTTAGCAAGAAACCCTCTTCTTCCTCTTCAAAGTGAGCTTTCCCTCTCTAAAACTCACTCTCTCACTAAAATAAATTGGGAGGTGATAAGGTTGGTGAACAAGGGAGTAAATGAGCTCCCAAACTACTGAACCAAGCATTAAACTCGGCCTTGATGTGAATTTACCAAAATACCCACGTTTAAATTTAAATAAAAACAAGGGGGCTGTCTGCACGATTTTGCGCGGCGCGCCATTAGGCCGCGCGGCGCGCCAATGAACAGAAACTGGTTCCTAGCTCCTTTTGAAATATAAAACCAATCCCACAACAAAGTTAACTTCTATACATTATATACAATAATTACACGGGTCTTACAACTCTCCCCCACTTATTCGGATTGCGTCCTCGCAATCCATGCCGCATGACAAGCGGGAAGATAAACCAACACAAACTCTTCAGGTTCCCAAGTGAACTCGGAACCCTTATTCCGTCGCCATTGAACTTTGTAGGTCCTAACCTCCTTATGTCTCAATCGTTTGACCTTCTCATCAAGTATGGCAATCGGCTCTTCAATATACTCCAACTTATTGTTTAGCTCAATTTCATCTAAAGGCATCCATGAAGAATCATCCGCAAGGCACTTACGGAGGTGAGAAACATGAAACGTGTTATGGATCCCCGCAAGCTCTTCGGGCAATTCCAATCGATATGCAACTTCACCAACACGAGCTAAAACTTTAAACGGTCCAATAAACCGAGGACCTAACTTTCCCCGTTTTCGAAATCGAATAATACCCTTCCATGGCGAAACCTTAAGCATAACCATGTCGCCCTCTTGGAATTCGATCGTTCGTCTACGTTTATCGGCATACGACTTTTGCCTATCTTGAGCCTTTTTCAAATGCTCCCGGATAATATCAATCTTGTTATTCGTCTCTAGAACCAAATCGGTACTCCCGATTTCCCTTTGTCCCACTTCTCCCCAACAAACGGGAGTTCGACATCTTCGACCATAAAGCATCTCGTACGGTGGCATCCCGATACTAGTATGAAAACTATTATTGTACGAAAATTCCACCAAAGGTAGATGCTCATCCCAACTACCACCGAAATCGATAATGCACGCCCGTAACATATCTTCCAAAGTTTGGTTCGTACGTTCGGTTTGACCGTCCGTTTGAGGATGATACGCCGTGCTCAACTTTAATTGTGTACCCATATCTTCGTGAAACTTTTCCCAAAATCGAGATGTAAAACGGGTATCTCGATCCGAAATAATAGATATAGGAACGCCATGTCGCGAGACCACTTCCTTGATAAACAACTTAGCCAAGGCCTCCGACGATATTGCTTCTTTAATGGGAAGAAACAAAGCACTTTTCGTCAACCGATCCACTATAACCCAAATCGAATCATATTGAGTTCTCGCCGTCTTAGGTAATTTAGTGATGAAGTCCATGGTAATGTGCTCCCATTTCCATTTCGGGATCTCTAACGGTTGCAACTTACCATACGGCTTTTGATGTTCGGCTTTAACTTGCAAACAAGTAACACATCGTTCAACGTATTTTACAACATCGCGTTTCATGCCCGGCCACCAATAATCTTTCTTCAAGTCATGATACATTTTCGTCGCGCCCGGATGAATGGAATATTTCGACTTATGTGCTTCATCGAGTAGCACCCGTCGGTAATCACCCGTCTTAGGCACCCACACCCTTCCTTGAAAGGACAACAAACCCCGCGGACCCATAGTAATAAACTCCGATTGGCCCACAATTCGTTCCGTGTGCTTATCGTGAACATAAGCCTCTATTTGGTCTTCACCCATCTTTTCAAGAAAGTCATTAGTGATAATCAAACGTAACGATGCTACACGTATCGCCGGATGTTGAGTCTTCCGACTTAACGCATCCGCGACCACATTCGCCTTACCCGGATGGTAAAGTATCTCACAATCATAATCTTTCACCACATCCATCCATCTACGTTGACGATAATTCAAATCCCTTTGGGTAAAAAGGTGTTTCAAATTCTTATGATCCGAATATATCGTACACTTGACACCATATAAGTAGTGGCGCCAAATTTTCAACGCATGCACAACCGCCGCCATTTCAAGATCATGAGTCGGGTACCTCGTTTCGTGTTCCTTTAATTGCCGAGAGGCATAAGCAATGACTTTACCCCTTTGCATAAGAACGCACCCGAGCCCATTTAAGGAAGCATCACAATAAACCACCATGTCTTCGACGCCTTCCGGTAACACTAACACCGGAGCTTGACACAACTTCTCTTTCAATAATTGAAAAGCAATTTCTTGCTCGTTTTCCCAATTGTACTTAGCACTCTTCCTCGTCAACTTTGTTAATGGAGAAGCAATCTTAGAAAAGTCTTGGATAAACCGACGATAATAACCGGCCAATCCGAGAAAACTTCGGATCTCCGTGGGCGTAGTCGGTCGTCCCCAACTCTTCACCGTCTCAATCTTCCCCGGATCCACTTGGATACCGCTTTCGTTCACAATGTGACCAAGGAATTGAACCTCCCTTAGCCAAAATTCACATTTAGAGAACTTTGCATACAACTTCTCTTTTCTTAGCGTCTTCAAAACTTCACGCAAGTGACGTTCATGTTCGTGCATACTTTTCGAGTAGACTAGTATGTCGTCAATGAATACAATAACCGACTTGTCCAACATAGGTTGGCACACCCGGTTCATAAGATCCATGAATGCCGCCGGTGCATTCGTAAGACCGAAGGGCATAACTACAAATTCATAATGCCCGTAACGCGTTCGGAAGGCCGTTTTCTCAATATCTTCCTCACGGACCCGCATTTGGTGATAGCCGGACCGTAAGTCGATCTTAGAGAAATACGTTGCGCCTTGAAGTTGATCAAACAAATCGTCGATCCTAGGTAGTGGATAACGATTCTTGATCGTCACTTTATTCAACTCACGGTAATCAATGCACATACGCATACTACCGTCTTTCTTCTTCACAAATAAGACCGGAGCGCCCCATGGCGAAGCACTCGGTCGGATAAAACCCTTCTCGAGCAATTCTTGAATTTGATTCAATAACTCTTGCATCTCCGTTGGTGCTAAACGATAAGGAGTTTTAGCAATGGGGGTAGCCCCCGGAACCAACTCGATGCGAAATTCGACTTGTCTTTCCGCCGGGACACCCGGTAACTCATCCGGAAAGACATCTTCAAACTCATTAACTACCGGAATTTCACGAATTGGTGGTGGCTCATTACGAGTGTCGACAACATGAGCAAGGAAAGCCATACCACCGGTAGCAACGTGACGTCGTGCCCGAGCAAAAGTGCATATCGGCACCGATCTCCTTCGTTTGTCACCATGAATAATCATCTCTCCCCCACTTGGTGTCTTTACACGAATAAACTTGTCGTGGCATGCAATATCGGCTCTATAACGATCGAGCCAATCCATACCAACGACAACATCAAAATCACCCAAAGTCATCGGAATAAGATCAATTTCGAAACTTTCGGCGCCAAACACAACATTGCAATTTTTACACACATCAACCACTAGCGCCGTCTTGCCATCCGCTATTTCAACTTCTACCGGATGACTCAACTTTACTAGCGGTTTATTTAACTTAGGCACAAATCTTGGAGATACGAAAGACAAATTAGCACCACTATCAAAAAGTATCCGAGCCGGATTAGAATTAACCATGAAAGTACCTGAAACGACTTCATTGGATTGTTTAGCTTCTTCATTAGACATCAAGTAGTTACGACCCCTAGCCGTACCCGCCGCCTTCTCTATCCGCTTAGCATTATCATTACGCAACTCGGGACACTCGGGCCGTTTGTGCCCTTCTTTACCGCAATTGAAACAAGTAAACTTGGGTGTAGTAGAGGGATTGGTGCAATCACGGGCCATATGTCCCTTTCGCCCACAATTATGGCAAGTATAACGAAACTCTCCCGGCGCACTCTTCTTGACACTTCCGACACTCTCGGTTGCACCCTTCTTTGAAAAGTTTGACTTCTTGCTTGAAAAATTTGAATGACTAGAACCTTCAAACTTTCTCTTCCTCAACACAATCGCTTCAAACCCTTTCGCCATATTAAACAACTCATCGAAGCTCTTTACCACATTTACGCTAATCTTTTCTTGATAACTATCATTCAAGGTTTGATAGAAATCTTCTTTCAACATTTTATCATTCCCGACATACTCCGGGCAAAATTGCGTCTTGGACAAGAACACGGATTTGAGAGTGTTCAAGTCCATCGACCCTTGCCTCAAGGTACGTAACTCGTCCTTAAGTCTTGTAAGATCGGCAAAAGATCGGTACTCATCGAAGAACTCCGCTTTAAATTCCTCCCAAGTGAAGTCCATACACTGTTCTTCACCATAGAGTTGGATCTTAGCATCCCACCACAATTTCGCGTCACCCCTTAACATGCTACAACCATACCTAGTCTTCTTGTCGGGTGGACACTCACAAGTACGGAAGGCCCCCTCCATATCGGAGATGAATCGGGCACTCTTGAGTGGGTCCCGATCGCCCTCAAAAGTAGGAGGTTGAGCATCCCTAAAGTTCTTGAAGAAAAAGTCACGCCTTCCCCCATTTTCTTCTTGAAGAGCAATCTTAATTTGCTCCTTAACCAAAGTGACGACTTGTTCGTCAATCGTCTCGAGAAACATCTTCTTAACATCTTCGCGAAACTCCGCCTTTTGGCGTTGAAAGATGGCCTCAACCTTGGCCGTGAACTCGGGGTCCTCGCTCGTGCCCCCAATATCGGTGTCGTGTCCGTTTCTCATCTTCATTCTATAAAACGGAAAAGATTAAATAACGAAACGAAAGACATAACAATACGTATACATATACACCATACCACCCCATCTCGCACGACGATCGTCGTACATTGCTCGTTTGACACGATTTGCACCCGTAGTAAGGGTAGCTAATCATTACTACGCGAGCACGTCGCGTAACTTGCTAGTACAACGTCCGTTCCGCTTGATGATTGCTATATAATACAAACAATAACACATGATTAGTTCATATAAACCTATGCGCTAACCAAGACCCGGTCCGACCCAAAGTCCTACAAGTCCGCACAATGCACACACAAAAGTCTAAGTCTAGGCGCCTATCTCAAGTCACCTAAATCCCTTAGAACCATGCTCTGATACCACTTGTAACAACCCAAACCGTAACCGACCAAACACGACGAAATTGCAAACAAAAAAAAAAAAAAATTTCTGGTGCAGGCCATCTGCGCGGCGCGCCAGTTGGCCGCGCGGCGCGCCAAACCACCTGGACAGCCCGCTGTCCCCGGAAGTCAATTTAACGAAAATGTTTGACTAGTTCTCGACATTTTTAGCCAAAACGCTTTTAACCATACATTCATATATGTAAAACTAGCACATAACTAAGGTATGAACAAGTTTTACAAGGTGGGGCCCACACGTGCCCAAAACGCCACTAAGTTTAAAATACATTGTTTAATACAAATTAGAGTTTCGACCACAAAAGTTTAATTGCCAAACGACACAACGAGCATGGTGTTTGGGGTTAAACTACCCAAGTCTCGGTCAAACTCCAAGCCATAACCCAAAAGTGCTTCCTAATCATCGAAGCGGGAAACTCAATCCAAGGTAATGCCCTTACCCTTATCCACACCCGAACCTATAAAAAGGTAAACAACGAGAGGGTAAGCAAAGCTTAGTGAGCACAATAATTATACATACACATATATAATCTACTTACTTGCATCACTTACACAACATCATACTCGGTTCAACAATTCGACAATCATGCACAATATTATGCATATACCATAAACCGCAAATTCACAAGTAGCTAATAATACAAGAGCATACGATTCATAAATAAATACTTTCAATACATAACTCACGCAACCTTGGTTAACCAATTCGAACAAGGGAAACGGTACATACAAGACCGTTGGAGTTCATAACATCCGTTAGTGCTACTTAATCAACGCGTAGTCACTAATCCCCCGGGTGATGTCTTAAACAACGCGACTCACTCACCCATTACAATGTGGAGTCTTAAACAACGCGACGATTCCACATGCCATTCAATACGATGGATGGTGTCTTAAACAACGCGACATCCCCTCCATTACATTGTGGTGTCTTAAACAACGCGACATCCACTTCTTTACAATGTGGTGTCTTAAGCAACGCGACAATGCCACATTCATACGACACAAATAAATACATTATATACACATACGCATAATTATTCCACTCACCTTATGCCTTCGGTGATTATTAAACCAAGCTTGAGTTCCGAGGTAACGTACCTATTTTCACAAGCATATAATCAATCAACTTGGTCTAATCTTACAACCCACACCCTCCTAGGTCATCTTGACCCATTTGGACACTTAACCCTAAATTGGGTCATTTTCAACAAAAACCCTAACGCTTGGCACTCAAGGCCTTCCTACACATTAGATCACTAGGTTTTATCACAAAACACAACCATTTACCAACCTTGGTCCAATTTTGACCCATTTGACTCAATAAAAGTCAATACACCCATTTTGGGTCATTTATACCCAAATCACACCCATTTACTCTTCCTTAAGGTGTTCTAACAAATTATTAGCCAATTAGGGTTTCATGACAACAATTAATACTTTTAAAACCCTAGCTAACCCATTATTGAGTCTACATGACCCAATTTACCCAAGAACACCCAATTTACCCAAAAAAATGGGTCTTAATGTTCATCTTCACACAAACCCTAACCCATACACGAAATCAAAACAAGAATTGAAAGTTAAGGCATACCACAACTATCAAAATGTAACGGATGACGAGATGAACAACTTTAGAACTTGGACTTTAGCAAGAAACCCTCTTCTTCCTCTTCAAAGTGAGCTTTCCCTCTCTAAAACTCACTCTCTCACTAAAATAAATTGGGAGGTGATAAGGTTGGTGAACAAGGGAGTAAATGAGCTCCCAAACTACTGAACCAAGCATTAAACTCGGCCTTGATGTGAATTTACCAAAATACCCACGTTTAAATTTAAATAAAAACAAGGGGGCTGTCTGCACGATTTTGCGCGGCGCGCCATTAGGCCGCGCGGCGCGCCAATGAACAGAAACTGGTTCCTAGCTCCTTTTGAAATATAAAACCAATCCCACAACAAAGTTAACTTCTATACATTATATACAATAATTACACGGGTCTTACATATTCTGAGAAAATGATTTTTATTATGAACATGAAACTATATCCAAAAATTATGGTTAAACTCAAAGTGGAAGTATGTTTTCTAAAATGGTCATCTAGACGTCGTTCTTTCGACTGAAATGACTACCTTTACAAAAACGACTTGTAACTTATTTTTTCGACTATAAACCTATACTTTTTCTGTTTAGATTCATAAAATAGAGTTCAATATGAAACCATAGCAATTTGATTCACTCAAAACGGATTTAAAATGAAGAAGTTATGGGTAAAACAAGATTGGATAATTTTTCTCATTTTAGCTACGTGAAAATTGGTAACAAATCTATTCCAACCATAACTTAATCAACTTGTATTGTATATTATGTAATCTTGAGATACCATAGACACGTATACAATGTTTCGACCTATCATGTCGACACATCTATATATATTTCGGAACAACCATAGACACTCTATATGTGAATGTTGGAGTTAGCTATACAGGGTTGAGGTTGATTCCAAAATATATATAGTTTGAGTTGTGATCAATACTGAGATACGTATACACTGGGTCGTGGATTGATTCAAGATAATATTTATCGATTTATTTCTGTACATCTAACTGTGGACAACTAGTTGTAGGTTACTAACGAGGACAGCTGACTTAATAAACTTAAAACATCAAAATATATTAAAAGTGTTGTAAATATATTTTAAACATACTTTAATATATATGTATATATTGTTATAGGTTTTTGAATCAACCAGTGGCCAAGTCTTACTTCCCGATGAAGTAAAAATCTGTGAAAGTGAGTTATAGTCCCACTTTTAAAATCTAATATTTTTGGGATGAGAATACATGCAGGTTTTATAAATGATTTACAAAATAGACACAAGTACGTGAAACTACATTCTATGGTTGAATTATCGAAATCGAATATGCCCCTTTTTATTAAGTCTGGTAATCTAAGAATTAGGGAACAGACACCCTAATTGACGCGAATCCTAAAGATAGATCTATTGGGCCTAACAAACCCCATCCAAAGTACCGGATACTTTAGTACTTCGAAATTTATATCATATCCGAAGGGTGTCCCGGAATGATGGGGATATTCTTATATATATGCATCTTGTTAATGTCGGTTACCAGGTGTTCACCATATGAATGATTTTTATCTCTATGTATGGGATGTGTATTGAAATATGAAATCTTGTGGTCTATTGTTACGATTTGATATATATAGGTTAAACCTATAACTCACCAACATTTTTGTTGACGTTTAAAGCATGTTTATTCTCAGGTGAATACTAAGAGCTTCCGCTGTTGCATACTAAAATAAGGACAAGATTTGGAGTCCATGTTTGTATGATATTGTGTAAAAACTGCATTCAAGAAACTGATTTCGATGTAACATATTTGTATTGTAAACCATTATGTAATGGTCGTGTGTAAACAGGATATTTTAGATTATCATTATTTGATAATCTACGTAAAGCTTTTTAAACCTTTATTTATGAAATAAAGGTTATGGTTTGTTTTAAAAATGAATGCAGTCTTTGAAAAACGTCTCATATAGAGGTCAAAACCTCGCAACGAAATCAATTAATATGGAACGTTTTTAATCAATAAGAACGGGACATTTCAGTTGGTATCCGAGCGTTGGTCTTAGAGAACCAGAAAATTTGCATTAGTGTGTCTTATCGAGTTTGTTAGGATGCATTAGTGAGTCTGGACTTCGACCGTGTTTTCTTTAAAAATTATTGCTTAACATTTTTGTTGGAAACTATATATTTTTAACATATGAATATTATGTGATATATTAATCTCTTAACGTGTTTGATATTATGTGATAGATGTCTACCTCTAGAACAAGTCCCATTGACTCACCTAATAATAATGAAGAGTCAAATGTAAATTGGAATGATTTGTGGACTGATTCACAAGTTCCCGAAGAGGAACCGGAAGAAGAGTCGGAACCGGAAGAAGAATCGGAACCGGAAGAAGAATCGGAACCGGAAGAAGAAATAGAACCGGTGGGGGAAATAATAAAACGGTTAAGTAAAAGAGAATCCTCAACCAACCGACCAAGGTTAATTATGGTCAATGGTGTTTCCGCCAAGGAAGCAAAATATTGGGAGGATTACCAATTCTCCGATGAATCGGATTCCGACGAGAATTCCGATGATGTTATAGAAATTACCCCAACTGAATTTAAAAAGGCAAAAGAAAATAATAAGGGAAAGGGCATAAAAATAGAGAAATCTAATTCCAACTCCGATGAACTTTATATGTATCATCAACCCCCGAAGTCCTTAAGTTGTAACAATGACCCGGGAACCTCTAAACCACCAGGTTTTTCTAAACCAATGTGGACAACGACGGCTCGTATTAGGGGAACATCATATATCCCTAGAAACTTGGCAAAACGAACCAAAACCGAACAAGAAGAAACGAGCGAGTCGGAATAAGATAGTTGTATTCGTGTGGTGTAATATATGTAATATAGTGTGCTTATGCTTTATGATATATGTAAAAATTGCTTGTATTAATAAGTATTTTTTTTTATGAATCTAACTCTTGTCTATTTTACAGTATAAAAACACAAAATGGATAGACAACCCAATATTTTAAGAGACCTACCCGGAGACATGATTGATGAAATCTTGTCTAGAGTCGGTCAGAATTCTTCGGCACAACTATTTAAGGCGAGATCAGTTTGTAAGACATTCGAAGAACGTTCCAAGAATGCCTTGGTTTATAAAAGGCTTTCGTTCGAAAGATGGGGGATATACATTGGGAAATCCATAAGTTACGATGTGTTTACTTTGACGCATATATTGCGGAGAACCCAAATGCTATTTAACGCAACGGGTTAAGAAATTATTTTGACTCAGTATATCCGAATATAGGACTTCGTGATTTAGAAAAAGCGGCTAACATGCAACATAAAGAAGCATGTTATGCTTACGGGTTAGTAATGTTCGCTTCTCACCAAAGTGAGAACAAGAACATCGGGCTACAACTATTAAACAAAACGTTCCCACAAGTGACGGAGTCGGTAATTGGGGTAAGAAATGAGGTTTTTAGGTTATTACGAGACTGTTGGTCATTACGTAACCCTCGTCCCTTTGACGACGTTACAACACGCTGTCTTATCAACGGCAATAACGGTCATGTTCCACAAGACCAAGGATGGGAAGTAGTCCTAGTAAAACCAGAATACATGACTTGTTTCTGGACGTATGAATTACGTGTCTTTATTGCCTTTGCTGAACGACTTGTGTACTAGCTAGAATTATCTTCACAACTATCTTGTATCAAAGTTATTGTGTGCTATATTTCATGATTTATGTAAAATAAGCGGTATTGTAAGTTCGTAAAATATTGTATAAAAGTTTGAACGCGAAATATTATTACAATCAGTTTTTCATATAGAATTGTAGTAGTTGAATTGTATATTAGCTACTAAGTATGAACTTAACGGGTAGGTACTATCCGAATTTAAACTTATAAAACGCTAATATGAAGAAAAAGCTTTTATAAATGAGTTCATATTATGCTACGAAATACTATTAACTACTCTTAATATTCTGTATGATTAACTTGTTCCATTTGACTATTTTGAAGGAAATGGCACCGACTACTCGACACACCGTGAATATGAATGAAGAGGAATTCCGTACTTTTCTAGCTTCAAACATAGCCGCAGTACAGGCTGCGCTACATACCAACAATAACCTTGGATCTGGCAGTACAGGAAATCGTGTAGGATGCACCTACAAAGAATTCACTGCCTGCAAACCTTTGGAATTTGATGGAACCGAAGGACCGATCGGATTGAAACGGTGGACCGAGAAGGTCGAATCGGTGTTTGCCATAAGTAAGTGCACTGAAGAGGACAAAGTGAAGTACGCTACGCATACCTTCACAGGTTCTGCGTTAACATGGTGGAATACCTATCTAGAGCAAGTGGGACAAGATGATGCGTACGCACTACCGTGGTCAGCATTCAAGCACTTGATGAACGAGAAGTACCGTCCCAGAACCGAGGTCAATAAGCTCAAGACAGAACTTAGAGGGTTACGAACCCAAGGATTTGATATTACCACGTACGAAAGACGATTCACAGAATTGTGGCTATTGTGTCCGGGAGCATTCGAAGATGAGGAAGAGAAGATCGACGCGTTTGTGAAAGGATTACCGGAAAGAATCCAAGAAGATATAAGTTCACACGAGCCCGCCTCCATACAACAGGCATGTAGAATGGCTCACAAACTAGTGAACCAGATTGAAGAAAGAATTAAAGAACAGACTGCTGAAGAGGCCAATGTGAAGCAAGTCAAAAGAAAGTGGGAGAAAAACGGTGATAAGAATCACCAATACAACAACAGCAATTACAACAATAATCGCAACAATTATCCCAACAATCGCAACATCAATCGCAACTACAACAAACGGCCCAACAACAACAACAACAACAACAACAACAACAGCAACTACAACAATCATCCCAACAACAATAATAACCGCAACAACAACAACAATCAGAAGCAGCTATGCCAAAGGTGTGAAAAGTATCACTCGGGGTTCTGCACCAAATTTTGCAACAAGTGTAAAAGAAATGGTCATAGCGCGGCGAAGTGTGAGGTCTACGGACCAGGGGTTAATAGAACGAAAGGAACAAATGGTGTCGGAACGAGTAATGGCGGAGCAAGTAGTGTCGGAGCAAGTTATGCCAATGTAGTTTGTTATAAATGTGAAAAACCGGGCCACATTATTAGAAATTGCCCGAACCAGGAGAACACGAATGGACAAGGCCGCGGAAGAGTTTTCAATATTAATGCAGCAGAGGCACAGGAAGACCCGGAGCTTGTTACGGGTACGTTTCTTATTGACAATAAATCTGCTTACGTTTTATTTGATTCGGGTGCGGATAGAAGCTATATGAGTAGAGATTTTTGTGCTAAATTAAGTTGTCCATTGACGCCTTTGGATAGTAAATTTTTACTCGAATTAGCAAATGGTAAATTAATTTCAGCAGATAATATATGTCGGAATCGAGAAATTAAACTAGTTAGCGAAACATTTAAGATTGATTTGATACCAGTAGAGTTAGGGAGTTTTGATGTGATAATCGGTATGGACTGGTTGAAAGAAGTGTAAGCAGAGATCGTTTGTTACAAAAATGCAATTCGCATTATACGAGAAAAAGGAAAACCCTTAATGGTGTACGGAGAAAAGGGCAACACGAAGCTACATATTATTAGTAATTTGAAGGCACAAAAACTAATAAGAAAAGGTTGCTATGCTGTTCTAGCACACGTCGAGAAAGTACAAACTGAAGAAAAGAGCATCAATGATGTTCCCATTGCAAAAGAATTTCCCGATGTATTTTCGAAAGAATTACCGGGATTACCCCCACAGCGATCCGTTGAATTTCAAATAGATCTTGTACCAGGAGCTGCACCAATAGCTCGTGCTCCTTACAGACTCGCACCCAGCGAGATGAAAGAACTGCAAAGCCAATTACAAGAACTTTTAGAGCGTGGTTTCATTCGACCAAGCACATCACCGTGGGGAGCTCCTGTTTTGTTTGTCAAGAAGAAAGATGGTACATTCAGGTTGTGTATCGACTACCGAGAGTTGAACAAACTTACCATCAAGAACCGCTACCCACTACCGAGAATCGACGACTTATTTGATCAACTACAAGGCTCGTCTGTTTATTCAAAGATTGACTTACGTTCCGGGTATCATCAAATGCGGGTGAAAGAAGATGATATTCCAAAGACTGCTTTCAGAACACGTTACGGTCATTACAAGTTTATGGTCATGCCATTTGGTTTAACTAATGCACCAGCTGTGTTCATGGACCTTATGAACCGAGTGTGTGGACCATACCTTGACAAGTTTGTCATTGTTTTCACTGATGACATACTTATTTACTCAAAGAATGACCAAGAACACGGTGAACATTTGAGAAAGGTGTTAGAAGTATTGAGGAAGGAAGAATTGTACGCTAAGTTTTCAAAGTGTGCATTTTGGTTGGAAGAAGTTCAATTCCTCGGTCACATAGTGAACAAAGAAGGTATTAAGGTGGATCCGGCAAAGGTAGAAACTGTTGAAAAGTGGGAAACCCCGAAAACTCCGAAACACATACGCCAGTTTTTAGGACTAACTGGTTACTACAGAAGGTACATCCAAGACTTTTCCAGAATAGCAAAACCCTTGACTGCATTAACGCATAAAGGGAAGAAATTTGAATGGAATGATGAACAAGAGAAAGCGTTTCAGTTATTGAAGAAAAAGCTAACTACGACACCTATATTGTCATTGCCTGAAGGGAATGATGATTTTGTGATTTATTGTGACGCATCAAAGCAAGGTCTCGGTTGTGTATTAATGCAACGAACGAAGGTGATTGCTTATGCGTCTAGACAATTGAAGATTCACGAACAAAATTATACGACGCATGATTTGGAATTAGGCGCGGTTGTTTTTGCATTAAAGACTTGGAGGCACTACTTATATGGGGTCAAAAGTATTATATATACCGACCACAAAAGTCTTCAACACATATTTAATCAGAAACAACTGAATATGAGGCAGCGTAGGTGGATTGAATTATTGAATGATTACGACTTTGAGATTCGTTACCACCCGGGGAAGGCAAATGTGGTAGCCGATGCCTTGAGCAGGAAGGACAGAGAACCCATTCGAGTAAAATCTATGAATATAATGATTCATAATAACCTTACTACTCAAATAAAGGAGCCGCAACAAGGAGTTTTAAAAGAGAGAAATTTAAAGGATGAAATACCCAAAGGATCGGAGAAACATCTTAATATTCGGGAAGACGGAACCCGGTATAGGGCTGAAAGGATTTGGGTACCAAAATTTGGAGATATGAGAGAAATGGTACTTAGAGAAGCTCATAAAACCAGATACTCAATACATCCTGGAACGGGGAAGATGTACAAGGATCTCAGGAAATATTTTTGGTGGCCGGGTATGAAAGTCGATGTTGCTAAATACGTAGGAGAATGTTTGACGTGTTCTAAGGTCAAAGCTGAGCATCAGAAACCATCAGGTCTACTTCAACAACCCGAAATCCCGAAATGGAAATGGGAAAACATTACCATGGATTTCATCACTAAATTGCCAAGGACTGCAAGTGGTTTTGATACTATTTGGGTAATAGTTGATCGTCTCACCAAATCAGCACATTTCCTGCCAATAAGAGAAGATGACAAGATGGAGAAGTTAGCACGACTGTATTTGAAGGAAGTCGTCTCCAGACATGGCATACCAATCTCTATTATCTCTGATAGGGATGGCAGATTTATTTCAAGATTCTGGCAGACATTACAGCAAGAATTAGGAACTCGTCTAGACATGAGTACTGCCTATCATCCACAAACTGATGGGCAGAGCGAAAGGACGATACAAACGCTTGAAGACGTGCTACGAGCATGTGTTATTGATTTCGGAAACAGTTGGGATCGACATCTACCATTAGCAGAATTTTCCTACAACAACAGCTACCATTCAAGCATTGAGATGGCGCCGTTTGAAGTACTTTATGGTAGAAAGTGCAGGTCTCCGATTTGTTGGAGTGAAGTGGGGGATAGACAGATTACGGGTCCGGAGATTATACAAGAAACTACCGAGAAGATCATCCAAATTCAACAACGGTTGAAAACCGCCCAAAGTCGACAAAAGAGCTATGCTGACATTAAAAGAAAAGATATAGAATTTGAAATTGGAGAGATGGCCATGCTTAAAGTTGC
This sequence comes from Rutidosis leptorrhynchoides, assembly GCF_046630445.1. Taxonomy (NCBI): domain Eukaryota; kingdom Viridiplantae; phylum Streptophyta; class Magnoliopsida; order Asterales; family Asteraceae; genus Rutidosis; species Rutidosis leptorrhynchoides. The sequence continues at coordinate 599,809,268 of NC_092336.1, read as the reverse complement.
ACCTTGGAAAGGCGTTGTTCGATTTGGTAAACGAGGGAAATTAAATCCAAGGTATATTGGACCATTCAAGATTATTGATCGTGTCGGACCAGTAGCTTACCGACTTGAGTTACCTCAACAACTCGCGGCTGTACATAACACTTTCCACGTCTCGAATTTGAAGAAATGTTTTGCTAAAGAAGATCTCACTATTCCGTTAGATGAAATCTAAATCAACGAAAAACTCCAATTCATCGAAGAACCCGTCGAAATAATGGATCGTGAGGTTAAAAGACTTAAGGAAAATAAGATACCAATTGTTAAGGTTCGATGGAATGCTCGTAGAGGACCCGAGTTCACCTGGGAGCGTGAAGATCGGATGAAGAAGAAATACCCGCATCTATTTCCAGAAGATTCGTCAACACCTTCAACAGCTTAAAATTTCGGGACGAAATTTATTTAACGGGTAGGTACTGTAGTGACCCGAACTTTTCCATGTTTATATATATTAATTGAGATTGATATTTACATGATTAAATGTTTCCAACATGTTAAGCAATCAAACTTGTTAAGACTTGATTAATTGAAATATGTTTCATATAGACAATTGACCACCCAAGTTGACCGGCGATTCACGAACGTTAAAACTTGTAAAAATGACATGACGATATATATATGGATATACATATGGTTAACATGATATTATGATAAGTAAGTATCTCCATAAGTATATTAACAATGATTTATATACATATAAACAAAACTACTAACTTAAGGATTTCGAAACGAGACATATATGTAACGATTATCGTTGTAACGACATTTAAATGTATATATATCATATTAAGATATATTAATATATCATAATATCATGATAATATAATAATTTAACATCTCATTAGATATAATAAACAATGGGTTAACAACATTAATTGAGATCGTTAACTTAAAGGTTTCAAAACAACACTTACATGTAACGACTAACGATGACTTAACGACTCAGTTAAAATGTATATACATGTAGTGTATTTAGATGTATTAAAATACTTTTGGAAGACTTCAAGACATATATCAAAACACTCATACTTAACGAAAATGGTTACAGTTACTTTTCCATTCTTTTCTTTCATCAAGAATTCTAGTCGTATTCTTACCCGTATTATACACAGCTTCAAAACGTACTTACTATGAGTATATACCAATAGGAACTAGCATGGAATTCCACTCTTGATTATGTCATGTATGACTAATCAATTTTAACTTCTACCATGAGCTAGTCAACTAACTAGAACTCCTTTTAACCCCACTCACCACTCACCAATTACCACTCATCATTCACTCCATTTCACTTCCAATTCTCTTTCTAATTCTCTCTCAACACACACACACACACTATTATGAACGTATTTTTCCAGTAGTTAATCATCATCTTCATCAAAAATCACTTCAAGAATCAAGCTATAATCATCATAGGAAGAACACTTCAAGAACACTTCAAAAATCCCTTCAAGTTTACTAATTTACTTCCAAGCTTTCTAATCCATTCCAAGTAATCATCTAAGATCAAGAAACCTTTGTTATATACAGTAGGTTATCTTTCTTATTCAAGGTAATATTCATATTCAAACTTTGATTCAATTTTTATAACTATAAACTATCTTAATTCGAGTAAAAATCTTACTTGAACTTGTTTTTGTGTCATGATCCTACTTCAAGAACTTTCAAGCCATCCAAGATCCTTTGAAGCTAGATCATTTCTTGTCACTTCCAGTAGGTTTACCTACTAAACTTGAGGTAGTAATGATGTTCATAACATCATTCGATTCATATATATAAAACTATCTTATTCGAAGGTTTAAACTCGTAATCACTAGAACATAGTTTAGTTAATTCTAAACTTGTTCGCAAACAAAAGTTAATCCTTCTAACTTGACTTTTAAAATTAACTACACACATGTTCTATATCTATATGATATGCTAACTTAATGATTTAAAACCTGGAAACACGAAAAATACCGTAAAACCGGATTTACGCCGTCGTAGTAACACCGCGGGCTGTTTTGGGTTAGTTAATTAAAAACTATGATAAACTTTGGTTTAAAAGTTGTTATTCTGAGAAAATGATTTTTATTATGAACATGAAACTATATCCAAAAATTATGGTTAAACTCAAAGTGGAAGTATGTTTTCTAAAATGGTCATCTAGAAGTCGTTCTTTCGACTGAAATGACTACCTTTACAAAAACGACTTGTAACTTATTTTTTCGACTATAAACCTATACTTTTTCTGTTTAGATTCATAAAATAGAGTTCAATATGAAACCATAGCAATTTGATTCACTCAAAACGGATTTAAAATGAAGAAGTTATGGGTAAAACAAGATTGGATAATTTTTCTCATTTTAGCTACGTGAAAATTGGTAACAAATCTATTCCAACCATAACTTAATCAACTTGTATTGTATATTATGTAATCTTGAGATACCATAGACACGTATACAATGTTTCGACCTATCATGTCGACACATCTATATATATTTCGGAACAACCATAGACACTCTATATGTGAATGTTGGAGTTAGCTATACAGGGTTGAGGTTGATTCTAAAATATATATAGTTTGAGTTGTGATCAATACTGAGATACGTATACACTGAGTCGTGGATTGATTCAAGATAATATTTATCGATTTATTTCTGTACATCTAACTGTGGACAACTAGTTGTAGGTTACTAACGAGGACAACTGACTTAATAAACTTAAAACATCAAAATATATTAAAAGTGTTGTAAATATATTTTAAACATACTTTGATATATATGTATATATTGTTATAGGTTCGTGAATCAACCAGTGGCCAAGTCTTACTTCCCGACGAAGTAAAAATCTGTGAAAGTGAGTTATAGTCCCACTTTTAAAATCTAATATTTTTGGGATGAGAATACATGCAGGTTTTATAAATGATTTACAAAATAGACACAAGTACGTGAAACTACATTCTATGGTTGAATTATCGAAATCGAATATGCCCCTTTTTATTAAGTCTGGTAATCTAAGAATTAGGGAACAGACACCCTAATTGACGCGAATCCTAAAGATAGATCTATTGGGCCTAACAAACCCCATCCAAAGTACCGGATGCTTTAGTACTTCGAAATTTATATCATATCCGAAGGGTGTCCCGGAATGATGGGGATATTCTTATATATATGCATCTTGTTAATGTCGGTTACCAGGTGTTCACCATATGAATGATTTTTATCTCTATGTATGGGATGTGTATTGAAATATGAAATCTTGTGGTCTATTGTTACGATTTGATATATATAGGTTAAACCTATAACTCACCAACATTTTTGTTGACGTTTAAAGCATGTTTATTCTCAGGTGAATACTAAGAGCTTCCGCTGTTGCATACTAAAATAAGGACAAGATTTGGAGTCCATGTTTGTATGATATTGTGTAAAAACTGCATTCAAGTAACTGATTTCGATGTAACATATTTGTATTGTAAACCATTATGTAATGGTCGTGTGTAAACAGGATATTTTAGATTATCATTATTTGATAATCTACGTAAAGCTTTTTAAACCTTTATTTATGAAATAAAGGTTATGGTTTGTTTTAAAAATGAATGCAGTCTTTGAAAAACGTCTCATATAGAGGTCAAAACCTCGCAACGAAATCAATTAATATGGAACGTTTTTAATCAATAAGAACGGGATATTTCAATATCCACCGGTCTAAAAACCCATATGTATCATTCTGAACCAACATGTTTTTTAATAAATCATACAATCATCAAAATTCAATAATTCAAGGACCAACCATTATTTTTAATAAAATACATTTCATATTTATTTATAACTTAGTGACTCTGGTCAATTCAAACATCCACTCAAATAATAAAATACATTTCATATTTATTTATAACTTAGTGACTCTGGTCAATTCAAACATCCACTCAAATAAACACATTTCTGTTTCATAAATATGAGATAAAAAAACACCCCTTTTTGGTAAGCAATAATACATACTACAATTGAAAGAGCATTTACCTTTCTCACAACCATGAAGAATTTAAAAGACTCTTGGGTCCATAACTTATCAACCCACAAGTCAAGAAAGGATGAAGAAAGTATTTAAGTGGATGTTTAAAAGACTCTTGGGTCCAATGATTTTTTATTACAGAGTAACAAATACACACCCAATTACTAAACCACAAGTTAAGAAAGGAACATAATAAAGCAGAGTTCACAAAATTAAAGATAGGGGTATTAGAATGAACCGAAGAGATTTTCATTATACAAATTTGGACAAATAAACAAATATAATCACAAATAGAGACTTACAGAGATATGCAACTCTTGGATTTCTTGCTTCAACTTCATTAGCATCATGAAAAATACGTGCAATTTGAATAAAATGTGATCCAAAGTCAGGTGGCGTTAGAGACAATAGAAGATGAATTCTGTTGCTGTTAAGAAGACTGGTTGACCTTCTAGAAGCTCTGCTGTTGAGGTGGGATTTTTGTCTGTTTGCTGGCTTGTGTATGATGCTATTTTATAAGTTAAAATGTCTGCAACTTGTATATCTGGTCCATTTTCACTTCATCTGTTGCAATCACATTTATATGCACAAAGTCAACATTTCGTTATTTGACTTTGGTTTTGACCACATGTGCTGCAAGTCTATTAATCACACTATTGTTGTTAGCCATGGGGTTTTCTGGTACTTTGCTGATGATGCTTTACGTCCTTTGATTCAACGGGGCTGCCTTCATATCCAAATTTTATTCATAATAGCTTCTAGAAGGTCTATGACTATCAGGTTGACTGTTGAAGACCGAGGTTTTAAAGGGTACTGATGTGGTATTTAGTGGTGTACGAAACGGTTATCAGTTTTATATTATTTACTACAGGAAATCACCTAAATTAAACTAAAATACAATAGGCAAGTATACCTATCGTATAGTAATATAGCTAAGGTAAAGTCCGGGAGGTCGATCCATGGACACTTTTATTAGGTGCTTTACTAGGTTATCTAGGTAAATTAAGTAACTAAGTTATATTTAGTAATATACAGTAATTTTAGTAACTTTGGGGGGATTTACCGTTTAACGACCGGTTTGTCTTTTTGGCTTTTCTTTTTAATTCAAACAACAATATAGTAAATTTAAACTAGAATAAAGCAACAAAGTAAAAAAAAATACTGCGGTAAAAATAAAGTACTTTAACTAAACGAGATGAAAATACAATAAAAAGAGTATTATGCTTATTTAACTTCCGTAGTTACGATGTTTGACTTTTACTTTTTTACTTTTTTACCCTGAGTTAATTTTCCTTTGTACCCGTAGAATATTTAATATGTCCACCTGGAGTTGTCCAGCGCAGTCATATAATTACAAGCATCAAATGCGAGTGTCCTCGTCATTTTATCTTGTAACCACAGTTAAATATTCTAACTAATTACTATTTAGATGGTTTGACGCGGTTGTCACGTATGTCAATAGTTACACCAGTTGTCACTGTATGTAACCCACCTTAATTTTAACTAGTCTTTTAACCGTTAATCCATTCATGTGTCCGTTTCAATGAATAATTTACCGTATATATAAATAACCCGTCTTCCGTGTCCGGTCAACGTATGTGGTTATTTATGCATATAGTAAATTATAAGTAGTGGTAATTTAACAAGTTGTCACTTAATTATTCTACCATACCCATTAATAGTTAAAACCCCAATCTCCCTTAAGGTCGTTCTTTATCTAAATATTAATCGTTGTACAAATTAAATCAACCCATTTTCTATTTTTAGTCAAACATAATAACTACTTGAGTTAAATAAGCATAATAACAAATTAGCTACTAAACATGGTAGAAAAATAAATAACACTTACAGAAAAGTTCTTAGCTTCCATTAATTCAACGCGGTAGAAATCTTCAATTACAATACCCGTACAATACCAAATATTAACACACTTTTTATTACAGAGTAAATATTAATACTACTATTTTTACTAAACCAAATTACACTACGGAGTACTATTTTTTTTAAGTTTTGAACTCCCCATTAATACTAGTACTGGAGATGGATATTTATGAAGTAAATTTGAAGCCAGGGACCAAGTGACCAAACTTGATATCATAAATTAATCATACTGCAAGTTGAGTCATAATCCAATTGAACCTAACTTGTGTTGATATTTTAATTCCTCTTTATATTGAGTCAGCTTCAATTGGGATTAATATGCTCTTTGAGGCTCCATTTGATATAATGATCTTGACCCACTATGGCCTAACTTCCCAACTTTTTTCGAGTCCGGATGATTTAGTTATGATTTTTTTTCGTGCAGACGCGCAAATTTCCATGTTATCAGTTTACGTCAGTGATCTTGTGATTTGTTGACTTGTACTTTGATGAATGATTTAGTTTGCAGCTTAACTCCCTTGAACACTTCACATCTTCACTTGTACCTATTCATTTATGCTTTAAGAACTAGTACCTTTTGGAGTATAACTTGTACATTGAGCGTTTTTGACTGTTTTCTTCATTAATCTTCATTTTCGCACTCTGTCTTCACTTTTATTTATTTGTACAATTACAATGGAAATATAATACAATTACATATGAAAACCTATTATTTAGGAGAGATATTGCGACTAAATATATGTTCATTTTGAGCAATATCAAACTCCCCACACTTTGAACATTGCTTGTCCTCAAGCAATACAGAACTAAAAATACTCCGAAATAATAGGAAATCACACTTCACACGATTTATTCTTTTATTTTTCACACTCTATTTCACACTATATACAATGATGATGATTTCTTTTTCACGTCACGATACAAATTCCGTCAATTCAATTCATAACAACGAGCAAGTTCCAAGTTAATGAAACTTAAGGGTCGTAGTTAAAGTCTTACGTGACTTAGAAAAATTTAGATCCTTGGGGAAAGTAGGAACCTGATGAAAAAGTTTTGTGTTTTGAAAATGCATGCTAGTTTTTATACTAGACACGTTTTCCGGATTAACCCATCACCGGTGTAAGTTTTCATAAACATTTATGTGGGTTGTGGGTTTCGTATTCTCTTTTGATTTTAAGCTAAAAATTTTCGGTTTTGTGTACCCACTTGCTATCCCTGTGTTTGGAAAGCACACATCCAGTTTACTTGTTTCGTATATTACCTTACGGCAAACTACCGTCCGGTTGCAAAGGAGAGCGATGAACAAGAAACTGTTAAGGTGATGTCTTTTAAGACATTGCATAAAATCATGGTCAATATCGTGTCAGATGCAATTACTATCCTTTGTAGGAGAAATAGTAAAGATCACCCTAGAAGTTTTTGGTCTGGCACAAGGTCCTGTCTTCGACCATGCTATGCAACCACCGTTCATACGGTTGACACCCGATTTGGTTCAGGTGACCTAGTGAATTTCGGTAAATTCCTATGATTTTACGTTCAACAGTAATGAACGTACTGAAAATAATTTCTTTGAAAACAAATCGGTTTTTATTTTTCAAAACATTTTCTCGATCAAGTTCGAGTATAGATATCATCGAATTCCATGAGTTTGTAATTCTCAATCTTTAATGTCAATCTCAAGGATTGAGTAATATCAGGCTTAAATGCTGATTTTTAATCTTTAAGGAGATTATCCTTTCTGGGGATCTGGTTCATCAGTCTTATCCAGCTGATTTGCAAGGCATCCTCCCCATTTTACGAGACAGATCCTCTCATGGATAGGATAAGTCTGACCACTTGGCGACCCTGTTTGATGCTGAGGTCCGTGGATTTCCAGCTGATTTTCGAGAAAACTTTACAAGGTTTTTCGTAGACTCTACAGCCGGTCTGGACGACAACTTCTTGACCTAAATCAAGAAGCGCGTTTCTTTTTCGGAAGACTTTACTTCCTCTAAGGATGGAATTGATTCATCCTGAAGACCTCGTGTATTAAAAGATTAATGTTTTTCTCAAGGAAAATAAGATTTTATGAACACATTTTGATCTTTTAAAAACATTTTGTACGAAGGGTCAGTTGGGTGCAACACTATCCCTTATAGTGTAGATCGCCCTTTTAGTTCTCCAATTGGCCCATGTCTCGGTTTCAATCACTGTTCTTTATGGATTACAACAAAAGTACCTGCAAAACTTCGCACAAACATGTGATATGCAGTTTTAAACAAATAGATTGGTTAATCTCCCCACACTTGGCTTTTTCTTTGCCTTTTTATTCTCCTCTATTCTATTAAATAAATTCAACATTTGTGTTGTTTCTCAGTTTATGTCCATTTTAGGTGACGATAGTTTCAGTAAATTTTACTTAATTTTACCGTTCATAAATATATATAAACATGATTTGAATTTATTTAGCTAGAAATTTTTAAATTTTTCACAAAATTTAAAGAATAAGCCAAGTGTATAAACCGAGAGAATTATAACCCCTCCCCACACTTGAGATCATGCAATGCCCTAATTTGCAATGAAATCAGACAAAAATTAGAATTCACGAGGGCAAATAGTATAGAAAGGGTGTTAAAACCTCATAGAGCTAGAAAGCCCTAACTTGCGCTGTTTGGAGTTGAATTGTTCTTTATTACCAATATCTTCTCTTGTTCACATGTTTCGTCAAAAAAATTAATTACTTTTGCTGAACTTACTGTCAGTCTATGAACATGCCTTGTTTTACCTATTTTCACACAACAAACAAAACAAACAAACATGCACACAAAGACACACACATTTTTTTTAAAATAATATTTTACAATACTTAAAATTAAAACTTGTAATAATAATAATAAAATTTGCGCCTCGTCCTTGGGTAGGGTAATTTCGGTTTTATCACCTATTCTTACCTGAAACAAATTATTATAATTATCATTTCAAGTTGATACAAAGAAAATAAAATCACACAAAAGGATTAAATTTATTTTTGGTATACTTTAAATTAATAAGGATAAAATAACGATAACAAAATTCTCGCCCCACCCTTGGGTAAAGTAATTTCAGTGTAAACACTTAATCTTAACTCGCGACCAATTTATAGCAATCGCCATTTTAAAGTTATTAATTAAAAGTAAATTTTTATCCCACTTAAGTCAAATTATCTTTAATAATAATAACAAAATTTTCCGTTCTAGCGTGATTTCAGCAGGAACTTAATTTCACTCATGAATATTTTGAAATCGTTATATTAAGTATTTGACTTAAGATATTTATATCTTCTCAATAAACGATATTTCCTAATTCAAAATTTAAACTTTTGTTTGATAACAGTAATTTCAGTTTTAGGTACCTAATTTTACCGATTACCAATTTAAACACTTAAATTAGAAGATTTATCGCTTGAAAGCCGAAGATTAAATGCATTTAAACAAACAAACAAACTTAAATTACAAATACATTTGTCTTTTCAAACAGACATACTTGTTTATCACACAATAGCATACTAAAATAAATCACACATCAAACTTGCACACTTGCACACTCGCACACTTGTGAGAATTTCAGAATCTCACAGAGTTATCATCTTGAAAACGACCTGAGCGAATTGCTTCAAAAGCGAGTCGACCAAGTTGATTTTCCATAGCTTCATATGCGTACCCTCTCGGGTTTAGTAATTTTTCTTGGAAACACTTGACTGGCCCTTCTCGGCATAAAGTTACGAACTCGAAATTAGAATCTGTTTGATTCTTCGGGCATTCTCCTTCGTAGGACCACTTTCCGCACTTGTAACATTTCTCGAGTTGTTTTGCCCTTCGTTTTGCAGCAGATTTAGATGTACCTTGTGCGAAATTAACTTTGTTATGTTCTGCCCTTTTCTCTTTTCTAATAGCAGTCATTTTCTCCCTGATCTCCAACACCATATCAATTGGTAAGGTGTAGATCAGTGCGTATATGAGAAGAGAATGGTTTTGATCAACAGAAGTGCGCGACTTATGCATCTGAAAACAAATAGAAACAAAAATAAAACACACAAAAATAAGACTAGTTCTTTAGGGTCTGCTAGGGAAAGACCAATCGGATTCCATTCTTGAAAAACTACACAAGAACAGAATATCAAACACGAGATATTTCTCTCTCTTGGAACATTCGACTCTCCCCACACTTAGTTAGCTGTGGTGTCGAACTTATGATTAAGATCATTATCAATCTCTCGTGGTCCATCAAAATAGTGTTCCAGTCTGTGTCCATTTACTTTGAATGGTTTATCATTTGAGTCCACTAATTCGACCGTTCCATAAGGTAAAACTCTTGTAACTATGAACGGTCCTGACCATCTAGATTTTAACTTTTCAGGAAATAGTTTAAATCTAGAATTGAATAGAAGGACACGGTCTCCTTCATGAAACATTTTTTTGTTTAAACGTTTATCGTGCCATTTCTTCGTTTTTTCCTTGTAGATGAGCGAGTTTTCATATGCATCATGCCTTAACTCATCTAGTTCGTTCAGCTGGTTTAAACGTAATCGTCCTGCTTCATGCAAATCAAGATTGTATCTCTTAAGAGCCCAAAATGCTTTATGCTCAATCTCAACCGGGAGATGACATGCTTTTCCGTAAACGAGTCGAAAAGGTGTGGTTCCAATTGGAGTTTTATAGGCCGTTCGAAAGGCCCAAAGTGCATCTTCCAATTTCATGGACCACTCGTTTGAATTTGCACCTACAGTTTTCTCCAGAATACGTTTTAATGCTCGGTTAGTGTTCTCAACTTGTCCACTTATTTGTGGATGATAAGCTGTCGATATCTTATGAGTTACCCCATATCTTTTAAGAACTTTCTCAAGTTGAGCGTTGCAAAAATGTGTACCCCGATCACTTATCAAAGCTTTCGGTGTTCCGAACCGTGCAAAAAGACGTTTCAAAAAGTTGACTACAACTCGTGCATCATTTGTTGGAAGAGCTTGCGCTTTCACCCATTTAGACACATAATCAATAGCAACGAGTATGTAGAGATTATTATGGGATTTTGGAAAAGGGCCCATGAAGTCAATGCCCTAAATGTCGAAAACTTCGCAAACATGAATGACATTTTGTGGCATCTCATCGCGTTGACTTATTCTCCCGACCCTTTGACATGTATCACAGGATTTACAGAGAAGATGGGCATCCTTGAAAATAGAAGGCCAATAGAATCCAGCCTCGTAGACCTTTCTTCCCGTGAGTTGAGGTCCGTAATGCCCTCCTGTAGGTCCTGTGTGACAATGGAGTAAGATTTGTCTAGCTTCATTCCTGAATACGCACCTGCGTATTACTCCATCGAGACAATTTTTAAACAGATGTGGATCCTCCCAAAAATAGTATTTAATGTCGCTAAAGAATTTCTTTCGTTTTTGATACGACAGTCCCTTTTCAAGAAATTCACATACCAAGTAGTTTGCGATTGGTGCGAACCATGGTGGTTCTTCAATCTCAATCTTCATGAGATGTTCATCAGGAAAGTTATCCTGTATCGCGGATTCAACGAGAGTGTGATGACCCGGAAATTTCTGACCAAATTTAAACTTAATCTTTAACGTTTCCGACACGATAAGCAAAGTCTATGAAGTTGAATCTCAAAATTTTGAACTATTTAATTTCCCTTCAATTGTTCTCAATGATTCGCGAACAATTTTATGTAAATAGATACATATACTATAATTTGAAAACGTAAAAAGTGTGGAGTATATGATATTGTGCATTAAACTTATTGGTTTGATTATCTGATTTATATATTTAACTACGGAGTTAAAAGATTATGCCAAATGATTGAATGAAAGGATATTTATTGAGCCCCTTAAGGATTATGATATTATTACGGGTCTCTGTTGTGAGGTCCACGTTGATTTGGGAAATCATTCATTTTTAATAGTATTCGGAATAAATGGTAAAGTGTTTGTTTAAATAACGTAATTTGGACACATACAATAATAAGGAATATTAACTGTTAGAATTAGATATATTTGATTTCAAGTTATTTAGTAAACGATAGTAACATTCGATTGATATTTAGATAAGTTAACTAAAACGTTTAAGATGAACAAGTAAAACACTAATTTACTACAGTATTTTCGAATTGCTACAGTACCCGAAAAGCTACCGTGTTTTCGAAAAACACTATTTGCTAGAGTAAAACACCATTTGCTACAGTGCTACAGTGAAAACGACTTTGCTACAGTAAACACTATTTGCTACAGTACAACGATTTTGCTACAGTGCTACAGTGAAAACGACTTTACTACAGTAAAACACTATTTGCTACAGTAAACACTATTTGCTACAGTTTTTTATGTCGACGAACTAGCAAACAAAAGAGGACCAGGCGGCCATGCGATCGCATGGCAAAAGCACTGAAAACCCATGCGATCGCATGGGGTACTGTTTCAAGTCACATACTATAAAAACTCGATCTGCTGCCATTTCTTTACTCATTCAAATATTACTCTGTATTATTATTATTATTATTATTATTATTATTATTATTATTATTATTATGATTAATGATTAATATTAATATTATTATTAATCTTAATTAGTAGTATTATTATTAATTAGTATTATACATAAAATACTACGACGAGGTCATGAGCATGTCACTTTCAAAATGGTTTTCAAGCGGGATAGAGCTAAGGAAATTATGGGTTATTGCCAAGGAGGTTATGGTTAATGTTCAGGGGTATATTTGTAAATCAAACCTAGTGTTTATCATCTCCGTTGCGTCTACGTACTTTCCTACAATATTGAATCTCGATATTGATATGTAAGCACTCATATTTTATCTTTTATATATTAATTGTGTATCCATGTCTAGTGCTCGAGTATATATATTTATACATGCTTGTATGCTAAATTTCGTCGTTAAAAAGTTTATGATGAATCACGAATTAAATACATATATTACTGGTAAAAGGTATATGATATGCATGTTTTTGGAAAGCTGGCGAAAAATCAATGACTTTTCATTTAGATATCGAATAGTTTCGATGAACGGATTAAGAGATATGATCAAATGAATTATGATTGACGTTAATTGAAATTGCTTTTGAATCTGCAATTAAGATTTAAACAACTTGTTTACGAGATTGATAAAATGAATTTTTTTTACAAACCAAGTAAATGAATCCTTATATAAGGTACGTCTCGTTTTGTTGAACTATAGTCAAAATTGACTTTTTGAAACGACTTTGGATAACTTTTGTATGTCGATCTCGAGCATTAGGATTGTGATACACTATGACCTGACCTAGCTTGATAGACATTTATTGACCAGCATATGTTCTCTAGGTTGAGATCTACGGTTATTTGGTAATCAGAGTTTCGGCCACATTTTGGTGAACGACTTTATATGCTGCTAAGGTGAGTTATAGTCTCCCTTTTTAAATACTTTAAATATTTTTGGGCTGAGAATACATGCAATTTATTTTAAACGCAATAAGACACAAGTACATACTAAATTCTACACTGAGTTAAACCAAAAATCCCTTAGCTTTGGTGACTAGTAGCTGCCAGTACATAGGATATGGACTGGTGGGCGCGAATAATTGTATATGGATCCATAGGACTTGATATCCCCGTCCGAGCTAGAGCACTAGCCTTTTAACGAACGCATGCTATTTGAGAAACGTACACGTTGGTTTGCGTGTATTATTAAGATGATTATACAAAGGGTATAAATTATATATACGTTAAGTTTAGTTACCAGGGTGCTCAATCTTGTAGAATATTTTGATAAACGTTTCTGGATGAAACAACTGAAATCTTGTGATCCACTTTTATATACAGATTATACGAAACACTAAAACTATGAACTCACCAACCTTTGTGTTGACACTTGTTAGCATGTTTATTCTCAGGTTTCCTAGAAGTCTTCCGTTGTTTGCTTATATGATAGACAAACTATGTGCATGGAGTCTTACATGGCATATTTTTCAAGAAACGTTGCATTCACCAAATCATCACCACGTATCTTATTTTGACTGCATTGTCAACGGAAGTACTGTTGTAAACTATTATTTACGGTGATTGTCTATATGTAGAAATCATCAGATGTCGAAAACCTTTGATTTAAATATTCATATATGGTTTGCCTTTTCAAAAGAATGCAATGTTTATAAAACGTATCATATAGAGGTCAAATACCTCGCAATGAAATCGATGAATAATGTGTTCGTCCATATGAATTTGGAGCGATCGTCACAGTTGGTATCAGAGCGTTGGTCCTAGTGAACCAGGTCTTGCATTAGTGTGTCTAACTGATAATTGTTAGGATGCATTCGTAAGTCTGGACTTCGACCGTAGCTGCATGTCAAAAGTTTTGCTTATCATTTTTTTTTTTGTCGGAAATTACCTGTTTATCATTCTTAAGTCTAGACACATTTTCCTGCATTTATTGCATAAATAGTGTATAGACAAAAATTCATATCTTAGCGTATCTGTTACTGTAAACTTTTCTTGACATCTTCCGAAAATTTCTCCGTGATTTATGGAATTTGGTATTATATATACATATGTAAATTATGTATTGAAGAATACCAAACTAAATTCTATAATCTAATTCATATCAAAAATCATCTCCCTAATTATACAAGATGGATCCCGTATCTAGTTCAAATTCCTTAAACTCTGACAGCTATTCCGATATGGATATTCACCTGAATTCCGAAGACAGTGTAACCGGAATGGATCATCCAATTAGCCATCATCTATTCTGGATGAATTGGGGATGGGTTCGTAGCTTACTTAATTATTGGAGACAAGAAGAAGGCGATCCCTTCCATCCACCACATTGCCCTCTTGGCAAAGAACCTGAAGCACTTACCGGCGAACCTGTTCGAGACACCATTTTCTCTCTCATTTCTAGAGTATCTCGTCACGATAATATACTATCTCAAATTCTGGATCTTATTCATCCGCTCGTCCGAACCGCCAATCATCCCGGTGTAGTAGAAGAAGTCAACGAGCTTCGCGCTCGGGTAGTGGCTTTGGAGAATATGGTGCAAAGGTTACAAGCACCAGCAGCATCACCGACATCAACAGTACCACCGACAACAACACCAACAGTACCATTACCACCACCAACAACATCCGCATCGCAAACCTCAACTTCACAATCTGTCCCACGAGCATCAACGTCATACGTACCGTAGTTATCAAGAAATACTAGCAACAATAACCGATGAAGCATTAACTCATTTTCTCTGAAGAAATTTTATGTATATTTAATATATATGAATTTTGAAATCAAAATAAATCTTTTCGTACTAAGCTATTACGTGTGAATCTTAACTGGTTGGTACTACTCGGTTAGTTCATATTACTAATATGCAATGATGTACATCTTTCCTTAACAACTTAACCATTGTTAACTACAATCTCTGTTTCAACTTAATAAATTCCATTTCATAATAAACCAAGTGTATTATTCAATTACATAATTGATTTTACATTTTCAATTTCGATGTACTCGAAACTTTCCAGAAAACATCATATGTGCCTTGCAAGGTTCACAAAAATTCCACGAACACCAACATCCTTCACCGAGGAATATCAATAAAAATAATTAATGAAGTATTGATTTCATTAGTGAAATACTCCACGAAGATTATGTAATCTCTAATGTTTTAGAGATTATTCATTTCTAATTCAAGCCAAAAATCAAATGAGCTTAATATAATTTTAACTCATTTAATCTGAATTACATCTGAAGAAAATATACATACAGATATTTTCATAAAGACTGTAATGAAAAATTCTTTTGTACAAGATATTACTTGTGAAATCTTTAACGGGTAGGTAATACTCGGGAAATATATAAGTTCACAATTAATATGTTACACTGTACATTCTTCAACTTTAATTCAAAAAAAAAAAAACAATCATTAACTATACTCACTACCTTAACTGCAATACACAATCATTTCATACAAATTCAATTACATATTCTGATATTGAAGGATCGGAATCTAAGTCATAACTCTGAACCAGTGACATCAATCTGAGATCTCTATATCTTTCAAAGCTATACTTTCACTTCAAAACTGTGCAAGATCCTTTAGCGTTGTTTTTACCGAAAATAATCTTGCAATCCTTTTTCAAAGTATCCAGTTTTACTATACGTCCAACAGTCAACTTTGACTTTTCATATTAGCCTTATTATAATCTTGACATATACATTCTTGTTACCGGGGAACCTTTCATGTCCCACCACATTAGCAGTAAATTTACCAACAACTTCATTGATCCTTGACCTTTCAAAAAATCCTTATACTCATTGAAACCCCATCATGTACTCATCCACATCTTGTAACAATAATTGCCATACCAACTACCGGGAATTAGCAATCAGTATTTCGAATTTCGCAGTAATTCTACGCCAACGGTTATATATATATACATATAATGTCCATCTCCTAGACTTACTTACTTCAAATGTGAAGTTTCTGAAAAACACCCCAAACTGCGAAACTAGTTCTCCGAATTTTGGAAAAATGCTGATAAAGCAGCAAAAACTGCAAACGACTTTAATAGTCGAAAGTTTGATGATAAAGAGTAGTGTGTTGGAAAAGCACAGAAAAGGAGAAAATTTGGTACTGGAAAACGAATTGAGCAAACTATGAAGGAGGCTGTGGACAAATCACAAAGACTAAACCTGCCTTCAAAGAATACAAATGATTCAGTATCTGCTGAAGTCATTAACGAATACATTGCTCCTAACTCTAAACCTTCACAGACAAATCTTCTTCACCATCCGTTAATATTAGAAATTCTAAGATATTATCATATCTTTCATTATAAATATCTTCGATATTTCTGAAGATATCTTCATAACTATT
Source organism: Rutidosis leptorrhynchoides (assembly GCF_046630445.1). Lineage (NCBI taxonomy): Eukaryota > Viridiplantae > Streptophyta > Magnoliopsida > Asterales > Asteraceae > Rutidosis > Rutidosis leptorrhynchoides. Next base: position 599,792,473 of record NC_092336.1, on the reverse strand, counting down.
ATCATCCGAAATTATTTATCTCTTCACGTTATCTGTGTTACATCATAAAAGAAACTATTTTAGTTTCTAAATTCTGAAACCTTCAAGTTTAAAATATGAATGTTTTGAAGTAGTGTTGGGAACTGAAGCATGAATTAGTATAATATAATGACACTTGATCAACGAGATTATATTATAGTAAGTCATGCTGAGTTTCTAATGGAACGTGATAAAGGTTCACAGATCACACCCTCATCATGAACCATGTTACATAACTCTTTCATTATATTTGACCTCTAAATATATCAAGAAAATATTTTTCTTGATGATTCGGTCTTTTCCAGATATTCTGGTAATTTGACAAGTCAGATTGTGCCATTACCGTTTCTTTCTTAGAACATTAATTATGTTCATTCCGAAATTCATACCTACGAATTCTGGACCATTATTCGCTTGACTTAAAGTCGGGAAGAGAAACGAAAAGCATGAAGCTCCGAAATATAATGAAAAATATAAAGCCCGAAAACAATCCCGAAATTATAAACCGTGTATATCAATGCGTATAGCAATATAAAGACACGGGAGAATGAAAAACAATATAACCCCAAGGTAATAGTAGAAGAAAATAACCTCCTCTGGTGGCAGATGAAAAAGAAGAATGAATGATATGATAGTCAAGAAAATATCAAGAATCAGAACTGGATGAAGCATTTTCACAAATCTTTTGTAAGTATGAAATAAGAAAGAAGATAATAGGAGTGGTGAAAATAAATGAAACGGAAGAGGTCAATTTATAGCAAAATATCAGACATAGCAATCGAGGCAGATTACGCATTTAATCAAAGGAAATCCTAATTTCCGCAAATTCCGAAGAAACAAATCTTATTTAGATAATGAAGATTCTCTATTCCTTAAATTCCGGAAATCAATCGTTACTAAGTCAAGAGTTAAAAACGAATCTCTATTTCCTTATTTCACTCTATTACGATAAATTCCCTCATACGCTTCGAGTAATTGCTAGCCATGACGACCTCACTCAAATTTCGTCATGAAAACATTTTTATTGTTAGCCATGACGACCTCACTCAAATTTCGGGACGAAATTTCTTTAACGGGGAGGTACTGTGATGACCCTGAAATTTCTGACCAAATTTAAACTTAATCTTTAACGTTTCCGACACGATAAGCAAAGTCTATGAAGTTGAACCTCAAAATTTTGAACTATTTAATTACCCTTCGATTGTTCTCAATGATTCGCGAACAATTATATGTAAATAGATACATATACTATAATTTGAAAACGTAACAAAGTGTGGAGTATATGATACTGTGCATTAAACTTATTGGTTTGATTATCTGATTTATATATTTAACTACGGAGTTAAAAGATTATGCCAAACGATTGAATGAAAGGATATTTATGGAGTCCCTTAAGGATTATGTTATTATTACGGGTCTCTGTTATGAGGTCTACGTTGATTTGGGAAATCATTCATTTTTAATAGTATTCGGAATAAATGGTAAAGTGTTTGTTTAAATAACTTAATTTGGACACATACAATAATAAGGAATATTAACTGTTAGAATTAGATATATTTGATTTCAAGTTATTTAGTAAACGATAGTAACATTCGATTGATATTTAGATAAATTAACTAAAACGTTTAAGATGAACAAGTAAAACACTAATTTACTACAGTATTTTCGAATTGCTACAGTACCCGAAAAGCTACAGTGTTTTCGAAAAACACTATTTGCTACAGTAAACCACTATTTGCTACAATAAAAACGACTTTGCTACAGTGCTACAGTGAAAACGACTTTGCTACAGTAAAACACTATTTGCTACAGTAAAAACGACTTTGCTACGGTGCTACAGTAAACACTATTTGTAACAGTATTTTTATGTCGACGAACTAGCAAACAAAAGCGGATCAGGCGGCCATGCGATCGCATGGCAAAAGCACTGAAAACCCATGCGATCGCATGGGGTACTGTTTCAAGTCACATACTATAAAAACTCGATCTGGTGCCATTTCTTTACTCATTCAAATATTACTCTGTATTATATTATTATTATTATTATTATTATTATTATTATTATTATTATTATTATCATTATCATTATCATTATTATTATTATTATTATTATTATGATTAATATTATTATTAATCTTAATTAGTAGTATTATTATTAATTAGTATTATACATAAAATACTACGACGAGGTCATGAGCGTGTCACTTTCAAAATGGTTTTCAAGCGGGATAGAACTAAGGAAATTATGGGTTATTGCCAAGGAGGTTATGGGTAATGTTCGGGGGTATATTTGTGAATCAAACCTAGTGTTTATCATCTCTGTTGCGTCTACGTACTTTCCTACAATATTGAATCTCGATATTGATACGTAAGCACTCATATTTTATCTTTTATATATTAATTGTGTATCCATGTCTAGTGCTCGAGTATATATATTTATACATGCTTGTATGCTAAATTTCGTCGTTAAACAGTTTATGATGAATCACGAATTAAATACATATATTACTGGTAAAAGGTATATGATATGCATTTTTTGAAAAGCTGGCGAAAAATCAATTACTTTTCATTTAGATATCGAATAGTTTCGATGAACGGATTAAGAGATATGATCAAATGAATTATGATTGACGTTAATTGAAATTGCTTTTGAATCTGCAATTAAGATTTAAACAACTTGTTTACAAGATTGATAAAATAGATTTTTTTTACCAACCAAGTAAATGAATCCTTATATAAGGTACGTCTCGTTTTGTTGAACTATTGTCAAAATTGACTTTTTGAAACGACTTTGGATAACTTTTGTATGTCGATCTCGAGCATTAGGATTGTGATACGCTATGACCTGACCTAGCTTAATAGATATTTATTGACCATCATATGTTCTCTAGGTTGAGATCTACGGTTATTTGGTAATCCGAGTTTCGGTCACATTTTGGTGAACGACTTTATATGCTGCTAAGGTGAGTTATAGTCTCCCTTTTTAAATACTTTAAATATTTTTGGTCTGAGAATACATGCAATTTATTTTAAACGCAATAAGACACAAGTACATACTAAATTCTACACTGAATTAACCGAAAATCCCTTAGCTTTGGTAACTAGTAGCTGCCAGTACATAGGATATGGACTGGTGGGCGCGAATAATTGTATATGGATCCATAGGACTTGATATCCCCGTCCGAACTAGAGCACTAACCTTTTAACGGACGCATACTATTTGAGAAGCGTACACGTTGGTTTGCGTGTATTATTAAGATGATTATACAAAGGGTATAAATTATATATACGTTAAGTTTAGTTACCAGGGTGCTCAATCTTGTAGAATATTTTAATAAACGTTTCTGGATGAAACAACTGAAATCTTGTGATCCACTTTTATATACAGATTATACGAAACACTAAAACTATGAACTCACCAACCTTTGTGTTGACACTTGTTAGCATGTTTATTCTTAGGTTTCCTAGAAGTCTTCCGCTGTTTGCTTATATGATAGACAAGCTATGTGCATGGAGTCTTACATGGCATATTTTTCAAGAAAACGTTGCATTCACCAAATCATCACCATGTATCTTATTTTGACTGCATTGTCAACGGAAGTACTGTTGTAAACTATTATTTACGGTGATTGTCTATATGTAGAAATCATCAGATGTCGAAAACCTTTGATTTAAATATTCATATATGGTTTGCCTTTTCAAAAGAATGCAATGTTTATAAAACGTATCATATAGAGGTCAAATACCTCGCAATGAAATCGATGAATGACGTGTTCGTCCATATGGATTTGGAGCGATCGTCACATAGAGTATCTAGCTTAGGGTTCTCAAGGCGTGAAAGATGATCGGCGATAAGATTTTCTGCTCCCTTTTTATCTCGGATTTCGATGTCAAACTCTTGCAGGAGCAAGATCCAACGAATTAGGCGTGGTTTAGCATCTTGTTTTGAAAACAAGTACTTAAGAGCAGAATGATCGGTATAGACAACCGTTTTTGATAGAACAAGATATGATCGGAATTTATCAAAAGCAAAGACTATAGCAAGGAGTTCCTTTTCAGTGGTTGTGTAGTTCATTTATGCTCCTTGTAAAGTCTTACTAGCATAGTAAATGGGTTTAAATCGTTTTTCTATCCTTTGACCTAAAACGGCTCCTATTGCAAAATCACTTGCATCACATATGAGCTCAAATGGAAGGGCCCAGTTTGGAGCTATCATGATTGGCGCATTGGTGAGCTTTTCTTTGAGAACGTTAAAAGATTTTATGCATTCATCTGAGAAGATGAATGGAGCATCTTTTTCGAGGAGTTTGTTCATTGGAGTGGCAATTTTAGAAAAATCTTTAACGAATCGTCGGTAAAAACCGGCATGCCCTAGAAAACTCCTAACTCCTTTGACATTGGTAGGATGTGGAAGTTTAGCAATTACATCAACTTTTGCTTTATCCACTTCAATTCCTTCACTTGAGATTTTATGACCTAGAACGATGCCTTCTTTAACCATGAAATGGCATTTCTCCCAATTAAGAACAAGATTTGATTTCTCACATCTAATAAGCATTCGTTCAAGATTTAAAAGACACGACGCAAAAGAGTCACCGAAGACTGAAAAGTCATCCATGAAAACTTCCATGCATTCTTCTATTATATCATGGAAAATCGTCATCATGCACCTTTGAAAGGTTGCAGGGGCATTGCAAAGTCCGAATGGCATGCGTTTATACGCAAAAGTGCCATATGGGCATGTGAAGGTGGTTTTCTCTTGGTCTTCGGGTGCAATTCGGATTTGAAAATACCCTGAAAAACCATCAAGGAAACAATAGTAACTGTTTCCTGCTAACCTTTCCAACATTTGATCGATGAAAGGTAAGGGAAAGTGATCTTTTCTGGTGGCGTCATTTAATTTTCTATAATCAATGCAAACACGCCATCCAGTTATAGTCCGAGTAGGAATAAGCTCATCTTTTTCATTTGTGATCACGGTAATGCACCTTTCTTAGGTACGCATTGCACCGGGCTTACCCATGGACTATCAGAGATGGGATAAATTAAACCTGCATTAAGTAGTTTAATTATCTCTTTCTTCACCACATCTTGCATGTTAGGGTTTAGTCTTCGTTGACGTTGCACACAAGGTTTAAAATCATCTTCCATGAGAATTTTGTGTGTACAATATGAAGGACTTATACCCTTGATATCTTGGATTTTCCATGCAATAGCTGATTTGTGGCCTTTTAACATGGAAATCAATTGAGATTTTTCGTTTTCAGAAATGGAGGATGAGATGATTACAGGTAATTGAGATTCACCATGCAAATATGCGTATTCCAAATGGTTTGGTAGTGGCTTTAATTCCAATGTTGGTGGTTCTTCAATCGATGATTTGTACCTGTATCTGTCTTCCTCTTTCAGAACTTGAAGTTCTTCTGTTGTTGGTTCGTATTCATTAGCCATGAGTGTAGCTAATAACTCAGCTTCATCAATTGGTTCTGTTCCTTCTCCTAAAGAACATTCGCCCGTTTCTTGTAATTCTGGAAATTCTTGTAACAATTCTTTATGTTCATCTATAGTTTGCATATAATAGCACACATCATCTGCAGATTGAGGTTATTGCATGGTCTTATCAACTGAAAAGGTCACACTCTCGTCATCTATACTTAGGGTCAATTTCTTACCAAACACGTCTATTATTGCTCTAGCTGTGTTTAAGAATGGTCTTCCTAAGATAAGAGGAACTCGAGAATCTTCTTCCATATCCAGAATCACAAAATCTGCTGGGAATACTAAAGTACCAACTTTAACTAGCATATTCTCCATTATCCCTCTAGGATATTTGATTGATCGATCAGCTAGTTGTATGCTTATTCGTGTTGGTTTTAACTCTTCAAGGCCTAGTTTAACGTATAATGAATAAGGCATTAAGTTAATACTAGCACCTAAGTCTGCTAATGCTCTTATTGAATCAAGACTACCCATTAAACATGGAATTGTGAAACTTCTGGGGTCGGAGAGTTTTTCGGGTATCTTGTTCAATAATACTGCCGAACATGCATCATTCATTGTGACAGCTGAAAGTTCTTCCATTTTCTTTCTGTTTGTGATCAGGTCTTTCAAAAACTTCGCATATCTTGGCATTCCTGAAATTACATCGATGAAAGGAAGATTGACGTTTATTTGTTTGAACATGTCAAGAAACTTTGACTGTTCGGCTTCGAGTCTTTCTTTTCTTTGTTTGCTCGGGTAAGGAAGCGGTGGTTGATATGATTTAACGTATGGTTTAGGTCGTACTGAACCTTCTGGGATTTCAGCTTGTTGTTCATTGGCTTTCTCAACTACTGGTTCTGTCGCCTTCTCTGATTCTGGTTGTGGTGGTGGAACAGGATAATCGGAATTGACTGGTATAACAGGGGGCATAAGCGTCAAACCACTTCGGGTGGTAATCGCTTTGGCTGTTTCGTTTCAAGGGTTGGTATTCGTGTCGCTCGGTAAACTCCCTAGCTTTCTTTCACCAATTAACCTTGCTAGGTTACTTACTTCTTGTTCCAAGTTTTTGATAGAAGCTTGTTGGTGTCTGAATGATTGCGAATTTTGTTCATTAGTTTGTTTTTGAGATGCAACAAACTGTACTTGGGATTCCATGAGCTTTGTCATCATTTCCTCCAGGTTTGGCTTTTTCTCGTCGGTTTGTGGTGGCTTATTAAGAAAACCGGATCTTTGCTGATTGCTAGGACCTTATTGGTTATACGAGTTATTGTTGGGCCCATTTGGATTGTATGAGGTGTTGTAAGGTCAGTTGAAATTATTCCTTGGTGGTTGATAATTATTTTGGTAATTATTTTCCGGCCTTTGGTTCATGTAGGAAACATTCTCACGTTGTTCCATCGTTTGCTCAACACCGAAACAATCTTTCGTCAAATGTGGCCCCCCACACTGCTCACAACTGATTCGTATCGCGTGAATATCTTTAGTCATCTTTTCCATTCGTCTATCGACAGCATCTAACTTTGTGGAAATGGAATCAAAGTCATGGCTAGAATCGGCTCTAGCCGCTTTAGATGAACGAAAGATATCTTTTTCCTGGTGCCACTCATGTGAGTGGGATGCTGTATTATCAATAATTTTGTGAGCTTCAGTTGCGGTTTTCTTCATAATGGAACCACCAGCTACTGTGTCGATGTCTTTTCGTGTAGCAACATCGCATCCTTGGTAGAATATTTGAACTATTTGATAAGTGTCTAAACCGTGCTGAGGACATCCTCTCAACAACTTTCAAATCTTGTCCACGCCTCATATAATGTTTCATTTGGCTTTTGCGCGAACGTAACAATTTCTCCTTGAAGTCTCACGGCTTTAGATGCCGGAAAGAATTGTTTAAGAAATTTCTCAACTAAAACATCCCATGTGTCAATCGCTCCTTCCGGTAACGATTCTAACCAATCTTTGGCTTCTCCCGTTAAAGTCCAGGGAAACAACATGAGATAGATCTGTTCATCCTCAATTTCTCTGATTTTAAATAGAGTACAAATCCTATTAAAGGTTCGAAGATGTTCGTTTGGATCTTCTTTTGGCGTACCACTAAATTGGCACTGATTAGTTACCATGTGTAGGATTTGTCCTTTGATTTCGTAATCTGGCGCATTAATGTCTGGTTGAGCAATGGCGTGACCTTGGCCTGTGCGTGTAGCTCTCATTCGATCTTACATACTTAGAGGTTCCTGATTTTTCATGATTGAATCTGTTGAATCTGAATCACTAGAGGATTCTGATTTAATGGTTTCTTCCTTGACAACCTCTGGTTAAATGATTAGTGGTTCAGGAGGAATAATTAGTGGTTCAGGATCTCTGAATTGTCCTTGAATATCCTCCGGGTGCTCAATGATTGCTTCTGGTTCAAAAGTCGGGTTTTCGGAAAGTTGAATCGGCGACGACGCACGATTAGATGACGATCCTAACGAAAAATTTATCGTAGTGAGATTAGCTAGATTCCTAGATCGTGTTACAGGTGGTGAACGTATTGGCGATTTTCACAATTTGTACATTCATTACCTAGTACAACTAAGAATTAACTATAAATTATAAAAATTACTAATTTATTAATTTAAAAATTCTATTTAAACTAAAAATGATAAAAAAAAATATTTATTATATTTATTATTTAAACTAATCTTATATTTTAATACTAATTATCCTAAAATATCTAATTAATTAAAGCTAATTAAAAAAAACTAACTTTTAGACACAAAAATTATTCATTGATTTATACTACACACAAGTTAGTCAGGGAATATTTTCCAAAACTTACACACAAATTGGTCAACACCAACTTTTAGACTACACACATCTTAAGACACCATATTACAAGGAGAGAATTAATCCCTGAAGATCAATCTGAACCATATTACATCCACTCTTTTCATTTGGCAATTTATTTATTTTTTTACGGAGTAATATCTTGTTTAAATTTGTACTGTGACCAATATATATCACGGGTATTTTACAATTTTTTTTTTTTTTAGATTTAATTAGTTATAGACAAACAATTAAATCAAGTCTAACAATAATCAAATATGTTCTAAATATTAAAGTATCACAGTAGAGGATAAAAATTAAACCCAGTTTAGTCTCTTCTTTGTATGTTGATGTCGACCAAAACAAAAGAAAGGGTGGACCAAGTATTTTCTTGCTTTCTAGTTCTATTCGTACAGTAACAACTCTTGACCAATAATTTACCAATTGCCTTTGTTGTGTTGTATGTTGACCAAACACACCTTAATCCTTTTTTTATTATTCTTTTCCAAACCGTGACGTCAAATTCAAAGTATTCTAAAAAAACCTTTTTTTATATTTTTTTTAATTTTAATTTTTTTTTTAATATTTTTTTTTTCTTCTTCGGTTGAGATGGGAATAGGCTAGAGTTGATTTTAAAACAAGTTTCAACCTGGATCTAGTGGTGAGAAATGCATCAATTACATTAACTTGGATTTATTTTGCATGTGTTGATTATTCAACAGTTTTCATTCTTTATTTATTTATTAATTTATTTATTTTATCATATACTTTAGTCAACACTTTGGACACAACAAAAAGAAAGAGACGAACAAAGCTATGTTTTCTTATTCTCCGAGCATTGATTCTAACATCACTTTTTTTTTTTTTAATACTCAAAAGCAGAGTTGTTGAACAGATCAAGTTCTTACACACTATTTGGAGTGCACACAAAATTCTAAACAAAGAGTATGTGGCTACACATGATAAAAAAAAAAATTTATATCTCTGACACTTCAATTTATTAACTCACGTTTCAGGTATACTTCGAACAAATTGGTTTTCGAGCACTTTTTTTTCGAGCTGTTTAGTTTTTATTATTATTATTATTATTATTATTATTATTATTATTATTATTATTATTATTATTATTATTATTATTATTATTATTATTATTATTATTTTACTTATTTACTATTAGTTAAGTTACCTAATAATTAAATATAGTACAAAATCTAATTTAACTATCTAAATATCTAAAATGACCCGTAGAGACACAAAAAGTGTCCCCGGCAGCGGCGCCAAAAACCTGATGTGGTATTTAGTGGTGTACGAAACGGTTATCAGTTTTATATTATTTACTGCAGGAAATCACCTAAATTAAACTAAAACACAATAGGCAAGTATACCTATCGTATAGTAATATAACTAAGGTAAAGTCCGGAAGATCGTTCCATGGACACTTTTATTGGGTGCTTTACTAGGTTATCTAGGTAAATTTAGTAACTAAGTTAGATTTAGTAATATACAGTAATTTTAGTAACTTTGGGGGGATTTACTGTTTAACGACCGGTTTGTCTTTTTGGCTTTTCTTTTGAATTCAAACAACAATATAGTAATTTTAAACTAGAATAAAGCAACAGAGTAAATAAAAAATACTGCGGTAAAAATAAAGTACTTTAACTAAACGAGATGAAAATACAATAAAAAGAGTATTATGCTTATTTAACTTCCGTAATTACGATGTTTGACTTTTACTTTTTTACTTTTTTACCCTGAGTTAATTTTCCTTTGTACCCGTAGAATATTTAATATGTCCACCTGGAGTTGTCCAGCGCAGTCCTATAATTACAAGCATCAAATGCGAGTGTCCTCGTCATTTTATCTTGTAACCACAGTTAAATATTCTAACAAATTACTATTTAGATGGTTTGACGCGGTTGTCACGTATGTCAATAGTTACACCAGTTGTCACTGTATGTAACCCACCTTAATTTTAACTAGTCTTTTAACCGTTAATCCATTCATGTGTCCGTTTCAATGAATAATTTACCGTATATATAAATAACCCGTCTTCCGTGTCCGGTCAACGTATGTGGTTATTTATGCATATAGTAAATTATTAGTGGTAATTTAACAAGTTGTCACTTAATTATTCTACCATACCCATTAATAGTTAAAACCCCAATCTCCCTTAAGGTCGTTCTTTATCTAAATATTAATCGTTGTACAAATTAAATCAACCCATTTTCTATTTTTAGTCAAACATAATAACTACTTGAGTTAAATAAGCATAATAACAAATTAGCTACTAAACATGGTAGAAAAATAAATAACACTTACAGAAAAGTTCTTAGCTTCCATTAATTCAACGCGGTAGAAATCTTCAATTACAATACCCGTACAATACCAAATATTAACACACTTTTTATTACGGAGTAAATATTAATACCACTATTTTTACTAAACCAAATTACACTACGGAGTACTTTTTTTTTTAAGTTTTGAACTCCCCATTAATACTAGTACTGGAGATGGATATTTATGAAGTAAATTTGAAGCCAGGGACCAAGTGACCAAACTTGATATCATAAATTAATCATACTACAAGTTGAGTCATAATCCAATTGAACCTAACTTGTGTTGATATTTTAATTCCTCTTTATATTGAGTCAGCTTCAATTGGGATTAATATGCTCTTTGAGGCTCCATTTGATATAATGATCTTGACCCACTATGGCCTAACTTCCCAACTTTTTTTGAGTCCGGATGATTTAGTTATGATTTTTTTCGTGCAGACGCGCAAATTTCCATGTTATCAGTTTACGTCAGTGATTTTGTGATTCGTTGACTTGTACTTTGATGAATGATTTAGTTTGCAGCTTAACTCCCTTGTACACTTCACTTCTTCACTTGTACCTATTCATTTATGCTTTAAGAACTAGTACCTTTTGGAGTATAACTTGTACATTGAGCGTTTTTGACTGTTTTCTTCATTAATCTTCATTTTTGCACTCCGTCTTCACTTTTATTTATTTGTACAATTACAATGGAAATATAATACAATTACATATGAAAACCTATTATTTAGGAGAGATATTGCGACTAAATATATGTTCATTTTGAGCAATATCAGGTACAGAGGTATAAATGATTCTGAATTTAGAAGTGTTCTTTGGTTGAATATATGCTTCTTTGGCTTAATTGACACCTGTGTAGGTTCCTCTATGTTTTTGATCTCAATGTTGACTGTGGAAAGTCAGCGGGTTACTCATGGGAAGGGGTCCACTGTTGTTGCTGTTAAAGTTTATTGGAGTACACAGTGCATCTTTGTTTCTATTGTTCCTAGTGTTGATAATATGGGTTGGTTAGTGTTCCATTTATGCCTTATTAGATGATGCAAATGTCCTTCACTGGTTTCCTTGTTTGATCATCATGGTGATGTTGTTATATGGTATGTGCAAAAAGTTCACGCTCAATGGGAAAGGTAATCACAAATTGGTGCTTAATGATGGTTGGAATATTGATAAGGTTATGAATTCAGGAGTTATGTGCCACAAATTTTGGTTTGTTCATGTGCTTATATGGTATTTGGTTAAGGCAAATTTGGATGCTCATTTGGCTTAGCTTATTTTGTCCGGATTCTAAAGGCTACATGGGATCCAAGTTACATACTATTGGCATCCGAAAATTTAGTCATTTGTCTCTTGTATGGCTTTTTAATTATGATGTATGAACTTTGTGGTTTGAGTCTAGAAATTGGGATGTTCACTAACCCAATTAGCCTAGTTTTGGTCATTATATGTGTTATCAAAATCATGTCAAGTGGCAAAAGACATTTGGGCTAAAGTTCTTAAATGGTGGGGGTATAATTCGGCTATATTCGGGTTTGAGGATATTTTTAATAGTACTTTCAGCTGTGTAGCACAGGATCATAAAAAGAATCAATGGCAAGCGGTTAGTTTGGTGGTTTGTTACATTCTATGGAAGAATAGAAATGCAAAGGTGTTCAAGAATAAGCTCGAGACGGTCCCATCCTTATTTAGCGAGGTTCAAGTTCTTTCATATGACTGGATTTCACGACGTTGCAAGGGTCATATTATGGATTGGCTACAATGGTTCTCACACCCTTAGTTTTAACTCCTTTTGTTAGTTGCAATCTTTGCAATTAGCTTAGGGCGATGTAATTTGTTTTTCCTTATTTCTTTCGTGATGTATCGTGCTGTTAAGGGTGCCCAGTCAACCATGTACTATTCGTGATTGTTTAATAAAAGTCTTTCTTGCTTTTCAAAAAAAAAAAAAAAAAAAAATCATGTAATGTTGCAAGTGTTTGGCGTTCACTAAAAACGCCCTCGGGCATACCCGTTGTATTTGTACTATCTTATTTTCTTATAATGGATTTTTTCGGGGCTTAGTCCCCATATCAAAAAAAAAAAAAAAAAAAAAAAAAAAAAAAAAAAAAAAAAAAAAAAGATGAATTGGTTAAGTTTTGACTTGTTATCGTGTCTGGGAAGTGGTCATTTGGGTACTGATTTACTTTGTATCAGGCCCTTGTTTCCATTTATACCTATTCACTATGAGAAAACATAGTATCAAATAGCCATGTAAGAATGTAAAGTACTTGAATGTAAATATTCCTATAGTAATATACACACACATATTTGAAGAGTCCAGTCTAACAGTCTTACCTCATGGCTATAGAAAAAATGCAGAGAAAATCAAACCTTGCAGAAGCTATAAAAACCATTCCAAGCACCTTTAATATAAATCAAACCTTTGTGAAAAAAAAAATGAAAAAAAAAAAGCCCTAAATGGCTACCAAGAATGTGAGAAATGCATTAGCAAAATATTTCATTAAACTGACCCTGGAATCAAAATCGTATATTAAACTGAAGAACAGCCTACTTTTAATACAAACACATTCTAAAAAGTTTTCAACCAAACTCTTTTTATCATATCATCTAGCATTTGATATCAAAAGCATACGACATATTTATGATCTTCATATAATAGGTAGAAAAATAAAATAAAGAAAGAACTAACCTTAATGAAGAATATCTTTTATTTGAAGGATTTCTTTATGCTTTTTATGCTTTCGAGACTAATTCCTATATCTTTAGACTTTAGGAATACCCACACTTTTAGTCTGTGTATGCTTTGGCATGAATCTTGCATTCTTGTTGCTAATCCATCACAAAATAGAAAAGCCAATATTAGCATATAAAGTATAAACCAAAAAATGAATTGAAACTTATAAATACCAAGATTAAACAGTTTCTGAAGAAGACGAATTTAGGATTACAAAATCCAACATGTTAAGCATAAACTAATTAACCACCAGACAGTAAAATGCTTATGAACATGAAAAATAGAAATATTAACATTAAGATTAAAATAAATAAGAACTACAAAGCAAAATCGGAAATAAAAAAAATACAAAAGAACAAAGATTATGCAAACCTAATAAATTCTTCAATCCTGTTAAGCAAATGAAAAAAAAAAAAAAAAAAACAATAACACTGATTATGAACATGAAAACTAAAAAATTTAAGATTAAAAAAAAAAGAAAATACAAAAAAATGTGAAATTTATTTCACAATATGCTTATGATTCTGCAAACATAAGTGAATCTGGAAACATGTTAAGCAATAATAAAAAACACAGAGTAACATTGCTTATGAACAAAATCGCAATTTTTTTCACAAACAATGATTCTGCAAACAAAAATCTATTACATAATTAGGCGAAATCAAAGATGGATTAAGAAAAACTTACAAAAGGAGATGAATCAGAGTTGCTGGATCGTAAGATGGGAGAGTGAAGCGTCATTTTTGAATTAGGATTTTATTGTGAGATGAGAGAGTGATGGTGAAGGTTAAATTAAAAAGCTATAAGTTTCCATATCCCTAGGTGACTCCTTTGTCTAACTATTTTTTTAAACCTATCAGTCCCGTGTTTTTCTTTAAATCTATTCCATGTTTTTATACGGGTTTTTATAAAAAGTAATTAATAAAAAACTAAATACAGTTTTTTATTATTAATTAAGTGATGATGTCATGCAATTATCCTAATCTAGTGCCACGTGTCCCGTATTTTTTTTTTACTGTGAGGGGAAATTTTTTGTTAGTGATGTAATCAAGTTAGGGGTTTAAAGGAGTAGAATAGATTAGTCTTTAATTGTTGTTAAATTTTTGTTGACATATTGCTTCCTGAATTGATTGTTGTTGAAAACAATTGTTTTTAGCTTTTATTTAAAAAAAAAAAATTGTTTTGAGTAGTCATCAAAAAGGATTAATCATCAAACGTTGCATCACATCTTTATTGAAAAGGATTTTTAAAAAGGTTTTTTTAGTCTTTCATTTACATTTATGATCTTTTTAGCATACAAGTTCTTTAAATTACTGATAATTATCTATGAATATCTGCATATGAAAATAGTTTTATTGAAGTTGTATCCTTTGATCGAGCCAATATTCAGCTACTATAATTATTGAACTTAGCTCGAGTGCAAACGGATTTGGAGTTTTTTCGCAAGTTTAAGGGACCTTATGATAGTTTTCCATTCGAAATATCATTTCAAATGATTAATCACCACGTCCCGGCCTTGATCTTCATTATACCTTTAACTTGATATGAAGTTAGCTTGAAGTCACTTTAGAATGAGAATGGATGACAATATAGTGTTTGAGAACCAAGAGTCAACAACCTCAAATGAGAGCTCAAGTCCCGTGTTGGGCAGGCGTTTAGGGTAATGATACATTATTAAACTTTGATATGTACATTATATTTGTATCTTTTGCATGCGTCTTTGCTATATTGTTTATATATCGCGAATCAAAACAAATGTATACCGCATGCCTATGCGCGTAAGTTAACCAAAACCGGTGCGAATACGCGGGTACTGCGTAAAATAAACTAATACTTTAGCAAATTTACCCTTAGTGTTTTAGACTCAAAAATTACTGCGTTCTTGCTTTGTCATGTGCTAGAGGTGCACTTTAGCCGTATGGTAAGCAACGCAACTAAAAACAAACTAATGCTTTTATACTTAAGAGTTCCTCAATCTAACCAATGCGAGAGTAATTACGCACAAGCAAACCAATGCCTGTATTTTTAAGTCGACTTGACAGCCATCTAGTCTGCGTGGCGCTTGGTTAGGGGAAAACCAATTCCCTTCACCTGCCGTTTATGTCTAGCCTTGTAACCAAACAGGCTTCTGCCGCGCGGGTGCTAGAGGACACCCCTTAAGTAGGCAGGAATCGCATACAAAAATAAACATATATATAGAAAGAGTATGCGCGAGTAAATATTTTAATTGGCATTAATCATGATTACAACCGCGACACATCCAAACGGACGGAAATTACATTAAAAAAAAAGTAATGCGCTAAAATATATTGGAGTGATCAGGTCCAACCAGCTACATGTAACATTTTTTCAACAACGTCGCGTGCCAAGTGCGCTTCACAGGTTTTTCATCTAGTGTCGCAAGATGGTATGCCCCGGTGTTGCTTGTTCCCACTACCTTGTATGGGCCTTCCCAACTGGGGCCCAATTTCCCAGTATCTTCCGCATGACTTGCGTCATTCTGACGCCAAACTAGGTCCCCACAATTATAAGAGCGCGAACGCACACGCTGATTATAGTACTTTACAATTTTCTGTTTATTGTTAGCTTCGTTAATCGCCGCAGAGACTCTGCGCTCTTCCAGCAAATTAAGATTTTCCCGCAAAGCCTCTGAGTTGTTTTGCTCATCAAAATTCTGTACGCGGAAAGTTGGTACCCCAATCTCTGCGGGTACAACAGCTTCTGACCCATATACCAAACTGAACGGAGTCTCACCAGTGCTCGCTTTAGGTGTTGTTCGATGTGCCCATAACACGTTTGGTAGTTCATCCACCCAACCGATGCGACCATAGCCCAATCTGGCTTTAATTCCAGCTATTATATCCCGGTTGGTGACTTCGCATTGGCCATTCGCTTACGGATGCGCAACGGATGTGAAAGTTTGCTTAATATTAAGCCCCGTGCACCAACTGCGAAAAGGATCTCCCGCAAACTGCGTGCCATTATCACTAACAATTTCGTTTGGTATGCTGAATCGACAGACAAAGTCTTCCCATATAAAATTCGGCACTCTTTTTCCTGAAATTGCTGCCAGCAGCCTTGCTTCCACCCACTTTGTGAAGTAGTCAATTGCAACAATCAAGAATTTGATGTTTCCTGCGTATGCAGAGTATGCGTAAGATAATAATATAGGTAGCGCATGATATGAAATAAATGGTTATATTACCTCGGCTTTTGGAAATGGTCCGACTATGTCAATTGCCCATTTACATAATGGTCATCGTGGTGAGACTGGAATCATTGGATGCGCGGGTGCTCTACTGATAGGTGCATGTATTTGGCAGGATTCGCAGTGCTTAACTATGCGTGCGGTGTCTGCGTACATGGTAGGCCAATAATAACCTAGCCACATAATCTTTGACACAATAGACCTGTGCCCCGAATGAAGGGCGTATGCACCCTCATGCACCTCGTGTATAACCTCCTCTACTTCGTTTGGGCCAATGCACCTTAAATGCGGTCCTAAATAATTTCTTCGATATAGGACGTCACCCTCAAGGGCATACATTGGTGCCTTGGTACGAACTTTCTTTGTGTCAACAGAGTCTGCGGGTGATGTGCCATCCCGCAGAAAAGCAATGATGGGTGTCATCCACGTTGAGCTGGATTCCTCAACAGGTGCCACTAAAGGCATCATAACAATGGATTTCACATGTAGTTCTTCTATGAGAACTCTTTTCCCCAGATGACCAAAGGCCAATGCAGTCAATTTGCTAAGCGCATACGCCTTCTTATTTTGCCCTCGCATTACATGAGAAATTTGAAAAGCCTCAAACTGGTCAGCGAGGTTATGAACAAGCGATAGATATTGTTGCATGGCTATGTCATGCGCTTCAAACTCTCCGCTAACTTGGCTGCTTACCAACTTTAAATCCACATAGGCATGCAGAACTTTAACATTTAATTTATGCGCAATCCGCATACCTGCTAACAAAGCCTCGTATTCTGCTTCGTTGTTTTTAACAGCAAAATTAAATCGCAATGCATATGTATACTCTTCGCCATTCGGCCAGTTAAAATTACCCCTGCACCCGCGCCAGATGCGCTACAGGCACCATCGGTGTATAACTCCCATGGTGCCAAAATTGGTGCAGGCGTGTTCCGATGTTCAGCCAATGCTTCAACATCTGCAGGTAACTCTGCTAAGTAATCCGCAAGTATCTGACCCTTAACCGAGCTTCGTGAAGAAAAATTTATTTCGTGTTCCCCTAACTTAACTGCCCATTTAGCCATTCAGCCAGAAATCTCGGACTTATATAGCACCTGTTTGATCGGCTGATCAGTTAGAACCATAACTGAGTGTGCTTGAAAGTACCGACGCAAACGCCGCACTGTGTGAACTAGCGCATATACTAGCTTCTCAATTGGTGAATAGTTTACTTCGCTTGCTGTCAGTGTCTTGCTTACGAAATAGACCGGCATTTGCGTCTGAGAAAACCTCAGCGTTATTTGTCCACGAAATAAATAATTCATATATATATAAATAAAAGAGAATGGATTACCTTTCCGCGATCCGCGATAAGGACCGAGCTGACTGCTTCTTTTGATACCGCAAGGTATAGCGTAAGCGTTTCTCCTGATACCGGCGCGGTGAGAATTGTTAATTCAGCAAGCACCTTCTTCATCTCTTAAAAAGCTGATTCTGCTTCCTGAGTCCATACGAAATCATTTTTCTTTAAACAATTCTTCAAAATATTGAAGAATGGCAACGGCCGCTCTGCAGCTTTTGACAAAAACCGCGTGATCGCCTCGAGCTTCCCAATTAGACTCTGCGCGTCTTTCTTTGTTCTTGGAGATGTTAAATTATCAATGGCCTCAATCTTTTTGGGATTCGCCTTGATTCCCCGCGCCGAAACCACATGACCTAGAAACTTGCCTTCCTCTTCCCCGAAACTACACTTGAGCGGGTTAAGCTTCATGTTGATCCTGCGTAAAGACGCAAACGTTTCTAGGATGTCTGCGAGCATTTCTTCTTCGGTGTTACTTTTAATTACCAAGCCATCGACATATGCTTCCAGATTTCTGCCAATTTGGTGCTTGAAGGCTGCGTCAATTACGCGCTGATATGTGGGCGCCTGTATTTTTTAATCCAAAGGGAATCTTTGTATAACAATAAATACCCTGCGGCGTATGAAAAGCAGTTTTGTCCTCATCTTCCGCAGCCATGAAGATTTGTTGATAACCCTTGTACGCATCCAGAAAGCATTTGTACCGAAAACTCGATAACGATTCTACCTTCCAGTCAATCTCTGGGAGAGGGTAGTTATCTTTAGGAAATGCTTTATTAATGTCCTTAAAATCGACACACATCCGCCAGTTACCGTCAGCCTTTTTCACCAACACATGATTAGCAACCCATGTCTGGTACCGTACTTCCCGTAGAATGCTTGCTCTGACAAGGTTATCAACTTCTGCGCATAACCAATCACTGCGCTCAAGGGCCATGTGCCGTTTCTTTTGCCTAACGGGCGTGAGTGATGGATTAACATTCAACTTATGTTTAACAATATCCCACGGGACCCCGGTCATGTTCGATTCTTTCCATGCGAAAACATCCGTATTAGCGGACAAGATACCGAGTAATTTAGCTTTAGTTTCAGCTGACACGCCTACGCCAATTTTGATACGCTTGTCCGGATGCAAGTAGTTAGCTATGACTGCACTGCTTTTAAGTTGTTCTCCTATGCTGGGAATGCTTACAGGCACAACTGAACCACAAAACTCGGTTGTTTGATGTGACGCAATTGTGGCAATTCCGCCCATCGTAGGAAACTTAAACAAGCCATGCACTACCAAGGGTATAATGTTAAAATGCCGTATGAAATTTCTCCTCAGAAGCGCATTGTAGCGCGAAGTCGAACAGACCACATAAAAGTCGATTGACTCGCTTCTAACCAACTGCGGATTCTTATCATCCGCAAGCTCTACTACAAGCTCTATCCGGCCTAGCGGCCATGAGCTTTCCCCAGAGAATCCTGATAGCGTAATATCGGGTTGGCGCAACTGCGCTTTGACTTCTGCGAGAAGAAAACGATAGCAATGTTGTGATGACCTTAAAATTTCTGACCAAATTTAAACTTAATCTTTGTATGATTAACATTTTCGACACGATAAGCAAAGTCTGTAAAAATGAATCTCAAAATTTTTGAACTACTTTTATATATTTAAATACCTTTCGGTTGTTTTCGACGATTCGCGAACAATTATATGTAAATAGATACATATATACTATAACTTGAAAAGGTAACAATGTATTAATTATTTGATACCGTACATTAAACTTATTGGTTTAAATATCTATTTGAATATATATGATAAGTTGAAATATTTATTATTAAAATTTATTTATAAATAACTTCCAATGTGTATTTAAAAACTGATTTATATATATTAAAAAGATATATACATATATATAATTTCAAGTTATTTAGTAAACGATAGTAACATTTTCAAATTGCTACAGTACCCAAAATGCTACAGTGTTTTTGAAAATCACTATTTGCTACAGTGAAATTGACTTTGCTACAGTGAATTGCTACAGTAACTTTGCTACAGTGGTATATTTTATGGATGATTTAAGACTATATTTTGGCAAAGGTACGATTCACGAAACGTAAAGTACAAGTTTTCTCAGCGTACGAAAGGGCGTTCGAAAAACCGGAACCGGGACATAAGTCGAGTGACAACGTACGACTTATCGGAACAAAAATTACAAGTCAACTATGCACGTGAATTTAATATAATATATAATTAATTAATTTAAATTATATATATTATATTTATATTTTATTATGTCGACAAATGTTAGGACAAAAACATGTGGGCTGGAAAAATA
This sequence comes from Rutidosis leptorrhynchoides, assembly GCF_046630445.1. Lineage (NCBI taxonomy): Eukaryota > Viridiplantae > Streptophyta > Magnoliopsida > Asterales > Asteraceae > Rutidosis > Rutidosis leptorrhynchoides. The sequence goes on along the minus strand of NC_092336.1, from coordinate 599,772,231 downwards.
GGGCCATGCGATCGCATGGACTGTGGCCTTCAAACCCATGCGATCGCATGGGAGGTCTGGCCAGGCGAGGTCTATAAATTTCATCGATTTCGGCTCAGTTTACACATATATATATTCATCTTACTCCGTATTTATATTATTATTATTATTATTATTATTATTATTATTATTATTATTATTATTATTATTATTATTATTAAGATTAATATTATTATTAATCTAATTATTATTAGTATTATACCTAAAATACTACGACGAGGTCATGAGCGTGTCACTTTCAAAATATGTTTTCAAGCGGGATAGAGTTAAGGAAATTATGGGTTATTGCCATGGAGGTTATGGGTAACGTTCGGGGGTATATTTATGAATCAAATCTAGTGTTTATTATCTCCGTTACGTCTACGTACTTTTCTACAATATTGATATGTTGAGATCTACAGTTATTTGGTAATCCGTGTTTCGATCACATTTTGGTGAACGACTTTATATGCTGCTAAGGTGAGTTTCATAAGATCCCTCTTACTCTCTACATTTTTGGGCTGAGAATACATGCAAATGTTTTATTAACCGATATACAATATTTATATGTGTGAGTTTCATTGATCCCTTTTTAATTGCTTTTACAATCTATATTTTTTTGGGCTGAGAATACATGCACTTTATTTTAAACGCAATGGATACAAGTACATACTAAATTCTACACTGAGTTTGAACCGAAAATCCCTTAGCTTTGGTAACTGTTAACTGCCAGTTATAAGAACTGGTGGGCGCGAGTAGTAGTATATGGATCCATAGGGCTTGATATCCCCGTCCGAGCTAGAGCACTAGCCTTTTAACGGATGTATGCTATTTGAGAAGCGTACACGTTGGTTTGCGTATATTATTAAGATGACTATACAAAGGGTACAAATTATATATACGTTAAGTTTAGTTACCAGGGTGCTCAATTTAATAGAATATTTTGATAAACGTTTCTGGATGAAATAACTGAAATCTTGTGATCCACTTTTATATAATATATTGATAAACGTTTCTGGATGAAACAACTGAAATCTTGTGATCCACTTTTATATACAGATTATGCAAAACACTAAAACTATGAACTCACCAACGTTTGTGTTGACACTTGTTAGCATGTTTATTCTCAGGTTCCCTAGAAGTCTTCCGCTGTTTGCTTATATGATAGACAAGCTATGTGCATGGAGTCTTATATGGCATATTTTTCAAGAAAACGTTGCATTCACCAATTCATCATCATGTACCTTATTTTGACTGCATTGTCAACGGAAGTACTATTGTAAACTATTATATACGGTGATTGTCTATATGTAGAAATCATCAGATGTCGAATACCTTTGATTTAAATATTCATTTATGGTATGCCTTTTCAAAAGAATGCAATGTTTACAAAACGTATCATATAGAGGTCAAATACCTCGCAATGAAATCAATGAATGACGTGTTCGTCCATATGGATTTGGAGCGATCGTCACAAATGTTCATACATAATGTCGACACCACTTCCGGTGTCGACATGCATGCGTTTAATCTATATTCCGCGATCAGGAATGCGACTCTTGATGATGACAGGCTCATTAAACGTGTCGATTGACATTACAAGAAGGAATGTAATTGGGATAAGTTCCCAATCCTGGTAGTCATTGTATTTTCGTCGCTGACCAACTTTTTCTGCATCAACCATATTAATGGTTAAATCGGCGTTTTTAGTTTTATTAGTTTTTTGCCATGCGAAAGTTTTGGCTTTTGAACCCTCTTCCGCAGCTTTTCCCTTATCTTTCTTTGGTGGTTTCAGGTGATCTAATTTACCTGCGTGCAGCGCTTCCAGCACTCGTTCCATTAAGTTTTTACACCGATTGTTGTCATGGCCGTGATCGTCGTGGAACTCGCAATACTTTATTTAATCCCGCTTACAAAATTCTGTCAGCGGAGTTGGAACCGCAAAAGTTGCACACACTGGTTCGGTGGCCAAAATTTCTTTTGGTGTTTTAGACAGGCTTTTGAGCAGCGCATAGTTTTGATTATTAATGTCGCGCTGATTATTGTTTCAAAAATTACCACTTGCTCGTCCCTTATCACTCCTTATAGGACCACCGCTAGGATACCTTCCGCGAAAATTGTTACCGCGGCTTTGATCGCGCGACTGATCATCATCGTCTTTCCTCTCGTTGCGTGAGCTAGCGGTGGGAATATCATTATCTTCGCCACTCCGCATATAATTGTGGCATTCGTTAAGTGCTTCAGCATAAGTTGTTGGCACCGTATGGCGCAGACGCTTTACCAGCGTTGGATGACGTTCTGAACTTATACCATGTATGAGCCCAGAAATGTGCTGCTCCGGTTTAAGGTCTGGTATGTTCAAGCACTCATTAGTATATCTCGTAAGAAATTCACCCAAAGATTTCTTGGGTTTCTGTACGATATCATGACATTCAATATGAGTGCGCTTGCGCGGCCTCTGATTTTGATACTGCAGCAAAAACTTTGTTCGTAAATCCATGAACCCGGATATGCTGTCTAATGGGAGCTTATTGAACCATTCGCGTGCAGTACCCTACAGTGTCATGGGAAATATCTGACATGCAATTGGATCCACTCATCCTTGGGTGGCATTGCGCCTTCAAACCGCTGCAGGAAATCATCTGGATCAGTCAAGCCATTATAGGTGCCCAGCGTGTGAGGTATCTTTGGTGCTGATGGAAAAGGATATGCAGTTGTGAGGGGAAAACTTATCAAAAGTAGTTGGTAGCTCAAAAGGTGGTTTAACGGGGTCACCTTTGAGCCCTGCGAAGAAACGCTTCATCATATCCTGAACAAAGTCAGGTTGTGAAAATAAGTGAACCATGTCAGGAGGCGCAGCCTGCATAAATTGCCCCGCAAGGTTTGCCTGCCCCTGAATATTTTGCCAAGACTGCCCTGGCGTCTGCGCATATGGCCAATGCTGTTGTATTGGGAAAGATGGGAGCCCTGACGACGCAGAGTACACATGTTGATGAAAAGGAACCGACACCTGCGGAGCAGATGTCTGCGAGACATGCGGGTATGCTGCTAATGAGAGTTTGCGTATGCGCAGTACTTTGCTGTTCTGCGGTTAGCGGAGTCCAATGAGAGTTTGCGTCTGGAATGACACCGAACCCCCAACTATTAAGTAACGCATGCGCATCCGCAGGGGTCAGAAACTGTGAAACTGGACGCGGCTACTGCCAAGGTTGCATGTAACGACCCGTCCTAATCCATCTAGACGAATACATTACATTTGGTTCCATCGCGAGGTACTTGACCTCTATATGATACATTTTACAAACATTGCATTCGTTTTTAAAAGACAAACTTTCTTTACATCAAAAATTGACAGACATGCATACCATTTCAATATCCACTATCCAACTATAAATTGACTTAATAATAATCTTTGATGAACTCAATGACTCGAATGCAACGTTCTTCGAAATATGCCATGAAAGACTCCAAGTAATATCTTTAAAATGAGCAAATGCATAGCGAAAGATTTCTTTCATGCCTGAGAATAAACATGCTTTAAAGTATCAACCAAAAGGTTGGTGAGTTCATTAGTTTATCATAATCATTCATTTTCATCATTTTAATAGACCACAAGAATTTCATTTCTAGTTCTCATAAATATACGTCTCATGCATAGAGACAAAAATTATTCATATGGTGAACGCCCGGTAACCGACATTAACAAGATGCATATAAGAATATTCCCTATCATTCCGGGAAATCCTTCGGACATGATAAAAAACAACATCGAAGTACTAAAGCATCCGGTACTTTGGATGGGGTTCGTTAGGCCCAATAGATCTATTTTTAGGATTCGCATCAATTAGTAGATCGGTTTACTAATTCTTAGGTTACCAAGCAAAAGGGGCATATTCGGCTTCGATCATTCACCCATATAATGTAGTTTCAATTACTTGTGTCTATTTTGTAAAACAGTTATAAAAATTGCGCATGTATTCTCAGCCCAAAAATAGAAAGGGTAAAAAGGCAAATGAAACTCACTCTACAATATTTTGTAGTAAAAATATTCATACGACGACACTGAACAATGCAGGGTTGGCATCAGATTCACGAACCTATATCATTCGTATATATATTAAAACATATAATCGTAATTGAACAAATTCATATTATATATCTTTTCATTATATTTTATATATATATATATATATATATATATATATATATATATATATATATATATATATATATATATATATAGTTTGTGTACATATTTAATTTGATTAGTATTTATATAGTCATATTAATATATATGTTTTATTAGTATTATCTTAAAACTACCTAATTTGTTATATATAAGTATTTATATAAAAATGTTATTATATTTGATATATGATTATAAAACTAGGATATATATATATATATATATATATATATATATATATATATATATATATATATATATATATTCTATGTACATTATTTATCGAATAAAATGATAGTTATGATTATATTAATGATAATACATGTGATAATAATAATGATAATAAGGATATTACAAATTTTAAATATGTTAATAATACTAATAAAAATGATATTAATACTAATATTATTGAAATTAATAATAAATTTTTATCCTAGTTCTTATATTTATAATAATAACAATTATAACACTAATACTAACAATATTGATATTGATAATACTAGTAATAAATGTTGTTCATAATACTTAATAAATATAACAATACTAATAATAATACTAATACTAATAATCATAAAATGATACTAATACTATTAATATTATAAATCGTATCATTTTCATAATAATAATAACAATAATAATCATAATCATATCAATGATAATAATACTAAAATGGTAAGGTCAATATTATTAGTGATACTTATAACACTACTAATGATAATTTTAGCATGATAGTTGTAATACTTATCTTAACAATAATAATAATAATAATAATAATAATATTCAGTTTTATAATTAATCCTAACAATAATAATATTTAATATTTGTATTAGTAATAATGATCACAATATTACTAATCATAATAACAATAACTAATCATAACAATAACAAAAATAATAATAATAATAAAAATAATACTAATAATTTTAAGAAAACTACCTCATCAAAAATCGGCCCAAAAAGATGTATATTGACCGTGCCAAGGCTCGAACTCGAGACCCCTCGCTCACCCGAAATACTCCTTAACCATGGCTTCATTTGTTTCATTTTTGATTTATAACTCAACTTATATATATATATATATATATATATATATATATATATATATATATATATATATATATATATATATATATATATATATATATAATTCGTTTCCTGTTTTCAAACAGAATAGCCCAATTACGGTTTAGCCCAACAGCATGTACGTGGCCCAATTACACTTATGATTTGCTGTTATTTAAACCCGATACCAGTACTTCGATGTCTGCAACATATATTCAATCCCTTTTTCTTTTTAACCACAATTCAGCAGCAAAATAACAGAGATTAAAATAAAAACAGATGTATCCTTCGGCTGCTGTTCTTCGATCGGAAACAGACAGACTATGGTGTTCGATCAACAGACACGAGCAGTAGCTTCAACAAATTGTTTTATGTCCGATCTTCTTGTTTAAAACCCGACCATAAAAAAAAAGAATCGATTTGAATAAAACTCAAGTGGGTTTCGATGGGAGTGATGTTGGTGTTCAACAATAATCAATTGTTTTGTTTCCAATCGATTAGCAGTTAAAGTTCATAATAGTTCTTGATGATATTCAAAGGTATGTATTTAGCTTTATTTAATTAAGTTATATGATGGGTTGTGGGTATTTAAATCAGGGTTTTCGGGTTGGATTGATCGAATAGCAGATGACGATTAATTGAAGAAGAAATAAATGGAAGACTTATCTAATATTAACGACTAACTGTTTTGTTGAAGTGAAATTGATTGAAACAATATCAATTGTCTGTAATCGACCAAGAACAGGTGCAGCTGGTCCTTCGAGAGTTTAAAAATTGAATTCAAGATCAGATGTGTCTCAGGTTTGATGATTGTTTGATTGAACAAGTATGTAAATAGTGTTTTCAATTTATGATCTATGTATGTAATCGTATATGTGTTTTGGTTTGATGATAATATAAGATGGTAGTTTGTGGTGGTGGTGTTTGTATTGATTCTCGAAACAGAAAATAAGCAGATCAGAAAAGAAGGAAATAGGAAGGAAGACACAAGGATGGTGGTGATTCTTCGGTTTTATAATGGTGGTTATTGATGGTTGTTGACTAGGAAAGTGGTCATGGTGATTGTATGGGCGGAGGTGAGGTGAAGCTCACGGTGGTGATGGAGAGTGGCTCATAGTGGAAGGTGAAAGTTGTTCTTGAATATTGGTGTCGGTGGTAATGATTTGCAGAGGAGAATGGTTTGTGGTTTAGTTGATCACTCACACATCTATCTCACATATACATATAGAATATGTATAGTTAGTATATAATTTAGAAAGTGAAAGGTGAAAAGCAAAAGGTTGAGTTGGAAATATAAAAGTGAGTTGGATTATGACATAAAACAGATGCATGTATGTGCATATGCTAAAGTTTGGGTTTGTGAAAATAAAACAAAAATATAATATAGTGATATAAGATAGTGGGTCTGTGTAGGTGTGTTGGAACAAAAGAATAAGAAGGAAAAATCATGGATATCAATCAAGAGTGATACGTTATACCAAGAATTTCAGAGTTGTAATTAGTCTATAACATAATAATAGAAATGACGTTTTGCTAGTTGGTGCAAACCCCACACAAAAGCAAAACATGCATGTATATATATACATATAAGATAATAATACTAAGTGATGTACATATTGTTATGTTGTATCAAACAAAACAAAAAAAAAAATATAACCAGTCAAGTCTACTTGTTAAATATCTTAGCATCCATTCTCGTGAAGCCTTAAATGTTGTTGATGATCATAAACAATAAACAACAAGTACTAGTTGTATGTATGTTATATAATAATATAGTAAAGTAGTAATAATAATAAGATAATAATAATAATATAACAGATTAATATATAAACATAAATATAAAAATAAATTATTATAGTATACTTGTTTTAAATTTTCTATATATTCTACGTTTACTACTTTGTTAACGTTTTCAAGGCATATTCTTATATATAATTACTTTGTAAATTATTTACATATTTAGTTCTAATTACTAAATCATATAATATTTATTAACATGTTTCAAGTTATTACACATATGCATATATTTATATATATACATATCTATTTACAAATAGTTGTTCGTGAATCGTCGAAAATAGTTGAAGGGTAATTGCATATATGAAACAGTTCAAAATTTTTGAGGCTCAACCTAACAGACTTCACTTATCATATCAGGATTATGAAATCGTATCGTGAGTTTGGTTTAAAATTAGTCGAAATTTTTCGGGTCGTCACATTGCAACGGTGTAAACGATGAATTTTGCTGACCACTCTGCGTCTGCAGGGGGGTTGAAACCGTAGTACTGTAAATAGGCACCTGGCCGTAAAATACTACATGCGGTCCCACAGTTTCTCCGCCAGTGCCTACAGAAATAACCCTTGGATCCACTGCGGAAAAATCTAGCCGTGTAGTTGTGACTGGCGAGTTTGCCCTTGGTGGTGTTATTCCATCCGGGTATATCGGCTTATACCTTTGAAAAGGATCGCCGGACACAGGTGGAGGGTAAGGCGTGACTCCCACCCCCGTAGCCATAGCTTGCTTCTGCTGATTACCAGACGGCGTGCTCTGATTGTCCGTTTGAGTACGTTCCGCTGATTCCTCGGAAGTCATGATGCTGTAAAAGAAACAAAATTTTTTTGTGAATAATGAGCCTTATAATTCAAAACTTTTAAAACAATTAAACACGTCTTGAATTAGTTCGGCTCTCAATGAAAGCACCACTTGATCATGCATATATTTTCCAAAGGGTCAATATGCTTGCTCAATGCGTTTAAGGGGTTTAAGGATCTTAGAACTTAGCTCTTCGGTCCGGCTACCGTGAATAACCCTGACCGACATGATGATGTCAGCGAGGTGGCTAAGTGGTTAAGTCCACCTTCGATAACGATCGTTGATCAGAAGGTCCCAGATAAGGTTGTAGATACCAGTCTATGAAGAACTAACCTGTAAACCTTAGAAGTCGAGAATTGATGATTATTGCTACGTGTTGTAGGTTTCATGTATATCCTCTTTAAAAAGACGACTAGGGTATATATAGAAAAACCCTAATTCTAGAACCGTCCTAGATAATGATAATTCCTTCCATAACAAACTCCTCTGAATCTCGGATGTAATTATGGAAAAGATATTCAGACTTGATAGCCAAGTAACCGCCATACCGGGAACAAACGTATTCAATACGTTACCGCATACCGCAAAGATAGCATACGCATACGCATACTAGTGCTTGCCCGCATACGTATAGCATGCGCATGCGGGTTGCGGTATCATTAGATGATAATATAGTGTTTGAGAACCAAGAGTCAACAACCTCAAATGAGAGTTCAAGTCCTCTATTTATAGTTTCTTCATTCTTCGCGTATTGCACAAGAAGATATTTAAACGTCGCGGGATATACGTATGTATATTATTGCGCAATATTGTGTGTAAGTTTGCGTTTATTGCGCAGTCTTTATAGTTTTAGCGTAATACATATGTGTGACTACACATATGACCATCCTTCATATACATTTAACATCTAATGTAACCAAGTTATGTACTATTGGAATCATCCATGCCACAACTAAGAAAATTATAAAAAGTTCGTATGAGATGCAGGTATTCTTGAGTCAAATTTGGATTAAGGGTAACTTTGTAAAATTATTAATTTTTTTTTCTCTCGCTATAAGTCTCGTACACATTACCAATGAAGCATTGCTTCAATGGTACCGCGGTTACACTTGTGTACTCGCAGGGCTAGAGGTCTCGGGTTCGAGCCTCGTCACCCGCTCTAGGAATTGAAATATATTCCTTGAAGGTGGCCCAAAGGGAAGGTTTTACCGACCCGCTCCGGGACTAGGATCCGGCCCGCCTGCCCCTCGGGATGGTTAAAGGGTCGGATCCTCAGAGTGTGGTTCGGGTTTCCTGCCCGAAAGCGCGTGTGTGTGTGCAAATGATGACTAGGCTTCGGTCCGGACTGATGCAAGCTTGCCTTTCAAAAAAAAAAAAGTCTCAGTACACATTTTTAGTACACTTCCCTTTCTTTTCATTCGTATACTTGGATACTTGGATTTCCTCTTCCTTTCTTTTCCCACTATCAAAAATATGGAGGAGGGGTTAAGCTCATACTTTCAATTTGCTAATGGAAATAAACATCCAATATAGCTTGTGGAACGGGTCAGACGACATTTATTTATTAGTAGTATATAATAGATAAATAGATAATAGATACTACTAATATTAAAGGTGGTGATTAGAATATGATTCAAACCCGTTCATCATCTAATAATGGACACGATATGATACCGAACTATTGATTGAGTGGTAAAAAGTCTCAGTGGGTATTGGATCCGTATCCTTAAAAAAATAGGTGCAGGTTTTTGATACCTAAAGAATTCCGGATACGTTTTGCGCGATGGATATAAGGAGTTTCTTTCTAACGGATGTGTGGATGGCAAATGAGAGGATTTGATACCAAAATTGTCGTTAAAAAAAATAGACATAAGGATAAGTATGTATACTTTGAGTTTGAATCCAATCTATAACATTCTATAAATCATGAACTTAAATCCAACGTGTCTCTCTCTGATGACTTCTTAATTGTGATTAGTGACATGACAATCACTAATGACATTTCTAATCATCCACTAATCCACTCTGGCATCTAATCTAATACGGAAATAAATTCACAAAGCAAAAAAAAAACACCCCCCTCCCAAAAAAAAAAAAAAAAAAAAAACATCGGGACGCCTCATCTTCAATCTTCAAACCCTAATACATCAAACCGCCGTTACAATCACAAAATGCGATTTTGGATGAATCAGAAATCCAAGCGCTTTCAAAAGGTTTAATCGTGTGAATCGCAGAAGGTTTAATCATGTTAAGCGTGATTGGTGATGTGAATGGCAATCAACCGGATTCGAGTGTGGATGAATCAAACAATTATGTGAAACCAATTATGTAAGTAACCATTTTTTTAATATCAGATTTTATGTGTATAGTTCTAGACTTATACGGTTAATGTCACCATATTTGCTTCTACTACTCAAGAGTTGACTTACTAATGTTAGTTGCATATTCTAGATATTGCTAAACTGTAGATCCTTAGAATTGCTTAGATAATAATAATAATAATAATAATAATAATAATAATAATAATAATAATAATAATAATAATAATAATAATAATAATAATAGTTTTACTCTTGTCTATATCAGGTTTTTTTTTTATAACTGTTGGGAATGGGAATGTAAAAGTTCTCATAATTAGTAAACGTGCTAATTTACCATGTTAAACTGTTTCATAAACCTGAAAGAAATCTGAAATTTGTTTTCTTTTTTGCTGCAGTTCTGTCTACAATTGAATTCCAGAAACACGGGCTACCGCACTGTCATACTCTTTTGTGGGTTGCTATGGCTACTTCAGCTTTTTCGCTTCTTGAGTTCATCTACACAACATTATTCTTTGATATTTTTTGAAATTTTATCTAACATTTAAATAATGGATGTAGGAGCAGATTCCCGAGTCTACTGCGAATCTGGAAGTGAAGCACCCTAGGTGTCAAGTTATTCAGTTGGGTTTAATGGTCTAAGCTAACTCAATATTATCACATTAGACCAGTTCAATTTCATTAGTGATTAGTTTTGTCATTGTAATTGTATAATACAGATTATCGGTGCCAATAATAACGCATACAAATAATATTTTTAAGCTCATGTGCAATGTACGTGCTCTTAAATGTATATTTGGTTGTGAAAAATATAATGTTTTTATCATATCGTAAATTAATATAACATTTTATTTTATGATTCAAGTTTGTTTGCTGAAGAGTCCCCGTTAAACGCAGGCGCTCTTAAATCTAAGTAAATTTATAGATCAGTCTAGCCGTGTTGGTGTGTTTTGGTGGATAATGATGTTGAGGAGCTTTTGAATTTAAATGAGTCAAACAAGTTAAGTTAAGTGAGCTTTGTGGGCCGAATTAAGAGGTTGTTTGTTAGTTCTAGAAATAATATGAACGCATGAACCAGGTCCATGAGTCTTGGCCCACCTAACAAGTGTTTTACTCCGTAAAAAGCATGTTACAAGTTAATGAGTAACATGGATTGATTATTAACGATTTAAATTTTTTTTTTTGAACGGCAAGCCCCTTAACTTCTTATATACCAGCACATAAAATTGTTGTCCCCTTCATCATTTGAACACAAGTATGAATCATCTGTAAACATTGGTTTCAAGAATCAAACATTCAAAAAATTTTAAATAAATAAATAATTTAATATGATAAATAATAAATTAATAAAAGTAATGAATGAACGAATTAATAAGATTTCGCAACCAAAATGCAGCTGTACATCACACGTGCACAGCGGATTCAGAGAGATACTGTCTAAAGGGCCTCGTGGAGGAGGAGTAGTAGTAGCAGAATCTAAACTGCACCCAAAATTAATTAACTTTATTAATTATTAATTGTGACAACCAAGTAAGACACTCATCTCATGACTCCCAATAATAACCTACCTATGTTTAGTTTTTTATTTCATTTGGGACCACAAATATATCACTTTTATTGTTAATTATGACTTCTTTCGATCTTAATGGTGGTGTAATGGTCCTCTTTGCACATTAAAATGTATACGCAGTTTGACTTATTAAAAATGGATAAATAGATAAATTTAATTGTTTAAGTTCTTCAGAAAGAAGGAATAATCTCAGTGCCTCAATCATGGTATTTCGTGATATTTTTGACATTTTCATCAACTCAATATTTATGTTCACAGTCACGGGCAGAGCCAGCAATTAAATTGAGTGGTGTCACAAAAAATCTGAGTCAAAATATTAACTACATATATAAATTTGTTTGTTACATCATGAAAATTTTCTACGAAGAGGTATAGGTAAATCTTGAAATTTCTTAGAAGGATTTGCATATAAAAGTCTTTTACATGATGATAATTCAGAGTAATAATATCTAGAGTAAACTCAAAAGGACACAAGGGTTGATTATTCTTGAATGCATAAAAAAAGCTAAATATGGGGTATTCTTTAAGTTGGAACAGCAACCTTTAAATAAATAAATTAAATAAGCACTTCTAAAGTTCTAATTACGGAGTACATGGCTGGTAGCTCACGGGTATGTGATCAAAATCACAAGATGGATTTCCAAAATATTAGCACTGGAATGCTGGGTATTGGTCCGTTGGGTATTTAATAGTGTCACTAGGTTAAAAATCAAAATATCTTTACACTATGTAGGCTAGTGGGCTATGGACTGCTAAGATTTTGAGTGGTGTCCTAGGCCTAGGGTTGTAAACGAGCAAAGCCGAGTCCGAGCTTGATAGTTTTCGAGCTCCGCTCGTTTAGGTTTCAGAAAGCTCGAACTCGAGCTCGGCTCGACTCAAGCTTTAAATTTTGAGCTTGAGCTCGGCTCGTGATTAATATGAGAAGCTCGAGTTTCGTCTCGTGTCAAGGATAGTAATCTAGATTGGCTCAAGTGGATCTCTAATCCTAGCGTCTATCTAAATATTTAGTAGTTCGAATATTTCATAGGTTGCTCCCTTTGCAACTTTTTCATTGTCTTTGGTCGTGTAATGTTTCGTGTTCGTGTTAGCTTTCCTAATGGGCGATTCATTCTGTTGTTAGAATCCCCTATAGTTTGTAATGCTTCGTGTGTTTTAATATATTTTTTCAAAAAAAGAAAAAAAAAATATGAGAAGCTCGAGCTCAGCTCGTTATAGGCTCATTATTTATCCAAAAATTAATTTAGCTCGGCTTGTAAACTAAAAGCTAACGTAAATGTCAAGCTTCAAACATATTTAGTGCAAATTATTAATTATTTATACTACCTCATTGAGTTTAATATAAGAACACAACATACAAGCTACTATTAACTCTCCTACCTTTTTTATAAGGTTTATGTTCCTTTGTAAATTGAAATCCCATTCGATGTGGGAGAAAAAAAAGTAGTAGCAATCAAATAAAAGTCCCATGAAGTGCTAACTGTAATTAAATAAGAAAATTCAATATTTGTTTATTAACCAACAAACATTTAACTTAAATTATACGGAGTAGTCCAATTTATCTGCATATGTTTGTTTTTCTTCCTGTTTTTATTTCCCTTATGTTTTATTTGGATAGTTTTTTGGTCAATTGGCTTTTTTCGTGGGCTTTGCTAGGCTTATTTTCCCAATTTGTTGTACTTTTTGTATTTGTTTGTTATAATATGCATAAATTTTTATATTTATTATATAATTATTTGCTTTAAAAATAATAAATAAATAAAAATATGAAAGCTCATTTAGGCTAGCCAGCTTGTTCGAGCTCGAGATATGAAGCTCGAGCTCGGGCTCGTTAACTAAACGAGCCATATGTTAGGCTCGAACTCGGGCTCGAGCTCGTTTAGGCTCGGCTCGAATCGGGCTTTTAACGAGTCAAGCTCGAGTAAATCGCGAGTAGCTCGGCTCATTTACACCCCTACGGCTAGGCCCCCAGTGTTAAGTATGTACCTCCACCCCTGTTCACATTGACTTTGAATACGAAATTTGTTGCATAGATATATGAATGGACAAAGGCGGATATATGTACTGACAGGTAGCACGTGTTACTACTGAAATTACGCGATGCGGTAGAAAAATTTTTGAACTTTTAATTGGTGGTACTATTGAATATTGTAAATTTTTTTAGTGACACTTTTGAATAGTGTCAAATTATTTAGCTTTAAACGAGTGACACCCACTACGATTCTTAGATCCACCATTAGGAATGGAAATGGATCGTATATGGATCGGATTATCTTATATGCAAATCCATATCCATTAACTAAAGTTTCATCAATATCTATAGCTGTACAATATCCATTTAATTTTGATTCGTCCATTCATATCCATATCTGATAAATTATTCGGACTAATAAATTCCTATTGAATAATTCACCATTAGATATTTTTCAACTTAATATTATGAAAAAAATAACATGTTATTTTTTAACATGTTATAAAATACTAACATTAAATGTTACTCCGTATAAAAATGCTATCAAACATAACATGTTATAAAAATAAGGTTTAATGTATAATTTATATGTTCTGAATCACCTAATTGACTAGTCTATTGTAACTTTGTGTGTATATACAAATATACAATTGATTATAACAAATACATCATACATATTAGAATACAATGGGGAATGATTGTCTAGATCTTACCTTCCCCATACTCCACTTTTGTGAGATTAAGTTTTGTTATTGTTTTTTTCTATATTAGAATATAATCATCTCTAGGGGCGTTTTGATCGAAATATCAGTTAAATATCCTGGGAAAGATCCAGCCATTAATAATAGAAGATATTTAAAATTTAATGCAATAATTATGATATTTATTTTTATATATTAATATATTCAAATTAAATGTTTATATACTAACATTTCGAGTGATATTGGATGCATTTATGAATTATATATTGCTATCCATATCCGATTAAAAAACATCCATATTCATATCCAATATTTATTCATTTAGATCTTCCATATCCATTTTAAGCAGATCGGATCAGATTAATATCCTTAGAATTGAATGTTAATTGTCATTAGTATATAGATGTCACGACATAAAAGAAATTACGTATGTTAAAACTGAGGGATACGACATAAAACATATGTAAAGTATATAGTGAGTAGTGACACAAAAGTATATATTGTTAATCTGTTATAACCATCTTTCAGTTTTATGTTTTGCTAAAGACTACGTGCAGGTACTTATAACGTGTACTTTTGACTTTTTGTGTGCCTGTTTTATCTAAAAGTTTACATATTAATCTTTAACAAAATACATTATTTTACAGGTTATTCAGTTTTTGGTTTATCTTTTTGGGCAAAACTAGCTTTTTCAAACATGGGATCTTATGCTTCAGGTTAAAAGCAAATGGACTTATTTTTGAGATCAAATAGTACTTGATATCTCAGTTTCTTTAAGTACGTTGACTTAAAAAATGGAGTTGTGAAAAGGGTGACCGATTAGAACGAACGGATATTTCTATGTAAATTGTGTATGAAAATCAACTTTATCTCTCTGCATTTCCCTTATTTTTGCTTCTTTCAAAGGGGAATGAAGACCTTCCTGAATTACATTTTATAGGGTTTACTTTTTATGTTCTTTAGGGAAATTATATATATCATTTAAGAATGGCTTAGTTCTAGGCTTGGGTTTGTTGGTGATTTTAGTGTCATCCAACAATCGTTTTAGGTAGTTGCGATTTACATCTAATCAAAGGCTGTTGGTTATACTTAATAAATGATTTGGTGAGTGTAGATTGCACGCCCGTAAGAGTTGACTCAATAATACGGCATAAAATAACGGGGTTCAAGGGGGTTGCACCCCTTGGCGGGGTTCAAGGGGGTTGCACCCCTTGGCGGAGTCCAAGAGGCAACGCCCCCCTAGCGGGGTCCAAGGGGCAGTGTCCCTGGTTGGGGCGCCGAAACCTCAACCGAAATGACACTATACGATATGTTGAAAATGTGTCTGCCAACGGTTTCCTCTCAAAAGTTACACATTTTCGTGTAACAGCTCTTCTCATCAAAATGAGGGGTTACAGCCTTTCATTTGTAACTACCAAATAAAACAGGATATCTGATTTTGTTTTGGCATTTTGTTTACACAACACGACACACATAATTCTCCTTTCTCTAAATATCTGATTTGTGATTTCATTGCCAAAAACACAAATTGCGTTATTGTCTTATCCCTGTAAATATTTAATGAAACATGTAGTGACCCGAACTTTTTCATGTTTATATATATTAAATGAAATTGATAATTTACATGATTAAATGTTTCCAACATGTTAAGCAATCAAACTTGTTAAGACTTGATTAATTGTGTAACGACCCTGGATTTTCCAAAGTTTATTTATTAATAATTATTATTATTAATACGTGTGATTAAACGAATGTATGTTATTACATTTACATGTTGCCATGATTGCCCGAACTTGACTTTTAAATGCCCGAAACGTCTTTGTGACACCCGGAACTTACACGAATAATATTTTTTAGATATTATTTGCATTCATGATTAAGTTTATTAATCATTTTAATTAACTATGGTTATTAGTTAATTACTTGGGCATTTAGTAGTGTTAATGGACTTTTAATTGGATTAACTTGTTACTACTTGAAACTTGGGCTTTAATTAATGTTAGTGGACTTAAAGAGCCCACCCTACTTCATTCATGGACTCTTAAGCCCGTACTTGCATGTAAGTATCATTTAGGTTACAACTAGTTAGTTAAAGACTTGTAGGAATCTAGTTATCATCTTATCCCCATGCAAGCCTCCTTAGTAACCAACTTTTGTGACTTTTACATGCTAATAACCATTGAACACATCCCTTCCCCTTACCCTTGCTGCTGGCCGTAGGTTTATGCCTCATGGGGAGGTGGATTTGCTTTCAAACTTTGTCTATTTCTCACTTGTATACTCTCATTCAAACACACACATTACTTGCATCTTATTTTCTCTTTTTACTTTCTCTTCATTCTTGTAAGTTACAAGCTTTCTTTCTCCTTCCTTTTCCTCCTAAAAACCGAATTCCATATACCCATATCATCATCATCTTTGTTCTTTAATATTGTAAAATTTCTTGATACTTGTTAGATGTTGTTGTTATTTAGTTACATGAACTTTATTGATATTATTTTCTTACTAGTTTCAAGAATCAACTCTTTAGTTGATTCTTCATAATATCTTGTATTTATCAAGAACACAAGAACATAAACTTACTAGTTTATGATTCTACTTTCATTGTTTCAAAAGTTTGTGAGTTCATAGTTGTTAAATAAATACTTGTAGTTCTTGAAGTAAACTTAAAGTTTACTTTACTTAAAGATCAAACCTTGGTTGAATCTTTAAATGTATGAACAAACCATGAACTTTTTACTTGTTTACTTAGGTTATCACTTCATTTTATGCACTTTAAATTTCATGTTTGTTAGTTAAATGGTCAAGTACTACAAGTTAGACTTGATCTCATTAATCTTGAACTAAAAGTTAACTTAAAAGTTCAAGAACATGTAAATAAGTTTTCTTTAAATATAACTTTGTATACTTATGCTTGATCTAGACTTTTGAGTCTTGGATCTTCAAGAGCTAACTAAGAACCATGTTCTACATCTTAAGATCTTGATTAGTTAGTTTACTTTCTAGTTTGTAACTTGTTATTAGCTTTAAAGTTCATGTATGTGTTAGATCTAAGACTTTGATGTAACTTTGGTTCATCAAACTTCATACAACTCTTAAGTGAGTTGTGCTTCATGTCTTAGACTTACACTAGGGTTATGATGGTCAAAACTTGGTAAAGATGATGTAAACACATCAATAAGTTGTACACTTGAAGCTATATGCATCAAGGATGAGAACCATGATGAACATCAAGCACCAAGACCACCGGAACTCACTTTTAACTTCCTGTTTTCTGTTTACAGCCCTCTGTCCTACTGTTTCTGTAACAGACCAGTAGACCTGGGCTACTGAGACCTTGATTTTCAAATAGATCTTTTCGATTAGGTAACTTTTCATATAGGACTCATCTTAATCCGAGTTACGGTTTAGGATTTATGGCCCTCCGATCGTCACTATGTCCTTTTAACGTTGTGCAGAAATTTCTGACCTACTCGCACTTAGACCGTCGCCACGGTCAAACGAAGACGAGTTTGCTTCTGTAAATTTTACCACAACTAAAGGACTCATATACGGAGCCATGGCCACTGGTCTCACCTTAATTCAATAAGGGTAGAGGCCGTGGTGACTGACTGAAGTCATACTTTGTTGTAAACTACTTTCATAAACGAAACTTACTTTACACCTTTTGTTTGATGATGAATGATGATGACCTTTAAGACCTTATTTACATACTTTTAAACCTATTCGGCCAATTTACTGACTTAGTACTATTTGACTTAGGTTGAGGACTTTCGGACCGATTACTTGCACACTTTTTCCGACTCGACTTTACGACTACATATCATTGTGAGTTATAGCATTCCCTTTTTACTTTAACTTATTTTGGGAACTGAGAATACATGCGGATTTTATGTTTTACATACTAGGCATGAGTACTTAAACTTTATATATGTGTGGGTTATATAACGGCAGAAACATTCCCTTTAGCTCGGTAACGTTTAGTCATTGGTTTTTGAACCGGTGAACGCGAATCTTAGATATGGATCCATAGGGTTTGACATCCCCACTCGGGCTAGTAGCGCTAGCATTTAATGAGTGTTTAATACTTCGTATACATACGCACTTGCCAAGTGTACTTTCAGGGGGTATAAACGTTAAGTTAGTTACCAAGTGCCCACGGTTAACATATACTTTATCATACTGTTTTGAAACGCTCTTTGTAGCACTGAAATCTCGTGGCCTACCTTACATACTGTTATACTTAAACTATAGCTCACCAACCTTTGTGTTGACATTTTTAAGCATGTTTTTCTCAGGTGCTTGAGGTTAGCTTCCGCTGTGTACTAGTCGTGCTGTAGACACCCGCTGCTTAGAGTTGTCATCGCATGAACTACTTTATCTTGCCTTCAAACTTTAGTACTTTTGAACTATGACTTGTAACGACCATCGTGGTCACATACACTTATTATTTGCTTCTACTTAGTGAAGCATGCTTTTGGATTGTAAAACATTCGATGTTGATTTAGACATCACTTTATTATTGAATGCAATCTCTTTTTGAAAACGCATATAGTACTTAACCTTGTAATGATCCTGTTGTTGATGATTCGTACACGATGATTTTTGTACGGGGCATCACATTTGGTATCAGAGCCAGGTTGTAGGGAATTAGGTTGCATTAGTGAGTCTAAGACCGACCCGAGTAGGATTCACTAATTGGACTAATCTATAACTTGCTAGTTTACGTGTTTCCACTGAACTTACTGCATGCTGCTGCTTACTGTTACTGCTATATGCCGTATGCTACTACATGATTTCACTACTACATGCTATTACTTGCTTTCGATTGCATGCTACCTTCGTACGATTTGCTGTTATTGCCATGCTACTTATTGTTACACGTGATTTAAACTGTTGGCCTAATACGTGCTTGCTTTATGACTTACTGACATGAAAAATTTATTTTTCCTTGTTCAGATGTCGGATGTACCACCTGCTAGCGTTTTGGGCAGTTTAGACTCTTCATCTACTCCACCTACCACCGTTGCCGATCCACCGATCCCGGTACGCACGAGTGACCCCGACGCTTCATCTTCCGGGACTAGCAGCCAACCGCCTGCACCAGTGGCTACTTCTGATGGACACGTGGACCCTACGGAGATTCCAGCTCCGTCTGCTCCCGGAACCTCAGAGTCACAGCCCCGCATCGGTGGAGTTGTGATCCCCGCGGAGTTCGGGGAAGGGTCATTCCGTAACCATATGCGCATGCCGTGCCGACGCACTCCAGATGGACGTTTAGTGCCGATTCCGCCATTCAGACACAGAGAGATGTTGGCCGCCTTCGGACTGCCAGTTCAGCCACCCGTGTCACCACCATATGATTTGGATGACTCATCATCCGCCGATTCTTCATCAGATGATTCTTCATTAGACTCCAGTGACGACGAGGAACCTGCTGATATACCTATTCAGCCACCCTCTACCCCACCGAAGAAGCGGTACCGTCCTGATGGTACCGTGATTCCAGGGGTGAATGGAGGTCGTGCTTTCACTGACGCTTTTGGTCGGCGTCGGAGGGTTACTGCCCGTAAGCGGCTTGTGCCGTACCCTGCCGACCCACTCATACGTAAGGCACCTCGTTACGTACTGACTATTTCTGGAGCCGGGACATCTGCACCCCGTTTCGTGCGGTCTGCACCACCCGCTCCACCAGCACCATCCGCTCCACCGGCCCCACCTGCACCACCAGCACCGCCTGCCCCACCAACTCCCACTGTCGAGGAATTGACAAGGGAGGTGGGAATCCTCCGAGCTCGGGTTACTAAGCTCGAGGAGCAGTTGGCTCAGGTTTTAGACATCCTTCACCCACCTTCACCGTAGGACTTTTGTATTAGATTTCATGATGTAATCTAGTTGTAGTTTCATATTTCACTTATGTATTGTACGAATCTATCATGATGTATGAAACTTATTATTAATGAATGGAAACTTTGTGATGTTACTTTTTGCACAAGTGTTCTATTTACGTTACTGTATGGTGTTTTGCGGTACTTGTATCAACTTGCGTTACTTAATTAACATGTGTTGTGCTGTTTACATATTGGTTGTTATATACTATATTATTATATATTGAATGCTGGATTTTGACTTGAGTCAAAATGTTTGTATAGAACACCATGGCTAACGGTCGATCCACACCTACTGCTGCTCAAATTGAAGAGATGATCCAAGAACGTGTAGCCGCAGCCCTAGCAGAAAGAAACCTCCAAGCTCCACCGCCACCACCACCGGTTATCCCACCCGTTCGAAATGGGTGTACTTACAAGGAATTCCAGAGCTGCAAACCACATAACTTCAGTGGAACCGAGGGACCGGTTGGTCTCACCAGATGGTTCGAGAAACTTGAATCGGTATTCCGAGTTAGCAACTGTTCGGAGGACAACAAGACCAAGTTTGCTTCGTGCACGCTATCTGACGGCGCGCTAACATGGTGGAACACGTTAGCTCAAGCGAAAGGCATTGATGAGGCGTATGCTACGCCATGAGAGGAATTCAAAGCGGCAATGATTGATGAGTATTGTCCGAGAACCGAAATACAAAAGATGGAGATGGAATTCATGCAGCTAAAGGCCGTTGGGAACGACCTTGATGGTTACAACAGGAGATTTTTGGAACTAGCTCTTATGTGTCCGACAATGGTCACCTCAGAATTCAAGCGAATGGAAAGGTACTTCTGGGGACTCCCTAAGTCCATCAAAGGAAACGTCACATCGTCCAAACCACCGAATGTTCCCGAAGCAATGCGCATGGCGCATACTCTCATGAACCAAATCATTATTGATGAGCCGGAGAAGGCTAAGTTTGAAGCTGGTGGTAGCGAAAAGCGAAAGTGGGATAATAACAACAACAACAACAACAACAACAACAACAACCACCACAACAACAGGGGGAGAACCTATGACCAGACCCCCGCCAAGAGGCACAACAACGGTGGAAACCCCAACAACAACAACACCAACTCCAACCCGAACTACAAAGGAACCTTACCGCAATGCAAGAGGTGTTACAAACACCACACTGGGTATTGCAATGTTGTTTGTGAGAAATGCCAACGGGCTGGGCATATCGGGAAAGACTGCAAGGTCACTACTTTAAATGGGAAGCCAAACATGAATGGACCGAAAAAGTGCTACGAATGCGGACAGACGGGCCATTTCAGAAATGCATGCCCCAACAAGCGAAAAGACGGAGGACCACCCCGCGCTAGAGCTTTCAATGTTAATTCAAGGGACGCACGCGAAAACCCCGACTTGGTGACAGGTATATTCAAAATCAACAATCTTTTAGCTTCTGTCTTGTTTGATACTGGTGCGGATAGAAGTTATGTATGTAGACATTTTTGCGATAAGATTAATTGGTCATTAGTCCCGTTAAAAGAGAGTATGCTTGTCGAGGTCGCCAATGGAAAACTTGAAAAGGTTGACCATATTAGTCGTGGGACTATTATCAACATAGCTGGCGCAGATTTCAAAATTGACTTAATACCTATCAAACTGGGAAGTTTTGACGTGATCGTCGGTATGGATTGGTTGAGCAAGATAAAGGCCGATATTATCTGTGGAGATAAAGCACTTGGCATACCACAAGGAGACGGCGAACCACTGGTTATCTATGGAGAGAGATGTACCTCGAAGTTGAACCTCATTAGTTGCGTGAAAGTGCAAAAGATTATGAAGAAGGGACGTTTTGTTGTCCTAGTACATGTGAAAGCGGTAGAAACTGAGGTGAAGAGCGTGAACGACGTTCAAATTGTGAACGAATTTTCCGATGTCTTCCCAGAGGAATTGCCTGGATTGCCGCCGCAGAGAGCAGTAGAGTTTTAGATTGATTTAGTGCCAGGAGCTGCACCTGTAGCTCGCGCACCTTATAGACTCGCACCTTCCGAGATGCAAGAATTACAGATTCAACTACAAGAGCTGTTAGATCGTGAATTTATTCAACCAAGTTTCTCGCCTTGGGGCGCACCTGTGTTCTTTGTGAAGAAGAAGGATGGATCCTTCCGTATGTGTATCGACTACCGTGAACTCAACAAATTGACTATCAAGAATCGGTATCCTCTTCCACGAATTGATGATCTTTTTTATCAACTACAAGGATCGAGCATCTACTCAAAGATCGATTTGCGATCCGGTTATCACCAGTTGAGGGTGAAGGAAAGTGATGTAATGAAAACTGCATTCAGAACCCGTTATGGTCATTATGAGTTTCTCGTGATGCCATTCGGTTTGACAAATGCCCCTGTCGTGTTCATGGACCTCATGAATCGTGTCTGCAAGCCTTACTTGGACAAGTTTGTCATCGTCTTTATAGATGACATCCTCATCTACTCTAAGAGCAAAGAAGAACATGAGCAACACCTTCGACTAGTACTTGAACTCTTGAGACAAGAGCAACTTTACGCCAAATTCTCCAAGTGTGAATTTTGGTTGAAGGAAGTTCAATTTCTGGGTCATGTTGTGAGTGACCAGGGTATCAAAGTTGACCCCGCCAAGATTGAAGCCATCAGCAAGTGGGAGACCCCCACTACTCCGATGCATATTCGCCAATTCCTAGGTCTCGCCAGTTATTATCGAAGGTTTATCGAAGGTTTCTCTCTGATTGCGCGTCCTTTGACCGCGCTGACTCACAAGGGCAAGAAGTTCATTTAGGAACCCGCACACGAATCAGCATTCCAAACTTTGAAGAAGAAGTTAACCACCGCACCTATTCTATCGCTTCCCGAAGGCAGTGACGATTTCGTTGTTTATTGCGATGCGTCGAAAAGTGGTTTTGGTTGTGTACTGATGCAACGATCAAAAGTTATTGCCTATACCTCCCGCCAATTGAAGATTCACGAGCGGAACTACACTACTCACGATCTTGAACTTGGAGCCGTTGTCTTTGCGCTCAAATTGTGGAGACACTATTTGTATGGAACTAAGAGCACTATCTTCACCGATCACAAAAGTCTCCAGCACATCTTTGATCAGAAGCAACTGAATATGAGATAGCGTCGATGGATCGAGACGCTCAAAGACTACGATTGTGAACTCCGTTATCACCCTGGCAAGGCCAATGTTGTAGCTGACGCTTTAAGCCGAAAGGAGAGGATGGCACCTCTTCGTGTTAGGGCTCTGAACATCACCATTCATTCGAACCTCAACAGTCAGATCAGAGTAGCCCAAGATGAGGCTCTCAAGGAGGAGAATTTATCTCATGAACATTTGAACATACTTGTCTCTCGATTCGAGGTTAGGGAGTCTGGACTCCGATGTTATGCCGAAAGAATTTGGGTACCTTATTATGGAGATCTACGGAACCTTATACTTGATGAAGCCCATAAGTCGAGATATTCGATTCTTCCTGGAGCGGGCAAAATGTACCACGACCTTAAAGAACAGTATTGGTGGCTGAATCTTAAGAAGGACGTTGCGACTTATGTTGGTAAGTGTTTGACTTGCTCGAAGGTTAAAGCTGAGCATCAGAGGCCCTCTGGATTGCTTCAACAACCAGAAATCCCACAATGGAAGTGGGAACGGATAACAATGGATTTCATCACCAAGCTACCAAAGACGGTGGGCGGATACGATACCATTTGGGTTATTGTTGATCGCCTTACTAAATCTTCACACTTCTTAGTAATGAAGAAAACTGATACAATGGAAAGACTTGCTCAATTATACATCAAAGAGGTTGTATCTCGTCATGGTGTACCTTTATCGATCATCTCCGATCGCGATTCCCGTTTTGCCTCTAGATTTTGGCGTTCTTTGCAAGAAGCCATGGGAACTCGTCTTGACATGAGTACTGCTTATCATCCTCAGACTGACGGGCAAAGTGAATGAACGATTCAGACATTGGAAGACATGTTGCGTGCATGTGTCATTGATTTTGTAAAGGCCTGGGAAAGGCATTTGCCACTAGCCGAATTCTCGTACAACAACAGTTATCACTCTAGCATTAATGCTGCACCTTTTAAAGCATTGTATGACCGCAAGTGCCGATCTCCTATTTGTTGGGCCGAAGTAGGCGAAAACCAAATCACCGGACCCGAGGTAGTCCACGAAACGACGGAAAAGATTGCTCAGATTCAAGCTAGACTTAAGACTGCCCGCGATCGTCAAAAGAGTTATGCCGATCTTAAACGTAAAGACTTTGAATTCAACGTTGGTGATCGTGTAATGTTGAAGGTTGCACCTTGGAAAGGTGTGATCCGTTTTGGAAAACGTGGAGAGTTGAACCCACGATACATTGGTCCTTTTGAAATCTTGGAACGTGTTGGACCCGTTGCTTACCATTTAGATCTACCAGCACAATTGAGCTCAGTTCATCCTACCTTCCATGTGTCAAACACGAAGAAGTGTCTTGCTGCACCTGAACTTATCATACCACTTGAAGAACTTACGATTGATGACAAACTCCACTTTGTGGAGGAACCTGTTGAAATTATGGATCGTGAGATCAAAACTTTGAAACACAACAAGATTCCAATGGTACGAGTACGATGGAATGCCAAACGAGGACCTGAGTTTACTTGGGGGCGAGAGGATCAAATGATGCGGAAGTATCCTCACCTTTTCCCGACTCCTCCATCTACCTCAGCTTAAATTTCGGGACGAAATTTTCTTTAACAGGTGGGTAATGTAACGACCCTGGATTTTCCAACGTTTATTTATTAATAATTATTATTATTAATACGTGTGATTAAACGAATGTATGTTATTACATTTACATGTTGCCATGATTGCCCGAACTTGACTTTTAAATGCCCGAAACGTCTTTGTGACACCCGGAACTTACACGAATAATATTTTTTAGATATTATTTGCATTCATGATTAAGTTTATTAATCATTTTAATTAACTATGGTTATTAGTTAATTACTTGGGCATTTAGTAGTGTTAATGGACTTTTAATTGGATTAACTTGTTACTACTTGAAACTTGGGCTTTAATTAATGTTAGTGGACTTAAAGAGCCCACCCTACTTCATTCATGGACTCTTAAGCCCATACTTGCATGTAAGTATCATTTAGGTTACAACTAGTTAGTTAAAGACTTGTAGGAATCTAGTTATCATCTTATCCCCATGCAAGCCTCCTTAGTAACCAACTTTTGTGACTTTTACATGCTAATAACCATTGAACACATCCCTTCCCCTTACCCTTGCTGCTGGCCATAGGTTTATGCCTCATGGGGAGGTGGATTTACTTTCAAACTTTGTCTATTTCTCACTTGTATACTCTCATTCAAACACACACATTACTTGCATCTTATTTTCTCTTTTTACTTTCTCTTCATTCTTGTAAGTTACAAACTTTCTTTCTCCTTCCTTTTCCTCCTAAAAACCGAATTCCATATACCCATATCATCATCATCTTTGTTCTTTAATATTGTAAAATTTCTTGATACTTGTTAGATGTTGTTGTTATTTAGTTACATGAACTTTATTGATATTATTTTCTTACTAGTTTCAAGAATCAACTCTTTAGTTGATTCTTCATAATATCTTGTATTTATCAAGAACACAAGAACATAAACTTACTAGTTTATGATTCTACTTTCATTGTTTCAAAAGTTTGTGAGTTCATAGTTGTTAAATTCATACTTGTAGTTCTTGAAGTAAACTTAAAGTTTACTTTACTTAAAGATCAAACCTTTGTTGAATCTTTAAAAGTATGAACAAACCATGAACTTTTTACTTGTTTACTTAGGTTATCACTTCATTTTATGCACTTTAAATTTCATGTTTGTTAGTTAAATGGTCAAGTACTACAAGTTAGACTTGATCTCATTAATCTTGAACTAAAAGTTAACTTAAAAGTTCAAGAACATGTAAATAAGTTTTCTTTAAATATAACTTTGTATACTTATGCTTGATCTAGACTTTTGAGTCTTGGATCTTCAAGATCTAACTAAGAACTATGTTCTACATCTTAAGATCTTGATTAGTTAGTTTACTTTCAAGTTTGTAACTTGTTATTAGCTTTAAAGTTCATGTATGTGTTAGATCTAAGACTTTGATGTAACTTTGGTTCATCAAACTTCATACAACTCTTAAGTGAGTTGTGCTTCATGTCTTAGACTTACACTAGGGTTATGATGGTCAAAACTTGGTAAATATAATGTAAACACATCAATGAGTTGTACACTTGAAGCTATATGCATCAAGGATGAGAACCATGATGAACATCAAGCACCAAGACCACCGGAACTCACTTTTAACTTCCTGTTTTCTGTTTACAGCCCTCTGTCCTACTGTTTCTGTAACAGACCAGTAGACCTGGACTACTGAGATCTTGATTTTCAAATAGATCTTTTCGAGTAGGTAACTTTTCATATAGGACTCGTCTTAATCCGAGTTACGGTTTAGGATTTATGGCCCTCCGATCGTCACTATGTCTTTTTAACGTTGTGCAGAAATTTCTGACCTACTCGTACTTAGACCGTCGCCACGGTCAAACGAAGACGAGTTTGCTTCTGTAAATTTTACCACAACTAAAGGACTCATAGACGGATCCATGGCCACTGGTATCACCTTAATTCAGTAAGGGTAGAGGCCTTGGTGACTGACTGAAGTCAGCCTTTGTTGTAAACTACTTTCATAAACGAAACTTACTTTACACCTTTTGTTTGATGATGAATGATGATGACCTTTAAGACCTTATTTACATAATTTTAAACCTATTCGTCCGATTTACTGACTTAGTACTATTTGACTTAGGTTGAGGACTTTCGGACCGATTACTTGCACACTTTTCCCGACTCGACTTTACGACTACATATCATTGTGAGTTATAACATTCCCTTTTTACTTTAACTTATTTTGGGAACTGAGAATACATGCGGATTTTATGTTTTACATACTAGGCACGAGTACTTAAACTTTATATATGTGTGGGTTATATAACGGCAGAAACATTCCCTTTAGCTCGGTAACGTTTAGTCATTGGTTTTTGAACCGGTGAACGCGAATCTTAGATATGGATCCATAGGGTTTGACATTCCCACTCGGGCTAATAGCGCTAGCATTTAACGAGTGTTTAATACTTCGTATACATACGCACTTGCCAAGTTTACTTTCAGGGGGTATAAACGTTAAGTTAGTTACCAAGTGCCCACTGTTAATATATACTTTATCATACTGTTTTGAAATGCTCTTTGTAGTACTGAAATCTCGTGGCCTACCTTACATACTGTTATACTTAAACTATAGCTCACCAACCTTTGTGTTGACGTTTTTAAGCATGTTTTTCTCAGGTGCTTGAGGTTAGCTTCCGCTGTGTACTAGTCGTGCTGTAGACACCCGCTGCTTAGAGTTGTCATCGCATGAACTACTTTATCTTGCATTCAAACTTTAGTACTTTTGAACTATGACTTGTAACGATCATCGTGGTCACATACACTTATTATTTGCTTCTACTTAGTGAAGCATGCTTTTGGATTGTAAAACATTCGATGTTGGTTTAGACATCACTTTATTATTGAATGCAAACTCTTTTTGAAAACGCATATAGTACTTAACCTTGTAATGATCCTGTTGTTGATGATTCGTACACGATGGTTTTTGTACGGGGCATCACAAATTGAAATAGGTTTCATGTAGACAATTGACCACCCGAGTTGACCGGCGATTCACGAACGTTAAAACTTGTAAAAACTATATGATATATATATATATATATATATATATATATATATATATATATATATATATATATATATATATATATATATATATATATATATATATATATATATATATATATATATATATATATAGTTAACATGATATTATGATAAGTAAGTATTTCACTAGGTATATTAACAATGAGTTATATACATAAAAATGAGATTAATAAGTTAAGAAACTCGAAACGATATATATAACGATTATCGTTATAACATGAAAGGATACGTTCATATACATTATAAACGATTCACAATAGTTGATTACATCGCGAGGTATTTGACCTCTATATGATACATTTTACAAACATTGCATTCGTTTTTAAAAGACAAACTTTCTTTACAACGAAAGTTGACGGCATGCACACCATTTTATAATACATCCAACTATAATTGACATAATAATAATCTTGATGAACTCAATGACTCGAATGCAACGTCTTTCAAAATATGCCATGAATGACTCCAAGTAATATCCTTAAAATGAGCTAATGCACAGCGGAAGATTTCTTTAATACCTGAGAATAAACATGCTTTAAAGTGTCAACCAAAAGGTTGGTGAGTTCATAGGTTTATCATAACAATCATTTCAATATATTAATAGACTACAAGATTTCTGTTTATAAATATATGTACACTCGCAAGTGTATAAAAGTATTCTATAAGTTGTAGGCACCCGGTAACAAGCCTTAACGTTCATGTTTTACCCTCTGAAGTACACCAGATCAGGTGTGTTTAAAATAACCTCGAAGTACTAAAGCATCTCATAGTCAGGATGGGGTTTGTCAGGCCCAATAGATCTATCTTTAGGATTCGCGCCTACCGTACATAGACAAGTAGTTTAATGTTACCAAGCTAAGGGTATATTTCTGGTTTAAACCCACGTAGAATTAGTTTTAGTACTTGTGCCTATTTCGTAAAACATTTATAAAAACAGCGCATGTATTCTCAGTCCCAAAAATATATATAAAAGGGAGCAAATGAAACTCACCATACTGTATTTCGTAGTAAAAATACATATAACGTCATTTAACAAGTGCAAGGTTGGCCTCGGATTCACGAACCTATATTAATTATATATATTTATATGTTGGTCAATATTTGTCTAACAATTTTTGGTCAAGTCATAGTGTACCACAATCCTAATGCTCGAGACTAATATGCAAAAGTCAACAAAAGTCAACTTGACCCAAAATGACTACTAAAATTTATACGTGTTTATTATATAACTTAACTATAGTCGTTTTATATATTTAAATATATTTATTAGATTTTATAATAATAAAAGTCATTTATTAATAAAAATTTATATTAACGTTTATATATGATAAAATATACTTTTATATATCTTAAGTAGTAAAATTTATAAAGTTCACTTAATATCATAAAACTATAGTGGTAAGTATTATTAATGTAATTATATTACGCGTGGTGAAAAATATCTTTGTATCCCCTATTTATTTGATAAAATAATATTGATCATAATAATAAGTAAAAGTTGTATTATTTTGTAATAATAATTATTATTATTCTATAAAAAAAATAACAATATCTATATTTACTAAAAATGGTATTATGATAAAATGATAATACTAACATAATAGTAATAATGATATTTTATAATAACAATAATATTTCTATTAAAATAATAACGACGATAGTAATAATAATCATTTTAACAATAATACTAAAATTCAGTTGACTATAACTTCTAATCCGTTCATCGAAACCATTCGATATCTAAATAAAAAGTTCTTAATTTTTCGCTAGCTTTCCAATGACATGCATATCATATACCCTATCTAAGTAGCATATGTATCTAATTCAGGATTCAACAAACCTATCTAAGGATAATATCGAATGTACAAGCATGCATAATCCTATATACTCGAGCACTAGTCAGGGATACACTTTTGATATATAAAAGTTAAGTTATGAGTGCTCACGTATCAATATTGGGATTCAATATTGCAGAAAAGTACGTAGACGCAACGGAGATGATAAACACTAGATTGACCTCACGAGCATACCCATGAACCATACCCATCACCTCCATAGCTATAACCCATAATTTCCTTAGCTTCGACTCATTCAAAAAAACTATTTTGAAATCACTCGGACATCGTTCTGTCGTAATATTTTATGTATACTAATAATATCTTGAAATAATACAGAGCAAATATATATATATATGTAAATCGATTGAGAGAGTTTAGAGAAATATATTTTCAAGTTTATATGAAATAATGAAACCTATTGAATTCTATTTATAATAGATTTTTGAATTATTAAAGTGAATTATTAAAGTATAAATTATTAAAGTGAATTATTAAAGTATAAATTATTAAAGTAAATTATTAAAGTACGAATTATTAAAGTGAATTATTAAAGTATGAATTATTAAAGTGAATTATTAAAGTTAAAGTAAAGTAAAAGTAAAGTAAAGGTAAAGTTAAAGTATAGTAAAAGTATAAAAACTATGTATGTATAATACGCGTATAAATATATATAATATTAATTTAAATCATTATATATATTTAATGAAATAAAATATAAATATCGTTATATTTATTATACTGGTTAAGTAATGAGTTGTCAAAAGTGATTCTAGATATTTATAAAAGTTATATACGTTTTAATAATAAAGTTCTTTTTAAACTGAAAACATTTTTGTACGTTTGAAAATAGATTAATAGAATATTATGGAAACCAATTCTCCACTAGCTTTTGTCTAACTTTCGTAAATGACACTTTTTATTTTTATTTATAAATAGCTTTACAAATTATTTCGAATATCGTTAAGAGGAATAGATTTTCTCAAATCATAGTGGACCTCTCAACAGAGACTTGTAATCATAATTCAATGTTTCTGATAATTCAATCATTTAATATATTTTTTTTTAATTTCGTCGATAATCATATTGAAACAAATACGTTCATATAAAGCATTATACGTTTAAATACTTTGTTGACATTTTCAATTTATAACATATACACATATACATACATATTCATATATGTTCATTTAATGGTTCGTGAATCATTGGAATTTGGTCGAGGTTTAAATGAATGTATAAACATAGTTTAAAATCCTTGAGATTTAACTTAACAAACATTGCTTATCGTGTCAGAATAATATAAAGATAAAGTTTAAATTTAGTCGGAAATTTCCGGGTCGTCACAGTACCTACCCGTTAAAGAAATTTCGTCCCCGAAATTTGATAGAGGTCGTTATGGCTAACAATGAGAATGTTATTATGACGTAACGATTATGAAGTTTTATCATGTCTAAGAACTATGGATAAAATAATTCGATTACTCGAAGCGTATGAGGGAAGTTATTGTAAATGAAGGAAATAAGATTATAGTGATTCGTCATATCTTTTGACGTCATCACAATTGATCTCCGAATTTAAAGAAAATCTTTGTAATCTATGTTGGATTTGATGCTTCGGTGATTAAGGAGATTATGATTCTCTTCGAATTAATACGATAATCCATCTTGATTTCTCTGTCGGGTATTTCACTATAAATCCACCTCCTTCGTTTCCTTACAACTCACACCTTCTATTCTTTCTTCATCCAGTACTGATTCTCGATATACTCCTCACTTTCATATCTGTCATTCTTCTTTTTCATCTGCCTCTGGAAGAATCTATTTACTTCTACTATACCCTCGGTTTTATAGTGTTTTTAGTTCTTCCGTGTCTTTATATTGCTATATGCATCGATATATACGGTTTATAATTTTTGGGTGGTTGTTGGGTTTTATATCTTCCCTTATATTTCAAAGCTCCTGCTTTTGTCTTCTATAATCATTGACATCCATAGTTAATGCTCCCTTCTATTTGCTGCGATTTATACTCCAATTTCTATTTTGGAGTTTTGTCCTTTCGTTTCTTCTTCTTGCGATTAAGCAACGTTTGTAATGGTCCAGTATTCGCAGATATGAATTTCAGAATGAACATAGTTAATGTTCTAAGAAGAAAATGGTAATGGCACGATCTTGATTTGTTAATTTACCAGAATACCCTAAAAAGACCGAATCATCAAGAAAATATATTCTTGATTTTTTTAGAGATTAAATAGAATACAAGAGTCGTGTAACATTGAACATGATGACGGCATGGTCTGTGAATCGTCATGTCCCATTAGAAACTCAGCATAACTTACTGTAATATAATCACGTTGATCAAGTGTCATTATATTATACTAACTCATGCTTCAGTTCCCAACACTACTTCAAAACATTCATAATTTAACTCGAAAGTTTATAGAATATAGAAACTAATAGTTTCTTATATGATGTAACACTGATAGCGCAAAGAGATAAATGACTTCAGATAAGATTAGTTGTGAAAATATCTTCAAAAATATCGTGGATATTTATAATGAAAGATATGATAATATCTTAGAATTTCTAATATTGATGGATGATGATGAAGATTTGTCTGTAAAAGTTTAGAATAAAGAGTAAGGTATTCGTTAATGACTTTAGCAGGCACTGAATCATTTGGATTCTTTGAAGGCAGATTTAGTCTTTGTGATTTATCCACAGCCTCCTTCATAGTCTGTTCAATCCGTTTTCCAGTTCCAAACCTTCTCTTTTTCTCAGCTTTACCACCTTACTATTCTTTGTCATCAAACTTTTTACTGTTAAGATCGTTTACAGTTTTTGATGCTTCGTCAGCATTTCAAGAACTAGTTTGTAGTTCAAAATATTTTTCAGAACTTCACATTCAAGGTATGTAAGTCCAGGAGATAGACGTTTTACGTACACATATAACTGTTGGCG
This sequence comes from Rutidosis leptorrhynchoides, assembly GCF_046630445.1. Taxonomy (NCBI): domain Eukaryota; kingdom Viridiplantae; phylum Streptophyta; class Magnoliopsida; order Asterales; family Asteraceae; genus Rutidosis; species Rutidosis leptorrhynchoides. The sequence goes on along the minus strand of NC_092336.1, from coordinate 599,739,310 downwards.
TAGACATGCTGCGAGATTTCAAAATACTGGTTACTGTTTTCCGACGATTCGTATGACAATTCTCGTTACAAGATGCGAATGAGTATATGATGTGATTTCAATAAACATAATGATTTTTCGAAAAGTCAAAGATAATTGAAGTTGTTGGTAAGTTTATTGCTAAGGTGGCGAGATATGAAAGGTCCCCAGTAACGATGACGAAAGGGCAACGTATCTATCGAGGTTATAATAAGACTAGTCCGACTGAAAAGTCGAAGTTGACTTGCTGGAGCTGTGACAAAACTGTCTATTTTGAAAAGGAATTGAAAAGTCATTTTAGCTAATAAATGCCAAAGGGTCTGACACGGATACGCGTCAAACTATGACTTGGGTTTTTACAGTTTTTCAGGTGTATAACTGTGGGTAACATGTGGTTGGATCATCATCTCGATTGTTCCTTAGTTGAAGTGTCTTCAGGAATTTCGAAGGGTTTGAGCACATATTATAATCGTTAATACATATGATGTTCTAACACAGTTTTGAAGTCAAAGTATAGCTTTGAAAGATATAGGAATCTAAGAGTGATGATACTGGTTATATTTCGAATTGAATTATGCGATTTCAAAATCAGAATATGTAATTTGAATGAGTATGATTGTTTTGATTTATATGAAAGAATGGATATTGTTGTGAAAGTAGGGAGTATAGTTGATGATTGCTAAATCAGTTTCGAAAAATGTAATATATTAATTGTGAATTTATATATCTCTCGGGTATTACCTACCCGTTAAAATTTTTTTCACAATTAATATTTTGTACAAAAGAAGTTTATTACAGTCTTTATGAAAATATATGTGTATATTTTCTTTAGATGTAATATAGATTTAATGAGTTAATATTAAATTAAACTCATTTGTTTTATGGTTGTAACTAGAATTGAGTAATCCCTAAAACTTTATAAATTGCATAAGTATTTCTTCAATAATATTGAAATTATGAATCATTACTTTGTTATTTGTTGGTTTTTGTGAAATTCTTGTGAACTTCGCAAGGTAAGAATGATGTTATTTGAAAAGTTTCGAGTACATCGATGATGAAAGTGTAAAATCAAACATATATTCGAATAATACACTTGATTTATTATGAATTGGATTTTTATTGAATTGAGACAGAGATTGTAATTAACGATGGTTAAGTTGCGGACGAAGGACGTACATCATTGCATATTTGTAATATGAATTAACTGAGTAGTTAAGATTCACACATAATAGCTTAGTACGGGAAGATTTATTATGGTTTAAAAATTTATACATATAAAATATACATATAAATCTTTCGATTGGAAATGAGTTAATACTTCATAACTCGTTGATACAATATATTTGTTGTTGATTCGTAATGATGTCCACAATGATTCTTGAACTGACAGAGTTTGTGATGTTACAGGTGCTGTTGATTCTGACGATACTGACGGCACTGACTGTGTTGATGATGCTACGGTCCTGTTGATGCTGTTGGTAAAACAATTCTAGCTTGTAAATCGTACACCATTTTCGATCAAAGTTTCTACTCTACCATCTCCGTTCACTCATCCGATTTACGGTCAGAATTAAATAATCTCTAAGATTTTGGAGATTACATAACTACCGCAGAGATATCTCTTCAATGAAGTTTATGAATTAATACTTCATCGTTTGTTGTTGTTGATATTCCTGGATATTTACAGGGTGTATGACGTTGATGTTTGAGATACAGATTGTGATGTTGCGATGTGGGATGTGGATGTTGTTGTTGGTGGTGGTGATGGTACTGTTGGTGTTGCTGATGGTGGTACTGTTTATGCTGCTGGTGTTTGTAACCTTTGCACCATATTCTCCAAAGCTACTACCCGAGCGCGAAGCTCGTTGACTTCTTCTATTACACCGGGGTGATTTTCGGTTCGGACGAGCGGATAAATAAAATCTAGAATTTGGTGTAGTATGTAATCGTGACGAGATACTCTAGAAATAAGAGAGAAAATGGTGTTTCGGATAGGTTCGCCGGTAAGTGCTTCAGGTTCTTCGCCAAGAGGGCAATGTGGTGGATGGACGGGATCACCTTCTTCTTGTCTCCAATGATTAAGGAGGCTACGAACCCATCCCCAATTCATCCAGAATAGATGATGACTAATTGGTTGATCCATTCCGGTCACACTGCTTTCGAAACTTGAATGAGATTCCATTTCGGAATCCGAGGGACTTGAACTAATGATGAATTCCATTTCGTATGATTGAATAAAGAATTTTTCGATATGAAATGATTTTCCGGCTATCGGGTGGTATTCTAATTATATAGAGCAAAAGGTTTCGTAGATTACGGAGGAATTTACGGAATATGTCAGGCAAAGTTTACAGTAACAGATACGCTAAGATATGAATTAGCAGATACGCTAAGATATGAATTTTGTCTATACACTATTCATGCAATCAATGCAATAAGATGTGTCTAGACTAAGAATGATAAGCAGGTAATTTCTGACAAGAATGATTAGCAAAACTTTGGAAATGCAGACACGGTCGAAGTCCAGACTCACTAATGCATCCTAACGACCATCAGTTAGACACACTAATGCAGACCTGGTTCGCTAAGACCACCGCTCTGATACCAACTGAAAGGACACGTTCATATACATTATAAACGATTCACAATAGTTGATTACATCGCGAGGTATTTGACCTCTATATGATACATTTTACAAACATTGCATTCGTTTTTAAAAGACAAACTTTCTTTACAACGAAAGTTGAAGGCATGCACACCATTTCATAATACATCCAACTATAATTGACATATTAATAATCTTGATGAACTCAATGACTCGAATGCAACGTCTTTCAAAATATGCCATGAATGACTCCAAGTAATATCCTTAAAATGAGCTAATGCACAGCGGAAGATTTCTTTAATACCTGAGAATAAACATGCTTTAAAGTGTCAACCAAAAGGTTGGTGAGTTCATAGGTTTATCATAACAATCATTTCAATATATTAATAGACCACAAGATTTCTGTTTATAAATATATGTACACTCGCAAGTGTATAAAAGTATTCTATAAGTTGTAGGCACCCGGTAACAAGCCTTAACGTTCATGTTTTACCCTCTGAAGTACACCAGATCAGGTGTGTTTAAAATAACCTCGAAGTACTAAAGCATCCCATAGTCAGGATGGGGTTTGTCAGGCCCAATAGATCTATCTTTAGGATTCGCGCCTACCGTACATAGACAAGTAGTTTAATGTTACCAAGCTAAGGGTATATTTCTGGTTTAAACCCACGTAGAATTAGTTTTAGTACTTGTGCCTATTTCGTAAAACATTTATAAAAACAGCGCATGTATTCTCAGTCCCAAAAATATATATAAAAGGGAGCAAATGAAACTCACCATACTGTATTTCGTAGTAAAAATACATATAACGTCATTTAACAAGTGCAAGGTTGGCCTCGGATTCACGAACCTATATTAATTATATATATTTATATGTTGGTCAATATTTGTCTAACAATTTTTGGTCAAGTCATAGTGTACCACAATCCTAATGCTCGAGACTAATATGCAAAAGTCAACAAAAGTCAACTTGACCCAAAATGACTACTAAAATTTATACGTGTTTATTATATAACTTAACTATAGTCGTTTTATATATTTAAATATATTTATTAGATTTTATAATAATAAAAGTCATTTATTAATAAAAATTTATATTAACGTTTATATATGATAAAATATACTTTTATATATCTTAAGTAGTAAAATTTATAAAGTTCACTTAATATCGTAAAACTATAGTGGTAAGTATTATTAATGTAATTATATTACGCGTGGTAAAAAATATCTTTGTATCCCCTATTTATTTGATAAAATAATATTGATCATAATAATAAGTAAAAGTTGTATTATTTTGTAATAATAATTATTATTATTCTATAAAAAAAATAACAATATCTATATTTACTAAAAATGGTATTATGATAAAATGATAATACTAACATAATAGTAATAATGATATTTTATAATAACAATGATATTTCTATTAAAATAATAACGACGATAGTAATAATAATCATTTTAATAATAATACTAAAATTCAGTTGACTATAACTTCTAATCCGTTCATCGAAACCATTCGATATCTAAATAAAAAGTTCTTAATTTTTCACTAGCTTTCCAATGACATGCATATCATATACCCTATCTAAGTAGCATATGTATCTAATTCAGGATTCAACAAACCTATCTAAGGATAATATCGAATGTACAAGCATGCATAATCCTATATACTCGAGCACTAGTCAGGGATACACTATTGATATATAAAAGTTAAGTTATGAGTGCTCACGTATCAATATTGAGATTCAATATTGCAGGAAAGTATGTAGACGCAACGGAGATGATAAACACTAGATTGACCTCACGAGCATACCCATGAACCATACCCATCACCTCCATAGCTATAACCCATAATTTCCTTAGCTTCGACTCATTCAAAAAAACTATTTTGAAATCACTCGGACATCGTTCTGTCGTAATATTTTATGTATACTAATAATATCTTGAAATAATACAGAGCAAATATATATATATATGTAAATCGATTGAGAGAGTTTAGAGAAATATATTTTCAAGTTTATATGAAATAATGAAACCTATTGAATTCTATTTATAATAGATTTTTGAATTATTAAAGTGAATTATTAAAGTATGAATTATTAAAGTGAATTATTAAAGTATAAATTATTAAAGTGAATTATTAAAGTACGAATTATTAAAGTGAATTATTAAAGTATGAATTATTAAAGTGAATTATTAAAGTTAAAGTAAAGTAAAAGTAAAGTAAAGGTAAAGTTAAAGTATAGTAAAAGTATAAAAACTATGTATGTATAATACGCGTATAAATATATATAATATTAATTTAAATCGTTATATATATTTAATGAAATAAAATATAAATATCGTTATATTTATTATACTGGTTAAGTAATGAGTTATCAAAAGTAATTCTAGATATTTATAAAAGTTATATACGTTTTAATAATAAAGTTCTTTTTAAACTGAAAACGTTTTTGTACGTTTGAAAATAGATTAATAGAATATTATGGAACCCAATTCTCCACTAGCTTTTGTCTAACTTTCGTAAATGACACTTTTTATTTTTATTTATAAATAGCTTTACAAATTATTCCGAATATCGTTAAGAGGAATAGATTTTCTCAAATCATAGTGGACCTCTCAACAGAGACTTGTAATCATAATTCAATGTTTCTGATAATTCAATCATTTAATATATATTTTTTTAATGTCGTCGATAATCATATTGAAACAAATACGTTCATATAAAGCATTATACGTTTAAATACTTTGTTGACATTTTCAATTTATAACATATACACATATACATACATATTTATATATGTTCATTTAATGGTTCGTGAATCATTGGAATTTGGTCGAGGTTTAAATGAATGTATAAACATAGTTTAAAATCCTTGAGATTTAACTTAACAAACATTGCTTATCGTGTCAGAATAATATAAAGATAAAGTTTAAATTTAGTCGGAAATTTTCGGGTCGTCACATAACAACGCCTTACTAAATACATAGGTATCATATTAAGGTATTGTTACACTATATTTAACATGATAAAATGATAATTACATATATATCATTATGTATGTTAACAATGAACTACATATGTAAAACAAGACTACTAACTTAAGAATTTCGAAACGAGACATATATGTAACGATTATCGTTGTAACGATATTTTAATGTATATATATCATATTAAGATATATTCATACATCATAATATCATGATAATGTAATAATTTAACATCTCATTAGATATAATAAACAATGGGTTAACTACATTAAATGAGATCGTTAACTTAAATTTTCAAAACAACGCTTACATGTAACGACTAACGATGACTTAACGACTCAGTTAAAATGTATATACATGTAGTATTTTAAGATGTATTCATACACTTTTGAAATACTTCAAGACACATATCAAAGTACTTCTACTTATCCAAAATGCTTACAATTTCATTCTCATTCATTTTCATCAACAATTCTACTCGTATACACCCATATTCGTACTCGTACAATACACAGCTTTTAGATGTATTTACTATTGGTATATACACTCCAATGATCAGCTTTTAGCAGCCCTTGTGAGTCACCAATACATGTGGGAACCATCATTTGACAACTAGCATGACTTATGAGCATGAAAACAAAAACTAGTAACCTTATATTGACTAAGCATTAGGCATTTTTTTCAAACAACACACACATCACATTTCTTTGATTTTCTAATCCAAATTCTCTCCATCTTAACTCTCTCTAAGCTTAAGAACGTCTATACTTCAGTAATATTGATCATCTAGGTCAATCTAGCTTCAATTACAATCAAGAAACATCATCATTCAAGAACACATCAAGAACACTTCATAAATACTTTCAAGTTTACTAGCTTACTTCCAATCTTGCAAATCCATTTCAAGTGATCATCCAATCTCAAGAAATCTTTCTTATTTACAGTAAGAAATCTTTCTAATTCAAGGTAATACTCATATTCAAACTTTGATTCAATCTCTATAACTATAACAATCTTATTTCGAGTGGAAATCTTACTTGAACTTGTTTTCGTGTCATGATTCTACTTCAAGAACTTTCAAGCCATCCAAGACTCCTTTGAAGCTAGATCAATTTTTGTCACTTCCAGTAGGTTTACCTACTAAACTTAAGGTAGTAATGATGTTCATAACATCATTCGATTCATATATATATATATATAACTATCTTATTCGAAGATTTGAACACGTAATCACTAGAACATAGTTTAGTTAATTCTAAACTTTTTCGTAAACAAAGTTAATCCTTCTAACTTAACTTTTAAAATCAACTAAACACATGTTCTATATCTATATGATATGCTAACTTAATGATTTAAAACCTGGCAACACGAAGAACACCGTAAAACCGGACATACGCCGTCGTAGTAAAACCGGGGGCTGTTTTGGGATAGTTAATTAAAAACTATGATAAACTTTGATTTAAAAGTTGTTCTTCTGGGAAAATGATTTTTCTTATTAACATGAAACTATATCCAAAAATCATGGTTAAACTCAAAGTGGAAGTATGTTTTTCAAAATGGTCATCAAGACGTCGTTCTTTCGACTGAAATGACTACCTCTTACAATATTGACTTGTAACCTTATTTCCGACTATAAACTTATACTTTTTCTGTTTAGTTCCATAAATTTCAGTTCATTATGAAACCATAGCAACTTGAATCACTCAAAATGGATTTAAAACGAAGAAGTTATGGGTAAAACAAGATTGGATAATTTTGCTTGTTTTAGCTACGTGAAATTTGTAACAAATCTATACAAATCAAAACTTAACTAACTTATATTGTATTATACATGTATTCTAACATATATTGTGTAATCTTGGGATACCATAGACACGTATACAATGTTTTGACATATCATATCGACCCATCTATATATATTATTTGGGAACAACCATAGACACTCTATATGCAGTAATGCTTGAGTTAGCTATACAGGGTTGAGGTTGATTCCAAAATAATATATATACTTTGAGTTGTGATCTAGCCTGAGACTTGTATACACTGGGTCGTGGATTGATTCGAGATAATATATAATTTATTTCTGTACATCTAACTATGGACAACTAGTTGTAAATTACTAACGTTGGACTGCTAACTTAACAAACTTAAATCATTAAAATGTAATAAAAATGTTGTGAATATATTTCGATCATACTTGATATATATGTACATATTTGTTATAGGTTCGTGAATCAACCCGTGACCAAGTCTTACTTCCCGACGAAGTAAAAAATCTGTGAAAGTGAGTTATAGTCCCACTTTTAAAATCTAATATCTTTTGGGATGAGAATACATGGAGTTTTATAAATGTTTTACAAAATAGACACAAATACATGAAACTACATTCTATGATTGAATTTATTAAACCGAATATGTCCCTTTTTAGTCTGGTAATCTAAGAATTAGGGAACAGACACCCTAATTAACGCGAATCCTAAAGATAGATCTATGGGCACTAACAAGCCCCAGTCAGAGAATTTGAACTGCTTTAGTACTTCGAATTTATCATGCCCGAAGAGAGTCCCGGAATGATGGGGATATTCTATATGCATCTTGTTAATGTCGGTTACCAGGTGTTAACCATATGAATGATTTTTATCTCTATGTATGGGATGATGTTTATGAAAAATGGGAATATGAAATCTTGTGGTCTATTATTACGATTTGATAAATATATAGGTTAAACCTATAACTCACCAACATTTTTGTTGACGTTTAAAGCATGTTTATTCTCAGGTGATTATTAAGAGCTTCCGCTGTTGCATGCTAATTTATGAACAAGAGTTGGAGTCAGCATGCTTGTATAATATTGTTTAAAAACTGCATTCGAAGACTTAAATTGATGTGTAATATTATTGTAAACTATTATGTAATAATCGTGTGAAAACGCTATATTTTAGATTATCATTATTTGATAATCGTCGTAATATTTTTAAACCTTTATCGATAAAATAAATGTTATGGTTTGTTTTAAAATCGAATGCAGTCTTTGAAAAACGTCTCATATAGAGGTCAAAACCTCGCAACGAAATCAATTAATATGGAACGTTTATAATCGATATGAACGGGACATTTCAAAACCAAGGTAATCATTGGGCCGAAATATTTTATAGAGAAAGTGAATACACGATTCAAGAATCAATCCAGACATAATCATACCTTATTTTCTAACAGGGTTGAGCTGTTTGTTTTGGATTGGTTAAGTGAGGTGTGTTTTAAGTGCTCACTTCTTGCCTAACTCCTTGCTTATATTCCATATTTTTCTTTCCTGCTTTACCTACTTCTCATTCTCACCGTCATCTTCATTATTTTCAAGCGTGATTTATTATTCAGTGTCATTAACAAAATATATATATATTATCATTTAAGAATGACTTGGTTCTAGGTTTGAGTTAAGCAGTTTGCTTTGGATTAATTACATTAGGTGTGTTTTAATTCTTCACTCATTGCCCAACTCCTTACTTATATTCCGTGTTTTTTCTACTTCACATACTTGTCATTTTCACCGTCATCTTCATCATTTTTAAGCATGATATTTTGTTTAGTTTCATTAATGATTTAACCCCAACTATATTATATTATATAAATATAAATGTTACTCGGTATAATAACTATATATATTTATTTTATATACTGTAATATATACTCGTATAATAAGTACTCCGTAAAATGTAATAAAATGTATGTTTGAGGTGTTTTAATGTCTGACGTGTTTTAAGAATGCTTAGCTATTAGCTTAGCTGTAAGTTACTACAACTCCACGTGTGAATCGGGTTTTAAGGCGGAATATTCTTATGATCGTATTCTCCACCTACACACTTTTCAATTTTTTTCCATTTTCATTTTTTCACCTGCATTATCATCCTCTCTTTTTTCACTATAAAAATACTACAGTAACTTTCACTATCAACAAAGCAATAAATTGCATTAAACCATTTTTTACAAACTGTTTACCCGATTAAAAATGGATACTCAAAGTTTTATCTAACCATCGTATATTTGACTTTCACTATCAACATATATTTGACTGAGTGGTATCTTTCTTAGCTCTTGAACATAAATCTTACGACTAGCATATCTTGAATTGAAATAGGTAGGACTCTAATGTTCATCTCAAGAAATAATCAGTAGATGGATTCTGACATCACATTCGAATATCCGTCACTGACTTCTAATCGTCATTAACAAAAATAAACATACCTTTAAATATCGGTTAAAAAATAATCAGATCAAATTGCATATATTTTATCCTTTCTGGATAACGTAAATAAAGAAGCCTAATCTACTCAAAGTTTTATCTGTAGTTTTTTTATTGTTTCAAACAATCAAATGAATAAAAATCCAAATTTTAAACAAATTCAACCTACGCGAGGAGAGCGATTATTAACTTAGATATACACAATATTATCGAATAATTATGTTATGATCTATCTAATAGCATTTCTTTTTATTTTGATCTGCATAACTCCTAACTTAAATATTTGTAACCTAAACTCATGTCAAAAAAATGACGATCAGTGCGTAAACATTTTCTCACGAGTTTATAGTCTTGATTGACGTATTACTATTTATTTATTCTATATTTTATTTTGTATTCATATAAAAAGTACGTACAATTTATTCATCTTATACTTCACCAATAATGTAACGTTTACATTAACTATATTCCATTAATCTCAACTTACTTCAATTTAAAATTATAATAACTAATTCCCTCGGATGTAATCATGCCAGAAATCATTTGTCTTTTAGTCATTTTTTAATTCTCATGCATTAATATCCTCTGTCCTCACCATCATCTTTTAACGAATTGCACAAACTCAAAACAAAAACATCATTCACAGATCCAAATCCACTTATCACATCTCAATTTTACTCCAGCTAGAGAAAAAAAAAAAAAAAGCTTCTAACAATTTCTTGTTCTACATCATTGTTTTTGTTATCGTTATGGAACCACCGGGGACAGACAGCTCAGCTGCTGAACAGATCATACTCCGGTGGGACTCAATGGCATCAGAAGATGCTAGATATCAAATGATTTTTGAAGGTGATCGTGACGAAATAAACCGTTACTTGCAAGCTGTAGATCAACTCCAACGATCTATGGACTCAAATACATTATCCGAAAATCAGTCAACGAAAGTCAACAACGCAATCCAGATTGCTATGGCTCGTTTAGAAGACGAGTTTCGTAACATTCTTATTACGAACTCGACTCCTATTGAGACCGAGCCACTTATTGACTCGGTCTCGTTAACTCCTAGAACCACTCCTAGAACTAGCAGTTGTCGGAGTGATTCACCAGAAAATGAACATAATAGCGAAAAACGAACTGAATCGATTTCTAAAATCACTTCTGCATCATTTAATGAACGTAATGAACGTAGCACGACGTTCGCGAGCTGTAGATCTATGAACAGCATTCGCGAACAAGATCTGATACCAGCTGAAAGCATATCAGATCTGCGCGAGATCGCAGAGCGTATGATTGCTGCTGGTTACTTCAGAGAGTGTGTTCAGGTGTACGGAAGTGTACGGAAATCTGTTGTAGACGGAAGCTTTAAAAAGCTCGGAGTCGAAAAATTAAGCATAGGTGACATTCAGCGCCTTGAATGGGAGGCGCTGAACGCAAAAATCGGACGTTGGATTCGAGCTGCGAAAGTTTGTATCAGAGTTTTGTTTTCTAGCGAAAAGAAGCTTTGTAAGCAAATTTTCGAAGATTTAGGGACGACGTCAGCGGATGACGTGTGTTTCATGGAAACCGTTAAGTCTCCGGCGACTCAGCTGTTTAATTTTGCGGAAGCGATAAGTATAAGCAGGAGGTCACCGGAGAAGCTGTTTAAAATTCTGGATTTACATGACTCGTTACTAGATTTATTGCCGGATATTGATGACGTGTTTGATTCGAAACCGGCTGAATCGATTAGGATTCAAGCGCCGGAGATACTTTCACGGCTAGCGGAAGCGGCTAGAGGAATGTTAACGGAGTTTGAAAACGCAGTCCTTCGAGAACCTTCTAAAGTTCCTGTTCCTGGAGGTACGATTCATCCTTTAACTAGGTATGTAATGAATTACATAAGTTTGATTTCAGATTACAAGTTAACATTAGGAGAAGTAATCGTTTCGAAACCGGCAACCGGATCTAGACATTGTGATTCCACCGCACCGGAGATGGATTTTAGTGATCATGAAGGGCAATCGCCGTTAGCGTTACATTTAATTTGGATAATTACGATATTGCAATTTAATCTAGAAGGAAAATCGAAACATTATAAGGATAATTCGTTAGCTCATTTGTTCATTATGAATAATGTTCATTACATTGTACAAAAGATCAAAGGGCCAATGGAGTTAAGGGATATGATTGGTGACCAGTATTTAAGAACCCTAACCAGGACCTTTAGGCAAGCTGCCACGAATCACCAACGAGCAACGTGGATTGGTGTATTACATTGTTTGCGAGATCAAGGGTTACACTCGACTGGAAGTTTCTCGTCTGGTGTTTCAAAGAGTGCGTTAAGAGAGCGGTTCAAATCGTTTAATGTGATATTTGATGAAGTGCATAGGACACAAGCGTTATGGTTAGTCCCCGATGAGCAACTTCGCGAGGAGTTGAAAATATCGATATTGGAGAAACTTGTTCCAGCTTATCGTTCGTTTCTTGGGAGATACGGGAATCATATATCGGATAATTATATCAAGTACACTGTGGAAGATCTTGAAAATGCAGTTTTGGATTTGTTTGAAGGGTATGCAGTTTCTCAGCATTCTAGGAGAAGATCACAATGAGAGAAATTAAAAAACCAGAATATGGTAATGGTAGGATACAATTTTTTGATTATTTTATTTGGTATAAAAAGAGGAAACCTGATAGTCTCTTCTCCCTTGAAATCCTGTCGTTTGTTCATCTATTTATTCAGATTTTTGTTTCTGATTTTCTTGTTAATGAACATTCGCATACACTGATATTTAATTAGCATAAAACTCGAGTGTTGTGCTCAACTTTCTAAAGTTACTTGCTTCATGCATAGCTTTTTTAGCGCCCCATTTTGTGTATGTCGTTGCTTTATATATATTACTCCAGTATACGTGTAAGTGTATATATATATATGTAATCATTTACGATGATACTGGGTATGTTGTATCTGGGCAGCTAAAGCTACAATGAACAGGAACCCAAAACCAATTAAAGATTGTAGTATGCTTTATAAATTTACTGCTGAAAGTGTTATAGAGTAAAAACGTACACCTTAATAATGCAAAGTGGTTATGGAGATACTTGGCTAAAGTATATGTTATTCGCTTTTTTGCAGAAGTTACCATCCTATTACTTATATTTATTATTAGTCTTACAAAACCATCTCAAGGGAAACTATTTGCCTAAAGATATTAAAAAGTTAACAGGAATAATCTACAAAATACATAGAACCAACATGCAAATAAACCATCATTAATAAGTATATTAAACAATTAGACATTCGATTCCTAGCTTCAGTTAACTCCAACAAGCAATTTACACTACTACAAAAATCCAGACCTTATATTATTTAACTTTCTACTACTACGTGCCTCAAATTTCAAGGCGCTCATAACTGGACTCACCTTTGGTTGTATTTCTGCAAGCTCTCTCACTCTTAACAGAATTGGTATCGGGATCGGAGTTGATGCATGCTTCTTAGAGTTTTGTACCTGCTTCAAGTAACACTCTGTAATCAACTTACATGACACACAAACGAGATGACTGGATAATCCCGCAAACATTTTTTGGCCCTTAATATACTAAAATAATATATATTTATTTTAACTATGATCTAAAAACAATATCATTACAATGATAATCTAAAATAATAACTATATGCATTAATGATAAAAATTGAGCGACTATCAACCGGCTTGACTCGTTTAGCACATTACCCTTTAGCTTAACTCCTCAATTTAACCAGTTTGACTTAGTTACAATAAACAACCACCCTAACTGACCCATTCATAAGTAAACGGGTTGTAACCATCAGAGTATAGACTCATGAAAAGTCGCTGAAATTAAAATTTGCTTACCTCTTTATCAGCATGTAACTGTGTGAAACTCACTCTCAGCAAGTTCCTCCACTTGTCCTGCAAGCATCAACAATTGGCTAGTGTAAAATACAAGGTTGTCTTTACTCATAATAGAGATAATGTATAAACTCGTTTCCTAATTAAAAAATCATACTTTGAGATCAACTGATGTACGGTGTGAGCATGTTGCAAAAGCTATCTTCTTTATCTCAGACCACCTGCCAGCACCATACCTAGAAACACCTTCAACTAATTTAACCACTTCATTAAGAGTCCATGGTCGATGATGTTTCCTTCGCATCCCACCTTTTGCTGTTGGCACAGTTAATATACTATCATCTGAATCATCTTCTGAATATGAATCCACCAGACCTTCATCTGAATCATTGTTTAATTCGCCCGATTGCTCCGAGTATTGTTCATGTTCTCCTGCTTCCTTAATTAGCTGTATAAATTGAAGATAAGTCACAAGATCACAGGACTAAAATATATATATATATATATATATATATATATATATATATATATATATATATATATATATATATATATATATATATATATATATAGTGGTAGGATCAAGAGGGAAGTAACCATTCGGGGGGAAGTGGGGGGAAGCAAAAACTTTTTTTTTTTTCGTTTTTTGAAAAAACTTTATTCACGAACATTATAGATGAGATGAAAATATGAACATTTAGTAGAGACACTTTGTGATAAATGTTTTTATTTTGGCGGGAAAACGCTCGAAGAAGTAATATATAACAATTATCGTGTTTTTCGAGCGTATTTTGAGGTTTTAGCTATTGGGGTTTAGATATTAGGGTTTAGATATTAGGGTTTAGATATTAGGGTTTAGAAATTTAGGGTTTAGGGTTTAGATTTAGGGTTTAGATTGAGTTTTTAACACGAACGGTTTAGGGTTTAGGGTTTAGGGTTTGGTGTTTTGGGTTTATGGAATAAACCCAAAACACCAAACCCTAAACTCTAAATCGGGCTAAATTTTACTTCACAAAACATGAAAAAAAAACCTTCATATTATTCACGAACAATATTATCTTGAATGTTATTTTTGTCGATCGTTTTCCCGCCTAAATAATAACATTCATCACGAAGTGTCTCTTCTAAATGTTCATATTTTCGTGTGATCTTGATGCCGGAAAAAAAAAATCAAAAAAAAACAATTTTTTTTTTTTGCTTCCCCCCGCTTCCCCCCGATTGGTTACTTCCCCATTGATCCTGCCCCTATATATATATATATATATATATATATATATATATATATATATATATATATATATATTTGAATTCTACATATCAAAGCAAGATACATTTAACTGCTTACAGGCTGTTGAACCCAACCAGTAGTCGGTGTAGTTTTGAGTTCATGATTCTCTATTTCGTGATCCGACAGACGATCTTGTTCATCAAGGGCCTTATTTACCGGCTTTGATGTGTTCCCCATTCCACATGATTGAAATTTCTACAATTAAATTCTTTCATAAGTCAGAAACGAAATAACTAACATAAAAAGTATATGATTTGATCCCTGATATGCAGCTAGAGCTATATCTATATCTATGATGTTAAACTAATGTGCTTATCGATTTTAAACCTATGATGCAAAACTAAAGTTTAATAATTTAACATTACCATTAGTGACATAAAATTCTCTCTTGGGCGCCCTCTTCGAATCCTGGAAACATATGGAATTTTAACCCCGAAACCTCCAAGAGAATCGTGACGAGTTACAAAATGTCTCCTAACTGGTTGGATATTATGAATAGACCGGACACGATTTCGTGTTCCATGTCCAGAACTTTTGACAGAAGAAACTGGTCTACCACTATATTCAAGTGAGTCTGATTCTGATACTTCGATATAGCGCTTTGTGGGCTTCCGAACTCTTTTAGAAGCATGGTTGTCATCATCTTCGACAGCAATATGATACTTGGACATAGAACTTTGCACACTTTTTCTGTTTCCACTGAAATCATCTTCCATTTGAATAGTTTGACTAACCTCATTAAGATTCTCATCCTTGTTATTCAACTCTTGTATTTTTCCTTTCTTTTTAACTTTGTTATTTTCAACTATATAATGATTAGTAGCTGAAACATCACAAGAACTCGACAACCCCATAAGAATCTTTCTCTTGAGCCACTGCTTGTCCTTCACATTAGTTTCCTTGCCAAGTGTAGTCTTAAAAGTTGCTTGAAGTTCTCTAACTGTAAGATTGTCCAGGCATATATCCCCGTTCGGTTTACAGAAATCAGGGTTCGAACCAGCACCCGTGGTTGAAGTTGACGGCTCGCTCTCGGCTGCTCCCTTAGGAGGGTCTGCTTGCTTTCTGTCCCAAGATTGTTCAATCTGGACATCAACGGGAGTTGACTCTGATTGAGTAACTTCCTGAAGTCCATTATGTATGTAGATCAATTATAAAAAAGTTTCAATTATAAATGCGTATAGCGATATGATCAAAACAAAATAGTACCTCATATTGGTGATTCACTTCCCTGAGATCAACTGCTGGGTCAACTATGGCATCTGATCTTCCTCCATCATCGTCAAAAGAGTCCTCAAAATCCAAGAGGCCTGCAATATTTTTCATTCAAATGAACTTTCAGCACAAAGATAGAACTAAATGGACAATAGAAACCTATATAGGTAGAGCTATCTACAAAGAAATTTTAGAACATCAAAAAACAAGTGGCTAGAAGGCTGGAAGCCTGGAACACATGAAGCTAATGCTCGACTGTTACCATATTATTGGCATGCTCAAGCATATATAAGAGCATGACAAAGAAGGACAACTAAGAAACTTCACCGGCATATTATGACAAACAAGGGAACCACATGAAGATCAATAACGGAAAAGAAGAAAAAAACTGGTTAACCTTCAAAGTCAATGTGCATGAACTCCTGACCAAAAATGTCATCATTTGAAATGCAGGCTGCAGTCTGACCATCGCCCTTAACGCATTGCAGTGAACTGTTATGATCAATCAAGTCTTCAAACTTCATCACTTCATCATCAGTTGCAGGTATATATATCTCATCACCCACAACCTGAAAAGTAGACATCAGTCAAATCGACCACTGGTGATATATATTGTCATAGAAACATATACAACTGTTAACTTGTTGGTAACAATGATGATTGGTAGCGATGTTAGTAGCCTGAAACATTATCAGGGAGGGCAGTGGCAGATATCTTATACTAAAGTTGAACAATTCTAAGACTAATATATATTCCACTTAATATACTAAAGCCTTTTCTCAGTCGAGCTTACTCAGCATGCTACATCAGTGGAGTTTAAACAGAGGAATTTGGAGATGGTTCCATCTCACTACTCGGCGAGTTCTTGGTCGGGACCTTCTAGGATTAATTGCCAAGTAATCCCGATTGATTGCTGAATCGGACCATAGGTTGAGCCGAGTAATCGCATCGAGTTCTGTAACACTGCTTATAACTAATGAAGGGTGCATCCTTATGATACCAAAACACATACTTTTCAACATTTTCTCATGCTTTTCTATGTTATCTGTTATACTATTCGTTCTATATTGGTTTGGCTTAACCCAACTGTTCAGTATATATGTATCTTAAAAATGTTCATGTACAAAGGGGCTTCCTTTATCACAATTTAATACTATAACTTACATACAATGAAATCAGCTCAACTAAAGCAGCATATTTATATTACAAATACAAATACGTAACCCTAAATAACTTAATTTCAAATTACCCGAGCAAGTTTGTAAACAACAGGATCAACAATCTTCTTTGAGGAATCACTGCACGTCATTACAATTGCAGAAGCACACTAACCTTACTTCTATCAATTTCTTCAACTGCTACCACAGTTTCCATATAACATTCCACCACATGCAGCTCAAATTCACAAAAAACTGAAAATTAAAATATAGATCAATCCGATTCAAGCTTCCTCACTCCTTCAATTTCACATTCATCATCAATTCACTTAAGAAAACCTAATTAACTCAATATTTGTAATAATAAATGTTTCAATCGTACAAACTCACCAAAAATGTGTATTTATCGAGTGGTTTCGTCAGAACTGAAATTCGGATGTTGGGAATTTGAAAATTAGGGTTTCGAAAGCGGGGATGAAATTGATAATTTGCTGGATTTGAGTTCAGTGGCGCTTTTACGGTACGCTGTGTATATCGATGAAATACAGGTTCGGATTTATAATTAATTTATATATTTATATTTATACAGTAAATGAAAAATAAATTGGGTAGTTTGATGTTGGATTGGCGCCCGGAATCTAAAATAGCTTTTTCTTGAGTAGGAAGGTTATTGTTTACACTGTATACAGCAGCTAGTGCGGGTTACTGCGTCCTCGTGTCGTAATAATGTACTTGCACAATACGGAGTAGTAACATAAATTTTTATTAAAATTGATTTATTTCGATTTTGCACTTGGTTTATTTTGAATAGGAAAGAAAGGAAATTGACGGATTAAAAAGTAAAAGTGATTTTCGAGTTTTTAATTTAAACGGAAAGAAGAGGAGAGTAGCGGATTAAAATGAATAATACAGTAACATTTTGTTAACAACACTCTCCGTTCAAATATGGACGAATTGGGAAGGATAGTAAAATACTCTCATCCCTTTTCTATTCGCTTCTTTCTGCTGAAAATAAAACTCGAGAATACTATACAACATAAGGAGTGGTACATGTTATAATTCAGTAGGCTTATAACTACCTTTAGTGGTTTGATTCTTGATGTTATAATTCAGTAGGCTTATAACTACCTTTAGTGATTTGATTCTTGATTAAGAATGCTAATAATGAAGTGTAAGAACAAAGATGATAATGGAGAGAAAGAAAGAAACACTTTGTAAGTGTGAGAAATGGTGCAAGTTTAATGCTTGCATTCATGGCTATTTATAGCAAAAATATCACAAGTTTAGGTAATACAATAATATTACTTTTGTATATCAATAATTGACTATCCATTTATATATATATATATATTTATATATTATAACACTCCCCCTTGGATAGCAATTTTGTTTGTTGAAGATCAACTGTAAGTTACTGCCTCGTTAAAAACCTTGCTAAAGAAAACCCAGTGGGAAAAACTTTAGCTAAGGGAAAAAGAGTGCAGCATGGAGTTGACTCCCCCTCAAGTAGACATCGCTTCGGTTGTTACATCTTTTGAACATGTCTCATGCCAATGTTATGAACGTGTGTTCTGAAAATAGCAGTTGGAAGTGCTTTCGTGAAAAGATCACCAGAGTTTTTGCTGGATTGAACATATCTCATTTCAATCTCGTTGTCCTTAATGAGATTTTGAGTGTATGAGAAGAATCTAGGAGGTATGTGTTTGGTTCGGTCACTTTTGATATACCCTTCTTTCATCTGTGCTATGCAAGCTGCATTATCTTCATAGATAATTGTTGGACTTTTATCGCGTTCTAGTCCACAAGAATCAGTAATGATTTGTGTCATTGATCTCAACCAAAAACATTCCCGAGTAGCTTCATGTAATGCAATCACTTCGGCATGATTTGATGATGTAGCAACAAGTGTTTGTTTTTGAGAACGCCATGATATTGCAGTACCTCCATTTAGGAATACATATCCAGTTTGAGATTTAGCTTTATGTGGATCAGATAAATAACCTGCATCAGCATAACCAACCAAATCTTGTTTTGATTCGTTAGAATAAAATAATCCTAAATCAGTAGTTCCTCGAAGGTATCGAAATATGTGTTTGATCCCATTCCAGTGTCTTTTGGTAGGAGCAGAGCTGAACCTTGCCAACAAATTAACTGCAAAAGAAATGTCAGGTCTTGTACAATTTGTAAGATACATAAGAGCTCCAATTGCACTAAGATATGGTACTTCTGGTCCAAGAATATCTTCATGATCTTCACATGGACGAAATGGATCAGTTTCAACATTGAGTGATCTAACAACCATAGGAGTACTTAATGGTTTTGCCTTGTCCATATTGAAACGTTTCAAAATCTTTTCAGTATATGTTGTTTGATGTACAAGTAAACCATTAGGCATATGCTCAATTTGTAAACCAAGGCAATACTTGGTTTTTCCGAGATCTTTCATTTCAAATTCTTTCTTTAGAAGTTGAATGGCTTCATAGATCTCTTTATTTGTACCTATGATGTTAAGATCATCAACATAAACAGCTATGATCACATATCCGGATGTTGTTTTCTTAATGAAAACACAAGGGCAAGTAAGGTTATTTGTATACCCTTTGCTTATCAAGTAATCACTTAATCGGTTATACCACATACGTCCCGATTGTTTTAACCCATATAAAGATCTTTGTAATTTAATCGAATACATTTCTTTGGGTTTTGCATTTGATGCTTCTGGTACCTTAAATCCTTCAGGTATCTTCATATATATATCACTATCAAGTGATCCATATAGGTAAGCAGTCACAACATCTATGAGATGCATTTCTAAATTTTTAGAAACTGCCAGGCTGATTAAGTACCTAAAAGTAATTGCATCCATAACAGGGGAATAAGTTTCTTCATAATCAATTCCCGGTCTTTGAGAAAAACCTTGAGCTACAAGTCTAGCTTTATACCTTGTAACTTCATTTTTTTTCATTTCTTTTTCGGACAAAAATCCATCTGTATCCTACAGGTTTCACATCTTTAGGAGTGAGAATGATGGATCCGAAAACTTTTGTTTTATTGAGTGATTCTAATTCAGCTCGTATTGCTTCTTTCCATTGAGCCCAATCATGTCTATTTTGACATTCAACCATAGATGTTGGTTCTGGATCATCATCATTATTCATGATGTCATATGCAACATTAAATGAAAATTTCTCATCAAGATTTTTCATTTCATTTCGGTTCCATAATATTTTTGAATATGCATAATTGATTGCAATTTCTGTATTGACATCATCAATCTCCTCTGCAGTAGGAGTACTAATTTGTGGTTCTTCTTGAACACTTTCTTTTACTTCATTATCAGCTGATTTTCTTTTTCGAGGATTTTTATCCTTTGAACCAATTGGTCTTCCACGTTTCTGACGTGGCAAAGATTCATGAGTGACGTTATTGCCAGCTTTTAGAATTTCAATTCGAGCTGGAGTATTTACTGCTGGTATATATGATTTTGTCACCGTTTTTGTATCTGTAAATGCATCAGGCAATTGATTTGCAAGTTCTTGTATATGCATTATCTTTTGAACTTCTGTCTCGCATTCTTTTGTGCGAGGATCAAGATACTTTAATTGAGGTTCACACCATGAAACATCATTTTCTTTATTTTTCATTTCTCCTCCTAATCTAGGGAACAATGTTTCATTAAAATGACAATCAGCAAAACTTGCTGTAAAAACGTCACCTGTCATAGGTACAATATACCTTAATATTGAAGATGTTTCATATCCAACATATATTCCCAACCTCCTTTGAGGACCCATTTTTGTACGTTGTGGTGTCGCAATTGGAACATACACTGCACAACCAAATGTTCTAAGATGGGAAATATTTGGCTCTTGACCAAAAGCAAGTTGTAGGGGAGAATATTTATGACTTGCACTTGGTCTGATGCGAATCAATGCAGCAGCATGTAAAATTGCATGACCCCATATAGATACAGGGAGTTTTGTTCTCATTATCAATGGTCTAGCGATTAACTGTAAACGTTTAATCAATGACTCGGCTAAACCATTTTGTGTATGCACATGAGCAACAGAATGTTCAACAACAATTCCTATAGACATGCAATAGTCATTAAATGCTTGAGATGTAAATTCACCAGCATTATCAAGTCTCACCCTTTTAATGGTGTAATCAGGAAAATGAGCTCTCAATTTAATAATTTGGGCAAGAAATTTTGCAAATGCCACATTACGGCTTGATAACAGACAAACATGAGACCATCTGCTAGATGCGTCTATTAGAACCATGAAATATCTAAATGGTCCACATGGTGGATGAATTGGTCCACATATATCACCTTGAATTCTTTCAAGAAACATTGGTGATTCTTTCTCAACCTTAAGTGGTGAGGGTCTAGTTATCAATTTTCCAAGAGAGCAAGATGTACATGGAACCATTGTATCATGATGGATTTTTCTATCCTTTAGTGGATGTCCATGAGTACATTCAATAATCCTTTTCATCATTGTTGATCCTGGATGGCCTAATCTGTTATGCCATAAACTGAATACACCAGGATCAATATATTTTTCGTTAACTACCATATGTATTTCTGGTACATTTATATGTGTATAATGTAATCCAGAACTAAGTCTTGGCAGTTTTTCAACCACATGACTCTTGTCAGTGATACTTAAATATTTCTCATTTTCTGTTGTCACTGACTGATAATCATACCCGTTAAGGTATATGTCGGAGAAACTCAATAAATTTCTGCTTGACTTGGGAGAAAATAAGGCATCATTTATTAAAAATTTTGTACCATTTGGTAGTATGAAATTTGCCTTTCCTATCCCTTTTATCAAGTTAGCAGGTCCTGATATTGTATGTATAGTTCCTTCCGTTGGTTTTAGATCAATAAAATATTTCTCGGATTTAAGTATAGTGTGTGTAGTTCCACTGTCTGCTATACAGAGATCTCCACCACTTGATTGATGTTGTATTCCAGCAAAATTCATATTGAACTTCATATATAAGAAATAAATAGTGAGTACATTAATATTACACAATATTTTACACGTAAATAGATAGTACTGAAACATTTAGCAAACATAATGACAAAGACAGACGATATTAAATCGTTTATTTTTCGAAAGACACACAACTTAAACATTCAAGAAATCTTCATATAAATCAGATGGTTTCTCAGTGACTGTTGGATCGACGTTATCCACAAAGTTTACTTCCTTTTCTTTATCTTTCAGCGAATCCTGATACATCTTAACAAGATGTTTAGATGTTCGGCAAGTATTAGCCCAGTGGCCCATTCTACCACATCTGTAGCAAGATTCTTCAGAATTTTTAGAAGAATTTTCTTCAACATCTTGTTTAGTGGGCTTGTTTTGTGGTTGATATTTATATTTTCGTGGATTATTATTTCTTTGACCACCACGGCCACGACCACGACCACGTCCTCGCCCATTACCATTACCATAAGGATGGTTTCTACCATAGTTATGGCTTTTGGCATGATGATGGTGATGGTTATTATAACCACGACCTTGCCCGCGTCCTTGTCCCTGTTTATAATTATTTGCAGTATTTGCTTCAGGGATTGCAAGTGTACCAGTAGGACGGGATTGCTGATTTTTCATTAATAGCTCATCATTTTGCTCTGCAACTAAGAGATATGAATTAAGTTCAGGATATGTTTTGAACTTTAGCATTCTCAAATTTCTTTGCACTGTGATGTTTGCAGCATTCATTGTGGAGAAAGTTTTCTCCATCATGTCTGCATCACTTATTTCATGTCCACAGAATTTAAGTTGTGAACATGTATTATACAGAGCTGAGCTATATTCATTTACTTTCTTAAAGTCTTGGAACCTTAATGTTCTCCATTGTTCCATAGCAGCTGGAAGTAAAATTTCTCTTTGATTATTGAATCTGCTTTTGAGACCTTCCCATAAAACATGGGGATCTTCTACAGTCACATAATTATTTTGTAAGCATTCATCAATATGTTGATGAATAAAGCAACATGCCGTTGCTTGTTCTTTTTCAGAACAAGTGTTGTTTTCATTTATGGCTTCAAGAATGCCCATTGATTTAAGATGCATTTTTACTTTTATAACCCATGGCATGTAGTTGTTTCCAGTTGATTCTAAAGGAGTAAATTTAAGCTTTTCCAGATTCGACATTTTCTATTAAAACAAACAACATGATAAATTATAGTCACTTTATATTCATAAGTATATAAACATTAAACATAAATTTAATATAACATAAATGATAAGTAGGTGACAGTGTCGACCATATGTAAGCAATCATTAATAAATGGTATATAACATAAATATAAATATTAGTAAACATAAATGATAATTAGGTGACAGTGTCGGCCATATAAATGTTAGATAATAGAAATATAAATGTTAGTAACATAAATGATAATTAGGCGACAGTGTCGGCCATATAAATGTTAGATAATTGAAATATAAATGTTAGTAACATAAATGATAATTAGACGACAGTGTCGACCATATATTATTCAGGTGGTATAACCGACCATATATCATTTAGGTGGCAGAGCCAACCATAATTAGTATTAAGATTATCGTGCTGATAACGTGTTATAATTCAGTAGGCTTATAACTACCTTTAGTGGTTTGATTCTTGATGTTATAATTCAGTAGGCTTATAACTACCTTTAGTGATTTGATTCTTGATTAAGAATACTAATAATGAAGTGTAAGAACAAAGATGATAATGGAGAGAAAGAAAGAAACACTTTGTAAGTGTGAGAAATGGTGCAAGTTTAATGCTTGCATTCATGGCTATTTATAGCAAAAATATCACAAGTTTAGGTAATACAATAATATTACTTTTGTGTATCAATAATTGACTATCCATTTATATATATATATTTATATATTATAATAGTACACACTTATTTCAATCAAAACAAATTATTTCAAACAAATTAATTAAACCAAAAATATATACTTTTTTTGTGAACACCTATATCGACATCGAATGTTCTCATTTATCATTCACTCACGCATTAAGATGAAACTCTTCACACATCATCGTCGCGTTTGATACTCGGTGTGCTTTTGATTAAACTGAGAGACATAAGGCAAGCGTCGTATCATTCCAACCGAATTCTTGAGAATTTCCTCCTCCCAAGATTCGAACACTCACCTATTATTTCATGGACGTGAGCCCGAGATCAATACAGGAGTTGTACCACTCAGACACGTTGGTTAAAAATATATACTTTTTAAAATGGAAAAAGTATAATTTTAATTTGAGTTTATATGTTATGTTATGACACGCAACTAATTTATATAAATTTATTCAGGTTAAATGTCTTTTTCACAATATTAATTATAATGTGTTTGATAATACGGAATGATTAAGCGCTAAATGGTTTATTATTTAAATAATTCATAAGTTTGAATAAACTAGATTCTAAATGACAAAACATGTTTAATAATTATTTTAAATGAACAATATAAATGATGAAATTACCTTATTAACATTTTATATAAATAAAATAATAATATAATGTTTAATAAATGTTATTGATATAATTCAAATACGATATTACATAAAATTTAGAATTTAGATGCTTAACTATCAGCTCCAGCTATAAAAATTTGATTTTCTAAATAGTGTTATCATACACACCTCTAATGGGCCATGTTGTTTATATGAAATTATACCAATCATCCTTATCTTTTACATCCATCGTTGTTTACTTGCTTGAAAGTGTACGTTGATGCTCTATGACTTACACAAAATGTCCCTCTTATGTAACACACATTTTAAGTAAGTCATTGACTATCGACATACACTTTTATGCAAGTCTGGAACGATCGGTGTAAATTTTAGAATATAATGATGCTTGGTGTAATCATTTAATGAAAATCACATGGACAACCGTCGTGCACTGCAAAATCAATTAAGGGAGATTAGTGTAATTTGTAAGAGATAATGATGGTCAATGTAAATTTATGTAAACCACAAACTACTGCTATAATTTTACTATTTTTTATATCGCAATAACCTTAAAGTCCTTAACTAAACTTTGTAACTTGAGTTCACAGTCACCCAGAACAGGGGCGAAGCTTTTAAGGGTTTAGAAAGGGTAATCTCCGCCCTTAAAATTTGAGCAAGTAGTGAAACGTGACCCTTTGAGTTACAGATGTTTTGATGTTTAAACCCCTTTACCAGTATATATTAGGGTGCCAGTGACAAGTGTCAAAAACAGTCATGAAAAATTACTCGGTTAAGCCTTCTATATCCAAGTATAAGTACTCCCTTATTCGGATAGTATGAACTAGAAAAAATCCTATTCATTCACCTGTTTAACCATATAATAATTATTGTTTCCAAAAATTCCGTCTAAGTTGTTCCACCACTTGAATCATTACAAAGAAAAGCTTAAATGACTTAACTGGATGGCAAGTTACTTCCTACATCGGATATTTACACGAGTGGGTTTAAGGTTCTTTTGCAAAAAATTAACATTTTTTGTGGATAACTATGACGACCCGAAAATTTCCGACTAAATTTAAACTTAATCTTTATATGATTTCGATACGATAAGCAAAGTATGTAATGTTGAGTCTAGTAAATTTTGAAACGATGTTCATATATTCAATTGACCTTCGACCACTCCCGATGATTCACGAACAATTATGTGTAAATAAATTATGTAAATATATATGTATAAACAAATGCTACACATAAGTAATATTATATATATTGTAATTTATAAATATTAGAGATTCAATAAATTATATAATTGATAGATAGGATATAATAAATGGTAATATATTATATTACAAGTTAAAAATTATAATTGTATTATTAATATTATTATCATTATTTTTTTTATAAATGTATCATTATTATTAATGTATATAATATAATATATATATATATATATATATATATATATATATATATATATATATATATATATATATATATATATATATATATATATATGAAATTTTGATAAGTAAAAGTTGCTATATCATTAATATTATTTATATTATCATTAATAAAATTAATAATGACTAATAACATTAGTGGTACTATTAATAATATTAATACTTTTATTATTGTGATCTTCATTAAAATCGGTATTTATTTATATCATTATAGATAATTTATAGATATGAAATTCAATGCATCTAAATTGTTATCTTTACTAATAATATTATTATTCTCATTACTATTATCAGAATTGACATTTAATATAAATATCAGTGTTATCATTATTATGAAGAAAGTACATAAATAGAAAAAAAAATTGATACAATGGTTTTGCTTTAGTGTTATTATTAAACTTATTATTGATATCATTACTACTACTCTTATTAATATTGTTAATAATACTATTATTATTAATATTAGTAATATTATCAATTTTATTATAGTTATTGAAAAATAATATCATCTATTACTAAAATCATTAATAAATATATCATTATTATTTATTTATTAATTTCCAGTAATATAATAATTAATATTATTAATATAATTATTAATTATTAATATTAATTATTTTAATTATATAAAATTAATATAGTACGAATTGGTTAATGGTATCTATCAAGCTTTGTTGAACTTTGTTACTTGCCTCCACCAGTTGAAAATCGAACTCAGTATATAGCCAAAAACCAGTACAAGTTTAATTTTCCATTTTTATCTTTATCTGTTTAATTTTTCTTCCTTTATATTTTTATATTATTTATTCTGTCCTTGTGATAGACCTGTCGACGTAACCAGTAGATTAAAACCGATCAAATTCATTGTTAAGTGATAATATTTCGACACACTTCTGCAATTGAAGAGCAAACATTTTTTTTTATTATTTTCACAGCTCAAAAACTCTGTTGCATAACTTTTTAGCAAAAGCTCGATTTAGCATTAATCTTCAAAATCTAAAAATGCAATTAGATTAGGATTCATCTAGTTAAACTATCTGCAAAGTTTCAACGTCTAATTTTACGATCCGAGTTAGAATTTTCGAGTCAAACTTGATTTCTAAAAAGTCAACCAGAGTGTTCATCGTGAAATTCAAACTCTATACGATGTTTTAGGAGCAATTGAAGATCCAAAAAGTTTTTACGAACGTTTTACTACATATTTCATGTTATAAATTTATGCTAAAACGAACTAAAATTTAAGATTTGATTTTGGGTTCATAGCGTGTCATAAAGGTCTGTCCAGGTATTTTTTTTATATTTAAATCGATTGTTTTAATTAAGCAAATCAATCACTTGTCATTTTGTTTAGTTTATATATTTTAAAAACCATCGAGATTGAGCTGTTATGATTTTGGATTAGTTACAATGGATTTGATTTTATTTATTTGATAAGAACAGCGACGATTTTAAAACAGGCTGCTATGCCTTTTTTTTTCTTTTCAAATGTATTCAAAATAAGTTAATTGTGATTCAAGTTCAAGTCCTAATTTGATATTATGGTTCACGAATATGTTTTTGGGTGAGTTTGATTCGATTACATGTAAAGAAGAAGAAGGACAGTGCGTAAACTAGTTATATATATTTGGTCTGGATTTAAAACAGAAATAGAAAGGACGGAGGAGTGGTCTAGGGTGTTTGCGTGTGAACGAGAGGTCTCGGGTTCGAACCTTGGCAGGGACATTAATTTTTTTTTGGGGCGATTTTATGAGGTAGTTTTTCCTTAAAATTTATTATTATTATTATTATTATTATTATTGTTTTTGTGATTGTTATTATTATTTGTAATTGTTGCCAATTAGGTTAATATAAATAATATGATTAATATTGTTATCATTCTTGTTATTACTAATTAATATCACTATGTACTATTAGTATTATTACTATTATTAATATTGGTACAAGTATTATTATTATTATTATGATCATTATCATTATTATTAATTATTGTTATTATTACAAGTATTATAATTATTAATACCATTATTATTACTAACATACTTATTATTATAATTATAGTTACAAATAAGATTTTTAGCATTATTAATGCTATTACTAATATTAATATTATCAATCAGAGTATAAATTTTATCATTTTACTACTAGTATAAGTGATATTATCATTTTTAGGATTATTATTATTATTATTATTATTATTATTATTATTATTATTATTATTATTATTATTATTATTATCAAAAAATATTATCAAATCTTTATCATAACCATCATTAATAGATAAATTAATATTTTACAGTTATTATTATAAATATCATTATTAATATCATTAATATAATTATTAACAATAATACCTTATTTAGTAATATTAAGTATTATGATTATTATCATTTTATCAATACTAAGATAATCGTAGTATTACTAATATTACTATTTTTAACAAACAAATGAGATACACATATATAAAAAATATATTTAATACATAATAACCTTACTAGCTTTATATACAAAATGAGTATATGAGACGTATAAATATTATTAATATAAAAATGATATTGATAATGCTAAAAACGAACATATATTTCATAGCATTATCCCTAAAGAAAGACAAGCTTTTAGTTGCAATTGTTCTATTTACAAGTGATATTCGTTTAAATAATAAAATGTGAAGACAAAAGACAGATTCGACAAATTGAAGACGCAAACGACCAAAAATCTCAAAAGTACAAAGTACAATCAAAGTGGTTCCAATTATTGATAAGAAACGTCTCAAAATTACAAGAGTACAAGACGCGAAACGCAAAGTGCAAGATATTAAATTATACACAAGGACGTTCGAAAATCCGGAACCGGGACCAAAGTCAACTCTCAACGCTCGACGCAACGGACTAAAAATTACAAGTCAACTATGCACATAAATATAATATAATATTTAAATAATTCTTATAATTATTTATATATTATATTTATTTATTAAAACGTCGACAAGCAAAGAAACAAAAATCATGTGAGCTGTTACCTACCACCATGCGATCGCATGGCCTGGAGGCACAAAAGCCATGCGATCGCATAGCCCTGAAATCCAGGCCTGGTCCTATAAAGTTCGCGAGTTTTGGACGAAAAAAACACATCTTTTTCTTTTTTCTCTCATACGTAAGATATATATATTTATATTTTAATTTTAATTTTAATTTTAAATTCTAATAATAAGGATATGTTAGCGAATGTTGTAAGGGTGTAAGTCGAAATTCTGTCCGTGTAACGCTACGCTATTTTTAATCACTGTAAGTTATGGTTAATGTTATTTTTAAATTAATGTCTCGTAGCTAAGTTATTATTATGCTTATTTAATGCCGAAGTAATCATGATGTTAGACTAAATATTAAAATTGGGTAATTGGGCTTTGTACCATAATTGGGGTTTGGACAAAAGAACGACACTTGTGGAAATTAGACTATGGGCTATTAATGGGTTTTTATATTAACTAAACGATACCTCGTTAATTTAATATATAGACTTACAATTTGACGTATTTATATATAGCCACATACGCTTGACTGGGTACGGTGGGCGGGATATCTATAAATACCAATAATTGTTCATTTTACCGGACACGGAACTGGATTAATAGTTAATAGACTTGTTGAAATAAGGGTGGATTACATTCAAGGGTAATTGATGTAATTGTTAACAAAGTAGTAAAACCTTGGTTTACACGCAGTCGATAACCTGGTGTATTCATTAAACAAAGTATTAAGACCTTGTTACAATTCGAATCCCCAATTAGTTGGAATATTTGACTTCGGGAATAAGAATAATTTGACGAAGACTTTCGCACTTTATATTTATGACTGATGGACTATTATGGACAAATCCGTATGGACATATCGAATAATCCAGGACAAAGGATAATTAACCCATGGGAATAAACTAAAAATCAACAAGTCAACCATCATGATTACGGAAGTTTAAATAAGCATAATTCCTTTATTTCAGATTTAATTTCCTTTATTTTATATTTAATTGCACTTTTAATTATCGCACTTTTATTTATTGTCATTGTATTTAATTGCACTTTTAATTATCGTACTCTTTAATTGTCGTACTTTTTATTTATCGCATTTTTATTTATCGCAATTTCATTATCGTTATTTACTTTACTCTTTAAATTAAGTCTTTTATTTATTTAATATTTTACATTAGGTTTTAACTGCGACTAAAGTTTTAAAATCGACAAACAGGTCATTAAACGGTAAAAATCCCCTTTTATAATAATAATATTACTTATATATATTTTTGTATTTTTACAATTATAAGTTAAAAATATAGCGTTAAGCTTGTTTAAAAGTCTCCCTGTGGAACGAACCGGACTTACTAAAAACTACACTACTCTACGATTAGGTACACTGCCTATAAGTGTTGTAGCAAGGTTTAGGTATATCCATTCTATAAATAAATAAATATCTTGTGTAAAATTGTATCGTATTTAATAGTATTTCCTTGTAAAAATAATACTATTTCCTAGTACACCTCGCACACATCAAGTATTTTTGGCGCCGCTGCCGGGGACATTCTTGCTTAAACGCCGGAAGCGCAACGCTATATACTAAAAAAAAAATTATTAATTTTTAGTTTACTTTTATAAAACTACGCTTTTATAAAAATACGTTTTAAATATATTCAAAAATATAAAAAGAAAAAAAAACAAAATTTATATATTTTTAAGAGTTTGTTAAATATTTAAGTTCTATAAAGTTTCTTTATCTTTATTTTTTAAAAAAAATATATAAGTTTTATTTATAAATATAAAACAGAAAATTAAAACAGAAAAAAAAATAACAATAAAAACACTCGAGGCCCGTACTGTAGCAGCCCAATATCAGGCCCGAAACTCTAGCTCATGCGATCGCATGAGCCCGAAGGCAAAACTTCATGCGATCGCATGAAGCTGTCTGACACGCCACAGTAAACCCTGAAACAACATTAATTACGGAGTATATTATAAACATTTATTATTATAACCCTAATTAGGTTTAGTTATTTAATTATTTAGTATTAGTTGTTATTAATTTGTATTTTAAGTTTAATTAGTTTTAATAAATTATAAAATTAATAGTTTTAATAAATAAATAATATAAAAATAATATTTTTATAAAAATTATACTTTTTACAACTTTAAGTATATTTTTATATTTTGTACCTTTTTATTCGTTTTAGCGTAATATTTGTATTTTTCGCTCGTTTTTAGTTTCAAGTCATAGTTTTTGCCATAGTTATTTTTAATTCTAGATTTTTAGGCTTTGCCGTAAAATCCCTTAAGTGCTTTTTTTTAGACTAAGATTTAAGTGCTTTAGAATTTTGCGACGCCGTTTTTATACTTTAGTACCTTTTTAAGTTATTGTCATTTGGGATATAGAATTTCTTTTAAGCTTTAATATTTTTAGACGCAACTTTTAATTTTTAGTTTTTAGTTCCTTTTTAAGTTTCGACGCGCTACATTCTTATTTTTATTTTTCGACGTTTTTCGACGCGTTTTTTTTCTTTCTTATTTCTCGACATTCTAGTTTTTAGGACATAGAATTTTTCTATTTCTTCTCTCTAAATTTCTTTAAACTTTAACGAAAAATTATTTTAAGTGGTTAAATTGATAGACATCAAAATTTTCTGGTTCGTAGTAATAGCTGGATTTGTACGTGGACCGGGTTATTGGAGCCAAACAGTACTCAATTATATTGAGACCAAACGAATCCTGCCCCTCTGCTGCATCTTTTGGCTATTCGAAACGTGGGCAAAAATCAGAAAAGTCTATTAATTTGATAACTTATATAATTTTTCTTTATTTTTAAAAAACTAATAGGATATTCAGTGAATGCACCGAGCAAAACATTCACCACCTTTTGTACGTTCACCACCTGTAACCAGATCAAGACATCTAGCAAATATTGTCGCCGTTGATTTTTCTTTATAATCGTCATCCAGTCGACCAAGTACTCCAATTCAAATTTCCGATAATCCATTTTTTTAACCCGACCTCACAATTGAGAATCCGGAGAATATTCAGGGACAATTCATAGATCCTGAACCATTAATCTTTCCTCCGGAACCACCAATCATTCAAACAGAGATTGTTGAGGAACCAACCATTAAATCAGAATCCTCTAGTGATTCAGATTCAACAAATTCAATTATGAAAAATCTGGAACCTCTAAGTATGGAAGACCGAATGCGAGCTAAAAGCACTGGCCAAGGTCACGCAATTACTCAACCTGACATTAATGCGCCAGATTATGAAATCAAGGGACAAATCCTACATATGGTAACTAATCAATGTCAATTTAGTGGTGCACCGAAGGAAGATCCAAATGAACATCTTCGTACCTTTAATAGGATCTGCACACTATTTAAAATAAGAGAAGTGGAGGATGAACAAATATATCTCATGTTATTTCCCTGGACTTTAAAGGGAGAAGCCAAAGATTGGTTGGAATCGTTACCTGAAGGAGCGATTGATACATGGGACGTTTTAGTTGAAAAATTTCTCAAACAATTCTTTCCGGCATCTAAAGCCGTGAGACTTCAAGGAGAAATTGTTACGTTCACACAGAAGCCAAATGAAACTCTATATGAGGCTTGGACAAGATTTGGAAAGTTATTAAGAGGATGTCCGCAACATGGTTTAGACACCTGTCAAATAGTACAAATATTCTACCAAGGATGCGACATCACTACAAGAAAAGACATCGATATAGCAGCTGGTGGTTCTATTATGAAGAAAACCGCAACCGATGCTTATAAAATTATTGATAACACTGCTTCCCACTCACATGAGTGGCACCAAGAAAAAGATATCATTAGATCATCTAAAGCAGCTAGAGCCGATTCTAGCCAAGACTTAGATTCCATTTCTGCAAAGATAGATGCTGTCGAGAGACGAATGGAAAAGATGACTAAAGATATCCACTCAATACGAATTAGTTGTAGTGACCCGAACTTTTCCATGTTTATATATATTAATTGAGATTGATATTTACATGATTAAATGTTTCCAACATGTTAAGCAATCAAACTTGTTAAGACTTGATTAATTGAAATATGTTTCATATAGACAATTGACCACCCAAGTTGACCGGTGATTCACGAACGTTAAAACTTGTAAAAACTATATGATGACATATATATGGATATATATATAGTTAACATGATACTATGATAAGTAAACATATCATTAAGTATATTAACAATGAACTACATATGTAAAAACAAGACTACTAACTTAATGATTTTTAAACGAGACATATATGTAACGATAATCGTTGTAAAGACATTTAATGTATATATATCATATTAAGAGATATTCATACATGATAATATCATGATAATATAATAATTTAAAATCTCATTTGATATTATAAACATTGGGTTAACAACATTTAACAAGATCGTTAACCTAAAGGTTTCAAAACAACACTTACATGTAACGACTAACGATGACTTAACGACTCAGTTAAAATGTATATACATGTAGTGTTTTAATATGTATCTATACACTTTTGAAAGACTTCAATACACTTATCAAAATACTTCTACTTAACAAAAATGCTTACAATTACATCCTCGTTCAGTTTCATCAACAATTCTACTCGTATGCACCCGTATTCGTACTCGTACAATACACAGCTTTTAGATGTATGTACTATTGGTATATACACTCCAATGATCAGCTCTTAGCAGCCCATGTGAGTCACCTAACACATGTGGGAACCATCATTTGGCAACTAGCATGAAATATCTCATAAAATTACAAAAATATGAGTAATCATTCATGACTTATTTACATGAAAACAAAATTACATATCCTTTATATCTAATCCATACACCAACGACCAAAAATACCTACAAACACTTTCATTCTTCAATTTTTTTCATCTAATTAATCTCTCTCAAGTTCTATCTTCAAGTTCTAAGTGTTCTTCATATATTCTACAAGTTCTAGTTACATAAAATCAAGAATACTTTCAAGTTTGCTAGCTCACTTCCAATCTTGTAAGGTGATCATCCAACCTCAAGAAATCTTTGTTTCTTACAGTAGGTTATCATTCTAATACAAGGTAATAATCATATTCAAACTTTGGTTCAATTTCTATAACTATAACAATCTTATTTCAAGTGATGATCTTACTTGAACTTGTTTTCGTGTCATGATTCTGCTTCAAGAACTTCGAGCCATCCAAGGATCCATTGAAGCTAGATCCATTTTTCTCTTTTCCAGTAGGTTTATCCAAGGAACTTAAGGTAGTAATGATGTTCATAACATCATTCGATTCATACATATAAAGCTATCTTATTCGAAGGTTTAAACTTGTAATCACTAGAACATAGTTTAGTTAATTCTAAACTTGTTCGCAAATAAAAGTTAATCCTTCTAACTTGACTTTTAAAATAAACTAAACACATTTTCTATATCTATATGATATGCTAACTTAATGATTTAAAACCTGGAAACACGAAAAACACCGTAAAACCGGATTTACGCCGTCGTAGTAACACCGCGGGCTGTTTTGGGTTAGTTAATTAAAAACTATGATAAACTTTGATTTAAAAGTTGTTATTCTGAGAAAATGATTTTTATTATGAACATGAAACTATATCCAAAAATTATGGTTAAACTCAAAGTGGAAGTATGTTTTCTAAAATGGTCATCTAGACGTCGTTCTTTCGACTGAAATGACTACCTTTACAAAAACGACTTGTAACTTATTTTTACGACTATAAACCTATACTTTTTCTGTTTAGATTCATAAAATAGAGTTCAATATGAAACCATAGCAATTTGATTCACTCAAAACGGATTTAAAATGAAGAAGTTATGGGTAAAACAAGATTGGATAATTTTTCTCATTTTAGCTACGTGAAAATTGGTAACAAATCTATTCCAACCATAACTTAATCAACTTGTATTGTATATTATGTAATCTTGAGATACCATAGACACGTATACAATGTTTCGACCTATCATGTCAACACATCTATATATATTTCGGAACAACCATAGACACTCTATATGTGAATGTTGGAGTTAGCTATACAGGGTTGAGGTTGATTCCAAAATATATATAGTTTGAGTTGTGATCAATACTGAGATACGTATACACTGGGTCGTGGATTGATTCAAGATAATATTTATCGATTTATTTCTGTACATCTAACTGTGGACAACTAGTTGTAGGTTACTAACGAGGACAGCTGACTTAATAAACTTAAAACATCAAAATATATTAAAAGTGTTGTAAATATATTTTGAACATACTTTGATATATATGTATATATTGTTATAGGTTCGTGAATCAACCAGTGACCAAGTCTTACTTCCCGACGAAGTAAAAATCTGTGAAAGTGAGTTATAGTCCCACTTTTAAAATCTAATATTTTTGGGATGAGAATACATGCAGGTTTTACAAATGATTTACAAAATAGACACAAGTACGTGAAACTACATTCTATGGTTGAATTATCAAAATCGAATATGCCCCTTTTTATTTAGTCTGGTAATCTAAGAATTAGGGAACAGACACCCTAATTGACGCGAACTCTAAAGATAGATCTATCGGGCCCAACAAGCCCCATCCAAAGTACCGGATGCTTTAGTACTTCGAAATTTATATCATATCCGAAGGGTGTCCCGGAATGATGGGGATATTCTTATATATGCATCTTGTTAATGTCGGTTACCAGGTGTTCACCATATGAATGATTTTTATCTCTATGTATGGGATGTGTATTGAAATATGAAATCTTGTGGTCTATTATTATGATTTGATATATATAGGTTAAACCTATAACTCACCAACATTTTTTTGTTGACGTTTTAAGCATGTTTATTCTCAGGTGATTATTAAGAGCTTCCGCTGTCGCATACTTAAATAAGGACGAGATTTGGAGTCCATGCTTGTATGATATTGTGTAAAAACTGCATTCAAGAAACTTATTTTGTTGTAACATATTTGTATTGTAAACCATTATGTAATGGTCGTGTGTAAACAGGATATTTTAGATTATCATTATTTGATAATCTACGTAAAGATTTTTAAACCTTTATTTATGAAATAAAGGTTATGGTTTGTTTTAAAAATGAATGCAGTCTTTGAAAAACGTCTCATATAGAGGTCAAAACCTCGCAACGAAATCAATTAATATGGAACGTTTTTAATCAATAAGAACGGGACATTTCAGTTGGTATCCGAGCGTTGGTCTTAGAGAACCAGAATTTTGCATTAGTGTGTCTTATCGAGTTTGTTAGGATGCATTAGTGAGTCTGGACTTCGACCGTGTTTACTTGAAAAATGATTGCTTAACAAATTTTGTTGGAAACTATATATTTTTAACATGTGAATATTATGTGATATATTAATCTCTTAACGCGTTTGATATTATGTGATAGATGTCTACCTCTAGAACAAGTCCCATTGACTCACCTAATAATAATGAAGAGTCAAATGTAAATTGGAATGATTCGTGGACTGATTCACAAGTTCCCGAAGAGGAACCGGAAGAAGAGTCGGAACCGGAAGAAGAATCGGAACCGGAAGAAGAATCGGAACCGGATGAAGAAATAGAACCGGTGGGGGAAATAATAAAACGGTTAAGTAAAAGAAAATCCTCAACCAACCGACCAAGGTTAATTATGGTCAATGGTGTTTCCGCCAAGGAAGCAAAATATTGGGAGGATTACCAATTCTCCGATGAATCGGATTCCGACGAGAATTCCGATGATGTTATAGAAATTACCCCAACTGAATTTAAAAAGGCAAAAGAAAATAATAAGGGAAAGGGCATAAAAATAGAGAAATCTAATTCCAACCCCGATGAACTTTATATGTATCGTCAACCCCCGAAGTCCTTAAGTTGTAACAATGACCCGGGAACCTCTAAACCACCAGGTTTTTCTAAACCAATGTGGATTACGACGGCTCGTATTAGGGGAACATCATATATCCCTAGAAACTTGGCAAAACGAACCAAAACCGAAGAAGAAGAAACAAGCGAGTCGGAATAAGATAGTTGTATTCGTGTGGTGTAATATATGTAATATAGTGTGCTTATGCTTTATGATATATGTAAAAATTGCTTGTATTAATAAGTATTTTTTTTTATGAATCTAACTCTTGTCTATTTTACAGTATAAAAACACAAAATGGATAGACAACCCAATATTTTAAGAGACCTACCCGGAGACATGATTGATGAAATCTTGTCTAGAGTCGGTCAGAATTCTTCGGCACAACTATTTAAGGCGAGATCAGTTTGTAAGACATTCGAAGAACGTTCCAAGAATGCCTTGGTTTATAAAAGGCTTTCGTTCGAAAGATGGGGGATATCACATTGGGAAATCCATAAGTTACGATGTGTTTACTTTGACGCATATATTGCGGGGAACCCAAATGCTATTTTACGTAATGGGTTAAGAAATTATTTTGACTCAATATATCCGAATATTGGACTTCGTGATTTAGAAAAAGCGGCTAACATGCAACATAAAGAAGCATGTTATGCTTACGGATTAGTAATGTTCGCTTCTCACCAAAGTGAGAACAAGAACATCGGGCTACAACTATTAAACAAAACGTTCCCACAAGTGACGGAGTCGGTAATTGGGGTAAGAAATGAGGTTTTTAGATTGTTACGGGACTGTTGGACATTACGTAACCCTCGTCCCTTTGACGACGTTACAACACGCTGTCTTATCAACGGCCATAACGGTTATGTTCCACAAGACCAAGGATGGGAAGTAATCCTAGTAAAACCAGAATGCATGACTTGTTTCTGGACGTATGAATTACGTGTCTTTATTGCCTTTGCTGAACGACTTGTGTACTAGCTAGAATTATCTTCACAACCATCTTGTATCAAATTTATTGTGTGCTATATTTCATGCTATATATAAAATAAGCGGTATTGTAAGTTTGTAAAATATTGTGTAAAAGTTTGAACGCGAAATATTATTATAATCAGTTTTTCATATAGAATTGTAGTAGTTGAATTGTATATTAGCTACTAAGTATGAACTTAACGGGTAGGTACTACCCGAATTTAAACTTATAAAACGCTAATATGAAGAAAAAACTTTTATAAATGAGTTCATATTATGCTACGAAATACTATTAACTACTCTTAATATTCTGTATGATTAACTTGTTCCATTTGACTATTTTGAAGGAAATGGCACCGACTACTCGACACACCGTGAATATGAATGAAGAGGAATTCCGTACTTTTCTAGCTTCAAACATAGCCGCAGTACAGGCTGCGCTACATACCAACAATAACCTTGGATCTAGCAGTACAGGAAATCGTGTAGGATGCACCTACAAAGAATTTACTGCCTGCAAACCTTTGGAATTTGATGGAACCGAAGGACCGATCGGATTGAAACGGTGGACCGAGAAGGTCGAATCGGTGTTTGCCATAAGTAAGTGTACTGAAGAGGACAAAGTGAAGTACGCTACGCATACCTTCACAGGTTCTGCGTTAACATGGTGGAATACCTATCTAGAGCAAGTGGGACAAGACGATGCGTACGCACTACCGTGGTCAGCATTCAAGCACTTGATGAACGAGAAGTACCGTCCCAGAACCGAGGTCAATAAGCTCAAGACAGAACTTAGAGGGTTACGAACCCAAGGATTTGATATTACCACGTACGAAAGACGATTCACAGAATTGTGCCTATTGTGTCCGGGAGCATTCGAAGATGAGGAAGAGAAGATCGACGCGTTTGTGAAAGGATTACCGGAAAGAATCCAAGAAGATATAAGTTCACACGAGCCTGCCTCCATACAACAGGCATGTAGAATGGCTCACAAACTAGTGAACCAGATTGAAGAAAGAATTAAAGAACAGACTGCTGAAGAGGCCAATGTGAAGCAAGTCAAAAGAAAGTGGGAGGAAAACGGTGATAAGAATCACCAATACAACAACAACAGCAATTACAACAATAATCGCAACAATTATCCCAACAATCGCAACATCAATCGCAACTACAACAAACGGCCCAACAACAACAACAACAACAACAACAACAACAGCAACTACAACAATCATCCCAACAACAATAATAACCGCAATAACAACAACAATCAGAAGCAGCTATGCCAAAGGTGTGAAAAGTATCACTCGGGGTTCTGTACCAAATTTTGCAACAAGTGTAAAAGAAATGGTCATAGCGCGGCGAAGTGTGAGGTCTACGGACCAGGGGTTAATAGAACGAAAGGAACAAATGGTGTCGGAATGAGTAATGGCAGAGCAAGTAGTGTCGGAGCAAGTTATGCCAATGTAGTTTGTTATAAATGTGGAAAACCGGGCCACATTATTAGAAATTGCCCGAACCAGGAGAACACGAATGGACAAGGCCGCGGAAGAGTTTTCAATATTAATGCGGCAGAGGCACAAGAAGACCCGGAGCTTGTTACGGGTACGTTTCTTATTGACAATAAATCTGCTTACGTTTTATTTGATTCGGGTGCGGATAGAAGCTATATGAGTAGAGATTTTTGTGCTAAATTAAGTTGTCCATTGACGCCTTTGGATAGTAAATTTTTACTCGAATTAGCAAATGGTAAATTAATTTCAGCAGATAATATATGTCGGAATCGAGAAATTAAACTGATTAGCGAAACATTTAAGATTGATTTGATACCAGTAGAGTTAGGGAGTTTTGATGTGATAATCGGTATGGACTAGTTGAAAGAAGTGAAAGCAGAGATCGTTTGTTACAAAAATGCAATTCGCATTATACGAGAAAAAGGAAAACCCTTAATGGTGTACGGAGAAAAGGGCAACACGAAGCTACATCTTATTAGTAATTTGAAGGCACAAAAACTAATAAGAAAAGGTTGCTATGCTGTTCTAGCACACGTCGAGAAAGTACAAACTGAAGAAAAGAGCATCAATGATGTTCCCATTGCAAAAGAATTTCCCGATGTATTTCCGAAAGAATTACCGGGATTACCCCCACATCGATCCGTTGAATTTCAAATAGATCTTGTACCAGGAGCTGCACCAATAGCTCGTGCTCCTTACAGACTCGCACCCAGCGAGATGAAAGAACTGCAAAACCAATTATAAGAACTTTTAGAGCGTGGTTTCATTCGACCAAGCACATCACCGTGGGGAGCTCCTGTTTTGTTTGTCAAGAAGAAAGATGGTACATTCAGGTTGTGTATCGACTACCGAGAGTTGAACAAACTTACCATCAAGAACCGCTACCCACTATCAAGAATCGACGACTTATTTGATCAACTACAAGGCTCGTCTGTTTATTCAAAGATTGACTTACGTTCCGGGTATCATCAAATGCGGGTGAAAGAAGATGATATTCCAAAGACTGCTTTCAGAACACGTTACGGTCATTACGAGTTTATGGTCATGCCATTTGGTTTAACTAATGCACCAGCTGTGTTCATGGACCTTATGAACCGAGTGTGTGGACCATACCTTGACAAGTTTGTCATTGTTTTCATTGATGACATACTTATTTACTCAAAGAATGACCAAGAGCACGGTGAACATTTGAGAAAGGTGTTAGAAGTATTGAGAAAGGAAGAATTGTACGCTAAGTTTTCAAAGTGTGCATTTTGGTTGGAAGAAGTTCAATTCCTCGGTCACATAGTGAACAAAGAAGGTATTAAGGTGGATCCGGCAAAGATAGAAACTGTTGAAAAGTGGGAAACCCCGAAAACTCCGAAACACATACGCCAGTTTTTAGGACTAGCTGGTTACTACAGAAGGTTCATCCAAGACTTTTCCAGAATAGCAAAACCCTTGACTGCATTAACGCATAAAGGGAAGAAATTTGAATGGAATGATGAACAAGAGAAAGCGTTTCAGTTATTGAAGAAAAAGCTAACTACGGCACCTATATTGTCATTGCTTGAAGGGAATGATGATTTTGTGATTTATTGTGACGCATCAAAGCAAGGTCTCGGTTGTGTATTAATGCAACGAACGAAGGTGATTGCTTATGCGTCTAGACAATTGAAGATTCACGAACAAAATTATACGATGCATGATTTGGAATTAGGCGAAGTTGTTTTTGCATTAAAGACTTGGAGGCACTACTTATATGGGGTTAAAAGTATTATATATACCGACCACAAAAGTCTTCAACACATATTTAATCAGAAACAACTGAATATGAGGCAGCGTAGGTGGATTGAATTATTGAATGATTACGACTTTGAGATTCGTTACCACCCGGGGAAGGCAAATGTGGTAGCTGATGCCTTGAGCAGGAAGGACAGAGAACCCATTCGAGTAAAATCTATGAATATAATGATTCATAATAACCTTACTACTCAAATAAAGGAGGCGCAACAAGGAGTTTTAAAAGAGGGAAATTTAAAGGATGAAATACCCAAAGGATCGGAGAAGCATCTTAATATTCGGGAAGACAGAACCCGGTATAGGGCTGAAAGGATCTGGGTACCAAAATTTGGAGATATGAGAGAAATGGTACTTAGAGAAGCTCATAAAACCAGATACTCAATACATCCTGGAACGAGGAAGATGTACAAGGATCTCAAGAAACATTTTTGGTGGCCGGGTATGAAAGCCGATGTTGCTAAATACGTAGGAGAATGTTTGACGTGTTCTAAGGTCAAATCTGAGCATCAGAAACCATCAGGTCTACTTCAACAACCCGAAATCCCGGAATGGAAATGGAAAAACATTACCATGGATTTCATCACTAAATTGCCAAGGACTGCAAGTGGTTTTGATACTATTTGGGTAATAGTTGATCGTCTCACCAAATCAGCACACTTCCTGTAAATAAGAGAAGATGACAAGATGGAGAAGTTAGCACGACTGTATTTGAAGGAAGTCATCTCCAGACATGGAATACCAATCTCTATTATCTCTGATAGGGATGGCAGATTTATTTCAAGATTCTGGCTAACATTACAGCAAGCATTAGGAACTCGTCTAGACATGAGTACTGCCTATCATCCACAAACTGATGGGCAGAGCGAAAGGACGATACAAACGCTTGAAGACATGCTACGAGCATGTGTTATTTATTTCAGAAATAGTTGGGATCGACATCTACCGTTAGCAGAATTTTCCTACAACAACAACTACCATTCAAGCATTGAGATGGCGCCGTTTGAAGCACTTTATGGTAGAAAGTGCAGGTCTCCAATTTGTTGGAGTGAAGTGGGGGATAGACAGATTACGGGTCCGGAGATTATAGAAGAAACTACCGAGAAGATCATCCAAATTCAACAACGGTTGAAAACAGCCCAAAGTCGACAAAAGAGCTACGCTGACATTAAAAGAAAAGATATAGAATTTGAAATTGGAGAGATGGTCATGCTTAAAGTTGCACCTTGGAAAGGCGTTGTTCGATTTGGTAAACGAGGGAAATTAAATCCAAGGTATATTGGACCATTCAAGATTATTGATCGTGTCGGACCAGTAGCTTACCGACTTGAGTTACCTCAACAACTCGCGGCTGTACATAACACTTTCCACGTCTCGAATTTGAAGAAATGTTTTGCTAAAGAAGATCTCACTATTCCGTTAGATGAAATCCAAATCAACGAAAAACTTCAATTCATCGAAGAACCCGTCGAAATAATGGATCGTGAGGTTAAAAGACTTAAGCAAAACAAGATACCAATTGTTAAGGTTTGATGGAATGCTCGTAGAGGACCCGAGTTCACCTGGGAGCGTGAAGATCAGATGAAGAAGAAATACCCGCATCTATTTCCAGAAGATTCGTCAACACCTTCAACAGCTTAA
Source organism: Rutidosis leptorrhynchoides (assembly GCF_046630445.1). Lineage (NCBI taxonomy): Eukaryota > Viridiplantae > Streptophyta > Magnoliopsida > Asterales > Asteraceae > Rutidosis > Rutidosis leptorrhynchoides. Next base: position 599,696,212 of record NC_092336.1, on the reverse strand, counting down.
AATTTCGGGACGAAATTTATTTAACGGGTAGGTACTGTAGTGACCCGAACTTTTCCATGTTTATATATATTAATTGAGATTGATATTTACATGATTAAATGTTTCCAACATGTTAAGCAATCAAACTTGTTAAGACTTGATTAATTGAAATATGTTTCATATAGACAATTGACCACCCAAGTTGACCGGTGATTCACGAACGTTAAAACTTGTAAAAACTATATGATGACATATATATGGATATATATATAGTTAACATGATACTATGATAAGTAAACATATCATTAAGTATATTAACAATGAACTACATATGTAAAAACAAGACTACTAACTTAATGATTTTTAAACGAGACATATATGTAACGATAATCGTTGTAAAGACATTTAATGTATATATATCATATTAAGAGATATTCATACATGATAATATCATGATAATATAATAATTTAAAATCTCATTTGATATTATAAACATTGGGTTAACAACATTTAACAAGATCGTTAACCTAAAGGTTTCAAAACAACACTTACATGTAACGACTAACGATGACTTAACGACTTAGTTAAAATGTATATACATGTAGTGTTTTAATATGTATTTATACACTTTTGAAAGACTTCAATACACTTATCAAAATACTTCTACTTAACAAAAATGCTTACAATTACATCCTCGTTCAGTTTCATCAACAATTCTACTCGTATGCACCCGTATTCGTACTCGTACAATACACAGCTTTTAGATGTATGTACTATTGGTATATACACTCCAATGATCAGCTCTTAGCAGCCCATGTGAGTCACCTAACACATGTGGGAACCATCATTTGGCAACTAGCATGAAATATCTCATAAAATTACAAAAATATGAGTAATCATTCATGACTTATTTACATGAAAACAAAATTACATATCCTTTATATCTAATCCATACACCAACGACCAAAAACACCTACAAACACTTTCATTCTTCAATTTTTTTCATCTAATTGATCTCTCTCAAGTTCTATCTTCAAGTTCTAAGTGTTCTTCATATATTCTACAAGTTCTAGTTACATAAAATTAAGAATACTTTCAAGTTTGCTAGCTCACTTCCAATCTTGTAAGGTGATCATCCAACCTCAAGAAATCTTTGTTTCTTACAGTAGGTTATCATTATAATATAAGGTAATAATCATATTCAAACTTTGGTTCAATTTCTATAACTATAACAATCTTATTTCAAGTGATGATCTTACTTGAACTTGTTTTCGTGTCATGATTCTGCTTCAAGAACTTCGAGCCATCCAAGGATCCATTGAAGCTAGATCCATTTTTCTCTTTTCCAGTAGGTTTATCCAAGGAACTTAAGGTAGTAATGATGTTCATAACATCATTCGATTCATACATATAAAGCTATCTTATTCGAAGGTTTAAACTTGTAATCACTAGAACATAGTTTAGTTAATTCTAAACTTGTTCGCAAACAAAAGTTAATCCTTCTAACTTGACTTTTAAAATAAACTAAACACATGTTCTATATCTATATGATATGCTAACTTAATGATTTAAAACCTGGAAACACGAAAAACACCGTAAAACCGGATTTACGCCGTCGTAGTAACACCGCGGGCTGTTTTGGGTTAGTTAATTAAAAACTATGATAAACTTTGATTTAAAAGTTGTTATTCTGAAAAAATGATTTTTATTATGAACATGAAACTATATCCAAAAATTATGGTTAAACTCAAAGTGGAAGTATGTTTTCTAAAATGGTCATCTAGACGTCGTTCTTTCGACTGAAATGACTACCTTTACAAAAACGACTTGTAACTTATTTTTCCGACTATAAACCTATACTTTTTCTGTTTAGATTCATAAAATAGGGTTCAATATGAAACCATAGCAATTTGATTCACTCAAAACGGATTTAAAATGAAGAAGTTATGGGTAAAACATGATTGGATAATTTTTCTCATTTTAGCTACGTGAAAATTGGTAACAAATCTATTCCAACCATAACTTAATCAACTTGTATTGTATATTATGTAATCTTGAGATACCATAGACACGTATACAATGTTTCGACCTATCATGTCGACACATCTATATATATTTCGGAACAACCATAGACACTCTATATGTGAATGTTGGAGTTAGCTATACAGGGTTGAGGTTGATTCCAAAATATATATAGTTTGAGTTGTGATCAATACTGAGATACGTATACACCGGGTCGTGGATTGATTCAAGATAATATTTATCGATTTATTTCTGTACATCTAACTGTGGACAACTAGTTGTAGGTTACTAACGAGGACAGCTGACTTAATAAACTTAAAACATCAAAATATATTAAAAGTGTTGTAAATATATTTTGAACATACTTTAATATATATGTATATATTGTTATAGGTTCGTGAATCAACCAGTGACCAAGTCTTACTTCCCGACGAAGTAAAAATCTGTGAAAGTGAGTTATAGTCCCACTTTTAAAATCTAATATTTTTGGGATGAGAATACATGCAGGTTTTATAAATGATTTACAAAATAGACACAAGTACGTGAAACTACATTCTATGGTTGAATTATCAAAATCGAATATGCCCCTTTTTATTTAGTCTGGTAATCTAAGAATTAGGGAACAGACACCCTAATTGACGCGAACTCTAAAGATAGATCTATCGGACCCAACAAGCCCCATCCAAAGTACCGGATGCTTTAGTACTTCGAAATTTATATCATATCCGAAGGGTGTCCCGGAATGATGGGGATATTCTTATATATGCATCTTGTTAATGTCGGTTACCAGGTGTTCACCATATGAATGATTTTTATCTCTATATATGGGATGTGTATTGAAATATGAAATCTTGTGGTCTATTATTATGATTTGATATATATAGGTTAAACCTATAACTCACCAACATTTTTTTGTTGACGTTTTAAGCATGTTTATTCTCAGGTGATTATTAAGAGCTTCCGCTGTCGCATACTTAAATAAGGACGAGATTTGGAGTCCATGCTTGTATGATATTGTGTAAAAACTGCATTCAAGAAACTTATTTTGTTGTAACATATTTGTATTGTAAACCATTATGTAATGGTCGTGTGTAAACAGGATATTTTAGATTATCATTATTTGATAATCTACGTAAAGCTTTTTAAACCTTTATTTATGAAATAAAGGTTATGGTTTGTTTTAAAAATGAATGCAGTCTTTGAAAAACGTCTCATATAGAGGTCAAAACCTCGCAACGAAATCAATTAATATGGAACGTTTTTAATCAATAAGAACGGGACATTTCATTAGTTATGAGCAGTGTGGAGGACCACATTTGACAAAAGATTGTCTCAGTATTGAACTAACAATGGAACAAATAGAGAATGTTTCATACATAAACCAAAGGCCTGGAAATAATTATCAGAATAATTATCAACCGCCAAGACCGATCTACAATCAAAATCAGAATTATAACCGAAATGTTCCATACAATAACCAACAAGGTCCAAGTAATCAACAAGTATCCAATAATACTTACAACCAGCAAAGACCTAATTTTCAAAACAAACCACCATAAACCGATGATAAAAAGCCAAATTTAGAAGATATGATGTCGAAGCTAGTTGATTCTCAAACATAATTTTTCACATCTCAGAAACAAACCAATGAACAAAATGCTCAAGCATTTAGAAATCAACAAGCTTTTATTCAAAATCTAGAACAAGAAGTAAGCAACCTAGCAAGGTTAATAGGTGAAAGAAAATCGGGAAGTCTACCAAGTGATACAAATGCTAACCCCCGGAATGAAACAGCTAAAGCCATTACCACAAGAAGTGGTATTACACTTAAACCACCTGAAATACCTGTAATTTCTGATGAAGCTATTCCTACTCTACAAGAACCACAATCTGAACAAGATAAGGAAAAAGAACCGGTAGTTGAAAAGGTTAATAAAGATAACACAGTTAAGGCTAAACCTTATGTTAAACCATACCAACCACCACTTCCTTACCCAAGTAAAATGAGAAAAGAGAGACTTCAAGCCGAGCAATCCAAATTCTTGGATATGTTTAAACAGATTAATGTAAATCTTCCTTTCATTGATGTGATTTCAGGAATGCCTAGATACGTTAAATTCTTGAAAGATCTAATCACAAATAGAAAGAAAATGGAAGAACTCTCGGCTGTTACTATGAATGCTAATTATTCAGCAGTGCTGTTGAATAAGATTCCAGAAAAATTATCAGATCCAGGAAGTTTCACAATTCCATGTTTTCTGGGTAGTCTTAGTTCAATAGAAGCATTGGCAGATTTAGGTGCTATTATAAATTTAATGCCGTATTCACTATACGCTAAACTAGACCTTGGAGAATTGAAACCAACACGAATAAGCATACAACTAGCCGATCGATCAGTAAAATATCCTAGAGGGATAATGGAGAATATGCTAGTTAAAGTTGTAACTTTAGTATTTCCAGTAGATTTTGTTATTCTGGACATGGAAGAAGATTCTCGAGTACCTCTCATATTAGGAAGACCATTCTTAAACCAAAGCAATAATAGACGTGTTTGGTAAGAAACTGACCCTAAGTATAGAGGACGAGAGTGTTACCTTTTCAGTTGATAGAGCCATGCAACAACCGCAATCTACAGATGATACATGTTATTATATTCAAACTATAGAATCACATGCAGAATTGTTAGAAGAATTTCCAGAATTACAAGGAACATGAGAATGTTCTTTAGGAGAAGGAACTGAACCAATTGATAAAACTGAAATGATAGCTACACTTATGGCTAATGGATATAAACCAACAACAGAAGAAATTCAAATGCTAAAAGAGGAAGACAAATATCGATATAAATCATCGATAGAAGAACCACCGATATTAGAGTTAAAGTCACTTCCAAACCATTTGGAATACGCTTATTTACATGGTGAATCTGAATTACCTGTAATAATATCATCTTCTCTTACTGAAAATGAAAAATCTCAACTCATTTCTGTGTTAAAAGCTCATAAACCAGCTATTGCATGGAAGATTCATGATATTAAAGGAATAAGTCCTTCGTATTGCACACATAAAATCCTTATGGAAGAAGGTCATAAAACGTATGTGCAACGCCAACGAAGACTAAATCCTAATATGCAAGATGTTGTTAAGAAAGAAATTATTAAACTACTTGATGCATGTTTAATTTATCCAATCTCTGATAGTCCATGGGTAAGCTCAGTTCAATGCGTACCTAAGAAGGGTGGCATGACTGTCATCACAAATGAGAAAAATGAGCTTATTCCTATTAGGACTGTAACAGGATGGCGTGTTTGTATTGATTATAGAAAATTAAATGACGCCACCAGAAAAGATCACTTTCCCTTACCTTTCATTGATCAAATGTTGGAAAGATTAGCCGGAAATAGTTACTATTGTTTTCTTGATGGTTTTTCCGGATATTTTCAAATTCCAATAGCACCCGAGGATCAAGAGAAAACCACATTCACGTGCCCTTATGGTACTTTTGCTTACACACGCATGCCATTTGGACTTTGCAACGCCCCTGCAACCTTTCAAAGGTGCATGATGGCGATTTTTCACGACATGATATAAGAATGCATGGAAGTTTTCATGGATGACTTTTCAATCTTCGGTGATACATTTGAATCATGTCTAGTTAATCTTGAACGAATGCTTATTAGATGTGAACAATCAAATCTAGTTTTTAATTGGGAGAAATGCCATTTCATGGTTAAAGAAGGCATCGTTATTGGTCATAAAATTTCAAAGGAAGGAATTGAAGTGGATAGAGCTAAAGTAGATGTAATTACTAAACTTCCGCATCCCACCAATGTTAGAGGAATTAGGAGTTTTCTAGGGCATGCCGGTTTTTACCGACGTTTCATAAAAGATTTTTCTAAAATTGCCACTCCTATGAATAAACTCCTAGAAAAGGATGCTCCATTCATCTTTTCAGATGAATGCATCAAATCTTTTAATATTCTTAAAGAAAAACTCACTAATGCTCCGATTATGATAACTCCAAATTGGAATCTACCGTTTGAACTTATGTGCGATGCAAGTGATTTTGCAATGGGAGCCGTTTGAGGACAAAGGATTGAAAAACGATTTCAACCTATTTATTATGATAGTAAGACATTACAAAGAGCACAAACGAATTATACAACTACTGAAAAAGAACTCCTTGCTATTGTCTTTGCTTTTGACAAATTTCGTTCATATCTCGTTCTAGCTAAAACGGTGGTCTATACCGACCATTCTGCTCTTAGATACCTATTTTCAAAACAAGATGCCAAGCCACGATTAATCCGTTGGATCTTACTCTTACAAGAGTTCGATATTGAAATCCGAGATAAAAAGGGAGCAGAAAATCTCGCCGCTGATCATCTTTCTCGTCTAGAAAATCCCGAATTTGAAGTTCTAAATGAATCGGCCATACAAGACAACTTTCCTGATGAATATCTATTGAAGATAGATTATAATGATATTCCATGGTTTGCAGACTATGCAAACTACTTAGTATGTGGATTCCTTGAAAAAGGGTTGTCGTACCAAAAATGAAAGAAATTCTTTAGTGATATAAAACACTATTTCTGGGAAGATCCACATTTGTTTAAAAGTTGTCCCGATGGAATAATACGCCGATGTGTATTCGAAGATGAAGCTAGTCAAATCTTAAACCATTGTCACACAGGACCAACAGGAGGGCATTATGGGCCTCAACTTACAGCAAGAAAAGTTTACGATGCTGGATTCTATTGGCCTACAATTTTCAAAGACGCACACCTTCTTTGCAAATCCTGTGATGCTTGTTAAAGGGCCAGAAAAATAAGTCAACGTGATGAAATGCCACAAAATGTCATTCAAGTATGCGAAGTATTTGACATTTGGGGTATTGACTTTATGGGTCCATTTCCAAAATCGCATAATAATCTTTACATTCTTGTTGCCATTGATTATGTATCTAAATGGGCGGAAGCACAAGCTCTCCCGACTAACGATGCACGAGTTGTAGTCAACTTTTTAAAACGTCTTTTTGCTAGGTTTGGAACACCGAAAGCTTTAATAAGTGATCGGGGTACTCATTTTTGTAACAATCAACTTGAGAAAGTTCTCAAAAGATATGGAGTAACTCATAAAATCTCCACTGCTTATCATCCACAAACAAGTGGACAAGTTGAAAATACCAACCGAGCTTTAAAACATATTCTAGAGAAAACCGTAGGATCAAATCCGAAGGAATGGTCCATTAAATTGGAGGATGCACTCTGGGCTTTTAGAACAGCCTACAAAACTCCAATTGGAACCACACCTTTTAAACTCGTTTACGGAAAAGCATGTCATCTTCCAGTAGAAATTGAACACAAAGCATTTTGGGCTTTGAAGACATGTAATCTTGATTTACATGAAGCCGGACGTCTACGATTAAGTCAACTAAACGAATTAAAAGAATTAAGACATGAAGCATACGAAAATTCGTTAATCTATAAGGAAAGAACGAAGAAATGGCATGATAAAAGAATCAGAAGTTCAAAAGAATTCAAAGAAGGAGACAGAGTTCTTCTTTTCAATTCACGATTCAAGCTATTTCCTGGAAAATTGAAATCAAGATGGTCTGGACCATTTATAGTCAAAAGAGTTTTTCCATACGGAACAGTAGAGTTAATAAATTCAAATGAGATTGAATTTAAAGTTAATGGTCACAGAGTTAAACATTACATACATGGTCCGATGGAAGTTGACAATGAAGTCAATCATAATTTCACCACCCAAGAAAACCTTCAAAATAAAAACATAAATATGTTATCAACAACATATGAAAAATCAAAATTGGAAAATAGGGAGGATTCAAATTGGAGTGATAAAGAAGAATCCTTATACAAACCTCCCATTCCAAGAAACGAAGAAAAATGTGAACAAGAAGTTCAAATAGAAGTGAAAGAACCAAGAAAAGAACATCCGAAAAAGGTTTACAAACCAACTCGACCTACTAAAGCAGGAGACCCGGGTGAATTTATCATTTCTTGCTTGCTTAATGATGGTGCAGTATATAATGGACTCGCAGATTTAGGAGCAAGTGCAAATATTATGCCTCTTTTCTTATACAAAAGATTAAGTATGGGTAAATTAAAACCAACCAAAATAGGTGTTCAATCATTTGACCTAACTATTAAACACCCGGTTAGAATAGCAAATAATTTACTTGTTAACGTGGGAAGTTTGACCTTTGTTGCAAACTTCATAGTGATTAATATGGAGGAAAACCTTGATATTCCTCTAATTTTAGGTCGCCCATTTTTAGCAACCACCGAGGCATTCATTAAAGTAAGAGAAGGTAGAATGACACTTAGGGATGGTGATAAATCAATCACCTTTGTGAATCGAAAGTTTAGATCTCCACCAACCAAAACTGTTAGACCAATAAAAACGCATAAGTATGGGAAGATGAAGAAACACTTAATGATGATCCGATCACAAAGAACCCTGTTGATGATAAGAAATTAGATGAACCCGTTTTTAACAGTTCAACGAAGAAACTTTATAAACGGATTCACGATGCTAAGATTAAGGGAAACTTTAAGTTATGTAACCGATTAATATCCAATTTATCGCCAAAAGAAAAGGCGATGTTAGTTGAATTTGTGAAAGTTACGGAGGAAATCAACAAATGGATTGAAGTAAAAGTCAGAGATATACAAGTTGTTGATGATCCAATTGAAAATAACGTTAATCACAATTTCAACTAAGTGTGAGGAGAATCGAATCTTTTTAGGGTAATATGTATTTCTGTTAGAGTTAGATTTTCTGTTTTCGTGTAGTTCTCAAAAATGGAACCCGAATAGTCTTTCCCTAGCAGACCCTAAAGAACTAGTCTTCTCCCCCCATTCTGAATTTTTATTTTTTTAGGTTTTACGAGATGAAGACTTCCTGTGAATTAAACCATGGTCTAATGTGTAGTGACCCGAACTTTTCCATGTTTATATATATTAATTGAGATTAATATTTACATGATTAAATGTTTCCAACATGTTAAGCAATCAAACTTGTTAAGACTTGATTAATTGAAATATGTTTCATATAGACAATTGACCACCCAAGTTGACCGGTGATTCACGAACGTTAAAACTTGTAAAAACTATATGATGACATATATATGGATATATATATAGTTAACATGATACTATGATAAGTAAACATATCATTAAGTATATTAACAATGAACTACATATGTAAAAACAAGACTACTAACTTAATGATTTTTAAACGAGACATATATGTAACGATTATCGTTGTAAAGACATTTAATGTATATATATCATATTAAGAGATATTCATACATGATAATATCATGATAATATAATAATTTAAAATCTCATTTGATATTATAAACATTGGGTTAACAACATTTAACAAGATCGTTAACCTAAAGGTTTCAAAACAACACTTACATGTAACGACTAACGATGACTTAACGACTCAGTTAAAATGTATATACATGTAGTGTTTTAATATGTATTTATACACTTTTGAAAGACTTCAATACACTTATCAAAATACTTTTACTTAACAAAAATTCTTACAATTACATCCTCGTTCAGTTTCATCAACAATTCTACTCGTATGCACCAGTATTCGTACTCGTACAATACACAGCTTTTAGATGTATGTACTATTGGTATATACACTCCAATGATCAGCTCTTAGCAGCCCATGTGAGTCACCTAACACATGTGGGAACCATCATTTGGCAACTAGCATGAAATATCTCATAAAATTACAAAAATATGAGTAATCATTCATGACTTATTTACATGAAAACAAAATTACATATCCTTTATATCTAATCCATACACCAACGACCAAAAACACCTACAAACACTTTCATTCTTCAATTTTCTTCATCTAATTGATCTCTCTCAAGTTCTATCTTCAAGTTCTAAGTGTTCTTCATAAATTCCAAAAGTTCTAGTTTCATAAAATCAAGAATACTTTCAAGTTTGCTAGCTCACTTCCAATCTTGTAAGGTGATCATCCAACCTCAAGAAATCTTTGTTTCTTACAGTAGGTTATCATTCTAATACAAGGTAATAATCATATTCAAACTTTGGTTCAATTTCTATAACTATAACAATCTTATTTCAAGTGATGATCTTACTTGAACTTGTTTTCGTGTCATGATTCTGCTTCAAGAACTTCGAGCCATCCAAGGATCCATTGAAGCTAGATCTATTTTTCTCTTTTCCAGTAGGTTTATCCAAGTAACTTAAGGTAGTAATGATGTTCATAACATCATTCGATTCATACATATAAAGCTATCTTATTCGAAGGTTTAAACTTGTAATCACTAGAACATAGTTTAGTTAATTCTAAACTTGTTCGCAAACAAAAGTTAATCCTTCTAACTTGACTTTTAAAATCAACTAAGCACATGTTCTATATCTATATGATATGCTAACTTAATGATTTAAAACCTGGAAACACGAAAAACACCGTAAAACCGGATTTACGCCGTCGTAGTAACACCGCGGGCTGTTTTGGGTTAGTTAATTAAAAACTATGATAAACTTTGATTTTAAAGTTGTTATTCTGAGAAAATGATTTTTATTATGAACATGAAACTATATCCAAAAATTATGATTAAACTCAAAGTGGAAGTATGTTTTCTAAAATGGTCATCTAGACGTCGTTCTTTCGACTGAAATGACTACCTTTACAAAAATGACTTGTAACTTATTTTTCCGACTATAAACCTATACTTTTCTGTTTAGATTCATAAAATAGAGTTCAATATGAAACCATAGCAATTTGATTCACTCAAAACGGATTTAAAATGAAGAAGTTATGGGTAAAACAAGATTGGATAATTTTTCTCATTTTAGCTACGTGAAAATTGGTAACAAATCTATTCCAACCATAACTTAATCAACTTGTATTGTATATTATGTAATCTTGAGATACCATAGACACGTATACAATGTTTCGACCTATCATGTCGACACATCTATATATATTTCGGAACAACCATAGACACTCTATATGTGAATGTTGGAGTTAGCTATACAGGGTTGAGGTTGATTCCAAAATATATATAGTTTGAGTTGTGATCAATACTGAGATACGTATACACTGGGTCGTGGATTGATTCAAGATAATATTTATCGATTTATTTCTGCACATCTAACTGTGGACAACTAGTTGTAGGTTACTAACGAGGACAGCTGACTTAATAAACTTAAAACATCAAAATATATTAAAAGTGTTGTAAATATATTTTGAACATACTTTGATATATATGTAATATTGTTATAGGTTCGTGAATCAACCAGTGGCCAAGTCTTACTTCCCGACGAAGTAAAAATCTGTGAAAGTGAGTTATAGTCCCACTTTTAAAATCTAATATTTTTGGGATGAGAATACATGCAGGTTTTATAAATGATTTACAAAATAGACACAAGTACATGAAACTACATTCTATGGTTGAATTATCGAAATCGAATATGCCCCTTTTTATTAAGTCTGGTAATCTAAGAATTAGGGAACAGACACCCTAATTGACGCGAATCCTAAAGATAGATCTATTGGGCCTAACAAACCCCATCCAAAGTACCGGATGCTTTAGTACTTCGAAATTTATATCATATCCGAAGGGTGTCCCGGAATGATGGGGATATTTTTATATATGCATCTTGTTAATGTCGGTTACCAGGTGTTCACCATATGAATGATTTTTATCTCTATGTATGGGATGTGTATTGAAATATGAACTCTTGTGGTCTATTATTATGATTTGATATATATAGGTTAAACCTATAACTCACCAACATTTTTGTTGACGTTTTAAGCATGTTTATTCTCAGGTGATTATTAAGAGCTTCCGCTGTCGCATACTTAAATAAGGACGAGATTTGGAGTCCATGCTGTAGTGACCCGAACTTTTCCATGTTTATATATATTAATTGAGATTGATATTTACATGATTAAATGTTTCCAACATGTTAAGCAATCAAACTTGTTAAGACTTGATTAATTGAAATAGGTTTCATATAGACAATTGACCACCCAAGTTGACCGGTGATTCACGAACGTTAAAACTTGTAAAAACTATATGATGACATATATATGGTTATATATATAGTTAACATTATATTATGATAATTAAACATATCATTAAGTATATTAACAATGAACTACATATGTAAAAACAAGACTACTAACTTAATGATTTTGAAACGAAACATATATGTAACGATCATCGTTGTAACGACATTTAATGTATATATATCATATTAAGAGATATTCGTACATCATAATATCATGATAATATAATAATTTAAAATCTCTTTTGATATTATAAACATTGGGTTAACAACATTTAACAAGATCGTTAACCTAAAGGTTTCAAAACAACATTTACATGTAACGACTAACGATGACTTAACGACTCAGTTAAAATGTATACACATGTAGTGTTTTAATATGTATTTATACACTTTTGAAAGACTTCAATACACTTATCAAAATACTTCTACTTAACAAAAATGCTTACAATTACATCCTCGTTCAGTTTCATCAACAATTCTACTCGTATGCACCCGTATTCGTACTCGTACAATACACAGCTTTTAGATGTATGTACTATTGGTATATACACTCCAATGATCAGCTCTTAGCAGCCCATGTGAGTCACCTAACACATGTGGGAACCATCATTTGGCAACTAGCATGAAATATCTCATAAAATTACAAAAATATGAGTAATCATTCATGACTTATTTACATGAAAACAAAATTACATATCCTTTATATCTAATCCATACACCAACGACCAAAAACACCTACAAACACTTTCATTCTTCAATTTTCTTCATCTAATTGATCTCTCTCAAGTTCTATCTTCAAGTTCTAAGTGTTCTTCATAAATTCCAAAAGTTCTAGTTTCATAAAATCAAGAATACTTTCAAGTTTGTTAGCTCACTTCCAATCTTGTAAGGTGATCATCCAACCTCAAGAAATCTTTGTTTCTTACAGTAGGTTATCATTCTAATACAAGGTAATAATCATATTCAAACTTTGGTTCAATTTCTATAACTATAACAATCTTATTTCAAGTGATGATCTTACTTGAACTTGTTTTCGTGTCATGATTCTGCTTCAAGAACTTCGAGCCATCCAAGGATTCGTTGAAGCTAGATCCATTTTTCTATTTTCCAGTAGGTTTATTCAAGTAAATTAAGGTAGTAATGATGTTCATAACATCATTCGATTCATACATATAAAGCTATCTTATTCGAAGGTTTAAACTTGTAATCACTAGAACATAGTTTAGTTAATTCTAAACTTGTTCGCAAACAAAAGTTAATCCTTCTAACTTGACTTTTAAAATCAACTAAACACATGTTCTATATCTATATGATATGCTAACTTAATGATTTAAAACCTGGAAACAAGAAAAACACCGTAAAACCGGATTTACGCCGTCGTAGTAACACTGCGGGCTGTTTTGGGTTAGTTAATTAAAAACTATGATAAACTTTGATTTAAAAGTTGTTATTCTGAGAAAATGATTTTTATTATGAACATGAAATTATATCCAAAAATTATGGTTAAACTCAAAGTGGAAGTATGTTTTCTAAAATGGTCATCTAGACGGCGTTCTTTCGACTGAAATGACTACCTTTACAAAAATGACTTGTAACTTATTTTTCCGACTATAAACCTATAATTTTTCTGTTTAGATTCATAAAATAGAGTTCAATATGAAACCATAGCAATTTGATTCACTCAAAACGGATTTAAAATGAAGAAGTTATGGGTAAAACAAGATTGGATAATTTTTCTCATTTTAGCTACGTGAAAATTGGTAACAAATCTATTCCAACCATAACTTAATCAACTTATATTGTATATTATGTAATCTTGAGATACCATAGACACGTATACAATGTTTCGACCTATCATGTCGACACATCTATATATATTTCGGAACAACCATAGACACTCTATATGTGAATGTTGGAGTTAGCTATACAGGGTTGAGGTTGATTCCAAAATATATATAGTTTGAGTTGTGATCAATACTGAGATACGTATACACTGGGTCGTGGATTGATTCAAGATAATATTTATTGATTTATTTCTGTACATCTAACTGTGGACAACTAGTTGTAGGTTACTAACGAGGACAGCTGACTTAATAAACTTAAAACATCAAAATATATTAAAAGTGTTGTAAATATATTTTGAACATACTTTGATATATATGTATATATTGTTATAGGTTCGTGAATCAACCAGTGGCCAAGTCTTACTTCCCGACGAAGTAAAAATCTGTGAATGTGAGTTATAGTCCCACTTTTAAAATCTAATATTTTTGGGATGAGAATACATGCAGGTTTTATAAATGATTTACAAAATAGACACAAGTACGTGAAACTACATTCTATGGTTGAATTATCGAAATCGAATATGCCCCTTTTTATTAAGTCTGGTAATCTAAGAATTAGGGAACAGAAACCCTAATTGACGCGAATCCTAAAGATAGATCTATTGGGCCTAACAAACCCCATCCAAAGTACCGGATGCTTTAGTACTTCGAAATTTATATCATATCCGAAGGGTGTCCCGGAATGATGGGGATATTCTTATATATGCATCTTGTTATTGTCGGTTACCAGGTGTTCACCATATGAATGATTTTTATCTCTATGTATGGGATGTGTATTGAAATATGAAATCTTGTGGTCTATTGTTATGATTTGATATATATAGGTTAAACCTATAACTCACCAAAATTTTTGTTGACGTTTAAAGCATGTTTATTCTCAGGTGAATACTAAGAGCTTCCGCTGTTGCATACTAAAATAAGGACAAGATTTGGAGTCCATGTTTGTATGATATTGTGTAAAAACTGCATTCAAGAAACTGATTTCGATGTAACATATTTGTATTGTAAACTATTATGTAATGGTCGTGTGTAAACAGGATATTTTAGATTATCATTATTTGATAATCTACGTAAAGCTTTTTATACCTTTATTTATGAAATAAAGGTTATGGTTTGTTTTAAAAATGAATGCAGTCTTTGAAAAACGTCTCATATAGAAGTCAAAACCTCGCAACGAAATCAATTAATATGGAACGTTTTTAATCAATAAGAACGGGACATTTCAGTTGGTATCCGAGCGTTGGTCTTAGAGAACCAGAAAATTTGCATTAGTGTGTCTTATCGAGTTTGTTAGGATGCATTAGTGAGTCTGGACTTCGACCGTGTTTTGTTAAAAATGATTGCTTAACATTTTTGTTGGAAACTATATATTTTTAACATATGAATATTATGTGATATATTAATCTCTTAACGTGTTTGATATTATGTGATAGATGTCTACCTCTAGAACAAGTCCCATTGACTCACCTAATAATAATGAAGAGTCAAATGTAAATTGGAATGATTCGTGGACTGATTCACAAGTTCCCGAAGAGGAACCGGAAGAAGAGTCGGAACCGGAAGAAGAATCAGGACCGGAAGAAGAATCGGAACCGGAAGAAGAAATAGAACCGGTGGGGGAAATAATAAAATGGTTAAGTAAAAGAGAATCCTCAACCAACCGACCAAGGTTAATTATGGTCAATGGTGTTTCCACCAAGGAAGCAAAATATTGGAAGGATTACCAATTCTCCGATGAATCGGATTCCGACGAGAATTCCGATGATGTTATAGAAATTACCCCAACTGAATTTAAAAAGGCAAAAGAAAATAATAAGGGAAAGGGCATAAAAATAGAGAAATCTAATTCCAACCCCGATGAACTTTATATGTATCGTCAACCCCCGAAGTCCTTAAGTTGTAACAATGACCCGGGAACCTCTAAACCACCAGGTTTTTCTAAACCAATGTGGACAACGACGGCTCGTATTAGGGGAACATCATATATCCCTAGAAACTTAGCAAAACGAACCAAAACCGAACAAGAAGAAACGAGCGAGTCGGAATAAGATAGTTATATTCGTGTGGTGTAATATATGTAATATAGTGTGCTTATGCTTTATGATATATGTAAAAATTGCTTGTATTAATAAGTATTTTTTTTATGAATCTAACTCTTGTCTATTTTACAGTATAAAAACACAAAATGGATAGACAACCCAATATTTTAAGAGACCTACCCGGAGACATGATTGATGAAATCTTGTCTAGAGTCGGTCAGAATTCCTCGGCACAACTATTTAAGGCGAGATCAGTTTGTAAGACATTCGAAGAACGTTCCAAGAATGCCTTGGTTTATAAAAGGCTTTCGTTCGGAAGATGGGGGATATCACATTGGGAAATCCATAAGTTACGATGTGTTTACTTTGACGCATATATTGCGGGGAACCCAAATGCTATTTTACGCAACGGGTTAAGAAATTATTTTGACTCAGTATATCCGAATATAGGACTTCGTGATTTAGAAAAAGCGGCTAACATGCAACATAAAGAAGCATGTTATGCTTACGGGTTAGTAATGTTCACTTCTCACCAAAGTGAGAACAAGAACATCGGGCTACAACTATTAAACAAAACGTTCCCACAAGTAACGGAGTTGGTAATTGGGATAAGAAATGAGGTTTTTAGGTTATTACGAGACTGTTGGTCATTACGTAACCCTCGTACCTTTGACGACGTTACAACACGCTGTCTTATTAACGGCCATAACGGTTATGTTCCACAAGACCAAGGATGGGAAGTAGTCCTAGTAAAACCAGAATGCATGACTTGTTTCTGGACGTATGAATTACGTGTCTTTATTGCCTTTGTTGAACGACTTGTGTACTAGCTAGAATTATCTTCACAACTATCTTGTATCAAAGTTATTGTGTGCTATATTTCATGCTTTATGTAAAATAAGCGGTATTGTAAGTTTGTAAAATATTGTATAAAAGTTTGAACGCGAAATATTATTATAATCAGTTTTTCATATAGAATTGTAGTAGTTGAATTGTATATTAGCTACTAAGTATGAACTTAACGGGTAGGTACTACCCGAATTTAAACTTATAAAACGCTAATATGAAGAAAAAGCTTTTATAAATGAGTTCATATTATGCTACGAAATACTATTAACTACTCTTAATATTCTGTATGATTAACTTGTTCCATTTGACTATTTTGAAGGAAATGGCACCGACTACTCGACACACCGTGAATATGAATGAAGAGGAATTCCGTACTTTTCTAGCTTCAAACATAGCCGCAGTACAGGCTGCGCTACATACCAACAGTAACCTTGGATCTAGCAGTACAGGAAATCGTGTAGGATGCACCTACAAAGAATTCACTGCCTGCAAACCTTTGGAATTTGATGGAACCGAAGGACCGATCGGATTAAAACGGTGGACCGAGAAGGTCGAATCGGTGTTTGCCATAAGTAAGTGTACTGAAGAGGACAAAGTGAAGTACGCTACGCATACCTTCACAGGTTCTGCGTTAACATGGTGGAATACCTATCTAGAACAAGTGGGACAAGACGATGCGTACGCACTACCGTGGTCAGCATTCAAGCACTTGATGAACGAGAAGTACCGTCCCAGAACCGAGGTCAATAAGCTCAAGACAGAACTTAGAGGGTTACGAACCCAAGGATTTGATATTACCACGTATGAAAGACGATTCACAGAATTGTGCCTATTGTGTCCGGGAGCATTCGAAGATGAGGAAGAGAAGATCGACGCGTTTGTGAAAGGATTACCGGAAAGAATCCAAGAAGATATAAGTTCACACGAGCCTGCCTCCATACAACAGGCATGTAGAATGGCTCACAAACTAGTGAACCAGATTGAAGAAAGAATTAAAGAATAGACTGCTGAAGAGGCCAATGTGAAGCAAGTCAAAAGAAAGTGGGAGGAAAACGGTGATAAGAATCACCAATACAACAACAACAGCAATTACAACAATAATCGCAACAATTATCCCAACAATCGCAACATCAATCGCAACTACAACAAACGACCCAACAACAACAACAACAACAACAACAACAACAACAACAACAACAACAACAACAACAACAACAGCAACTACAACAATCATCCCAACAACAATAATAACTGCAACAACAACAACAATCAGAAGCAGCTATGCCAAAGGTGTGAAAAGTATCACTCGGGGTTCTGCACCAAATTTTGCAACAAGTGTAAAAGAAATGGTCATAGCGTGGTGAAGTGTGAGGTCTACGGACCAGGGGTTAATAGAACGAAAGGAATAAATGGTGTCGGAACGAGTAATGGTGGAGCAAGTAGTGTCGGAGCAAGTTATGCCAATGTATTTTGTTATAAATGTGGAAAACCGGGCCACATTATTAGAAATTGCCCGAACCAGGAGAACACGAATGGACAAGGCCGCGGAAGAGTTTTCAATATTAATGCGGCAGAGGCACAGGAAGACCCGGAGCTTGTTACGGGTACGTTTCTTATTGACAATAAATCTGCTTACGTTTTATTTGATTCGGGTGCGGATAGAAGCTATATGAGTAGAGATTTTTGTGCTAAATTAAGTTGTCCATTGACGCCTTTGGATAGTAAATTTTTACTCGAATTAGCAAATGGTAAATTAATTTCAGCAGATAATATATGTCGGAATCGAGAAATTAAACTGGTTAGCGAAACATTTAAGATTGATTTGATACCAGTAGAGTTAGAGAGTTTTGATGTGATAATCGGTATGGACTGGTTGAAAGAGGTGAAAGCAGAGATCGTTTGTTACAAAAATGCAATTCGCATTATACGAGAAAAAGGAAAACCCTTAATGGTGTACGGAGAAAAGGGCAACACGAAGCTACATCTTATTAGTAATTTGAAGGCACAAAAACTAATAAGAAAAGGTTGCTATGCTGTTCTAGCACACGTCGAGAAAGTACAAACTGAAGAAAAGAGCATCAATGATGTTCCCATTGCAAAAGAATTTCCCGATGTATTACCGAAAGAATTACCGGGATTACCCCCACATCGATCCGTTGAATTTCAAATAGATCTTGTACCAGGAGCTGCACCAATAGCTAGTGCTCCTTACAGACTCGCACCCAGCGAGATGAAAGAACTGCAAAGCCAATTACAAGAACTTTTAGAGCGTGGTTTCATTCGACCAAGCACATCACCGTGGGGAGCTCCTGTTTTGTTTGTCAAGAAGAAATATGGTACATTTAGGTTGTGTATCGACTACCGAGAGTTGAACAAACTTACCATCAAGAACCGCTACCCACTACCGAGAATCGACGACTTATTTGATCAACTACAAGGCTCGTCTGTTTATTCAAAGATTGACTTACGTTCCGGGTATCATCAAATGCGGGTGAAAGAAGATGATATTCCAAAGACTGCTTTCAGAACACGTTACGGTCATTACGAGTTTATGGTCATGCCGTTTGGTTTAACTAATGCACCAGCTGTGTTCATGGACCTTATGAACAGAGTGTGTGGACCATACCTTGACAAGTTTGTCATTGTTTTCATTGATGACATACTTATTTACTCAAAGAATGACCAAGAACACGGTGAACATTTGAGAAAGGTGTTAGAAGTATTGAGGAAGGAAGAATTGTACGCTAAGTTTTCAAAGTGTGCATTTTGGTTGGAAGAAGTTCAATTCCTCGGTCACATAGTGAACAAAGAAGGTATTAAGGTGGATCCGGCAAAGATAGAAACTGTTGAAAAGTGGGAAACCCCGAAAACTCCGAAACACATACGCCAGTTTTTAGGACTAGCTGGTTACTACAGAAGGTTCATCCAAGACTTTTCCAGAATAGCAAAACCCTTGACTGCATTAACGCATAAAGGGAAGAAATTTGAATGGAATGATGAACAAGAGAAAGCGTTTCAGTTATTGAAGAAAAAGCTAACTACGGCACCTATATTGTCATTACCTGAAGGGAATGATGATTTTGTGATTTATTGTGACGCATCAAAGCAAGGTCTCGGTTGTGTATTAATGCAACGAACGAAGGTGATTGCTTATGCGTCTAGACAATTGAAGATTCACGAACAAAATTATACGACGCATGATTTGGAATTAGGCGCGGTTGTTTTTGCATTAAAGACTTGGAGGCACTACTTATATGGGGTCAAAAGTATTATATATACCGACCACAAAAGTCTTCAACACATATTTAATCAGAAACAACTGAATATGAGGCAGCGTAGGTGGATTGAATTATTGAATGATTACGACTTTGAGATTCGTTACCACCCGGGGAAGGCAAATGTGATAGCCGATGCCTTGAGCAGGAAGGACAGAGAACCCATTCGAGTAAAATCTATGAATATAATGATTCATAATAACCTTACTACTCAAATAAAGGAGGCGCAACAAGGAGTTTTAAAAGAGGGAAATTTAAAGGATGAAATACCCAAAGGATCGGAGAAGCATCTTAATATTCGGGAAGACGGAACCCGGTATAGGGCTGAAAGGATTTGGGTACCAAAATTTGGAGATATGAGAGAAATGGTACTTAGAGAAGCTCATAAAACCAGATACTCAATACATCCTGGAACGGGGAAGATGTACAAGGATCTCAAGAAACATTTTTGGTGGCCGGGTATGAAAGCCGATGTTGCTAAATACGTGGGAGAATGTTTGACGTGTTCTAAGGTCAAAGCTGAGCATCAGAAACCATCAGGTCTACTTCAACAACCCGAAATCCCGGAATGGAAATGGGAAAAAATTACCATGGATTTCATCACTAAATTGCCAAGGACTGCAAGTGGTTTTGATACTATTTGGGTAATAGTTGATCGTCTCACCAAATCAGCACACTTCCTGCCAATAAGAGAAGATGACAAGATGGAGAAGTTAGCACGACTGTATTTGAAGGAAGTCGTCTCCAGACATGGAATACCAATCTCTATTATCTCTGATAGGGATGGCAGATTTATTTCAAGATTCTGGCAGACATTACAGCAAGCATTAGGAACTCGTCTAGACATGAGTACTGCCTATCATCCACAAACTGATGGGCAGAGTGAAAGGACGATACAAACGCTTGAAGACATGCTACGAGCATGTGTTATTGATTTCGGAAACAGTTGGGATCGACAATCTACCATTAGCAGAATTTTCCTACAACAATAGCTACCATTCAAGCATTGAGATGGCGCCGTTTGAAGCACTTTATGGTAGAAAGTGCAGGTCTCTGATTTGTTGGAGTGAAGTGGGGGATAGACAGATTACGGGTTCGGAGATTATACAAGAAACTACCGAGAAGATCATCCAAATTCAACAACGATTGAAAACCGCCCAAAGTCGACAAAAGAGCTACGCTGACATTAAAAGAAAAGATATAGAATTTGAAATTGGAGAGATGGTCATGCTTAAAGTTGCACCTTGGAAAGGCGTTGTTCGATTTGGTAAAAGAGGGAAATTAAATCCAAGGTATATTGGACCATTCAAGATTATTGATCGTGTCGGACCAGTAGCTTACCGACTTGAGTTACCTCAACAACTCGCGGCTGTACATAACACTTTCTACGTCTCGAATTTGAAGAAATGTTTTGCTAAAGAAGATCTCACTATTCCGTTAGATGAAATCCAAATCAACGAAAAACTCCAATTCATCGAAGAACCCGTCGAAATAATGGATCGTGAGGTTAAAAGACTTAAGCAAAACAAGATACCAATTGTTAAGGTTCGATGGAATGCTCGTAGAGGACTCGAGTTCACCTGGGAGCGTGAAGATCAGATGAAGAAGAAATACCCGCATCTATTTCCAGAAGATTCGTCAACACCTTCAACAGCTTAAAATTTCGGGACGAAATTTATTTAACGGGTAGGTACTGTAGTGACCCGAACTTTTCCATGTTTATATATATTAATTGAGATTGATATTTACATGATTAAATGTTTCCAACATGTTAAGCAATCAAACTTGTTAAGACTTGATTAATTGAAATAGGTTTCATATAGACAATTGACCACCCAAGTTGACCGGTGATTCACGAACGTTAAAACTTGTAAAAACTATATGATGACATATATATGGTTATATATATAGTTAACATTATATTATGATAATTAAACATATCATTAAGTATATTAACAATGAACTACATATGTAAAAACAAGACTACTAACTTAATGATTTTGAAACGAAACATATATGTAACGATCATCGTTGTAACGACATTTAATGTATATATATCATATTAAGAGATATTCGTACATCATAATATCATGATAATATAATAATTTAAAATCTCTTTTGATATTATAAACATTGGGTTAACAACATTTAACAAGATCGTTAACCTAAAGGTTTCAAAACAACATTTACATGTAACGACTAACGATGACTTAACGACTCAGTTAAAATGTATATACATGTAGTGTTTTAATATGTATGTATACACTTTTGAAAGACTTCAATACACTTATCAAAATACTTCTACTTAACAAAAATGCTTACAATTACATCCTCGTTCAGTTTCATCAACAATTCTACTCGTATGCACCCGTATTCGTACTCGTACAATACACAGCTTTTAGATGTATGTACTATTGGTATATACACTCCAATGATCAGCTCTTAGCAGCCCATGTGAGTCACCTAACACATGTGGGAACCATCATTTGGCAACTAGCATGAAATATCTCATAAAATTACAAAAATATGAGTAATCATTCATGACTTATTTACATGAAAACAAAATTACATATCCTTTATATCTAATCCATACACCAACGACCAAAAACACCTACAAACACTTTCATTCTTCAATTTTCTTCATCTAATTGATCTCTCTCAAGTTCTATCTTCAAGTTCTAAGTGTTCTTCATAAATTCCAAAAGTTCTAGTTTCATAAAATCAAGAATACTTTCAAGTTTGCTAGCTCACTTCCAATCTTGTAAGGTGATCATCCAACCTCAAGAAATCTTTGTTTCTTACAGTAGGTTATCATTCTAATACAAGGTAATAATCATATTCAAACTTTGGTTCAATTTCTATAACTATAACAATCTTATTTCAAGTGATGATCTTACTTGAACTTGTTTTCGTGTCATGATTCTGCTTCAAGAACTTCGAGCCATCCAAGGATCCGTTGAAGCTAGATCCATTTTTCTATTTTCCAGTAGGTTTATCCAAGTAAATTAAGGTAGTAATGATGTTCATAACATCATTCGATTCATACATATAAAGCTATCTTATTCGAAGGTTTAAACTTGTAATCACTAGAACATAGTTTAGTTAATTCTAAACTTGTTCGCAAACAAAAGTTAATCCTTCTAACTTGACTTTTAAAATCAACTAAACACATGTTCTATATCTATATGATATGCTAACTTAATGATTTAAAACCTGGAAACAAGAAAAACACCGTAAAACCGGATTTACGCCGTCGTAGTAACACCGCGGGCTGTTTTGGGTTAGTTAATTAAAAACTATGATAAACTTTGATTTAAAAGTTGTTATTCTGAGAAAATGATTTTTATTATGAACATGAAATTATATCCAAAAATTATGGTTAAACTCAAAGTGGAAGTATGTTTTCTAAAATGGTCATCTAGACGGCGTTCTTTCGACTGAAATGACTACCTTTACAAAAAAGACTTGTAACTTATTTTTCCGACTATAAACCTATAATTTTTCTGTTTAGATTCATAAAATAGAGTTCAATATGAAACCATAGCAATTTGATTCACTCAAAACGGATTTAAAATGAAGAAGTTATGGGTAAAACAAGATTGGATAATTTTTCTCATTTTAGCTACGTGAAAATTGGTAACAAATCTATTCCAACCATAACTTAATCAACTTGTATTGTATATTATGTAATCTTGAGATACCATAGACACGTATACAATGTTTCGACCTATCATGTCGACACATCTATATATATTTCGGAACAACCATAGACACTCTATATGTGAATGTTGGAGTTAGCTATACAGGGTTGAGGTTGATTCCAAAATATATATAGTTTGAGTTGTGATCAATACTGAGATACGTATACAATGGGTCGTGGATTGATTCAAGATAATATTTATCGATTTATTTCTGCACATCTAACTGTGGACAACTAGTTGTAGGTTACTAACGAGGACAGCTGACTTAATAAACTTAAAACATCAAAATATATTAAAAGTGTTGTATATATATTTTGAACATACTTTGATATATATGTAATATTGTTATAGGTTCGTGAATCAACCAGTGGCCAAGTCTTACTTCCCGACGAAGTAAAAATCTGTGAATGTGAGTTATAGTCCCACTTTTAAAATCTAATATTTTTGGGATGAGAATACATGCAGGTTTTATAAATGATTTACAAAATAGACACAAGTACGTGAAACTACATTCTATGGTTGAATTATCGAAATCGAATATGCCCCTTTTTATTAAGTCTGGTAATCTAAGAATTAGGGAACAGACACCCTAATTGACGCGAATCCTAAAGATAGATCTATTGGGCCTAACAAACCCCATCCAAAGTACCGGATGCTTTAGTACTTCGAAATTTATATCATATCCGAAGGGTGTCCCGGAATGATGGGGATATTCTTATATATGCATCTTGTTATTGTCGGTTACCAGGTGTTCACCATATGAATGATTTTTATCTCTATGTATGGGATGTGTATTGAAATATGAAATCTTGTGGTCTATTGTTACGATTTGATATATATAGGTTAAACCTATAACTCACCAACATTTTTGTTGACGTTTAAAGCATGTTTATTCTCAGGTGAATACTAAGAGCTTCCGCTGTTGCATACTAAAATAAGGACAAGATTTGGAGTCCATGTTTGTATGATATTGTGTAAAAACTGCATTCAAGAAACTGATTTCGATGTAACATATTTGTATTGTAAACCATTATGTAATGGTCGTGTGTAAACAGGATATTTTAGATTATCATTATTTGATAATCTACGTAAAGCTTTTTAAACCTTTATTTATGAAATAAAGGTTATGGTTTGTTTTAAAAATGAATGCAGTCTTTGAAAAACGTCTCATATAGAAGTCAAAACCTCGCAACTTAATCAATTAATATGGAACGTTTTTAATCAATAAGAACGGGACATTTCACATGCTTGTATGATATTGTGTAAAAACTGCATTCAAGAAACTTATTTTGTTGTAACATATTTGTATTGTAAACCATTATGTAATGGTCGTGTGTAAACAGGATATTTTAGATTATCATTATTTGATAATCTACGTAAAGCTTTTTAAAACCTTTATCTATGAAATAAAGGTTATGGTTTGTTTTAAAAATGAATGCAGTCTTTGAAAAACGTCTCATATAGAGGTCAAAACCTCGCAACGAAATCAATTAATATGGAACGTTTTTAATCAATAAGAACGGGACATTTCATAATGCTACACGCTTTGATCACTAAACGTAATAATGACACCCTTCCAAGTGAAATAGTATCATTAATCAGAGGTAAATTGGACGGAGTAAGAAAAGAATCCAGGAACGAAAATAATAAGTTACAATTTGGTAAAGGAAAATCAAAATCCACAGCGAAAAGGAGAGCTCGACACCTTGAAAGATGTCACAAATGCGGAAAATGGTCACACGAAGGAAAATGCTCGACGAATCAGACATATTCCAATACCGAGTTTGTTACTTTATGCAGAGATGGACCGTTCATATGTTTAGAAGAAAAAACGTTGAATGCTCGAGGTTACGCCTATGTAGCTATGGAAAACCAATTAGTCCGACTATCTTATGAGTGGGCTAAAGCAGGTCACTAAGAATTCTATTTCACAGGTAAGTATGTTCAGTTTTTATTTTTATTTTTATTGCTTTTAACCTTTTGATAATAAACGCTAAATCGTTCGCTATAAAGTATTAAATTGGTATTCAATAAAATTAGGTTTTGCGACCGAAATTATTGATATCATACAAAAATTTATTACATCACTGCGAAATTTACCGTTTATTCTTAAGGTATAAATATTTTTAATCAATCATCCCAAAATATTTCAAAAATTCGTCATGAGTTAAATTAGGTCGTTGAACCGAAATTACTTTACTGAAAAGAGGGGCGTATATTTTTGATAATATTTGATTGATTAAAGTGGGATAAAAGACCAAAAAGATTTTTAATTTTATTTTTACTTTGTTTTTAAAATTAATATTAAAATAATATTGTAAACTTTTTAAATCAATATATTTAAAATTGTAAATATTTGAAAAATTAATATTTTTAATATAAGTTTGTATATATAAAAACAAAAATATAATATAAGTTTGGTGTGAATTTTTAATAATAATATGAATTTTTAATTTTATGCATTTTAAATTTAAGTTTGGTGTGAATTTAAAAACAAAAATTTACTTTATTTCGTTAAGTTAAAAATTTGATTTTTAAAATTCGTCGTAAGTTGAAGACTAGGTCGTTGAACCAAAATTGCTCTACCCAAGGGAGGGACGAGAACTTTTATTATCATTATTTTTAATCTTATTGAACTAAAGTATGCCAAAAACATTTAAAAAAACCCAAAAATCTTTGCTTTTAAAACTAAGCTTTGAATTGACAAATTTTAAAATTTTGTCGAGGGACGAACTAGGACATCGATCCGAAACGCCCTCATCCTAAAAAGAAACAAATTTTTAAAATTTTATTAATTTTGTGTTTTATTAAGTATAAGATTTTTATATTAAAAAAAAAAAAGCTAAAGACACTGTATCCGGACTCCATGCGATCGCATGGAGTTTGGCCTTTGCAGCCATGCGATCGCATGGACCTGGATTTTTGGCCAGAAACAAATAGACCAGTGAGTCTGTTCTTCACACAAAACACACACATATACACGAACATACACCCCAAAACCTCTCAATTTTCATCAAATTTTCACCAAATTCAACCAAATTTCTCACTACAATCCACTCTAAACATGAATTTGATAAGGAGTTTATCAAAAAAGGTAACAATTTCACCCCTAAATCTCTTTAAATTTGATTTTAAGTGTTCTTGAGCTATGTTTTTCATAATTTGATTTGATTTTGTTAATTTCTAGTGTAATTAGAGTTAAATTGTTAGTATTTTATGCATGTATAACCTAGATTGATGCTATTTAACATGATTTGAAGCCAAAAACTTCAAAATTTTTAGAAATCTAGGGTTTGTGTTCTTGAGCAATTTGGGGCTTTTTGATATAAACAGGTTATGGCCGCTTTTTGTCATGAATTATTGCTAAATTGAGTAGTGTAACATGTTTAGGTAGTTAAATAATCCAAACTTTGATCCTAAACATGATTTTTGGAGATTAAAGTAGACTTTTTAAGTCTAAAATTCATGAACTTGATTAATTTGATATAATTGCCATTTGAGACTTGTTTAATTGCTAGTAATGACTATTTTGACATGTTATTTGAGTTAAATGCTTATGAACTTTGTATACATTTTCATATGTGTTTATTTGAAAAAGTGTAGAATTGTAAAAAATTGTGAAAATGTGTATAAGTTTAATTTTGATTGAACATGTTATTGTGATTGTTTTAAGTTGTTATTTTGCTAACACTAATGCATATTTAGATGCACAAATTTTGTGTTTAATGTGTTTTGCAGAGAGCCGATACTGGAGGTTCATCATCATCATCATCTAGACGACCTGCTCAAGAACCAGAAACCGAACCAGAACAACAACAGGAACAACAACATCAGCCTGATCAACATGTACCTTATTATGATCCGCTACAGTTTGTTAATGAATTCATAGTATTTCCGATGCATCCACCTGTAGAATACCCAACGATTCCTGAACACGCGTTGCATCCTAATCTGAGATTCGATAGACGATGGAGAGATTACCCGGCATATCAAAGTAATAAATTCAAATTAATAACGAAAGATGTAGAGGTGCCTAGGGTAATTGATTGGGATAATTTGGAAAGGGTCCAACTAGCTGACCGTGTTAGGGAGCATCTGATTCAAAGGTATGGCAGTTCTTCTTTTACTGATTGGGAACGTCTATTCACCATTCGTAGACCTTTATATAAGGAATGGTGTGTTGAGCTGATGAGTACTATAGCATTAAATGTAGATGTAGATAGATTAGATGATATAAGTTTTCTTAGGTTTATACTAGGCGGTAGGATGTACAGGATGTCCATGCTGGACATGGCCAGGGCATTACAGATATATACGCCCGCTGAATTACTACTACCCGATTGTATGAATTTGATTTATCGTGGTGAAAGGGTAGATAGGAATTTTGACGCGAACACCGTTTGGAGGCGTATGTATGATTATAATGTTTTTGGGCGGGGAGGAACACATGAAATGTCCCATTCTTATTGATTAAAAACGTTCCATATTAATTGATTTCGTTGCGAGGTTTTGACCTCTATATGAGACGTTTTTCAAAGACTGCATTCATTTTAAAACAAACCATAACCTTTATTTCATCAATAAAGGTTTAAAAAGCTTTTCGTAGATTATCAAATAATGATAATCTAAAATATCCTGTTTACACACGACCATTACATAATGGTTTACAATACAAATATGTTACAACAAAATAAGTTTCTTGAATGCAGTTTTTACACAATATCATACAAGTATGGACTCCAAATCTCGTCCTTATTTAAGTATGCGACAGCGGAAGCTCTTAATAATCACCTGAGAATAAACATGCTTAAAACGTCAACAAAAAATGTTGGTGAGTTACAGGTTTAACCTATATATATCAAATCATAATAATAGACCACAAGATTTCATATTTCAATACACATCCCATACATAGAGATAAAAATCATTCATATGGTGAACACCTGGTAACCGACATTAACAAGATGCATATATAAGAATATCCCCATCATTCCGGGACACCCTTCGGATATGATATAAATTTCGAAGTACTAAAGCATCCGGTACTTTGGATGGGGTTTGTTAGGCCCAATAGATCTATCTTTAGGATTTGCGTCAATTAGGGTGTCTGTTCTCTAATTCTTAGATTACCAGACTTAATAAAAAGGGGCATATTCGATTTCGATAATTCAACCATAGAATGTAGTTTCACGTACTTGTGTCTATTTTGTAAATCATTTATAAAACCTGCATGTATTCTCATCCCAAAAATATTAGATTTTAAAAGTGGGACTATAACTCACTTTCACAGATTTTTACTTCGTCGGAAAGTAAGACTTGGCCACTGGTTGATTCACGAACCTATAACAATATATACATATATATCAAAGTATCTTCAAAATATATTTACAACACTTTTAATATATTTTGATGTTTTAAGTTTATTAAGTCAGCTGTCCTCGTTAGTAACCTACAACTAGTTGTCCACAGTTAGATGTACAGAAATAAATCGATAAATATTATCTTGAATCAATCCACGACCCAGTGTATACGTATCTCAGTATTGATCACAACTCAAACTATATATATTTTGGAATCAACCTCAACCCTGTATAGTTAACTCCAACATTCACATATAGAGTGTCTATGGTTGTTCCGAAATATATATAGATGTGTCGACATGATAGGTCAAAACATTGTATACGTGTCTATGGTATCTCAAGATTACATAATATACAATACAAGTTGATTAAGTTATGGTTGGAATAGATTTGTTACCAATTTTCACGTAGCTAAAATGAGAAAAATTATCCAATCTTGTTTTACCCATAACTTCTTCATTTTAAATCCGTTTTGAGTGAATCAAATTGCTATGGTTTCATATTGAACTCTATTTTATGAATCTAAACAGAAAAAGTATAGGTTTATAGTCGGAAAAATAAGTTACAAGTCGTTTTTGTAAAGGTAGTCATTTCAGTCGAAAGAACGACGTCTAGATGACCATTTTAGAAAACATACTTCCACTTTGAGTTTAACCATAATTTTTGGATATAATTTCATGTTCATAATAAAAATCATTTTCTCAGAATAACAACTTTTAAATCAAAGTTTATCATAGTTTTTAATTAACTAACCCAAAACAGCCCGCGGTGTTACTACGACGGCGTAAATCCGGTTTTACGGTGTTTTTCGTGTTTTCAGGTTTTAAATCATTAAGTTAGCATATCATATAGATATAGAACATGTGTTTAGTTGATTTTAAAAGTCAAGTTAGAAGGATTAACTTTTGTTTGCGAACAAGTTTAGAATTAACTAAACTATGTTCTAGTGATTACAAGTTTAAACCTTCGAATAAGATAGCTTTATATATATGAATCGAATGATGTTATGAACATCATTACTACCTTAAGTTCCTTGGATAAACCTACTGGAAAAGAGAAAAATGGATCTAGCTTCAACGGATCCTTGGATGGCTCGAAGTTCTTGAAGCAGAATCATGACACGAAAACAAGTTCAAGTAAGATCATCACTTGAAATAAGATTGTTATAGTTATAGAAATTGAACCAAAGTTTGAATATGATTATTACCTTGTATTAGAATGATAACCTACTGTAAGAAACAAAGATTTCTTGAGGTTGGATGATCACCTTACAAGATTGAAAGTGAGCTAGCAAACTTGAAAGTATTCTTGATTTTATGTAACTAGAACTTGTAGAATATATGAAGAACACTTAGAACTTGAAGATAGAACTTGAGAGAGATCAATTAGATGAAGAAAATTGAATAATGAAAGTGTTTGTAGGTGTTTTTGGTCGTTGGTGTATGGATTAGATATAAAGGATATGTAATTTTGTTTTCATGTAAATAAGTCATGAATGATTACTCATATTTTTGTAATTTTATGAGATATTTCATGCTAGTTGCCAAATGATGGTTCCCAAATGTGTAAGGTGACTCACATGGGCTGCTAAGAGCTAATTATTGGAGTGTATATACCAATAGTACATACATCTAAAAGCTGTGTATTGTACGAGTACGAATACGGGTGCATACGAGTAGAATTGTTGATGAAACTGAACGAGGATGTAATTGTAAGCATTTTTGTTAAGTAGAAGTATTTTGATAAGGGTATTGAAGTCTTTCAAAAGTGTATAAATACATATTAAAACACTACATGTATATACATTTTAACTGAGTCGTTAAGTCATCGTTAGTCGTTACATGTAAGTGTTGTTTTGAAACCTTTAGGTTAACGATCTTGTTAAATATTGTTAACCCAATGTTTATAATATCAAATGATATTTTAAATTATTATATTATCATTATATTATCATGTATGAATATCTCTTAATATGATATATATATATACATTAAATGTTTTTACAACGATAATCGTTACATATATGTCTCGTTTAAAAATCATTAAGTTAGTAGTCTTGTTTTTACATATGTAGTTCATTGTTAATATACTTAATGATATATTTACTTATCATAGTATCATGTTAACTATATATATATCCATATATATGTCATCATATAGTTTTTACAAGTTTTAACGTTCGTGAATCACCGGTCAACTTGGGTGGTCAATTGTCTATATGAGACATATTTCAATTAATCAAGTCTTAACAAGTTTGATTGCTTAACATGTTGGAAACATTTAATCATGTAAATATCAATCTCAATTAATATATATAAACATGGAAAAGTTCGGGTCACTACAGTACCTACCCGTTAAATAAATTTCGTCCCGAAATTTTAAGCTGTTGAAGGTGTTGACGAATCTTCTGGAAATAGATGTGGGTATTTCTTCTTCATCTGATCTTCATGCTCCCAGGTGAACTCGGGTCCTCTACGAGCATTCCATCGAACCTTAACAATTGGTATCTTGTTTTGCTTAAGTCTTTTAACCTCAAGATCCATTATTTCGACGGGTTCTTCGATGAATTGAAGTTTTTCGTTGATTTCGATTTCATCTAACGGAATAGTGATCTTCTTTAGCAAAACATTTCTTCAAATTCGATACGTGGAAAGTGTTATGTACAGCCGCGAGTTGTTGAGGTAACTCAAGTCGGTAAGCTACTGGTCCGACACGATCAATAATCTTGAATGGTCCAATATACCTTGGATTTAATTTCCCTCGTTTACCAAATCGAACAACGCCTTTCCAAGGTGCAACTTTAAGCATGACCATCTCTCCAATTTCAAATTCTATATCTTTTCTTTTAATGTCAGCGTAGCTCTTTTGTCGACTTTGGGCGGTTTTCAACCGTTGTTGAATTTGGATGATCTTCTCGGTAGTTTCTTGTATAATCTCCGGACCCGTAATCTGTCTATCCCCCACTTCACTCCAACAAATCGGAGACCTGCACTTTCTACCATAAAGTGCTTCAAACGGCGCCATCTCAATGCTTGAATGGTAGCTGTTGTTGTAGGAAAATTCTGCTAACGGTAGATGTCGATCCCAACTGTTTCCGAAATCAATAACACATGCTCATAGCATGTCTTCAAGCGTTTGTATCGTCCTTTCGCTCTGCCCATTAGTTTGTGGATGATAGGCAGTACTCATGTCTAGACGAGTTCCTAATGCTTGCTGTAATGTCTGCCAGAATCTTGAAATAAATCTGCCATCCCTATCAGAGATAATAGAGATTGGTATTCCATGTCTGGAGACGACTTCTTTCAAATACAGTCGTGCTAACTTCTCCATCTTGTCATCTTCTCTTATTGGCAGGAAGTGTACTGATTTGGTGAGACGATCAACTATTACCCAAATAGTATCAAAACTACTTGCAGTCCTTGGCAATTTAGTGATGAAATCCATGGTAATGTTTTCCCATTTCCATTCCGGGATTTCGGGTTGTTGAAGTAGACCTGATGGTTTCAGATGCTCAGCTTTGACCTTAGAACACGTCAAACATTCTCCTACGTATTTAGCAACATCGGCTTTCATACCTGGCCACCAAAAATATTTCTTGAGATCCTTGTACATCTTCCCCGTTCCAGGATGTATTGAGTATCTGGTTTTATGAGCTTCTCTAAGTACCATTTCTCTCATATCTCCAAATTTTGGTACCCAAATCCTTTCAGCCCTATACCGGGTTCCGTCTTCCCGAATATTAAGATGCTTCTCCGATCCTTTGGGTATTTTATCCTTTAAATTTCCCTCTTTTAAAACTCCTTGTTGCGCCTCCTTTATTTGAGTAGTAAGGTTATTATGAATCATTATATTCATAGATTTTACTCGAATGGGTTCTCTGTCCTTCCTGCTCAAGGCATCGGCTACCACATTTGCCTTCCCCGGGTGGTAACGAATCTCAAAGTCGTAATCATTCAATAATTCAATCCACCTACGCTGCCTCATATTCAGTTGTTTCTGATTAAATATGTGTTGAAGACTTTTGTGGTCGGTATATATAATACTTTTAACCCCATATAAGTAGTGCCTCCAAGTCTTTAATGCAAAAACAACCGCGCCTAATTCCAAATCATGCGTCGTATAATTTTGTTCGTGAATCTTCAATTGTCTAGACGCATAAGCAATCACCTTCGTTCGTTGCATTAATACACAACCGAGACCTTGCTTTGATGCGTCACAATAAATCACAAAATCATCATTCCCTTCAGGCAATGACAATATAGGTGCCGTAGTTAGCTTTTTCTTCAATAACTGAAACGCTTTCTCTTGTTCATCATTCCATTCAAATTTCTTCCCTTTATGCGTTAATGCAGTCAAGGGTTTTGCTATTCTGGAAAAGTCTTGGATGAACCTTTTGTAGTAACCAGCTAGTCCTAAAAACCGGCGTATGTGTTTCGGAGTTTTTGGGGTTTCCCACTTTTCAACAGTTTCTATCTTTGCCGGATTCACCTTAATACCTTCTTTGTTCACTATGTGACCGAGGAATTGAACTTCTTCCAACCAAAATGCACACTTTGAAAACTTAGCGTACAATTCTTCCTTCCTCAATACTTCTAACACCTTTCTCAAATGTTCACCGTGCTCTTGGTCATTCTTTGAGTAAATAAGTATGTCATCAATGAAAACAATGACAAACTTGTCAAGGTATGGTCCACACACTCGGTTCATAAGGTCCATGAACACAGCTGGTGCATTAGTTAAACCAAACGGCATGACCATAAACTCGTAATGACCGTAACGTGTTCTGAAAGCAGTCTTTGGAATATCATCTTTTTTCACCCGCATTTGATGATACCCGGAACGTAAGTCAATCTTTGAATAAACAGACGAGCCTTGTAGTTGATCAAATAAGTCGTCGATTCTCGGTAGTGGGTAGCGGTTCTTGATGGTAAGTTTGTTCAACTCTCGGTAGTCGATACACAACCTGAATGTACCATCTTTCTTCTTGACAAACAAAACAGGAGCTCCCCACGGTGATGTGCTTGGTCGAATGAAACCACGCTCTAAAAGTTCTTGTAATTGGCTTTGCAGTTCTTTCATCTCGCTGGTTGTGAGTCTGTAAGGAGCACGAACTATTGGTGCAGCTCCTGGTACAAGATCTATTTGAAATTCAACGGATCGATGTGGGGGTAATCCCAGTAATTCTTTCGGAAATACATCGGGAAATTCTTTTGCAATGGGAACATCATTGATGCTCTTTTCTTCAGTTTGTACTTTCTCAACGTGTGCTAGAACAGCATAGCAACCTTTTCTTATTAGTTTTTGTACCTTCAAATTACTAATAAGATGTAGCTTCGTGTTGCCCTTTTCTCCGTACACCATTAAGGGTTTTTCTTTTTCTCGTATAATGCGAATTGCATTTTTGTAACAAACGATCTCTGCTTTCACTTCTTTCAACCAGTCCATACCGATTATCACATCAAAACTCCCTAACTCTACTGGTATCAAATCAATCTTAAATGTTTCGCTAACCAGTTTAATTTCTCGATTACGACATATATTATCTGCTGAAATTAATTTACCATTTCCTAATTCGAGTAAAAATTTTCTATCCAAAGGCGTCAATGGACAACTTAATTTAGCACAAAAATCTCTACTCATATAGCTTCTATCCGCACCCGAATCAAATAAAACGTAAGCAGATTTATTGTCAATAAGAAACGTACCCGCAACAAGCTCCGGGTCTTCCTGTGCCTCTGCCGCATTAATATTGAAAACTCTTCCGCGGCCTTGTCCATTCGTGTTCTCCTGGTTCGGGCAATTTCTAATAATGTGGCCCGGTTTTCCACATTTATAACAAACTACATTGGCATAACTTGCTCCGACACTACTTGCTCCGCCATTACTCGTTCCGACACCATTTGTTCCTTTCGTTCTATTAACCCCTGGTCCGTAGACCTCACACTTCACCGCGCTATGACCATTTCTTTTACACTTGTTGCAAAATTTGGTGCAGAACCCCGAGTGATACTTTTCACACCTTTGGCATAGCTGCTTCTGATTGTTGTTGTTGTTGTTGTTGCGGTTATTATTGTTGTTGGGATGATTGTTGTAGTTGCTGTTGTTGTTGTTGTTGTTGTTGTTGTTATTGTTGTTATTGTTGGGCCGTTTGTTGTAGTTGCGATTGATGTTGCGATTGTTGGGATAATTGTTGCGATTATTGTTGTAATTGCTGTTGTTGTTGTATTGGTGATTCTTATCACCGTTTTCCTCCCACTTTCTTTTGACTTGCTTCACATTGGCCTCTTCAGCAGTCTGTTCTTTAATTCTTTCTTCAATCTGGTTCACTAGTTTGTGAGCCATTCTACATGCCTGTTGTATGGAGGCGGGCTCGTGTGAACTTATATCTTCTTGGATTCTTTCTGGTAATCCTTTCACAAACGCGTCGATCTTCTCTTCCTCATCTTCGAATGCTCCCGGACACAATAGGCACAATTCTGTGAATTGTCTTTCGTACGTGGTGTCATAACCCGTCCTTAACCCTAAGAACGAGTTAGATAACGTATGATTTCATTGCGAGGTATTGACCTCTATATGAGACATTTTTAAAAGAAAACTGCATATATTTTACATTACAAACCACAAATCTTATTTTTGATACAAGCTTTAGACGATAGAAAGATGATTATCGTTTAGCGATAATCTTCGACTTACAAACTTTACAAATAATGATAACAACACGATTTCTAGTATATTTTACAACACAAATCCTCGGGTATGCAGTTTTATTTTTGACACAAATATGCGTACGCAAGATCCTGCTCAAATTCAACATAATGCAGCGGAAACTTCTAATTATCACCTGAGAATAAACATGTTTAAAATGTCAACATAAAGTTGGTGAGATATAGGTTTAGTGCCGGCAGCAATATATATATAGACCACAAGATTTCATATATAAACAGTTAAATAAAAATATTCTAAGTGGTTGAGCACTTGGTAACCATACTTAACATTTAATCACGTCGCATATTCCCTTTATTATGAAATCTTACTACACCGTACCAAGTGTAGTCACGAAACGAAGTACTGTGCAACCGTTGAATACTGGTCGTCCAGTCCGGTTGGGGTTGTCAGGCCCGATAGATCTATCAACAGGATTCGCGTTTACAATACCGCTGTAAATATTAGTTACCAAGCTACAGGGAAGTATGCCAGTGGTACAACTCAACGTAGAATATATTTTTCAGTTACTTGTGTCCATAACGTAAAACATAAAATACATGTATTCTCATCCCGAAATATTTAGAGTTTAAAAGTGGGACTATATACTCACTTTCGTCTTGAAGATATGTAATTTCGACTTGGTCTCCGATTGATATCACGAACCTATCCATATATAGTTTATCAATATATTTCTATTTTAAACAATCGTCACATATATATACTTTTTATACTTTTAATAGTTTTAATAATTTCTTAGTCCGTAGTTAGCAGTCCGATGTTAGTAATTCAATTTTAATGGTTCATTTTTAGGTGTTTAATAAACCCCCAATGAAATAAATAAAAACCCCCATCGTATATGTATTGGTCGAGATTAATCTTGACCCATGGTACCGGTGTTGTCAAATGACGTGTTGCGTACATAAAGTACCGGTGTTGTCAAATGACGTGTTGCGTACAATCATGGGATCTTATGATTAATCTTCTCGTATTGTTTACGGGTGATCCTGAACCATATAAAATTAAATTATGAGTACATATATATAAAATATCATGTTATTTTAAAAAGATGTGATTTATTTAATTTTCTCCAATTATTTTCGTAGCCAAACTAGTCTTAGATATCCGATCTCGTTTTGGTCATAGTTTCTTCGTTACAACTCCGTTTTCGTTGATTCAACTTGCCACTTCCTTGGATCGAGTCCCTCTTTAAGACTATGAACTGTAAATACCTTAGTTTGTATTCGAAATCACAGGTAATAGGTCAAACTTTAGTGAAACTTATGAAGTTAATCATTTTCCATCATGTAAACAACCTTAAATGATTATTTTTCTAAAAATACTTATACTTTGAGTTAAATCATGAAATTTTTATGTGTTATCATATTCATAGTAAAAATCATTTTTCCAGAAAATAAACCTCCAATTCAAAGTTTAAGATGGTTTTTAATTATCCAACCCAAAACAGCCCCCGGTTGCACTCCGACGTCATAAAAACAGTTTTTAAGGTGTTCTTTGAAAAACCAAGTTATACTTTGTTAAATTAGCATATTTTTAAGTTATATTACAGGTCTTGAAGTATTTTAAAAGTTAAGTTAGAAGGATCTATTTAGTTTGCGAACAAGTTTGAAATCATTCAAACTATGTTCTAGTTTATAAACTCTTATATATATAGCTATAAATATATGAATTGAAAAAGAGTTGAAGTAGAGTTTTTACCTCAAGTTTAAAATGTAAAGTTGCTGGAAAGAAGTAGTAAAATAAAAGTTGAGAGAGTTCTTGCAAGTGTGTGTGAAAATTGGAAGTAAAATTTGGAAAATGAATGTGTAAAAATGAGTTAGAAATGGTGCTTATTTATAGGCTTGAAAATTTGGTTTTTAGTGAAAATATCTAAGATAAGTTAAAATTTATTATGTCATGAATGACATATTATTCCAATAATTGAAGATTTCTATTGGTATATACCAATAGTAAATACTTCTAGAAGCTGTGTATAGTACCCTAGATATACGTATAGGATTATTGAGGAAACGGAACGAGAATTCAAATATAACTATCTTTTGTAAATATACTTATATTGTTTTATGTATAAAAGCCCTTTAAAAATGATTAAATACATTACTTATACGATATATGTATAAACATTATAAATCATCAGTATTTATGTCAAATAACGTTACGTATGGTTATTGTTTTGAAAACTTAAGTTAGTTGTTTCAAAATATACTTATGACTTTTTGTTATTAATACAAAATGAGATATTAAAACATCCTTAGATCATGTTAAATATGTATGTATAATTATCATATATTGTATAGTTCGTGATATCATCGGTCAAACTAGACGGTCAAACGTTGTGTAAAACTCTTTTCAAAAACATAAATCTTAACAATTTGGATTGCTTATCATGTTGGTAAGGTTTAATTTATATAAATATTAATCTTATAAGTATAGAACGATCGAAAAAGTGCGGGTCATTACAGTACCTACCCGTTAAATAAATTTCGTCCCGAAATTTTAAAATTGTACCTATTTTGCGTCATCGGAAAACAAGTGTGGATATTTTTGTTTCATTTGATCCTCTCGTTCCCAAGTAAACTCGGGACCCCTTCGAGCATTCCAACGAACCTTAACGATCGGTATGTTGCTCTGCTTGAGCCGTTTAACTTCACGATCCATGATTTCGATTGGTTCTTCGATGAATTGTAGTTTCTCGTCGACATGGATTTCTTCAAGAGGAATGGTGAGGTCTTCCTTTACAAGACACTTCTTAAGGTTTGAGACGTGAAAGGTATTATGTACTCCGGCGAGTTGTTGCGGTAACTCGAGTCGATAAGCTACCGGTCCAATGCGTTCGATGATCTTGAACGGGCCTACATACCTTGGGTTTAGTTTACCCCTTTTTCCAAAACGTATTACACCTTTCCAAGGTGACACCTTTAACATAACCATGTCACCGATCTGAAACTCTAATGGTTTCCTTCGAACATCGGCGTAGCTCTTTTGGCGACTACGGGCTGTTTTCAATCTCTCCTTGATTTGTACTATCTTCTCAGTCGTTTCGTGTATGATCTCGGGACCAGTTAATTGTCGATCTCCTACTTCATTCCAACAAATAGGAGATCTACACTTCCTTCCGTACAATGCTTCGAATGGCGCAGCTTTAATGCTCGCATGATAACTATTATTATACGAGAATTCTGCTAATGGTAGATATTTATCCCATCCGTTTCCAAAATCGATCACACATGCCCTGAGCATGTCTTCAAGAGTCTGAATCGTTCTTTCACTCTGCCCGTCGGTTTGCGGATGATACGCGGTACTCATATCCAAACGAGTTCCTAGGGCCTCCTGTAGTGATTGCCAGAACTTTGATGTAAATCTACTATCACGATCGGATATAATGGAAATAGGTATTCCATGCCTTGAAACAACTTCCTTTATATACA
Organism: Rutidosis leptorrhynchoides; assembly: GCF_046630445.1. NCBI lineage: Eukaryota > Viridiplantae > Streptophyta > Magnoliopsida > Asterales > Asteraceae > Rutidosis > Rutidosis leptorrhynchoides. The sequence continues at coordinate 599,656,892 of NC_092336.1, read as the reverse complement.
ATCGTAATAGTTTCTCCATTCTATCCGTTTCCTTTATAGGCAAGAAGTGTGCAGACTTGGTGAGACGATCAACAATCACCCAAATGGTGTCGTATCCCCAGGCAGTCTTTGGTAACTTCGTGATGAAATCCATGGTAATACCATCCCATTTCCATTCTGGGATTTCTGGTTGTTGAAGTAACCCTGACGGCTTCTGGTGTTCAGCTTTGACTTTGGAACAAGTTAAACATTCCCCAACATATGTTGCAACGTCTGTCTTTAAATTAGGCCACCAATAATGTGTCTTAAGATCTTGGTACATCTTTCCAACTCCAGGATGTATCGAGTATCTTGTCTTATGTGCCTCATTTAATATCAACTTCCTTAATCCACCCAACTTCGGTACCCAAATACGATTTGCAAAATATCGAATTCCATCTTCTCGCATAACGAGTTGCTTCTCATACTTCTTCATTATTTCATTTCCTATATTTTCTTTAGTAAGTGCTTCTCGTTGAACTTCTTTGATTTGTGAGTTGAGATTCATGCGAATTTTTATGTTCATCGCTCGTACTCGAATTGGTTCTCGTTCCTTTCTGCTTAAAGCATCGGCCACCACATTCGCCTTCCCGGGATGATAACGAATTTCACAATCATAGTCGTTTATTAACTCGACCCACCTACGTTGTCTCATGTTCAGCTGTTTCTGATCAAAAATATGTTGAAGGCTTTTATGATCAGTAAACACAGTGCATTTAACCCCATACAAGTAGTGTCTCCATATCTTCAATGCAAACACGACTGCTCCCAGTTCTAGATCATGCGTCGTATAATTCCGCTCGTGAATCTTCAATTGTCGGGATGCGTATGCAATAACTTTCTTTCGTTGCATAAGAACGCAACCAAAACCTTGTCGCGAAGCGTCACAATATATTTCAAAATCATCGTTCCCTTCTGGTAACGATAAAATAGGCGCCGTAGTTAACTTCTTCTTTAGTAATTGAAATGCACTCTCCTGCTCAGAAGTCCATTCATATTTCTTCCCTTTTTGCGTTAACGCTGTCAACGGCTTAGCTATTCGGGAAAAATCTTGAATAAACCTTCTATAATAACCGGCTAAACCCAAAAATTGGCGTATCTGCGTTGGTGTCTTAGGAGTCTCCCATTTTTCAATGGCTTCAATTTTTGCTGGATCAACCTGAATTCCTTTGCTACTAACAACGTGGCCAAGAAATTGCACTTCTTTCAACCAGAAAGCACATTTAGAAAATTTAGCATATAGCTGTTCTTTTCTCAACAACTCTAATATCAACCTTAAATGCTGCTCATGCTCTTGCTCACTCTTGGAATAGATAAGAATATCATCAATGAAAACGATAACAAACTTATCTAAATATGGACTACAAACTCGATTCATGAGGTCCATGAATACAGCTGGCGCATTTGTCAACCCAAACGGCATGACCAAAAATTCGTAATGACCATAACGTGTCCGAAAAGCAGTTTTCGGAATGTCCTCTTCTTTGACACGTAATTGATGATAGCCCGACCTTAAGTCAATTTTTGAGTACACACATGATCCTTGGAGTTGATCAAATAAGTCGTCAATTCTCGGTAGTGGATACCGATTCTTGATAGTTAACTTATTTAATTCACGATAATCTATACACATCCTAAAAGATCCATCTTTCTTTTTAACAAATAGAATCGGAGCTCCCCACGGTGAAGTACTTGGTTGTATGAATCCATGATCCAGTAATTCTTTTAACTGACTCTGAAGTTCTTTTAACTCGGACGGTGCAAGTCTATATGGAGCACGAGCCACTGGTGCAGCTCCTGGTACTAAATCTATTTGAAATTCTACAGATCTAAATGGAGGTAATCCCGGCAACTTTTCCGGAAAGACTTCAGGAAAATCTCTTGCCACAGGCACGTCATTGATGCTCTTCACTTTTTCCTTTGTTTCGACTTTATTAACATGTGCTAAGATAGCATAGCACCCTTTCTTCAAGCACTTTTGAGCTTTCAAATAACTAATGAGTTTTAGCTTTGAGTTACCCTTCTCTCCATAAATCATTACTGGCGTTTTATCCTTACGAGGAATGCGAATTGCCTTCTTGGCGCACACAACTTCAGCTCCTATTTTGGACATCCAGTCCATGCCGACTATTACATCAAAACTTCCTAATTCTACGGGTATCAAGTCAATTTTAAACGTTTCTCCGGCTAAATTTATTTTACAATCACGGCAAATTTTATCGGCTTTAATTAGTTTACCATTAGCTAACTCAATCGTGTACTTAGCATCGAGAGGTAATGATGAACAATTCAATTTAGCGTGAAAGTCTCTACACACGTAACTTCTATCAGCACCAGTATCAAATATAATAGATGCGGATAAGTTATTAATGGTAAACGTACCCGTAACAAGCTCCGGGTCTTCACATGCCTCTTTAGCATTAATAACAAATGCTCTTCCACGTGCAGGTCCGATATTCTTCTCTGGATTCGGGCACTGGCTCTTATAGTGGCCTTGTTTTCCACACCCAAAACAAGTAATGGTAGCCAAAGCAGTTCTATTTGCGTTGGTGGCAGGAGTCTTGGCACCATTTGTATTCGTAACGAGAGCCCTACAATCTTCAGCAAGATGACCCTGTCGATTACATTTGTTGCATACCACACTACAGTAACCAAAGTGATGTTTGTGACATCGGTTGCATAAAGGACTTTGTCCTTTGTAACCAAAACCTGAACCACTACCCGCACCTTTCGGGGTTTCTTGTTTCTTAAAAGTTTGTTGTTGATTACCTCGATCATAGCTTCCATTCCACTTTCTCTTGTTACCTGATACCTTCACATCAGTATTGAATGCTTTCTTATCCAAAATGACCTGATCCATTAGCTCGTTTGCCATGGTTATAGCTTCATGAATTGTCTTAGGTTTCGATGCTGTAACATTTGCCTTGACCTTTTTGGGCAAACCATCTTTGTACATTTCAATCTTCCGTTCTTCGGTTGGAACCGATTCAGGACATAGCAAAACTAATTCCATGAATCGCTGATTGTAGTTGGTGATTTCAGTACCAATAACCTTCAGACTTCGTAACTCATCTTCCAACTTCCTAACCTCGTTCCTTGGACAATATTCATTGATTAACATTGTTTTGAATTCTTCCCACGGAGTATCATAAGCTACATCTCCTCCTACAGCCTTCACATAATTTTTCCACCACGTGAGTGCACTATCTTGTAAAGTGCACGATGCGTATTTGGTCATGTCCTTTTCAACACAACCACTGATTTTGAACACAGTTTCCATCTTTTCTATCCACCGGGTTAAACCGATCGGTCCTTCTGTTTCACTGAATGATGAGGGCTTGCAAGCTTGAAAAGTTTTGTAAGTGCACCCCACACGAGGATTTGGGTTAACTGCAGCACCTCTTGCAGCCTCGACCCATAACATTCTGTCGTTCACTCGCTGATTGATGAGTTCCTGGATTTCTTGTTCCGTCATTCGGTTCAATCGCGCCATATTCTTCTATAAGAATGAAAAGAAAATAATTATTCACATGGAATATTATAGATGTAGTGTATATTTACAGTACATTATAGCTTATTAATAATATGAACCAGGTATTATTATAAAAGCCTTTTCTTCTTATTAGCGTTTTATAATTATATCTAGGGTAGTACCTACCCGTTAATGTTCATACTTAATAGCTTAGTACCGAACCAATTACTACAATCTAAATAATACTTAACCATGGAAAATTATTGCATTTCACACTTCACTATTTTACATATGCTTATCTTACATCGAACATTAAGCAAACCACACTAATAATATTATACAAAACATTATATGATCCCATGGTTTAATACGGCAGCGCATCGTTTGGTCTATTTTCTAGGACGTTTAGTTCCAATGAATGGCCTAACGCTTATCCTAGCTGTCTGCCTATATTTTAGCGGTGGGGCTGAAGAACTAGATGCCGGGACAGCACGAATAGGAATAGCGGGAATAGGGGTGGTAGTGTTTAGTGGAGTTGGTGCCACATCATCCTCCCTAAACTCGGGATTTGAATTTTCTAATTCATTAGCTTTTCGTTTCTTTCGTTGTTCGAACTTGTCTTTCGTAATTTCCTCGGGTTCACTTTCCTCCTCGGGTTCACTTTCCAGATTTTCTATAGTTGGTTCATTCGGAATTTGTGAGTCTTCCCCAAAGATATTATTTTCGTCATCGGATAGGTTAATGACTGGAACACCATCTGAAGATTCTGATTCGGAGTCGCTGAATGTGATAATAAGTTTTGAGCCCGACATCTATCACACCACAACTAACTCATTAGTACTACATAATATTTACATATAAATTTTAACCAACAGTGATAAGCAATGGTTTTTGAAATCAGACCCGGTCAAAGTCCAGACTTACTAATGTATCCTAACGACTTATCAATTAGACACACTAATGCAAACCTGGTTCGCTAAGACCACCGCTCTGATACCACATGTCATAACCCGTCCTTAACCCTAAGAACGAGTTAGATAACGTATGATTTCATTGCGAGGTATTGACCTCTATATGAGACATTTTTAAAAGAAAACTGCATATATTTTACATTACAAACCACAAATCTTATTTTTGATACAAGCTTTAGACGATAGAAAGATGATTATCGTTTAGCGATAATCTTCGACTTACAAACTTTACAAATAATGATAACAACACGATTTCTAGTATATTTTACAACACAAATCCTCGGGTATGCAGTTTTATTTTTGACACAAATATGCGTACGCAAGATCCTGCTCAAATTCAACATAATGCAGCGGAAACTTCTAATTATCACCTGAGAATAAACATGTTTAAAACGTCAACATAAAGTTGGTGAGATATAGGTTTAGTGCCGGCAGCAATATATATATAGACCACAAGATTTCATATATAAACAGTTAAATAAAAATATTCTAAGTGGTTGAGCACTTGGTAACCATACTTAACATTTAATCACGTCGCATATTCCCTTTATTATGAAATCTTACTACACCGTACCAAGTGTAGTCACGAAACGAAGTACTGTGCAACCGTTGAATACTGGTCGTCCAGTCCGGTTGGGGTTGTCAGGCCCGATAGATCTATCAACAGGATTCGCGTTTACAATACCGCTGTAAATATTAGTTACCAAGCTACAGGGAAGTATGCCAGTGGTACAACTCAACGTAGAATATATTTTTCAGTTACTTGTGTCCATAACGTAAAACATAAAATACATGTATTCTCATCCCGAAATATTTAGAGTTTAAAAGTGGGACTATATACTCACTTTCGTCTTGAAGATATGTAATTTCGACTTGGTCTCCGATTGATATCACGAACCTATCCATATATAGTTTATCAATATATTTCTATTTTAAACAATCGTCACATATATATACTTTTTATACTTTTAATAGTTTTAATAATTTCTTAGTCCGTAGTTAGTAGTCCGATGTTAGTAATTCAATTTTAATGGTTCATTTTTAGGTGTTTAATAAACCCCCAATGAAATAAATAAAAACCCCCATCGTATATGTATTGGTCGAGATTAATCTTGACCCATGGTACCGGTGTTGTCAAATGACGTGTTGCGTACATAAAGTACCGGTGTTGTCAAATGACGTGTTGCGTACAATCATGGGATCTTATGATTAATCTTCTCGTATTGTTTACGGGTGATCCTGAACCATATAAAATTAAATTATGAGTACATATATATAAAATATCATGTTATTTTAAAAAGATGTGATTTATTTAATTTTCTCCAATTATTTTCGTAGCCAAACTAGTCTTAGATATCCGATCTCGTTTTGGTCATAGTTTCTTCGTTACAACTCCGTTTTCGTTGATTCAACTTGCCACTTCCTTGGATCGAGTCCCTCTTTAAGACTATGAACTGTAAATACCTTAGTTTGTATTCGAAATCACAGGTCATAGGTCAAACTTTAGTGAAACTTATGAAGTTAATCATTTTCCATCATGTAAACAACCTTAAATGATTATTTTTCTAAAAATACTTATACTTTGAGTTAAATCATGAAATTTTTATGTGTTATCATATTCATAGTAAAAATCATTTTTCCAGAAAATAAACCTCCAATTCAAAGTTTAAGATGGTTTTTAATTATCCAACCCAAAACAGCCCCCGGTTGCACTCCGACGTCATAAAAACAGTTTTTAAGGTGTTCTTTGAAAAACCAAGTTATACCTTGTTAAATTAGCATATTTTTAAGTTATATTACAGGTCTTGAAGTATTTTAAAAGTTAAGTTAGAAGGATCTATTTAGTTTGCGAACAAGTTTGAAATCATTCAAACTATGTTCTAGTTTATAAACTCTTATATATATAGCTATAAATATATGAATTGAAAAAGAGTTGAAGTAGAGTTTTTACCTCAAGTTTAAAATGTAAAGTTGCTGGAAAGAAGTAGTAAAATATAAGTTGAGAGAGTTCTTGCAAGTGTGTGTGAAAATTGGAAGTAAAATTTGGAAAATGAATGTGTAAAAATGAGTTAGAAATGGTGCTTATTTATAGGCTTGAAAATTTGGTTTTTAGTGAAAATATCTAAGATAAGTTAAAATTTATTATGTCATGAATGACATATTATTCCAATAATTGAAGATTTCTATTGGTATATACCAATAGTAAATACTTCTAGAAGCTGTGTATAGTACCCTAGATATACGTATAGGATTATTGAGGAAACGGAACGAGAATTCAAATATAACTATCTTTTGTAAATATACTTATATTGTTTTATGTATAAAAGCCCTTTAAAAATGATTAAATACATTACTTATACGATATATGTATAAACATTATAAATCATCAGTATTTATGTCAAATAACGTTACGTATGGTTATTGTTTTGAAAACTTAAGTTAGTTGTTTCAAAATATACTTATGACTTTTTGTTATTAATACAAAATGAGATATTAAAACATCCTTAGATCATGTTAAATATGTATGTATAATTATCATATATTGTATAGTTCGTGATATCATCGGTCAAACTAGACGGTCAAACGTTGTGTAAAACTCTTTTCAAAAACATAAATCTTAACAATTTGGATTGCTTATCATGTTGGTAAGGTTTAATTTATATAAATATTAATCTTATAAGTATAGAACGATCGAAAAAGTGCGGGTCATTACACGTGGTAATTTCAAATCCTTGGGTTCGTAACCCTCTAAGTTCTGTCTTGAGCTTATTGACCTCGGTTCTGGGACGGTACTTCTCGTTCATCAAGTGCTTGAATGCTGACCACGGTAGTGCGTACGCATCGTCTTGTCCTACTTGCTCTAGATAGGTATTCCACCATGTTAACGCAGAACCTGTGAAGGTATGCGTAGCGTACTTCACTTTGTCCCCTTCAGTACACTTACTTATGGCAAACACCGATTCGACCTTCTCGGTCCACCGTTTCAATCCTATCGGTCCTTCGGTTCTATCAAATTCCAAAGGTTTGCAGGCAGTGAATTCTTTGTAGGTGCATCCTACACGATTTCCTGTACTGCTAGATCCAAGGTTATTGTTGGTATGTAGCGCAGCCTGTACTGCGGCTATGTTTGAAGCTAGAAAAGTACGGAATTCCTCTTCATTCATATTCACGGTGTGTCGAGTAGTCGGTGCCATTTCCTTCAAAATAGTCAAATGGAACAAGTTAATCATACAGAATATTAAGAGTAGTTAATAGTATTTCGTAGCATAATATGAACTCATTTATAAAAGCTTTTTCTTCATATTAGCGTTTTATAAGTTTAAATTCGGGTAGTACCTACCCGTTAAGTTCATACTTAGTAGCTAATATACAATTCAACTACTACAATTCTATATGAAAAACTGATTATAATAATATTTCGCGTTCAAACTTTTACACAATATTTTACAAACTTACAATACCGCTTATTTTACATATAGCATGAAATATAGCACACAATAAATTTGATACAAGATGGTTGTGAAGATAATTCTAGCTAGTACACAAGTCGTTCAGCAAAGGCAATAAAGACACGTAATTCATACGTCCAGAAACAAGTCATGCATTCTGGTTTTACTAGGATTAGTTCCCATCCTTGGTCTTGTGGAACATAACCGTTATGGCCGTTGATAAGACAGCGTGTTGTAACGTTGTCAAAGGGACGAGGGTTACGTAATGTCCAACAGTCCCGTAACAATCTAAAAACCTCATTTCTTACCCCAATTACCGACTCCGTCACTTGTGGGAACGTTTTGTTTAATAGTTGTAGCCCGATGTTCTTGTTCTCACTTTGGTGAGAAGCGAACATTACTAATCCGTAAGCATAACATGCTTCTTTATGTTGCATGTTAGCCGCTTTTTCTAGATCACGAAGTCCAATATTCGGATATATTGAGTCAAAATAATTTCTTAACCCATTGCGTAAAATAACATTTGGGTTCCCCGCAATATATGCGTCAAAGTAAACACATCGTAACTTATGGATTTCCCAATGTGATATCCCTCATCTTTCGAACGAAAGCCTTTTATAAACTAAGGCATTCTTGGAACGTTCTTCGAATGTCTTACAAACTGATCTCACCTTAAATAGTTGTGCCGAAGAATTCTGACCGACTCTAGACAAGATTTCATCAATCATGTCTCCGGGTAGGTCTCTTAAAATATTGGGTTGTCTATCCATTTTGTGTTTTTATACTGTAAAATAGACAAGAGTTAGATTCATAAAAAAAAATACTTATTAATACAAGCAATTTTTACATATATCTTAAAGCATAAGCACACTATATTATATATATTACACCACACGAATATAACTATCTTATTCCGAATCGCTTGTTTCTTCTTCTTCGGTTTTGGTTCGTTTTGCCAAGTTTCTAGGGATATATGATGTTCCCGTAATACGAGCCGTCGTTTTCCACATTGGTTTAGAAAAACCTGGTGGTTTAGAGGTTCCCGGGTCATTGTTACAACTTAAGGACTTCGGGGGTTGACGATACATATAAACTTCATCGGGGTTGGAATTAGATTTCTCTATTTTTATGCCCTTTCCCTTATTATTTTCTTTTGCCTTTTTTAAATTCAGTTGGGGTAATTTCTATAACATCATCGGAATTCTCGTCGAAATCCGATTCATCGGAGAATTGGTAATCCTCCCAATATTTTGCTTCCTTGGCGGAAACACCATTGACCATAATTAACCTTGGTCGGTTGGTTGGGGATTTTCTTTTACTTAACCGTTTTATTATTTCCCCCACCGGTTCTATTTCTTCATCCGGTTCCGATTCTTCTTCCGGTTCCGATTCTTCTTCCGGTTCCGACTCTTCTTCCGGTTCCTCTTCGGGAACTTGTGAATCAGTCCACGAATCATTACAATTTACATTTGACTCTTTATTATTATTAGGTGAGTCAATGGGACTTGTTCTAGAGGTAGACATCTATCACATAATATCAAACACGTTAAGAGATTAATATATCACATAATATTCACATGTTAAAAATATATAGTTTCCAACAAAATTTGTTAAGCAATCATTTTTCAAGTAAACACGGTCGAAGTCCAGACTCACTAATGCATCCTAACAAACTCGATAAGACACACTAATGCAAAATTCTGGTTCTCTAAGACCAACGCTCGGATACCAACTGAAATGTCCCGTTCTTATTGATTAAAAACGTTCCATATTAATTGATTTCGTTGCGAGGTTTTGACCTCTATATGAGACGTTTTTCAAAGACTGCATTCATTTTAAAACAAACCATAACCTTTATTTCATCAATAAAGGTTTAAAAAGCTTTACGTAGATTATCAAATAATGATAATCTAAAATATCCTGTTTACACACGACCATTACAAAATGGTTTACAATACAAATATGTTACAACAAAATAAGTTTCTTGAATGCAGTTTTTACACAATATCATACAAGCATGGACTCCAAATCTCGTCCTTATTTAAGTATGCGACAGCGGAAGCTCTTAATAATCACCTGAGAATAAACATGCTTAAAACGTCAACAAAAAATGTTGGTGAGTTACAGGTTTAACCTATATATATCAAATCATAATAATAGACCACAAGATTTCATATTTCAATACACATCCCATACATAGAGATAAAAATCATTCATATGGTGAACACCTGGTAACCGACATTAACAAGATGCATATATAAGAATATCCCCATCATTCCGGGACACCCTTCGGATATGATATAAATTTCGAAGTACTAAAGCATCCGGTACTTTGGATGGGGTTTGTTAGGCCCAATAGATCTATCTTTAGGATTCGCATCAATTAGGGTGTCTGTTCCCTAATTCTTAGATTACCAGACTTAATAAAAAGGGGCATATTCGATTTCGATAATTCAACCATAGAATGTAGTTTCACATACTTGTGTCTATTTTGTAAATCATTTATAAAACCTGCATGTATTCTCATCCCAAAAATATTAGATTTTAAAAGTGGGACTATAACTCACTTTTACAGATTTTTACTTCGTCGGGAAGTAAGACTTGGCCACTGGTTGATTCACGAACCTATAACAATATATACATATATATCAAAGTATGTTCAAAATATATTTACAACACTTTTAATATATTTTGATGTTTTAAGTTTATTAAGTCAGCTGTCCTCGTTAGTAACCTACAACTAGTTGTCCACAGTTAGATGTACAGAAATAAATCGATAAATATTATCTTGAATCAATCCACGACCCAGTGTATACGTATCTCAGTATTGATCACAACTCAAACTATATATATTTTGGAATCAACCTCAACCCTGTATAGCTAACTCCAACATTCACATATAGAGTGTCTATGGTTGTTCCGAAATATATATAGATGTGTCGACATGATAGGTCGAAACATTGTATACGTGTCTATGGTATCTCAAGATTACATAATATACAATACAAGTTGATTAAGTTATGGTTGGAATAGATTTGTTACCAATTTTCACGTAGCTAAAATGAGAAAAATTATCCAATCTTGTTTTACCCATAACTTTTTCATTTTAAATCCGTTTTGAGTGAATCAAATTGCTATAGTTTCATATTGAACTCTATTTTATGAATCTAAACAGAAAAAGTATAGGTTTATAGTCAGAAAAATAAGTTACAAGTCGTTTTTGTAAAGGTAGTCATTTCAGTCGAAAGAACGACGTCTAGATGACCATTTTAGAAAACATACTTCCACTTTGAGTTTAACCATAATTTTTGGATATAGTTTCATGTTCATAATAAAAATCATTTTCTCAGAATAACAACTTTTAAATCAAAGTTTATCATAGTTTTTAATTAACTAACCCAAAACAACCCGCGGTGTTACTACGACGGCGTAAATCCGGTTTTACGGTGTTTTTCGTGTTTTCAGGTTTTAAATCATTAAGTTAGCATATCATATAGATATAGAACATGTGTTTAGTTGATTTTAAAAGTCAAGTTAGAAGGATTAACTTTTGTTTGCGAACAAGTTTAGAATTAACTAAACTATGTTCTAGTGATTACAAGTTTAAACCTTCGAATAAGATAGCTTTATATATATGAATCGAATGATGTTATGAACATCATTACTACCTTAAGTTCCTTGGATAAACCTACCGGAAAAGAGAAAAATGGATCTAGCTTCAATGGATCCTTGGATGGCTCGAAGTTCTTGATGCAGAATCATGACACGAAAACAAGTTCAAGTAAGATCATCACTTGAAATAAGATTGTTATAGTTATAGAAATTGAACCAAAGTTTGAATATGATTATTACCTTGTATTAGAATGATAACCTACTGTAAGAAACAAAGATTTATTGAGGTTGGATGATCACCTTACAAGATTGGAAGTGAGCTAGCAAACTTGAAAGTATTCTTGATTTTATGTAACTAGAACTTGTAGAATATATGAAGAACACTTAGAACTTGAAGATAGAACTTGAGAGAGATCAATTAGATGAAGAAAATTGAAGAATGAAAGTGTTTGTAGGTGTTTTTGGTCGTTGGTGTATGGATTAGATATAAAGGATATGTAATTTTGTTTTCATGTAAATAAGTCATGAATGATTACTCATATTTTTGTAATTTTATGAGATATTTCATGCTAGTTCCAAATGATGGTTCCCACATGTGTTAGGTGACTCACATGGGCTGCTAAGAGCTGATCATTGGAGTGTATATACCAATAGTGCATACATCTAAAAGCTGTGTATTGTACGAGTACGAATACGGGTGCATACGAGTAGAATTGTTGATGAAACTGAACGAGGATGTAATTGTAAGAATTTTTGTTAAGTAGAAGTATTTTGATAAGTGTATTGAATTCTTTCAAAAGTGTATAAATACATATTAAAACACTACATGTATATACATTTTAACTGAGTCGTTAAGTCATCGTTAGTCGTTACATGTAAGTGTTGTTTTGAAACCTTTAGGTTAACGATCTTGTTAAATGTTGTTAACCCAATGTTTATAATATCAAATGAGATTTTAAATTATTATATTATCATGATATTATCATGTATGAATATCTCTTAATATGATATATATACATTAAATGTCTTTACAACGATAATCGTTACATATATGTCTCGTTTAAAAATCATTAAGTTAGTAGTCTTGTTTTTACATATGTAGTTCATTGTTAATCTACTTAATGATATGTTTACTTATCATAGTATCATGTTAACTATATATATATCCATATATATGTCATCATATAGTTTTTACAAGTTTTAACGTTCGTGAATCACCGGTCAACTTGGGTGGTCAATTGTCTATATGAGACATATTTCAATTAATCAAGTCTTAACAAGTTTGATTGCTTAACATGTTGGAAACATTTAATCATGTAAATATCAATCTCAATTAATATATATAAACAATATATATAAACATGGAAAAGTTTGGGTCACTACAACACATACCTACTTACATATTAACAGAGCCGAGCTTCGTATAATTCATAGATTTTTGGCTAACTCGATTACACAGAGAGGTCACAACAAGGAAAAATTGACCTTACATGATTTATTTTACCTAAAATGTATTCGAGACCCAAGAGGCTTTGTTAATATCCCTTACTGTGTTGGTTTTTATTTATCTAAGATGGTTGAAGGAATACAGGAATGGGGGATTATAGGAGGAGGTATTTTTGTTACTCTCATTGGAGAGTATTTAGGTGTAGATAAGAACCAAGGGGGTCCACTTTTAGAATGTAGGAAACAGGTTGGGCTTTTAGGATTGAGGGTTTATGCGGGTGCTAAGGCATTGAAGAGTAGACGCAACCAGGCAATACCCTATGTAGGTAGTCATCCGCAGGTAGAAAGAGGATCAGACGAGGAGATGGAGGAAGCGGATGACATTAGGGATGTCATTCGGGAGGCTATGACTGATGTCTACCAGCGTGTAGAGGAGGTAGATATGACAAACACGGAGAGATTTCGTCGGATGGAGCAGTGGTAAGCCCGGAATGATTACGAGCATTCCAGACAACGACAGCATGATAGATGGGACTATCATCAGCGTCAGATTATGAGCCGGCCGTCACCTCAGGATCACTACGTCCCGACCCGACCGGCTTACTATCCTCAACACCAGCCCGATATGAGACCACCTTATACACTCTACGACCCTAACCAGGCATACCAGTACACCTATCACCAACCATGAAACCCGGACGACGACATGAACTGGAACCCCTATCCAGATTGATTTAGTTCCGGTTGGTAATTTCTAATTTTTATTATTATTTCTGTTTATTTATGTTTAAACACATTATATTATGATACTTTTATTGTAATGTTTAATATTTTTATTATGTTGTACTAATGTTTTATATTTGATTTGAAAGTGGGATTTTAAGTCCCATTTCAAATTACCATGCTTGTTTATATTTGTATGTATGTATATTGTCAAATGTACAAAACATGGTAAAACAGCGCATTTTCAAAGACTGGCATTAAGTTCAGCAAAAGCTACTAATTTTGACGACAAAACGAAAAACAAATGTGATGTAACAACAAGATAGAATGAACAAATGATATGCACTATTTATCATTCAAAAAACAAACGCCAATATGTTTGGAAACTTTGGTAAAATTTAATCATTTTTCTACGCTAATCACCCTCAATAATTTAAATTGTTACTGATTTCTTGCAAATGAGGGCATTGCAAGATCTTAAGTGTGGGAAGGGGTTAAATTCTTTCGGATTTTAAAATTTTTTGACTTATACACTTGGTTACCATTAAAAATACTAGTAACGCAGTAGTTGTATTAGAATCTAGTGCTCTCTGATAATAAAGAACAGCCCTAGTCTTATATACTGACTACCCAATTCTAGTAAAATTTTTCAAAAATTTTCAATTAAATGAACTCAAAATCATGTTTATACATATTTATGAACGATAAAACTAGGTGTTAACATTGAAATTATTGTTACCTCGGAAAGGACATAAATTGAGACACAAACCAAAATGTTAGAATTCATTTAAAATGGAATAGAGGACAATAAAAAGGAAAATAAAAGCCAAGTGTGGAAAAAATTTACCAAGTAATTTAAAACATATATCACATATTTTTGTACAAATAACTGAAGATACTTTTGCTTTGGACTAATCTAATCAGTTTTACTCAATTTAATGTAATACATTTGAAAGAAAGATGGATCTACACGATGAATCAATTCCATCATTAGAAGGAAGTAAAGTCTTCCGAAAAAGAAACGCGCTTCTTGATTTAGGTCATGAAGTTGTCGTCCAGACCAGCTGTAGGTTGACGAAAAATCTAGAAAATTCATCACTAAAATCAGCAGAAAATCCACGGACCTCAGCATCAAACAGGGTCGCCAAGTGGTCAGACTTATCCTAACCATGAGAGGATCTGTCTTGTAAAATGGGGAGGACGCCGTGCAAATTAGCTGGATAAGACTAATGAATCAGATCCCCAGAAAGGCTAATCTCCTTAAAAGATCAAAAATCAGCTTTTAAGACTGATATTACTCAATCCTAGAGATTGACTCTTAAAGATTGAGAATTACAAACTCATGGAATTCGATGATATCTAAACTCGAGCTTGAACGAGAAAATATTTTGATCAAAATTACAAACCGATTTGTTTTCTGAAAACCCATTTTCAATGCGTTCATTACCATTGAACGTAAAATTCTAGGAATTCACCTAGAATTCATTAGGTCACCTGAACCAAATCGAGTGTCAACCGTAAGAACGGTGGTTGCATAGCATGGTCAAAGACAGGACCTTGTGCCAGACCGAAGAAAAATTATAAGGGTGAGCTTTACTATTGCTCCTACAAAAGATAGTAATTGCATCCGACACGTTATAGATCATAATTAAAAGCATGTCAGGGGACATTGCCTTAACAGTTGCTTGTTCAACGCTTTCCTTTACAACCGGACGGTAGTTTACCGAAAGGTAATATACAGAGTAAGTATACTGGACGCGTTGCTTTCCTAATACAAGGTTAGCAAGTGGGTGACACAAAACCACAAGTTTTGAGCTAAAATTTTCAAATATGAAACCCACCAAACCCACAAAAATAATTTGCAAACATCGGTGAAAGGTTATTCCGGAAAACTTATCTAGGGTAAAAGCTAGATTTAATTTTCAAAAGATCAAATGTTTTCATAAAAATCCAATTTCCTTAATGGATCTAAATTTTTATAGTCATGTGGGACTGTAAACCACATCGTTACTACCATTGTTTATACCGCCGTATAGAAATCACTGATGTACAAAGTGGAAAGAATAAAGAAGTGATTCTAGTATTTTTATTTCAAGACTATATTGCTTGAGGACAAGCAACGCTCAAGTGTGGGAATATTTGATAATGCTAAAAACGAACATATATTTCATAGCATTATCCCTAAAGAAAGACAAGCTTTTAGTTGCAATTATTCTATTTACAAGTGATATTCGTTTAAATAATAAAAAGTGAAGACAAAAGACAGATTCGACAAATTGAAGACGCAAACGACCAAAAAGCTCAAAAGTACAAAGTACAATCAAAGTGGTTTCAATTATTGATAAGAAACGTCTCAAAATTACAAGAGTACAAGACGCGAAATGCAAAGTGCAAGATATTAAATTATACGCAAGGACGTTCGAAAATCCGGAACCGGGATCAAAGTCAACTCTCAACGCTCGACGCAACGGACTAAAAATTACAAGTCAACTATGCACATAAATATTATATAATATTTAAATAATTCTTATAATTATTTATATATTATATTTATTTATTAAAACGTCGACAAGCAAAGAAACAAAAATCATGTGAGCTGTTACCTACCACCATGCGATCGCATGGCCTGGAGGCACAAAAGTCATGCGATCGCATGGCCCTGAAATCCAGGCCTGGTCCTATAAAGTTCGCTAGTATTGGACGAAAAAAACACATCTTTTTCTTCTTTCTCTCATACGTAAGATATATATATATATATATATATATATATATATATATATATATATATATATATATATATATATATTTATTTATTTATTTATATTTTAATTTTAAATTCTAATAATAAGGGTATGTTAGCGAATGTTGTAAGGGTGTAAGTCGAAATTCTGTCCGTGTAACGCTACGCTATTTTTAATCACTGTAAGTTATGGTTAATATTATTTTTAAATTAATGTCTCGTAGCTAAGTTATTATTATGCTTATTTAATGCCGAAGTAATCATGATGTTAGACTAAATATTAAAATTTGGTAATTGGGCTTTGTACCATAATTGGGGTTTGGACAAAAGAACGACACTTGTGGAAATTAGACTATGGACTATTAATGGGTTTTTATATTAACTAAACGATACCTCGTTAATTTAATATATAGACTTATAATTTGACGTATTTATATATAACCACATACGCTTGACTGGGTACGGTGGGCGGGATATCTATAAATACCAATAATTGTTCATTTTACTGGACACGGAACTGGATTAATAGTTAATAGACTTGTTGAAACAGGGGTGGATTACATTCAAGGGTAATTGGTGTAATTGTTAACAAAGTAGTAAAACCTTGGTTTACACGCAGTCGATAACCTGGTGTATTCATTAAATAAAGTATTAAGACCTTGTTGCAATTCGAATCCCCAATTAGTTGGAATATTTGACTTCGGGAATAAGAATAATTTGACGAAGACTTTCGCACTTTATATTTATGACTGATGGACTATTATGGACAAATCCATATGGACATATCGAATAATCCAGGACAAAGGATAATTAACTCATGGGAATAAACTAAAAATCAACACGTCAACCATCATGATTACGGAAGTTTAAATAAGCATAATTCCTTTATTTCAGATTTAATTTCCTTTATTTTATATTTAATTGCACTTTTAATTATCGCACTTTTATTTATTGTCATTGTATTTAATTGCACTTTTAATTATCGTACTCTTTAATTGTTGTACTTTTTATTTATCGCATTTTTATTTATCGCAATTTCATTATCGTTATTTACTTTACTCTTTAAATTAAGTCTTTTATTTATTTAATATTTTACATTAGGTTTTAACTGCGACTAAAGTTTTAAAATCGACAAACCGGTCATTAAACGGTAAAAACCCCCTTTTATAATAATAATATTACTTATATATATTTTTGTATTTTTACAATTATAAGTTAAAAATATAGCGTTAAGCTTGTTTAAAAGTCTCCCTGTGGAACGAACCGGACTTACTAAAAACTACACTACTCTACAATTAGGTACACTGCCTTTAAGTATTGTAGCAAGGTTTAGGTATATCCATTCTATAAATAAATAAATATCTTGTGTAAAATTGTATCGTATTTAATAGTATTTCCTTGTAAAAATAATACTATTTCCTAGTACACCTCGCATACATCATATATAATTAGTAAATTATGTATATATATATATATATATATATATATATATATATATATATATATATATATATATAGATATATATAAACTTATTCGATTACGATTATGTGTATTAATCAATATACAAATGATATAGGTTCGTGAATCCAAGGCCAACCCTGCATTGTTCAATGTGGTCATATGTATTTTTACTACAAAATACAGTATTGTGAGTTTCATTTACCTTTTTACCCTTTATATTTTTGGGCTGAGAATACATGCGCAATTTTTATAAATGTTTTACGAAATAGACACAAGTAATTGAAACTACATTATATGGGTGAATGATCGAAGCTGAATATGCCCCTTTTTACTTGGTAACCTAAGAATTAGTAAACCAGTCTACTAATTGACGCGAATCCTAAAGATAGATCTATTGGGCCTAACGAACCCCATCCGTTGGAGCGGATGCTTTAGTACTTCGATGTTGTTTGATTTTCCGGAATGATAGGGGATATTCTTATATGCATCTTGTTAATGTCGGTTACCAGGTGTTCAATCCATATGAATGATATTTTTGTCTCTATGCATGGGTCGTATATTTATGAGAACTGAAAATGAAAATCTTGTGGTCTATTAAAATGATGGAAATGATTATTTATGTTAAACTAATGAACTCACCAACCTTTTGGTTGACACTTTAAAGCATGTTTATTCTCAGGTATAAAAGAAATCTTCCGCTGTGCATTTGCTTACTTTAAAGATATTACTTGGAGTCATTCATGGCATATTTCAAAAGACGTTGCATTCGAGTCGTTAAGTTCATCAAGATTATTATCAAACCAATTAGAGTTAGATATATTATGAAATGGTATGCATGCCGTCAACTTTCGATGTAATGAAAGATTGTCTTTTCAAAAACGAATGCAATGTTTGTAAATGAAACAACCCAACCCGTATTAAAACCGGCCCATAAAAATTTTTCCTTTTAATACGTGTTAAATAATACTTTAGGTCCCAATACACAATTTCCAAAACATATTTGTTACCGAAGTAAGTTCAACGAACTTAAAACATACATTAATAATTTAAACTCCTTAATACAATAATATGTTATTTAAAACATAACCCGAGCATGGTGATTTGGGACTATGCTACCCAAATCCTAATCGAGTCCAAAAGCAAGATCTTCTAAAGCAACCTAGCCAAGATCTCTAATCCCCAAGCTTACCCGAGCCGCCAAGCATGCGAACCTATAAAAATGTAAACAACGAGAGGGTAAGCTAATGCTTAGTGAATGCAATACTTATACGCATACATACATAATCCAATTACTTGCATACACCTACACAACAACACAATATCATTAGCATACCACAATAAACGAATAAACGAATACACGAATAGTCATACGTACAATGCTAGTAGAACATACACAACCCAATATACACAATGTCGACATTCGACTCGATGGTGGCCGACGAAGAGCGGTAGGTCAAATACGTTAACCACTCACCACCCATTGCAACACGTACGTGGTCGACGAAGAGCGGTAGGTCAAATACGTTAACCACTCACCACTACGCACCATGAGGCCGACGAAAAGTGCAACCGAAACGTTAACACTTACCTCAATCACAAGGATGGCCGACGAAAAGCGAAACCGCTTACCATCCCACGATAAGTGGCCAACGAAGAGCGAATCCCTAAACGGATAACACTCACCACTTACCCATACACACATGTGGCCGACGAAGAGCGATAGGTCAAACGTTAATCACTCGCCACAAAACAAAATATACACATGTGACCGACGAAGAGTGATAGGTCAAACATTAACCACTCGTTACATATCCAAACGCACACATGTAGCCGACGAAGAGTGATAGATCAAACATTAATCACTCGCTACATAACCAATACTAACATGTAACCGACAAAGAGCGATAGGTCAAACATTTATCACTCGTCACATGCCTCACCTCCATTTGTGGTCGACAAAGAGTCATTCCTTATGGAAATCACTCCCCACATTCCAAACACACACATACACATGTGGCCGACAAAGAGCGATAGGTCAAACATTTATCACTCGCCACATACACAAAACGAATATAGCCAACGAAGAGCTATCCACACGGATATCACTCACTATATTTTCCCAACTCAAATGTGGTCCACGAAAAGTGAATCCTAACGGATGTCACTTACCACGTCGCACGCAAGCAACCAAATTATATACATAGGCGTATAAATATTCCACTCACTTCGATTACTTGAAAAGCAATCCCGCTTGAGCTCCAAATCGTCCAAATGCAAATCACCTAAGTAATTTACAAACAAATAAGCTAAACATTCTAGCGTATACCCAAAACACCAATAAGTGCAATATTAACCCATTTGCACTTACTTCCAATTTGACTAAGTCAAATCTCGCCCAAAACACCCATAATCACAATCAACTAGTGATTATGTTCTAACACCATACTTTATAAGTCTTACAAGCATAAACTTGCACACCAAACCCAAAACCCGACATTAACAACAATAAACCCGAATCTTGGTGTTAACCTTCAATTAACAACTAAATGGGTTTCACCTATGAATCATACAATCAAAAGCCCTAAACTTGAATGATGAACACGAAAATGAATTTCGGAGTTAGAGCTTACCACTAGTATCACCGTGTAGCTAAGAACGAGGAGAACACACTTGTCAACTACGCCAAAGATCAAAACCCGCTTCTTCCTTTCCAAAATCCCACTTGAAACACTTGGGGTATTTGAGTTTCTTGAGAGAAAATGAAAGAAAAGGAAAAAGAAAATAAGAAATGAAATGGGTGGACCAGATTTTAGATCCCCATCTGGCTCAATCGTGAAATGACCAATTTGCCCTTGAACTTCATTTAAATTTACAAGAATCTGGTGCCAGTTCGCACCATTTGCCGCGCCGCGGCCTAATTCGTCGCGCCGCGATGATTGCCTTGAACTGGGATCACTTTTAAACGAACTTCTGGTCTGGATTTCTTCGAAACGCCGCGCCGCGGCCCTCTTTGTCGCGCCGCGACCTATAGCTGGGTCAGGGATCATTCTTTGTCGTACTTCTGATCTCAACTTCAGTTCATTGCCGCGCCGCGGCCTCCTTTGTCGCGCCGCGACACAAAGCTTGACCTGAGCCCTTCTCTCGCGTATAAGACTTTAACACCCGAACATGTCCCGAACCCTTCATACGCCTATCGTACATACACAATACACTTATAAATCATGTACGGGGAAAAACAGGGTGTTACAACTCTCCCCCACTTAGACTCGATCACGTCCTCGTGATCCTCGTCACTTAACCGATCCGAATCCACACGCTATGGTCCTCAACATAAGTCTCAAATTCGATGTCCACAACAATTCCCACAAATCCGAAGATTTCGCTCAACTCCTTTAGGCGACTTTACACAAAAGTTACCCTCCCGATTTAAATCATCATCCGTGATTTACCAAATCTACCAAGCCGAGCACTAGAATCTCGTTTCGTCCCCAAACCGGAACGAACTCATGTCTCGACCGCATGACAAACACATGCTAACATTCCAAATTTCGTACCGAGTTAGCAATCCCTTTAGCGTACCCTTATCATGTACATCGCTAAAGTAACAACACACCAATAATATGGCCAACAAACAATACAATGGAGCCAACGAAAAGTGAATCCTCACGATTGGATACCACTTGCCCCATATCCTCACGCGTACGTGGCCGATGAAAAGCGGTAGATCAAATGTTAACCACTTACCACTACGCAACAAGAGGCCGACAAAAAGCGCATTCTTACGGATCACACTTACCTCTCCTCACACATGGCTAAACAAAAGCGATTCCTAACGGAAAACGCATGCCACACACCAATAAGTAGCCAACGAAAAGCGAATCCTAACGGATAACACTTACTACTTATCACACTCGAACCGTGGCCAACGAAAAGTAAATCCTCACAATGGATAACACTTACCACAATACATACAAACAAACTAAGTATATGCGCATACTTAGAATCATTCCATACCGTCTGGAATTTCCGCACACGAAATGTCCGCACCCGCGAACATTGCTTAACACAATCGAGCAAGAACTACCTATAGCGCACATAGGCACAAAACAATAATCCTCTAGAAGAGAATTCGACACGCACACTCCTTAACCGGGGATTTTCTTGCTCGTCAAACACGTCCATTATCTCTCAACGAGATTTCCCACATTACCACCTCGAGTAGTAATTCACATCCAAATCAATAAATACAATTCAACCAAAATTGTATTCCACCACAAATCGACCAATCTAGGCCTCGACACCAACTCCGGATCTAATCATGAGCATTATCCGAAATTTTCACACCAAAACCTCCTCGTGCGGGAGTGTAACTCCCCCACTTGGAACTACGTTCCATAACTGCATCTTGCACAACCGTACAATGCTACCAAAGGTAGACTTTACCAACAATTGGGTTCACACGACCCATCACCATATCTTGCTCCAACCTTGAGCATACTAAGGATCTTAACATACCCTTAAACACTTCGAACGAAGAGTTCATCACAAATTACACAACTTTATTCTTGCAATCCCACGATTGCCACAACTTGTTAAAGTTCCACCTAGTCACTCATGTACCTAAGGGTTTCTCTCCGGTACCCTAAGTACAATGTAACCACAATACCGTCGGAGTCGAACGTTACGCTTGCAGGTATGAAAGAGGCACCTGACATCGCGTCACATAGACTCCACTATCAACATTCATCGAGACCGAAAAACTCGACCTCGAGGGTTCCATTCATCCGATGTCACCCATCACAACACTAAAGTGACCTTAAGTCATCCGTACCTGACGAAACTTATGTTTCATCAATTACGACACAAAAGCGACTACGCGCTACCAAAACAACACCAAAGCCCGTTCTCATGGCTTGGTAAAATCTTTCGCCCAACACTAAGGAATGCTTGGAATCACCAAGTCTTACGCCCTTAGCTCGTCAATCCGACCATCGTCATAGGGTACTTCCATAAGGAACGCTGCCCCTCATCACACTATGCACTAACACAAAATGCATTTAAACAAAGTCATAAGTACGTTTCAATAAGATAATCGAAAGGTACCTGAACATCGTCGTCAGGTTCATGCATTACCAACCAAATTCGGACACGCCGACTTTCGGTGTCCCTCCTTTTGACAATTAAAACACGTAACCTTGTTAGACTTCGCATTCGTACATTCACGCGACAAATGACCCCGTTCTCCGCAATTATAACACGTGGGTACAAAACCGCCCATACCACTCTTCTTCACGCTTCCGCTGCCCTCGGAAGTACTCTTACTTTTCTTGTTCGAATGCATCGTAGTCTCGGACTTCCGCTTACTAACATCGGAACCACTCTTCTTTAGGACAAGCGTCTCAAAACCTTTCGCCATGTCAAACAACTCGTCAAAAGTTTTCACCACGTTTACGCTAATCTTCTCTTGATAACTATCGTTCAAGATTCGATAGAAGTCTTCCTTCAACATTTTGTCATTACCGACATACTCCGGGCAAAATTGGGTCTTTGATAAGAATACGGATTTGAGAGTGTTTAAATCCATTGACCTTTGCCTCAAAGCACGCAACTCGTCTTTAAGCTTAGAAAGATCGGCCGAAGTTCGGTACTCCTTGAAAAATTCCGCTTTGAACTCGTCCCAATTGAACTCCATACATTGTTCCTCACCATAGAGTTGAATTTTCGCATCCCACCACAACTTGGCGTCACCCCTTAGCATACTACTACCATACCTCATCTTCTTATCGAGAGGGCACTCACTAGTACGAAAGGCCCCCTCCATATCGGAGATCCATCGAGCACTCTTAAGTGGATCTCGCTCACCCTCGAAAGTGG
The DNA here is from genome assembly GCF_046630445.1 of Rutidosis leptorrhynchoides. NCBI lineage: Eukaryota > Viridiplantae > Streptophyta > Magnoliopsida > Asterales > Asteraceae > Rutidosis > Rutidosis leptorrhynchoides. The sequence continues at coordinate 599,633,125 of NC_092336.1, read as the reverse complement.
GAGGTTGAGCATCCTTGAAGTTTTTGTAGTAGAAGTCGCGCCTTACCATATTATCTTCGTGAAGAACAATCTTAACTTGTTCCTTGACTAGATTGACTACTTGCTCGTCAATCGTATCTAAGAACATCTTTTTAACGTCCTCTAGAAACCCCACTTTGTGACGTTCGAAGATGGCCTCAACCTTAGCCGTGAACTCGGAGTCCTCGCTTTGATCACCATTATCATGTCCGTTCCTCGTCTTCATTCTAAGAAATGAACTCGGTTAGGAACGCAACACGAATAAATTATATACACCGTCGCGAACACTAATCACAATCAAGTAAATACGCCACCGTTCGCACATCCCATCTGGTTCAATACTTGTTGTACATCACTTACTTGACTTGGCTTGCAACCGTAATAATGGTCGCGAAGCATTATTACGCTCACACGTCATGCCGAGCTCATGAATACAACAACTATCTCGCCAGACGTTCAACACAAAACAACATGATTAGTAACAACATAATCAATACATAGTTAGTTCACCTATTCTCTAAGGCACTAACTAAAACCCGAACCGACCCGTAATCCTACAAGTCCCGCATAATAGCACACACAAAAAGTCTAAGTCTAAGCGCCTATCTCAAGTCACCTAAATCCCTTAGACCATGCTCTGATACCACTTGAAACAACCCAACCCGTATTAAAACCGGCCCATAAAATTTTTTCCTTTTAATACGCGTTAAATAATACTTTAGGTCCCAATACACAATTTCCAAAACATATTTGTTACCGAAGTAAGTTCAACGAACTTAAAACATACATTAATAATTTAAACTCCTTAATACAATAATATGTTATTTAAAACATAACCCGAGCATGGTGATTTGGGACTATGCTACCCAAATCCTAATCGAGTCCAAAAGCAAGATCTTCTAAAGCAACCTAGCCAAGATCTCTAATCCCCAAGCTTACCCGAGCCGCCAAGCATGCGAACCTATAAAAATGTAAACAACGAGAGGGTAAGCTAATGCTTAGTGAATGCAATACTTATACGCATACATACATAATCCAATTACTTGCATACACCTACACAACAACACAATATCATTAGCATACCACAATAAACGAATACACGAATAGTCATACGTACAATGCTAGTAGAACATACACAACCCAATATACACAATGTCAACATTCGAGTCGATGGTGGCTGACGAAGAGCGGTAGGTCAAATACGTTAACCACTCACCACCCATCGCAACACGTACGTGGTCGACGAAGAGCGGTAGGTCAAATACGTTAACCACTCACCACTACGCACCATGAGGCCGACGAAAAGTGCAACCGAAACGTTAACACTTACCTCAATCACAAGGATGGCCGACGAAAAGCGAAACCGCTTACCATCCCACGATAAGTGGCCAACGAAGAGCGAATCCCTAAACGGATAACACTCACCACTTACCCATACACACATGTGGCCGACGAAGAGCGATAGGTCAAACGTTAATCACTCGCCACAAAACAAAATATACACATGTGACCGACGAAGAGTGATAGGTCAAACATTAACCACTCGTCACATATCCAAACGCACACATGTAGCCGACGAAGAGTGATAGATCAAACATTAATCACTCGCTACATAACCAATACTAACATGTAACCGACAAAGAGCGATAGGTCAAACATTTATCACTCGTCACATGCCTCACCTCCATTTGTGGTCGACAAAGAGTTATTCCTTACGGAAATCACTCCCCACATTCCAAACACACACATACACATGTGGCCGACAAAGAGCGATAGGTCAAACATTTATCACTCGCCACATACACAAAACGAATATAGCCAACGAAGAGCTATCCACACGGATATCACTCACTATATTTTCCCAACTCAAATGTGGTCCACGAAAAGTGAATCCTAACGGATGTCACTTACCACGTCGCACGCAAGCAACCAAATTATATACATAGGCGTATAAATATTCCACTCACTTCGATTACTTGAAAAGCAATCCCGCTTGAGCTCCAAATCGTCCAAATGCAAATCACCTAAGTAATTTACAAACAAATAAGCTAAACATTCTAGCTTATACCCAAAACACCAATAAGTGCAATATTAACCCATTTGCACTTACTTCCAATTTGACTAAGTCAAATCTCGCCCAAAACACCCATAATCACAATCAACTAGTGATTATGTTCTAACACCATATTTTACAAGTCTTACAAGCATAAACTTGCACACCAAACCCAAAACCCGACATTAACAACAATAAACCCGAATCTTGGTGTTAACCTTCAATTAACAACTAAATGGGTTTCACCTATGAATCATACAATCAAAAGCCCTAAACTTGAATGATGAACACGAAAATGAATTTCGGAGTTAGAGCTTACCACTAGTATCACCGTGTAGCTAAGAACGAGGAGAACACACTTGTCAACTACGCCAAAGATCAAAACCCGCTTCTTCCTTTCCAAAATCCCACTTGAAACACTTGGGGTATTTGAGTTTCTTGAGAGAAAATGAAAGAAAAGAAAAAAGAAAATAAGAAATGAAATGGGTGGACCAGATTTTAGATCCCCATCTGGCTCAATCGTGAAATGACCAATTTGCCCTTGAACTTCATTTAAATTTACAAGAATCTGGTGCCAGTTCGCACCATTTGCCGCGCCGCGGCCTAATTCGTCGCGCCGCGACGATTGCCTTGAACTGGGATCACTTTTAAACGAACTTTTGGTCTGGATTTCTTTGAAACGCCGCGCCGCGGCCCTCTTTGTCGCGCCGCAACCTATACCTGGGTCTGGGATCATTCTTTGTCGTACTTCTGATCTCAACTTCAGTTCATTGCCGCGCCGCGGCCTCCTTTGTCGCGCCGCGACACAAAGCTCGACCTGAGCCCTTCTCTCGCGTATAAGACTTTAACACCCGAACATGTCCCGAACCCTTCATACGCCTATCGTACATACACAATACACTTATAAATCATGTACGGGGAAAAACGGGGTGTTACAGTAAAATGTATCATATAGAGATCAAGTACCTCGCAATGTAACCAACTGTTGTGAATCGTTTATAATTGATATGGACTTCATCCAGATGGATTAGGACGGGTCGCTTCAATAGTGACTCGTAATAGATTCCCTGCACGAAATAATTTATCGCATCGAGGCATTGACTTAAATCAGGTAGGTTACGTCTGGTAATAATTTTGATTCTATTTGTTTGTTTACTTATTGGTTTTATAGTAGAGGTAAATCAAATGTAATTTTAAACATTACTTTCTCAATTGTTGATTTTGTAACTGTGATGCTGTTTAGCTAATTTTAGTTTTGGTGACTTTCTTCTTCCGATCTACTTCCATTATTTATCTGCTATTAGAATCATCCCGGTAATTTCATGTTTATTTATCTGCTATCAAAACTGTCTTTTACAGATCCATTATTATATTCATGTATGTGGATAAGGTAATGTTTGTACAGATCCAGATCTGATTCCTTTTTCTCTGATTAGTTCATTTCAATTCCTGTAAAATTCGTATTATTAAAATACAAATGAAATTAAGTTCGCACAATTTCCATTTCATCTTCTGCTAACTTTCATCCCCATTTCCAATTTCTTCTCACCAAATTCCCACCACCGTAAAACCACCCTAATCCACCCAACATCCACCACCAAAGTGTAAAAATGGAGTGTGTGAGAGAGAGTGAGAGGGGAGAGAGTGAGAGGAGAGAGAGTCATGCACACAAGTTTAGTACGACGGGGCAGAGAGATCGCGGAGAGGGAAAGCCTAGGGTTCCGACGACAACAAAGTTTTTCGGGCATCGTTTGACATCATTTATGTTCTTTAATTTCAGTGATCATTGGGCTATTTCTGATCTTTGGCGGGTCTTCAAGCAATTCGGCGATCTTAGGGACATCTACTTGGCAGGCAAACGACTAAGAAATGGACTCAAGTTCGCTTTTGCTAGGTTCCATGGTGTTGGAGATGAAGCACAGTTTCTTCGTCGACTAGAAAGCATAACGTTTGATTCAAGACCAATTAGGGTTTTTAGAGTCGTCAACCGTTCGCAAAACCCTGACTCAAATCGTTTCAATACCAGGCCTGTTTTTCAAGGCAACGGACCAAAAGGTAATACTGGTGGTGCTGTCTGGATACCAAAGGGGTCATCAAAGGTGGGCACTAGTCGTGGAGATTATTTTCCGGCTCTCAATGAGGTATTCGGTGAACCTAAATCTAGGTTATTCGGTGAACCTAAACCTCAGGAGGATTTAAGAACACTGCTGATCAAATCTAGATCGAGAAAGGCCTGGAAATCGGAAGAAGCTGAAAGGTTTCGTACGGTGGAGGTTGAAGATAACTCTCCATTGGTGGGGATGGAAGATTGTATTATTGTTGGTGAACTGAAAAACATTGGTGCACTTAACCTTATTACCACGATAGGGCTGGCTAACGGATACGATGGTATACATATTAAGTACATTGGTGGCCTACATGTGTTATTGATATGTGCCAACAGTGTTACGGCCAAAAATATTGTATGTGATGCTAATTCGCCGGTGAAAAAGTGCTTTAATGAGTTAAAATTGTGGGATGGCCGTTCAGTCAATTCGGGTAGATTAACGTGGGTCGAGATCATAGGGGTTCCGTTTAAATATTGGTCTTGTAGTACCTTTAAATCAATTGCGGAGTGGTGGGGGCCAGCCCTGGATTTCAAGAATTGCAATATTATTCGTGGTAATCAAAATCTAATTTCGGGTAAAGTCTTGATTCATACTAAGAATGACGAACGCATCAATGGAATAGTAAAATTGGTCGCAGGCATCTGGTGCAAACATGTTGGTATTTCAGAATGTGATGATAAAATAGAACTTGATTTGGAAAATATTCCACAGTCGGATTGGGACAGCTCGGAAGATGAGGAAGAAATTCCGGATTCTTTGTCCGGTGATGACGCTTCCGATGAACTTGAAGATGGGGAGATTCGATCGGAAAAAGGTCAGGTGAATGGTGGCGGTCATGGCAGCTTACCATTGCAGGTGGAAGATGATGGGTCTTCCTGCATGGGAATTAAGCAACCTTTTGATAAAGATAATAATGATGATGCTTTTTTGTCTAATGTGCAAGAATCACCTATAGATGCAAATATCTCCAAGTCCAAGACTCCGGATACCAAGGTGAGGTCTGATGTCTCGAATAAAAAAGTAAATCCTGAGGGCTGTTATTCGGGTACTAGTGTTGGGTCAGCTCACTTCAACTTAAATGGGCCCAACTTTCATGTTGATAAATCTGGCCCAGTATCTCGTGATAATCCAGCAAAGGTGCTTAGTGTTGATGGGCCTATTAATCAAAATAAGTTTAATGTCATTAGGTCGGCCGATCCAAGAGATAATGTGGTGATAGAGGATCTCGGTGATACCGATTGCTCATTGGATGAAGAAGAATGTAAAAGTCCAGTTAAGAACTACGGTGGTGACGGGGTGGAGAAGGCTAAGATTTTCGGTGATACATCCTCGTTGAATGTTATGGATACCGCTAACAACTATTTGCCTAAAAAAGCAAGTAAAGGGGTTGTTTATGCTTCTGATTCGTCCAATTGCTGCTGGAATTCCATCGGCAACTGGAAAGCTTCATCGAAAATTTTACATGCGAAAAAATTGACTAGGAAAGGGAAAGGCGTTGAGGATCCAAGTGGGATTAATTGTGTGACATGTGGTAGTAGAAGATCGAAACTGAGTAAGAAGCCATCGTCGTCTAGGAATAGCAAGAAGAAGGAGGTGAGCCAATTGATATCGGAAAACAGTATTGGAGTTGAGGAATTCGGCACCAATCTTGGTCTAAAATGGACCAAGAAAGATATGTAAGTGTCTTCTTTCTCTGTTCGTATCTTCTTTTTATTTATGAAGATTATTTCCTTAAACATTCGTGGGTTCGGGTCCGGGAAAGAAAGTAAGTTTGGTGATGTTAAAAGCTTATGTTTGGTCGAAAGGCCCTCTATTCTAGCATTTCAAGAAACTAAATGTCATAACCTTGTCGACAATTGGATATTCGGGCTTTGGGGTTCTAATGATTGTGGGTATGTTCAAAAATAAATGATTGGTAAGTCGGGGGGACAATTAATAATTTGGGATAAAAACATCTTCGAGGTTTATAGTGAGCTAATTGGTGACTTTTTTATTGCTATGCGGGGGAAATGGAAACAGTCGGGAAATGAATCGATTATTGTCAATGTGTACGGTCCGCATGATGACGCCAATAAATGTAAGTTTTGGGATTCGCTTGACAAGATCTTGTGTATTGATGGTGTGTCGTGGGTCATTTATGGGGACTTTAATGAGGTTAGAGATAAGTCGGAAAGATTGAATTGTGAATTTTTTTATAATCGGGCTAGGAGGTTTAACGAGTTTATTGATAGAAATAGTTTAGTGGACATTCCTTTGGGTGGGAGGAAATTTACTAGGGTTAGTGATGATGGGTTGAAAATGAGTAAACTAGATAGATTCTTGATTTCGGACGACTTTCTTAGCTTTTGGACCGATCTAAAAGTGGTGGCTTTAGATAGAACTGTATCGTATCATTGTCCTATTATGATGTCGGATGGTGAAGTGGATTTTGGGCCTAAACCGTTTAAAATCTTTGATGATTGGTTCGTGGTTGAGGGTATTGACAAGGTTATTGCCGATTCTTGGTCTGGTCCAATGGGGGGTAACCGGAAGGATTGTGTTTTTCGTAACAAGTTAAAAAGATTAAAAGGAGACCTTAAAGAATGGAGTAAAGTTCACTTTGGCAAGCTTGATTGTGAGATTGAGTCGGTTAAAAAGGTGGTAACGGATCTTGAAATGAAAGCAGAAGTAGGTAGTTTAAAGGATGAAGAGCGGACTAAATGGCTAAACTCGAGAAAAACATGGATGGAAAAGGAAAAAATCAAGACAGGGATGCTAAAACAGAAAGCTCGTGTTCGTTGGATGATCGATGGAGACGAAAACTCAAAATATTTTCATAATTCCTTAAAGAGGAAATATAATAAAAACAACATCCGGGGGATTAATGTTAATGGGTCTTGGTGTGAAAATCCTAATACAATCAAAGAAGTTGCTTTCAACCATTTTAAGAGCATATTCGAGGTACATAATTCGGATGGACCAAGCCTTGAAGGGCTGTTTTCTGAATTGATTACATCAGCGGACAACGAGCTCTTAGAAGCTCCTTTCACGGAAGGGGAAATTTGGGAATCGGTCAAATGTTGTGGTAGTTCGAAGGCCCCGGGACCGGATGGGTTCAACTTTGGTTTTTTCAAAAAGTTTTGGTCCATAATCAAAGATGATTTGGTAGGTGCTATCAACTGGTTTTGGGTTTTTGGCGAGTTTTCAAAGGGTTGCAATGCCTCTTTTGTTTCCCTTATTCCGAAGAAATCGGACCCGCTGAGTTTTAGTGATTATCGCCCGATTAGTCTTATTTGCAGTTATTATAAAATTATCGCGAAGATGTTGTCTTTGAGAATTTGTAAAGTGGTACCTAGTCTTGTAGGGAAGGAACAGAGTGCGTTTCTTGGGGGTAGATATATTCTAGACGGTGCGTTAGTTGCAAATGAAGTGGTCGAAGATCTTAAACGAAACAAAAAGCACGGCCTAATTTTTAAGGTAGACTTCGAGAAAGCCTTTGATTCGCTTAATTGGGATTATCTTCTTGAAGTGATGAAATGTATGGGGTTCGGTACCAAATGGTGTAAGTGGATTTCCTCGTGTCTTAAATCGGCTACAATCTCCATTCTCATAAACGGGTCTCCGACAAGTGAGTTTAATCTTAAAAGGGGCGTTCGCCAAGGTGATCCCTTATCACCTTTCTTTTTTATTATTGCAGCGGAGGGACTTAATATCCTAACGAAAAAGGCGGTTGAGAGAGGGATGTATAAAGGGGTGGAGGTGGGTAAAGATAAAGTCGTCATTTCTCATTTGCAATATGCGGATGATACGATTTTTTTTGGCGAATGTAGTAGACGTAATGCGCGAAATTTAATGTACTTGTTGGAATGTTTTGAACGGGCTTCGAGATTGAAGGTTAATTATAATAAAAGTCAATTATTTGGGATAGGCATTAGTAATGATAACGTGGAAGCTCTTGCGTCTTGGTGTTCATGTCTTGCAGGTCGGTTGCCTTTCATGTATTTGGGTATTCCCGTGGGCAATAAGATGAAGCAATTGAATGATTGGTCCCCGGTGATCGAGAAATTTAACAAGAGGTTAGCTGACTGGAGAGCAAAAATGATTTCATTCGGTGGACGGTTAACTTTAGTTAAGTCGGTTCTCTCTAGCCTACCTCTCTATTACTTCTCGCTCTTTCGTGCCCCTACTTGTGTGCTAAATTCTCTCGAGAGTGTGAGACGGAATTTTTTTTGGGGCGGGACGGGTTCTAACTCTAAAATGTCATGGGTTAAGTGGGAAAAAATCCTTCTTCCTCACGAAGAAGGAGGTTTAAATATCATGTCCTTAAAAAGTAAAAATTTAGCTCTTCTTTGTAAGTGGTGGTGGAGGTTTAAAACCGAAACTAACACTTTGTGGGTCGCCGTAATTCGTAGCATTTATGGTTCTAATGGAGGTCTTGTGCTTGGAAACGGGCTTGTTTGAAAACCAAACGCTAGCCTTTGGAATTCTATTTGTGTTGCAGGAAATCATGTGGACGGGTTAGGGATTTCTTTCTCTAAGTCTTTCATACGCTTACTCGGGGACGGGAAAAGCACCTCTTTTTGGAATGACATTTGGGTGGGGAACGCAAGCCTCAAAGACAAATTCAAAAGATTATACAGGCTCGAGATTGACAAAGATATCAACATCAGTAACAAAACCGAAGAATTTAAGGGAGATGGGCTCGGCAATTGGGCCTATCCACCTATGGGACGAACGAATAGTGAACTAACTGAATTGCGAGATACTGTTCGGAACTTGCAGCTGATCGAAGATAAAAAAGACTGTTGGAGCTGGAATCTCAATTCGAAGGGTACATATATGGCCAAGGACTGTTCGGTTCTAGTGGACAGAGTCATCCTACCACGTGCGGTTAATTCAATTGAGTCGTTGTGAAATGGTTTGGTTCCAAAAAAAGTAGAGGTGTTTATTTGGCGGGCGAGATTAGGTCGTATACCGGTAAGGTTCGAGTTAGATAAACGGGGCATCGATTTGAACAGCGTGAGATGTCCGATTTGTGATGGTGACATTGAGACGGTGGAACATATACTTTTTTCTTGTCAAATGGCCAAAGACATATGGGCGAAAGTCCTTAAATGGTGGGGGTATAATTCGGCTTTATTCGGGTATGAGGATATTTTTAATGGTACCTTCGGCTACGTAGCACATGATCACAAAAGGAACTAATGGCAAGCGGTTTGTTGGGTGGTTTGTTACATTATATGGAAGAATCAAAATGCAAAGGTGTTCAAGAATAAGCTCGAGACGGTCCCATCTTTATTTAGCGAGGTTCAAGTTCTTTCATACGATTGGATTTCACGACGTTGCAAGGGTCATATTATGGATTGGCTTCAATGGTTCTCACAACCTTAGTTTCTCTCTTTTGTTAGTTGCAATCTTTGCAATTAGCTTAGGGCGGTGTAATTTGTTTTCTCTATTTCTTTCGTGATGTATTGTGTTGTTAAGGTTGCCCAGTCAACCATGTACTATTCGTGATTGTTTAATATAAGTCCTTCTTGCTTTTCAAAAAAAAAAAATGTAATTTTAAACGATTGGAAGCTTTCCTAGTTCCTAGCTAGAAAAGTTTGGTTGATAAAAATTTTTGGCCGCTTAAAATAAAGTTTGGTGTTTACCGTTGGTGCACATCTAAACGTTACAAGGGTCCGATTGGTAAATATTGAGTTTTCAAGGCGAGTCATCGAGGCGGATCCCAAACACGATTTCCCGGGCTATCCAAAATAACAAATTGGATGGATGGGAAACAAAATAAGAAGCCTTAATTAATACTCATCACTTCACTTCTTGAATGACGTCATCAATGGCGGGTGTTTTACCTTCGTCAATTTCTTCTCCAAAACACATACTCTTACATTCTTCACACCGCAATCTTCTTTCAAATTCTAAATCATTTTCCTCTCCTTCAATTATCAAAAAACCATCCATCATATGCTTCTCATCCAAGAAGGGAAAACCGGGTTTTTTCGACGTAATTCTCGACTATATCGAAGGTATAATACGTGCATCTTATCTACTTGCTTCACGTTACATACATCTTTCTTTTGTGGCTGTCAATTTTAACAATTCTAATTCTCGAATTTAAACCCTAAGTTCATATACTCAAAAGTTGAATTTATATTGTGCCACAGAGGGAGTTTGTGATTTATATTTATAGTTTATCAATTTGAAATCCCAATGTGTTGGTGATTTTAGTGTTATCAACAAGCATTTTAGTTAATTGGGATTTACTTGAAAGCAAGGGTCATTTTACTTATAACGGGTTAGGAGAGTGTGGAGTACATACATGCCCGTAAGAGTTAACTTGATGCCGTTATGAAAATTGTGGTATTGAAAAGGTTCAAAATTCCACCATTTTCCAATAGGTTTGAACGAAAGGTTGCACATTTTCGTTGAAAGGTTACATCTTTTTGTTGAAAGGTTACATCTTTTTGTTGAAAGGTCGTGTCCTTTCATCGCACCCTTTCATTTCTTATATATATGAGATATAAGATTTTGCTTTCATAAGAACATATAGAAAAACACACATTCTCTCTAATACTTGATTTTGATTTCTTTTTGCATGGAAACAAAATCGTTCTTGTCTTATCCCAATTAGGAGTTCGTGTAAACCCGAGGCTTGTGAGGGGCGAAATACTTAATTAGGAAAGTGTTTCACGATTCAAGAACCAATCCATGATTATCAATTCACAACCCTGATTTATAACAAATGTACACTCTGAGATTGAATAAACATGAGAGGATAAAAAGCCTATTAAACAAACTCTAATTTGTTGCTCAATGTACAGTAACTTTTAAACAAATGGTCTTGAATTTGGGAGACACACCATTGAAGGGTATATATATCTTTAGAATGAATGGTTTTGCTCTCCAAAAATAGCCAATATATGTGGTTTTGGAAACTATACTAGTCGAATTCATTGGTTATCCTAAAACGATATTAGTTTATCTATGGCGTAGGGGGTCCGAAATTGAGAAAATGGTATGGGGCACCTGATCTTTATGCAGAAGATGGATCCGTTTTGGAAAAAGCAGATGAATCTTCAGGTAATCTACGCGAGCTACCGAATAAATATTGTTTTTTTTTTTTTGTTCATTTGTTGACTAAGCAAATACCAGTTCATTTATTCTTGAAAAATAGAAGAAGATGAAGTCAGAGATGCAGTTTTGGTTACAGACGGGGACAATGAGATTGGTCAGGTAATCTATATGTATATACTTTGTAATATTTAGATGAGTGGCTGACTTTTTGCATTATTGATGGGAGATGAAGTTGAGATGGGTAGTAATTTAACTTTTGTAGACGGTTATATTGTCGTTAATAATTAAACGAATTAGAGTTAAAGCGTTAGTGAAGGACAAGCGAGCTGCTATGGAATCATTTGGTACTTATGTCGAGGTTAGTCCAGATACACTTTGAAGTAATAATTAATACCTTGCCTAAATTTTGATTTTGGTTACCTTGAATTTGAAGCCGATGACGGGAGATCTCAAGGATCCTTCATTTCAAAAGAAATCCCTGAGAGGTGTTCGTGCAATAATATGTCCCAGTGTATGCTGTTTTTAAAATCTAGCTTTTTTTTAGTTATTTATGTAAATATAAATATTTATGCAGGTTGAATGTGGTTAATGTTTATTCGCAGGAAGGTTTCCTATCTACGGTTGAGAGTTTGAAAGGGATACAGCATGTGGTTATATTATCTCAGGTACTTTTTCTACCTCCATGTTATTGTAATTTGCACTTTCTCTGAGAAAATTAAATGTAAGTCAAGGTGGCTAGATGGATAGGTAGGGAAATAGGTTTAAAATTGATTGTTACGATAATAGGCTTAAATCTGTGAGTAAAACGATTTAGAAGGTTTTATGCATAAAACACTTAAGTTGCTGACTTTTAACCTGTTTGACCCATGTGAGATGAGATATAACAGGATGGACAAATTGATAACAACATAGTTAAAATTGCCATCTGTACATGTATGTAATATATGTTTGATATGGTGATTTGACAAGGTTACAGTTGTCTGTTTATAAAGGAAGTAGCGGTGTTCAAGCAATCATTAATAGCAATGCCAGGAAGCTAGCAGAGCAAGATGAATCGATAGTAGTTTCGTCAGGAACTCCTTACACTATAGTCAGGACGGGGCTGCTTACAAACGATCGTAGGGGCAAGTCTGGTTTCAGTTTTGAAGAGGTATTTTCTTGGTTACGGTCAAGGTTGCGGAACTCGGAATTACTCTCCGAGTACTCGGTTTTTGGAGAGCTCCTAGCCGAGTAATCAAACTCGCTCATAACTCAGCCAAATATCGGCCAAAACTCGAGATTACTCGGAAAATCAGTCAAAACTCAGCCAAAGTTTGGGATCACTCGGAAAATCGGTCAAACTCGGTCAAAGTCAAACTTATTCAACATCCCTCTAAAAAGTCCCTACCGAGTGCTCGGTTTTTGCAGAGCTCCGAGCCGAGTAATCAAACTCGGCCAAAATCGGGATTGCTCGGAAAATTGTTCAAAACTCATTAAAAAATCGGTCAAAGTCAAAGTTGGTCAACATCTGACACTCCTCGATTATTCCCCGAGTTGCCAAGCATTCCCTAAAAAGTCCCAACCGAGTACTCTCCGAGTAGCGAGATTTGCAACCTTGGTTATAGTTCAGTATGAAAAAGCCGATTAATTGTAATTTTTGGTGATTAAGTTAACATTCCACCTCACAGGGTTGTACAACAAATGGAAGTCTTAGCAAGGAAGACGCTGCATTCATATGCATTGAAGCTCTTGATGTGGTGCCCGAAAAAGGACTGATATTTGAGGTTGGTTAAGGCTCCCACCCTTTTTCACATTTATGTTTGTGTTCTCAGAAAGTCCGGAATATAGGTAGCACTTCTATAGTTCTATATGTATACTAGAGAACCATCACTAGATAGCCCAGTGGTTAGGGTCCTGAGTTCCTTGCAAGAGGTGGTGCTCTCAGGTTCGAATCCCATATAGGGTGAATATATAGTGGTGGCCAGGGATGGGTTGGAAACAGCCAGGGAGTAGTCCTGCTGGCTGCTGGGCTGCGTACATCAGAGTATGGGGTCAGATTACTCGCCCTCCCGGGTAGCCCGAACAAGGAAAACCTTCTACCTTTTTATATATATACTAGAGGTGACATAATGGACGGGTCAACTAAGTTGACTTTGAACACTATCAGTCAAGAAGTTTAACTTATATAGATATTAGCGTTTCAATATGATGACAAAAGCTATACGTATCTAATCAATGATCTAAAAATATGAATTGAATAAATAAACAGGGTTTGAATCGAAAATACACCTTGAATGACTTTCAGCGTGTTTGACCCGTGAGAACATAACATGAACTAAATCAACCCACTCATAAGCAAATGGGTTGAAATTTCCACCTCTAGTATTTATGACTTCACGTATCCAAACGGTTTGCTACATCCTCGGTCATTGTTTGGATTCTTATGATATCAAGTTCTGAATCATGATATTATGTGCGACTACAGGTTGTTAATGGGGAAGAAAAGGTTCTGAATTGGAAAGACCAATTTGCAAGATTGATGGAGCAAGCACAGAAATGACTTCAAGAACCTCAATGGGGTGACTATAGTGTGTTTCGTGTTCATTCATTTCATTGTTATCCACGATTAAATATTTAAATATAATATAGTACATAAAAAGAACGATTCACCTTTTTTATTGTTCTATGAATATGAAACTAGTTTTGTTATTGTTCTGTATTCTAGTAGTATTACATAATCTGTTTTTGGAATCAATGAGAATTAGTTAAGGTGATGATTAGCTAAAGTTGAATTTATTCATTTATTTTCATATAGTATAAACATAGTTTGTATAACGCCGGTTGGACAGAACCATTTCCGATAAATCTAAGTTATCTACACTGTCACAGATAGAAGCATCAAAACAACTTCGAAATCTGGAATACTTAACTATTACTACAACATTAATCGTAAACATATAGCCTGAAATTCGCTTGAACGCCTGAAATAGATGCAGACTGAGATGAAATTGCACTACAGAAATACACCACAGGTACCAGCAATGCAACTGTTACGCCAATCCGAAGTCATCGGGTCCTCAATTGCCGAGCATCTGAACAAGATGATGCGTTGGTGTTGGAACACGCACTACAAAAATACACCACTGGTACCAGCAATGTACCTGTTAACCCAATCCAAGGTCATCGGGTCCTCATTCGAGAAATCAAAAAACTCGTCAACGTTGAAACTAAACTTTGAAGATTCAACTCCATGTTTCTCTACACCAGTCCCATCATCTTCTTTCATCTTCTTGTCAACCATCTCACCTAACTTGGTCTCGCTTCTCGTTGAATACCGATCGGTTCGTTTTTCCACAATTTCCTTCTTTTTGCTTAAATGAGAATTCCAATAGTTCTTGATCTCATTATCGGTTCGCCCTGGTAGTCTTCCCGCAATCAATGACCACCTAATAATTATATTTAGAGATCAACAGTCATCAATCAAGTATCATCACTATTTAAAAGAATGAAAACATAATCACCTGTTTCCTAAAAGTTTATGAAGCCTGATAATCAAGTCTTCTTCTTGATCTGATATATTTCCTCGTTTGATATTCGGTCTCAAATAATTTAACCATCTTAGTCTGCAACTCTTTCCACACCTCTGCAAACCTGTAAACCTGGTAGTTCAATTTGACAACGTTTAACTTGTTACTCGTGTGTGTTATAGTTTCATATTCATACCTGCTTTTGTAGCAATAACTGTCCATTTTTTAGGACCGTGTATCTCTATAGCTTCAGCTAGCTTTTCGTCTTCTTCTGCTGTCCATGCTCCCCTATTGACTTCTTTCATTGAAGATTTAGCTGTTTTCGGGTCCATTCGCTGGAGAAAGCTGTGTTTCTCGGTGAAGCACTTAGATAGTCATTTATATGCGACCCGTGAATTATTGCGTATGTTTGCTATGCTGTGTGCTTCTGTAGATGGAAACTGTAGGTAGATAATCTAAATATGCTCTACAGGAGAGCACTTAAGACCAGTGACATATGCGCGCTTATAAAACAATGGGCTCATATATATATATATATATATATATATATATATATATATATATATATATATATATATATATATATATATATATGGTTATTATAAAATACCTCGTAAGAGTCGGATGCCAGTAAAATACCTCCACAGAATTCCCCATGTGGCAAGCAACGAGTATCATCCCACTTTGTCAAGGGTTGTAAATCCTTGTCAGGAGTGGGATTCGAACCTGCAACCATTTGGCAAAGGGTTCCTCATGGTGGGCCCCAGCTTCTAAGACAACGGGTAACACGTAACTATTTTTTTTTTGAACAGCGATTGGGATCACCCGAGGGGGACTAAACCACCCATTGCGATCATCTCCCGTTTCGACTATACCGATGCAGCGATAATAACACTTAACTATTATTGTAGCTCATTAGTAACCGATGAATTTTAATTTGGCTTTATTGTTTTTATGATAATATGATAATATAGGTAACTGCAGCTGCTTAATATCTGCCGTAGTACTAATTAAGGAGACTACATTAACCCATTTACTTTATACTTATGAAATCAATGGATTTGTAATCAAAGAGATCATGGTTAACTTTCATCCCTATAGTAATATTTATTTAAAAATGATTAATTTTCGAAATAATACAATATTTGTCTGATTTAATTTATCCTCTTACATTTCTATTAATTTTCAAATTACTGTGAGATTATAACATGCGTCATCCACTTATTCTCTCAATAAATACGTGTTTTGACCCGTTACCCAACCCACCTGACCCAAAAAAATTTAAAATTCCATACCTTGCCCTCCTCAGTTGTATTTACCCTTGGAAAGGCATCTATCTTTATGAACCTATTATTTGTAAATACTTATATTGATACCTTAACAACTAGTCACTATTTCGTCTTACCTCTTTTATCGTCTGTCGCATACCGGAAACATTCTCAGGACCTTTACTGTGTATATTATTAAAGGTCTGTTTGGAACAATGCTGTTCTTACTAGTAGCAGCCAATTTCCTACCCTCAGAATAAGGAAAACAACAATATGCCACCAAATGGTTAGGTTAGAATTATGTTTAGTTTAGAGGTTAGGTGAAATAATGACGATTATAAGATCAAAAAAGTAAGTTATATACTACAATAACATCATCTTTAGTCACACTTTCTTACCTTCAATAGTTTTACCATAGTTTTTTTATTGCAAAGAGTGGAATAATCTGATGTAACAGAAATGATGTCTATAGTTCTAGACGTATAAGCGACTACATGTTAGCGCTGTCTTAAATTGAATTAAATTAATTTGAAATTATAAACACGCATGATTAACATCTATCCATTTCTTAGTGAAGCATGCATATAGTGTGATACAGTAAAAGACAAGATTTTGGTGCTAGAATACAAACAAGTCCTTCAAATATTCTACTTACTCTCATAAAATTGTGATGGGAAACATCTGAAGAGTTTAGATATGTTAATTGCCACATCATGTTTTTATTAAGGCATGATCCTGTATTCCTGTAGATCCCAACTACTAGTCGCCACACGAAGATAGTTAGATAATCTACTAGGCGAGATTAGTTTTTTTATCGCAAGTTTTCTACTAGGACTGTAGCGCGGTTGCTCATAAAGCACAAAAATGTACCAACCTCATATGTAGTTGTTAATTACCATAGGGTGGAACAAAGGAAAAACTACAGCATATGAAGGTAGTAATAAGGATATACTACTACACAAGATCAGTATTTATTTTTTAGAATTAGTATTAGTATTAATATTAAATTAATATTAATATTAATATTGATATAATTAATATAATATTACTAGTGTATTAGTGTATATATAGGAGACAAAAGTTTGTGACATACTCCTGCAGCCAGTTTTTATTAACCAAATGAACATCTTCCCCATGCATTGTTTAGTATATATTAGTATATGCACTCTGCACTAGTGAACAAATGTGTATTTTTGGTATTTAACTCAAAATAAAATAAGCAAACATACTTTTACTACTTTATATTCCTAGTTATGCATCTAATCTAATTTCTAATTTCTAATTTAATTGATAATAAACCTGAAAGAAATCATCATGACCTTCTATTATACTTGTATGTCTATTATTTAAACCTCATTGGTAGTACTTGGGGCAATCAAAGAAATGATCTAAAATGATTACGAGATACTCTGATTATATACTTATGAGTAATAATAATCACCCTTATCTCGAATAACATGAACATGTTTTTTTTGATGTAATTAGGCTAGTTGCTTTTCGTTGGTTGAAAAATAGAAGTCATGGTGTTCCAAATTGGAACACATGGCTCTCTATTCCTTTGTAATCTTCCCTTAGCGTCTAGCTAGGGATCGTTTTTCTAATATATTCATTTTTTGGCCGTAAAAAAAAAAAAAACATGAACATGTTTTTCATTATTTGTTTAAGACTTTGAATAATTAATTCATAAGTTTAAAAATTAGACTATTTGTTATGAGGCACAACGCCGCCCGTGGAATCCTACATAGCAAGCTCATAACGCCTATAATGCTTGTTATGAGGCGTTGTAGGGCAAAATTTGTGGGGCGTGCAGCAAAAAACAATGGTTGCAAAAACGAAGTTTTCTTATTGTTGATTGGTTGTTACCATTTAGTGAATAGATTAGTGCAAAGAATAGAAAATCGTCGAGGTTAGAAAATTGAAAAGAAAGATATACGTAAAGATTGTTGAAGAAAGACTGAAAGGAAAAGAATTTTTAAAGTGTTGAGAGGATCGATTAGGCTGATACTATATTTGAAATAATATTTCTTCACACATTGTGGGCTTCATTTTATTCATATTTATAATATCATTTATAATTTATTGGACAATGCTAAACGTAGCCCTTAGGGCTACGCTTAAGCATACCAAATTTAAGTTTGAAAACTCCGGTTAATTAATTATAAAGTATAAATATTCCTTTTTTAGTATCGACTTTCCTTATATAACTTTGGCATTAATGTTATTCATGGCAGGGTTAAGTTATATAAATGGAATAAAATTATTTTTGGTATGCTTAAACGTAGCCCTTAGGGCTACGTTTAGCATTTTCCTAATTTATAATACATACATAACTTGGTGAATAAGATAAATTAAAATAAATATGGAAACTATATATACTGTACACAATATTTACTCCTAACTTGGTTTCTCTATACATCTAACTTAATCCCTAAGTTCTCTATACATTTAACTTAATCCCTAAGTAATACTCTGTTAAATTGATAAGAAAATGAATATGATCGTTTGTATTGATTACTAATAATTGATACAAGCTGAATTGATACAATCTTGATTGATGAAAACTGTTACAAGGCTAAGTGTTTTATACACAAAAACTCTAACAGCTATTTCCTAACAAAGTTAGGCTCCATTATTACCTTTGGAACCACTTTACTCTAAAGGGAAAGAGCTGTTGTGGTTGACTGTTATGGTTGACTTATATCCGTTGAAACTTGGAACCATATGCTGTCTTGTGGTCTTCTTAATAAGGAAATGATGAAGAGATCTTTACTTCTGATCCTAAAGTTAGTTACCTAAAAAGGTAACTTTGGTTTGATGTTTTAATCCAGTATTCTAACACTCCCCCTCAAGTTGAATAGTGGGGTTTTCAATATTCAACTTGCCAAGAACTTCACTGAAGAGTCTTCCATTGACTGATTTTATGAGGATGTCGGCAAGTTGATCTTCTGATCTGATTGATGGAAGTGAAATAATTTCGGCATCTAACTTCTCTCTGATAAAGTGTCGATCGATTTCAATATGTTTGGTTCGATCATGTTGAACCGGGTTCTCTGAAATGGCAATGGCTGCTTCATTGTCGCATAAGATTTGAATAGCTTCTTTTGGAGGGAATCCTATTTCTGTCAAGAGTTTTCGAATCCATAATGCCTCCACTACTCCCTTTGCGATACCTCTAAATTCTGATTCAGCACTTGATAGGGACACGACCTTTTGTTTCTTACTTTTCCACGCAACTAAGTTTCCTCCAATTATTGTGAAGAAACCGGAAGTTGACCGTCTATCTCCTTTTTCTCCAGCCCAACTTGCATCCTTATAAATTTGTGTTTCAAAGTGCCCATTCTTTTTGAATATAACTCCATGATCCGCTGTTTTCTTCAAATATCTGATGATTCTCATTACAGCTTCCATATGGTGAACCTGTGGTTGATGCATGAATTGACTCACAACTCCAACTGCATGTGCTATATCAGGTCGAGTGTAAGTGTGACAACCCGGAAATTTTTGATCAAATTTAAACTTAATCTTTGTATGATTAACATTTTCGACACGATAAGCAAAGTCTGTAAAACTGAATCTCAAAATTTTTGAACTACTTTTATATATTTAAATACCCTTCGGTTGTTTTCGACGTTTCGCGAACAATTATATGTAAATAGATACATATATACTATAACTTGAAAAAGTAACAATGTATTAACTGTTTGATACCGTACATTAAACTTATTGGTTTAAATATCTATTTGAATATATATGATAAGTTGAAATACTTATTATTAAAATTAATTATAAATAACTTCCAATGTGTATTTAAAAACTGATTTATGTATATCAAATAAAGATATATACATATATATAATTTCATGTTATTTAGTAAACGATAGTAACATTCATTTGTTAATTCGATTGGTATTTAGATAAGTGAACTAAAACGTTTAAGATGAACAAGTAAAACACTAATTTGCTACAGTATTTTCAAATTGCTACAATACCCAAAAAGCTACAGTGTTTTTGAAAATCACTATTTACTACAGTGAAATTGACTTTGCTACAGTGAATTGCTACAGTAAAAATTGACTTAGCTACAGTAACTGTGCTGCAGTAAAACACTATTTCAAAATAATATATATATATATATATACTACGAGACGATGATTTATAGAAGCAAATAACCAAAACACTTAATTGATTAAAGCTACACTTAGAATGACATAGTTATGAATGATTAAGTTTATATTTTGACAAAGGTACGAGTCACGAAACGAAAAGTACTAGTTTTCTCAGCGTACGAAAGGGCACTCGAAAAACCGTAACCGGGACATAAGTCGAGTGATAACATACGACTTATCGAAACAAAAATTACAAGTCAACTATGCATGTGAATTTGATATAATATATAATTAATTATATAAATTAAATATATTATATTTATAATTAAAAAATATGTCGACAAACTAGAAGTTAAAAGATCATGAGCTGGAAATCCATCCCATACGATCGCATGGGAAATGGTCTTGGAGTCCATGCGATCGCATGGCAGCCTGGTCCAGGCCACATCTATAAAAGCCCGATGTTTTCAGCTTTTGATTTCATTTCAATTACTCCGTAATATATTTATTAATTATTATTATTATTATTATTATTATTATTATTATTATTATTATTATTATTATTATTATTATTATTATTATTATTATTATTAAGATTAATATTATTATTAATCTTATTATTATTAGTAGTATTTGTATTATTATTAGTATTATACATAAGATACTACGACGAGGTCATGAGCGTGTCACTTTCAAAATAGTTTTATGAGCGGGATAAGGCTAAGGAAATTATGGGTTATTGCCAAGGAGGTTATGGGTAATGTTCGGGGGTATATTTGTGAATCAAACCTAGTGTTTGTCATCTCCGTTACGTCTACGTACTTTTCTACAATATTGAATCTCAATATTGATATGTTGAGATCTACGGTTATTTGGTAATCCGAGTTTCGATCACATTTTGGTGAACGACTTTATATGCTGCTAAGGTGAGTTTCATTGATACCTTTTTAATTGCTTTTGCAATATATTTTTTGGCTGAGAATACATGCACTTTATTTTAAACGCAACGGATACAAGTACATTGATAATGATAAAAACGAACATATATTTCATAGCATTATTCCTCAAGAAAGACAAGCTTTTAGTTGCAATTGTTCTATTTAAAAGTGATATTCGTTTAAATAATAAAAGGTGAAGACAAAAGACAGATTCGACGAATTGAAGACGCAAACGACCAAAAAGCTCAAAAGTAAAAAAGACAATCAAAGAGGTTCCAATTATTGATAAGAAACGTCTCAAAATTACAAGAGTACAAGATTCAAAACGCAAAGTACAAGATATTAAATTGTACGCAAGGACGTTCGAAAATCCGGAACCGGGACCAGAGTCAACTCTCAACGCTCGACGCAACGGACTAAAAATTACAAGTCAACTATGCATATGAATATAATATAATATATAATTAATTCTTAAAATTAATATATATATTATATTATATTTATAAAACGTCAGCACAAGGAAACAAGCAACATGTGAGCTCTCCCAGCTGGCCATGCGATCGCATGGCCAGGAAGAAGAAAGTCCATGCGATCGCATGGCATGAAAAGTCAGGCCACATCTCCTATAAATTCGCAGTTTGGTGAACGCAAAAACATATATATCCATCCTCTCTATATCTATACGTAAATATTTATATTTATATTTTAATTTTAATTTTAATTTTAATCATAATAATAAGGGTATGTTAGCAAATGTTGTAAGGGTGTAAGTCGAAATTCTGTCCGTGTAACGCTACGCTATTTTTAATCATTGTAAGTTATGTTCAACCTTTTTAATTTAATGTCTCGTAGCTAAGTTATTATTATGCTTATTTAATCCGAAGTAATCATGATGTTGGGCTAATTACTAAAATTGGGTAATTGGGCTTTGTACCATAATTGGGGTTTGGACAAAAGAACGACACTTGTGGAAATTAGACTATGGGCTATTAATGGGCTTTATATTTATTTAACTAAATGATAGTTTGTTAATGTTAATATAAAGATTTACAATTGGGCGTCCCTATAAATTACCATATACACTCGATCGGACACGATGGGCGGGGTATTTATATGTACGAATAATCGTTCATTTAACCGGACACGGGAATGGATTAATAGCCACTAGAATAATTAAAACAGGGGTGAAATTATGTACAAGGACACTTGGTATAATTGATAACAAAATATTAAAACCTTGGGTTACACTCAGTCGACATCCTGGTGTAATTATTAAACAAAGTATTAAAATCTTGTTACAGTTTAAGTCCCCAATTAGTTGGAATATTTAACTTCGGGTATAAGGATAATTTGACGAGGACACTCGCACTTTATATTTATGACTGATGCACTGTTATGGACAAAAACCAGACGGACATATTAAATAATCCAGGACAAAGGACAATTAACCCATGGGAATAAACTAAAAATCAACACGTCAAACATCATGATTACGGAAGTTTAAATAAGCATAATTCTTTTATTTCATATTTAATTTCCTTTATTTTATATTTAATTGCACTTCTAATTATCGCATTTTTATTGTTATTGTATTTAATTGCACTTTTAATTATCGTACTTTTTAATTATCGCAAGTTTATTTTATCGCACTTTTATTATTCGCAATTTCATTATCGTTATTTACTTTACGCTTTAATTTAAGTCTTGTATTTATTTTTAATATTTTACATTTGGTTTTAACTGCGACTAAAGTTTTAAAATCGACAAACCGGTCATTAAACGGTAAAAACCCCCCTTTATAATAATAATATTACTTATATATATATTTGTATTTTTATAAAAGTAAACTAATATAGCGTTAAGCTTTGTTTAAAGATTTTCCATGTGGAACGAACCGGACTTACTAAAAACTACACTACTGTACGATTAGGTACACTGCCTATAAGTGTTGTAGCAAGGTTTAAGTATATCCATTCTATAAATAAATAAATATCTTGTGTAAAATTGTATCGTATTTAATAGTATTTTCTTGTAAAATTTAATAGTATTTTATACCACTCTGCTCAAACATCAAGTATTTTTGGCGCCGCTGTCGGGGAACTCAATTTCTTGCTTAAAAGCCGGAAGCGCAACGCTATATATATAAAAAAAAAAGATTTTTATTTTTAAGTTTACTTTTATAAAAAAAATACGCTTTTGTAAAAAATACGTTTTAAATATTCTAAAATATAAAAAGAAAAATAAAAATATAAATATTTTTAAGAGTTTGTTAAATATTTAAGTTCTATAAAAGTTTCTTTATCTTTATTTTATAAAAATATATGTTTTATTTAATTTATATAAATATATTATATAAATATATAAAACAGAAAAATAAAACACAAATCAGAAAAGAAAAAAAAACACTCGAGTCCAGTACTGTAGCAGCCCAGTAACTGGCCCGAAACCCTAGCCCATGCGATCGCATGGCCGGGTAACATAGAACTCATGCGATCGCATGAGCTCACCTGACACGTCTGATCAGTCTGTCAACTGCATTAATTACGGTGTAATAATTATTATTATTATTATTTAATTAAAACCCTAATTAGGGTTAGTATTTTAAATAATTAATTTAGTTTTATTTATTTAATTTATATTATTTAGTTAATTAGTTTATAAAATTAATAGTTTTAATAAATAAATAATATAAAAATAATATTTTTATAAAAATTGTAATTTTACAACTTTTTGTATATTTTTATATTTTGTCCCTTTTTAATAGTTTTAGCGTAATTTTTGTATTTTTCGCTCGTATTTATTTTTAACTCATAGTTTTTGCCATAGTTATTTTTACTTCTAGATTTTTAGGCTTTGCCGTAAAATCCCTTAAGTGCTTTTTCTTTAGACTAAGATTTAGGTGCTTTAGAATTTTGCGACGCCTTTTTAAGTTTTAGTACCTTTATAAGATATTGCCATTTGGGATATAGTTTTACTTGTAAGCTTTAATATTTTTAGACGCCTTTTACCTATGTATCAATTATCATTCCAATTAGTAATCTCAATTTGCGATTATAATTTTAAGTTAGTTGTAGTAATAAGGTTAGGTTAGTCAAGTGTTTTTAAGTGTTATAAGTTTCTTTTATTTTTCCGTCATCTTTTATTTTTTTTTCTTATTTTTCTTTTTCGATCTTTTTCCGACGAACTCTTTTTCTTTCTTATTTCTCGCCATTCTAGTTTTTAGGACATAGATTTTTAATCTACTTCTTATCTAAATTTCTTAAAATTACGAAAATTTATTTT
This sequence comes from Rutidosis leptorrhynchoides, assembly GCF_046630445.1. NCBI lineage: Eukaryota > Viridiplantae > Streptophyta > Magnoliopsida > Asterales > Asteraceae > Rutidosis > Rutidosis leptorrhynchoides. The sequence continues at coordinate 599,608,793 of NC_092336.1, read as the reverse complement.
AAGTGGTTAAATTAATAGACATCAAAATTTTCTGGTTCGTAGTAATAGTTGGATTTGTACGTGGACCGGGTTATTGGAGCCAAACAGTCCTCAATTATATTGAGACCAAACGAATCCTGCCCCTCTGCTGCATCTTTTGGCTATTCGAAACGTGGGCAAAATCAGAAAAGTCTATTGATTGGATAACTTATTATAATTTTTCTTTCCTTTTAAAAACTAATAGGATATTCAGTGAATGCACCGAGCAAGACGTTCACCACCTTTTGTACGTTCACCACCTATAACTAGATCAAGACATTTAGCAAATATTACTGCCGTTGATTTTTCTTTAGAATCGTCATCCAGTCGACCAAGTACTCTAGTTCAAATTTTCGATAATCCATTTTTTGAACCCGACCTCACAATTGAGAATCCGGAGAATATTCAGGGACGATTCGTAGATCCTGAACCACTAAACTTTCCTCCGGAACCACCAATCATTCAAACAGAGATTGTTGAGGAACGAACCATTAAATCAGAATCCTCTAGTGATTCCGATTCAACAAATTCAATTATGGAGAATCTGGAACCTTTAAGTATGGAAGACCGAATGAGAGCTAAACGCACTGGCCAAGGTCACGCAATTACTCATCCAGACATTAATGCGCCAGATTATGAAATCAAAGGACAAATTCTACACATGGTGACTAATCAATGCCAATTTAGTGGTGCGCCGAAGGAAGACCCAAATGAACATCTACGTACCTTTAATAGGATCTGCACACTATTTAAAATCCGAGAAGTGGAGGATGAACAGATATATCTCATGTTATTTCCCTGGACTTTAAAGGGAGAAGCCAAAGATTGGTTGGAATCGTGACCTGAAGGGGCGATTGATACATGGGACGTTTTAGTTGAAAATTTTCTTAAACAATTCTTTCCGGCATCTAAAGCCGTAAGACTTCAAGCAGAAATTGTTACGTTTACACAGAAGCCAAATGAAACTCTATATGAGGCGTGGACTAGATTTGGAAAGTTGTTAAGAGGATGTCCGCAACATGGTTTAGACACCTGTCAAATAGTACAAATATTCTACCAAGGATGCAACATCACTACAAGGAAAGACATAGATATAGCAGCTGGTGATTCTATTATGAAGAAAACCGAAACTGATGCTTACAAAATTATTGATAACACTGCTTCCCACTCACATGAGTGGCACCAAGAAAAAGATATTGTTAGATCATCTAAAGCAGCTAGAGCCGATTCTAGCCATGACTTAGATTCCATTTCCGCAAAGATAGATGCTGTCGAGAGACGAATGGAAAAGATGACTAAAGATATTCACTCAATACGAATTAGTTGTGAGCAGTGTGGAGGACCACATTTGACAAAAGATTGTCTCAATATTGAATTAACAATGGAACAAAGAGAGAATATTTCATACATAAACCAAAGGCCTGGAAATAATTATCAGAATAATTATCAACCGCCAAGACCGATTTACAATCAAAACCAGAATTATAACAGAAATATTCCATACAACAACCAACAAGGTCCTAGCAATCAACAAGTATCCAATAATACTTACAATCAGCAAAGACCTAATTTTCAAAACAAACCACCACAACAAACCGATGATAAAAAGCCGAATTTAGAAGATATGATGACGAAGCTAGTTGAAACTCAAACGCAGTTTTTCACATCTCAGAAACAAACTAATGAACAAAATGCTCAAGCATTTAGAAATCAACAAGCTTCTATTCAAAATCTGGAACAAGAAGTAAGTAACCTAGCAAGGTTAATAGGTGAAAGAAAACCAGGAAGTTTACCTAGTGATACAAATGCTAACCCCCGAAATGAAACAGCTAAAGCTATTACCACAAGAAGTGGTACAACACTTAAACCACCTGAAATACCTGTAACTTCTGATGAAGCTATTCCTACTCCACAAGAACCACAACCTGATCAAGATAAGGAAAAAGAACCGGTAGTTGAAAAGGTTAATGAATATAACACAGTTAAGGCTAAACCTTATGTTAAACCATACCAACCACCACTTCCTTACCCGAGTAAAATGAAGAAAGAGAAACTTGAAGCCGAGCAATCCAAATTTTTGGATATGTTTAAACAGATAAATGTAAATCTTCCTTTCATTGATGTGATTTCAGGAATGCCTAGATACGCTAAATTCTTGAAAGATCTGATCACGAATAGAAAGAAAATGGAAGAACTCTCGGCTGTTACTATGAATGCTAATTGTTCAGCAGTGCTGTTGAATAAGATACCAGAAAAACTATCTGATCCAGGAAGTTTCACAATTCCATGTTTTCTGGGTAGTCTTAGTTCAATAGAAGCATTGACAGATTTAGGTGCTAGTATAAATCTAATGCCATATTCACTATACGCTAAACTAGACCTTGGAGAATTAAAACCAACAAGAATAAGCATACAACTAGCCGATAGATCAATAAAATATCCTAGAGGTATAATGGAGAACATGCTAGTTAAAGTTGGTACTTTAGTATTTCCAGTAGATTTTGTTGTTCTGGACATGGAAGAAGATTCTCAAGTTCCTCTCATATTAGGAAGACCATTCTTAAACACGGCTAAAGCAATGAGAGACGTGTTCGGTAAGAAATTGACCCTAAGTATAGAGGATGAGAGTGTTACCTTTTCAGTTGATAGAGCAATGCAACAACCACAATCTGCAGATGATACATGTTATTATATTCAAACTATAGATGCACATGCAGAATTATTAGAAGAATTTCCAGAATTACAAGGAACAGGAGAATGTTCTTTAAGAGAAGGTAATGAACCAATTGATGAAGTTGAAATGTTAGCTACACTTATAGCTAATGGATATGAACCAACAACAGAAGAAATTCAAATGCTAAAAGAAGAAGACAGATATCGATACAAATCATCGATAGAAGAACCACCGAAATTAGAGTTAAAGCCACTTCCAAACCATTTGGAATACGCTTATTTACATGGTGAATCTGAATTACCTGTAATAATATCGTCTTCTCTTACTGAAAATGAGAAATCACAACTCATTTTTGTGTTTAAAGCTCATAAACCAGCCATTGTATGGAAGATTCATGATATTAAAGGAATAAGTCCTTCGTATTGCACACATAAAATCCTTATGGAAGAAGGTCATAAAACGTATGTGCAACGCCAACGAAGACTAAATCCTAATATGCAAGATGTAGTTAAGAAAGAGATTATTAAACTGCTAGATGCAGGTCTAATTTATCCAATTTCTGATAGTCCATGGGTAAGCCCAGTTCAATGCGTGCCTAAGAAGGGTGGCATGACTGTCATTACAAATGAAAAAAATGAGCTTATTCCTACTAGAACTGTAACAGGATGGCGTGTGTGTATTGATTATAGAAAATTAAATGACGCCACCAGAAAAGATCACTTTCCCTTACCTTTCATTGATCAAATGTTGGAAAGATTAGCCGGAAATAGTTACTATTGTTTTCTAGATGGATTTTTCGGATATTTTCAAATTTCAATAGCACCCGAAGATCAAGAGAAAACCACATTCACGTGCCCTTATGGTACTTTTGCTTACAAACGCATGCCATTTGGACTTTGCAACGCCCCTGCAACCTTTCAAAGGTGTATGATGGCGATTTTTCATGACATGATAGAAGAATGCATGGAAGTTTTCATGGATGACTTTTCGGTCTTCGGTGATACATTTGAAACATGTCTAGCTAATCTTGAACGAATGCTTATTAGATGCGAACAATCAAATCTAGTACTTAATTGGGAGAAATGCCATTTCATGGTTAAAGAAGGCATCGTTCTTGGACATAAAATTTCAAAAGAAGGAATTGAAGTGGATAGAGCTAAAGTAGATGTAATTGCTAAACTTTCACATCCCACCAATGTTAGAGGTGTTAGGAGTTTTCTAGGGCATGCCGGTTTTTACCGACGTTTCATAAAAGATTTTTTTAAAATTGTCACTCCTATGAATAAACTCCTAGAAAAGGATGCTCCATTCATCTTTTCAGATGAGTGTATCAAATATTTTAATATTCTTAAAGAGAAACTCACTAATGCGCCGATCATGATAACACCAAATTGGAATCTACCATTTGAACTAATGTGCGATGCAAGTGATTTTGCAATGGGAGCCGTTTTAGGACAAAGGATTGAAAAACGATTTCAACCTATATATTATGCTAGTAAGACGTTACAAGAAGCACAAACGAACTATACAACTACTGAAAAAGAACTCCTTGCTATTATCTTTGCTTTTGACAAATTTCGATCATATCTCGTTCTAGCAAAAATGGTGGTCTATACCGACCATTCTGCTCTTAGATACCTATTTTCGAAACAAGATGCTAAACCAAGATTAATCCGTTGGATCTTACTCTTACAAGAGTTTGATATTGAAATCCGAGATAAAAGAGGAGCAGAAAATCTCGCCGCTGATCATCTTTCTCGTCTTGAAAATCCTGAGTTAGAAGTTCTAAATGAATCGGCCATACAAGACAACTTTCCTGATGAATATCTATTGAAGATAGATTATAAAGAAATTCCATGGTTTGCAGACTATGCAAACTACTTAGTTTGTGGATTCCTTGAAAAAGGATTATCGTACCAAAAACGGAAGAAATTCTTCAGTGATATAAAACACTACTTTTGGGAAGATCCACATCTGTTTAAAAGTTGTCCCGATGGAATAATACGCCGATGTGTATTTGGAGATGAAGCTAGTAAAATATTAAACCATTGTCACACAGGACCAACAGGAGGGCATTATGGGCCTCAACTAACAGCAAGAAAAGTTTATGATGCTGGATTCTATTGGCCTACAATTTACAAAGACGCACACCTTCTTTGCAAATCCTGTGATGCTTGTCAAAGGGCCGGAAAAATAAGTCAACGTGATGAAATGCCACAAAATGTCATACAAGTATGTGAAGTATTTGACATTTGGGGTATTGACTTTATGGGTTCATTTCCAAAATCTCATAATAATCTATATATACTCGTAGCTATTGATTATGTATCTAAATGGGCGGAAGCACAAGCTCTCCCAACTAACGATGCACGAGTTGTAGTCAACTTTTTAAAACGTCTTTTTTTCAAGGTTTGGAACACCGAAAGCTTTAATAAGTGATCGGGGTACTCATTTCTGTAATAATCAACTTGAGAAAGTTCTTAAAAGATATGGAGTAACTCATAAAATCTCCACCGCATATCATCCACAAACAAGTGGACAAGTTGAAAATACCAACCGAGCTTTAAAACGTATTCTAGAGAAAACCGTAGGATCAAATCCGAAGGAATGGTCCATTAAATTGGAGGATGCACTCTGGGCTTTTAGAACAGCCTACAAAACTCCAATTGGAACCACACCTTTTAGACTTGTTTATGGAAAAGTATGTCATCTTCCAGTAGAAATTGAACACAAAGCATTTTGGGCTTTGAAGACATGTAATCTTGATTTACATGAAGCTGGATGTCTACGATTAAGTCAACTAAACGAATTAGAAGAATTAAGACATGAAGCATACGAAAATTCGTTAATCTATAAGGAAAGAACGAAGAAATGGCATGATAAAAGAATCAGAAGTTTAAAAGAATTTAAAGAAGGAGACAGAGTTCTTCTTTTCAATTCACGATTCAAGCTATTTCCTGGAAAATTGAAATCAAGATGGTCTGGACCATTCATAGTCAAAAGAGTTTTCCCATACGGAACGATAGAATTAATAAATTCAAATGGGATTGAATTTAAAGTTAATGGTCACAGAGTTAAACACTACATAGATAGTCCGATGGAAGTTGACAACGAAGTTAATCACAATTTCGACACCACATCTAACTAAGTGTGGGGAGAATCAAGTCTTTAAAGGATAATATGTATTTCTGTTAGAGTTAGATTGTCTGTTTTCATGTAGTTCTCGAAAATGGAACCCGAATGGTCTTTCCCTAGCAGACCCTAAAGAACTAGTCTTCTCCCCCCATTCTGAATTTTTATTTTTTTTAGGAAATGAAGACTGCCTGTGAACTAAACCATGGTCTAATGCTATACGCTTTGATCACTAAACGTAATAATGACACACTTCCGAGTGAAATAGTATCAGTAATCAGAGAAAGATTGGACGGAGTTAGAAAAGAATCCAGATGCGAAGATAATAAGTTACAATTTGGTAAAGGAAAATCAAAATCCGCAGCGAAAAGAAGAGCACGACACCTAGAACGATGTCACAAATGCGGAAAATGGTCACATGGAGGTAAATGTTCAAATAATCAAACCTATTCAAATACCGAATTTGTTACTTTATGCAGAGACGGACCGTTCATATGTTTAGAAGAAAAGACACTGAATGCTCGAGGTTACGCCTATGTAGCCATGGAAAACCAATTAAACCGACTATCTTATGAATGGGATAAATCATATAACTAAGAAATCTATTTCACAGGTATGTTTGTACAGTTTTTATTATTTTTATTTTTAACCTTTTGATAATAAACGATAATTTGTTCGCTATAAAGTATTAAATTGGTATTGAATAAAATTAGGTTTGGCGACCGAAATTATTGATATCATTCAAAAATTTATTACATCACTGCGAAATTTAACGTTTATTCTTAAGGTATAAATATCTTTAATCAATCAACCCAAAATATTTCAAAAATTCGTCATGAGTTAAATTAGGTCATGGAACCAAAATTACTTTACCGAAAAGAGGGGTGCATATTTTTGATAATATTTGATTGATTAAAGTGGGATAAAAAGCCAAAAAGATTTTTAATTTTATTTTTACCATGTTTTTAAAATTAATATATAAATCTTAAATTAATATTGTAAACTTTGTAAAAACAATATATTTAAAAATTGTAAAAATTAATATAAGTTTGGTGTGAATTTATAATATGAATTTTTAAATTAAGTTTGGTGTGAATTTTTAATTTTTAAAATATGAATTTTTAATTTTATGCATTTCAAATTTTAAGTTTGGTGTGAATTTTTAATATTAATTTTGAATTTTATATTTAAGTTGTGTGAATTTAAAAACAAAAATTTACTTTATCTCATTAAGTTAAAAATACGATTTTTAAAATTCGTCGTAAGTTGAAGACTAGGTCTTTGAACCGAAATTGCTTTACCCAAGGGAGAGACGAGAACTTTTATTATCACTATTTTTAATCTTATTGAAGTAAGGTATGCCAAAAAAAATTAAAAAACTCAAAAATCTAAGCTTTTAAAACAATCGCTTGAAAAAGACAAATTTTAAAATTTTGTCGAAGGACGGACTAGGACATCGATCCGAAACGACCTCTTCCTAAGAAAAAGGGAAACAAAATTTTAAAATTAATCACTTAATTGTTTTATAAGTTAAAGTTAAAAATAAAAAAAAAAAAAAAAAAACTGAAAACACTGTGCACGGACCCCCATGCGATCGCATGGAATTTTCACTATACCTCCATGCGATCGCATGGAGGCAAAAATCAGACCTGATACAAGACAGTCGACTGGTCTGTCTTTCTCCACAAAAACACACACATACCCGAAAACACACTCAAATTCTCTCCAAATTTCACCAAAATTCACCGTAATTCGTCATTTTTCTTGCTCCAATCATGCCTAGATTCTCATTCTTCAGCAAATTGGTAAAAATTACACCCCTAAACTCTATAAATTCCTAGTTTTTGTGATAATTACCAATTTTTTTACCTAATGCAATTTTGTTAATTTCTAGTGTAATTAGTGTTAAATTGTTAGTATTTTATGCATGTATAACCTAGATTGATGCTATTTAACATGATTTGAAGCCAAAAACTTCAAAATTTTTAGAAATCTAGGGTTTGTGTTCTTGAGCAATTTGGGGCTTTTTGATATAAACAGGTTATGGCCGATTTTTGTCATGAATTATTGCTAAATTGAGTAGTGTAACATGTTTAGATAGTTAAATGATCCAAACAATGATCCTAAACATGATTTTTGGAGATTAAAGTGGACTTTTTAAGTCCAAAATTCATGAACTTGATTAATTTGATGTAATTGCCATTTGAGACTTGTTTAATTATTAGTAATGAATATTTTGACATGTTATTTGAGTTAAAAGCTTATGAACTTTGTATACATTTTCATATGTGCTTATTTGAAAAATGTAGAATTGAGAAAAATTGTGAAAATGTGTATAAGTTTAATTTTGATTTAGCATGTTATAGTGATTGTTTTAAGTTGTTATTTTGCTAACACTAATGCATATTTGGATGCACAAATTTTGTGTTTAATGTGTTTTGCAGAAAGCCGATACTGGAGGTTCAGGAGCATCATCATCTAGACGACCAGCACCAGAACCAGAACCAGAACCAGAAATGCAACACGAACAAGAACCACAACAGGAACAACAACAGCCTGATCAACACATACCTTATTATGATCCGGTACAGTTTGTTGATGAATTCATAGTATTCCCAATGAGGCCGCCAGTAGAATTCCCAACGATTCCTGAGCACACTCTGCATCCTAATCCGAGATTTGATAGGAGATGGAGAGATTACGAGACATATCAAAGGAACAAATTCAAATTGGTAACAAAAAATGTAGAGGTGCCTAGGGTAATCGATTGGGCCCCTTTGGAAACGGTCCATCTAGCTGACCATGTTAGACAGCTTTTAGTTCAAAGGTATGGCAGTTCTTCTTTTACAGATTGGGAACGTCTTTTCACCATTCGTAGACCTGTATATAAGGAATGGTGTGTTGAGTTGATGAGTACTGTATCACTTGATGCAAATATAGTTAGAATAGATGATAGAAGATCTCTTAGGTTTATCCTTGGTGGTAGGATGTACAGAATGTCCATGTTGGACATGGCCAGGGCCTTACAGATATATACTCCTGGTGAGTTGCTATTACCCGATTGTACAAATTTAATTCATTATGGTGAAAGGGTAGATAGTAACTTTGACGCTGACGCCATTTGGAGGCGTATGTCACATTTTGATGTTTTTACACGAGCAGGAGGACACGCCTATACACATATTGACAGAGCCGAGCTTCGTATTATTCATAGATTTTTGGCTAACTCGATTACATAGAGAGGTCATAATAAAGAAAAAATTACCTTACATGATTTATTCTACCTAAAGTGTATTCGGGATCCTAGAAGCTTTGTCAATATCCCTTACCGTGTTGCTTTTTATTTATCTAAAATGGTAGAGGGAATGCAGGACGGGAGTATAATAGGAGGAGGTATTTTTGTGACTCTCATTGGAGAGTATTTAGGTGTTGATAGGAACCAAGGGGGTCCATTACAGCTTTGTAGAGAACAGGTTGAGCCCTTAGGATTGAAAGTTTATGTGGGTGCTAAGGTATTGAAAAGTAGACGTAACCAGGCAGTACCCTATGAGGGATCTCATCCTCAGGTAGAGAGAGGCTCAGACGAGGAAATGGAGGCGGTGGAAGACATTAGGGATGTCTTTCAAGATGCTATTCTTGACGTCCATGTTCGTATAGATGAGGAAGCAATGACGAACGCGGCCAGACATAGTATGTATGAGCAGTGGAATTCCGAGCGAGTATACGAGGATTATAGGCGACGCCAACACGATAGCTGGTTAGTTCATCAGCACCAAATCATGAGCCAGCTATCATATCAGGTACCAAATAACTATGTACCTACTCGACCTGCTCATTTTCCGCCACATAGCCCCGATATCCGACCACCCTTTAACCGGTATGACTATAACCAAGCCTATCAAAACACCTATAACCAACAATGGAACCCACCTGACGAGATGAACTGGAACCCATATCCAGACTGATTTAGTTCCATTTGGTTATTTTTATAATTTTTATGTTTTTATCTTTTGACTTTTTCATGTTTAAACTTATGTTATTGGATATATTTGTGTAATTTTTATTATTATTGTGTACTAATATTTCATATTTAGAATTTGAAAGTGGGATATTGAGTCCCATTTCAAATTGCCATGCATGATTATATTTGTATGTATGTATATTGTCGATTGTACAAAACAGGGTAAAACAGCGCATTTTCAAAGACTGGCATTAAGTTCAGCAAAAGCTACTAATTTTGACGACGAGATGCAAAATATATGTGAAATAACAACAAGACGGAATGAACAAATGATGTGCACCATTTATCATTCCGCAAACAAACGCCAATATATTTGGAAACTTTGGTAAAAATTTAATCATTTTCACACAAATCACCCTCAATAATTTAAATTGTTACTGATTTCTTGCAAATGAGGGCATTGCAAGATCTTAAGTGTGGGAAGGGGTTAAATTCTTTCGGATTTTTTAAATTTTTATCATAAACACTTGGTTACCATTAAAAATACTAGTAAAGCAGTAGTTGTATTAGAATCTAGTGCTCTCTGATAATAAAGAACAGCCCTAGTCTTATATACTTACTACCCAATTCCAGTAAAAAATTTTCAAAATTTTCAATTAAATGAACTCAAAATCATGTTTATACAATTTTATGAACGATAAAACTAGGTTTTAACACCGAAATTATTGTTACCTCAGAAAGGACATAAATTGAGAAACAAACCAAAATGTTCATTTAAAATGGAATAGAGGACAATAAAAAGGAAAATAAAAGCCAAGTGTGGAAAAAATTACCAAGTTATCTTAAACATATGTCACATATTTCTGTAACAAATAACTGAAAATACTTTTGCTTTGGACTAAACTAAACTATTTTACCCGATGAAAGAAAAGAAGAGATGGATCTACACGATGAATCAATTCCACCATTAAAAGAAAGTAAAGTCTTCCGAAAAAGACACGCGCTTCTTGATTTAGGTCAAGAAGTTGTCGTCCAGACCAGCTGTAGGTTGACGAAAAATCTAGAAAGGTCATCACTAAAATCAGTAGGAAATCCACGGACCTCAGCATTAAACAGGGTCGCCAAGTGGTCAGATTTATCCTAACCATGAGAAGGATTTATCTCGTACAATGGGGGGCACCATGCAAATTAGCTGGATAAGACTAATGAATCAGATCCCCAGAAAGGATAATCTCCTTAAAGATTAAAAATCAGCTTTTAAGCCTGATATTACTCAATCCTAGAGATTGACCTTAAAGATTGAGAATTCAAACTCATGGAATTCAATGATATCTAAACTCGAGCTTGAACGAGAAAATATTTTGATAAAATTACAAACCGATTTGTTTTTTAAAAACCCATTTTCAATGCGTTCATTATCATTGAACGTAAAATCCTAGGAATTCACCTGGAATTCATTAGGTCACCTGAACCAAATCGGGTGTCAACCGTAAGAACGGTGCTTGCATAGTGATCAAAGACAGGACCTTGTGCCAAACCTACAAATTATAAGGGTGAGCTTTACTATTGCTCCTACAAAGGATAGTAATTGCGTCCGACACGTTATAGACCATAATTAAAAGCATGTCAGGAGACATTGCCTTAACAGTTACTTGTTCAACGCTTTCCTTTACAACCGGACGGTAGCTTACCGAAAGGTAATATACGGGACAAGTAAACTGGACGTGTTGCTTTCCTAATACAAGGTTAGCAAGTGGGTGACACAAAACCGCAAGTTTTGAGCTAAAATTTTCAAATCTGAAACCCACCAAGCCCACAAAAATATTTTGCAAACACCGGTGAAGGGTTATTCCGGAAAACTTATCTAGGGTAAAAACTAGATTTAATTTTCAAAAGATCAAATGTTTTCATAAAGATTCAATTTCCTTAATGGATCTAAATTTTTATAGTCATGTGGGACTGTAAACCATATCGTTACTACCATTGTTTATACCGCCGTATAGAAATCACTGATGTACAAAGTGTGAAGAATAAAGAAGTGATTCTAGTATTTCAAGACGATATTGCTTGAGGACAAGCAACGCTCAAGTGTGGGAATATTTGATAATGCTAAAAACGAACATATATTTCATAGCATTATTCCTCAAGAAAGACAAGCTTTTAGTTGCAATTGTTCTATTTAAAAGTGATATTTGTTTAAATAATAAAAGGTGAAGACAAAAGACAGATTCGACGAATTGAAGACGCAAACGACCAAAAAGCTCAAAAGTAAAAAAGACAATCAAAGAGGTTCCAATTATTGATAAGAAACGTCTCAAAATTACAAGAGTACAAGATTCAAAACGCAAAGTACAAGATATTAAATTGTACGCAAGGACGTTCGAAAATCCGGAACCGGGACCAGAGTCAACTCTCAACGCTCGACGCAACGGACTAAAAATTACAAGTCAACTATGCATATGAATATAATATAATATATAATTAATTCTTAAAATTAATATATATATTATATTATATTTATAAAACGTCGGTACAAGGAAACAAGCAACATGTGAGCTCTCCCAGCTGGCCATGCGATCGCATGGCCAGAAAGAAGAAAGTCCATGCGATCGCATGGCATGAAAAGTCAGGCCACATCTCCTATAAATTCGCAGTTTGGTGAACGCAAAAACATATATATCCATCCTCTCTATATCTATACGTAAATATTTATATTTATATTTTAATTTTAATTTTAATTTTAATTTTAATCCTAATAATAAGGGTATGTTAGCAAATGTTGTAAGGGTGTAAGTCGAAATTCTGTCCGTGTAACGCTACGCTATTTTTAATCATTGTAAGTTATGTTCAACCTTTTTAATTTAATGTCTCGTAGCTAAGTTATTATTATGCTTATTTAATCCAAAGTAATCATGATGTTGGGCTAATTACTAAAATTTGGTAATTGGGCTTTGTACCATAATTGGGGTTTGGACAAAAGAACGACACTTGTGGAAATTAGACTATGGGCTATTAATGGGCTTTATATTTATTTAACTAAATGATAGTTTGTTAATGTTAATATAAAGATTTACAATTGGGCGTCCCTATAAATTACCATATACACTCGATCGGACACGATGGGCGGGGTATTTATATGTACGAATAATCGTTCATTTAACCGGACACGGGAATGGATTAATAGCCACTAGAATAATTAAAACAGGGGTGAAATTATGTACAAGGACACTTGGTATAATTGATAACAAAATATTAAAACCTTAGGTTACACTCAGTCGACATCCTGGTGTAATTATTAAACAAAGTATTAAAATCTTGTTACAGTTTAAGTCCCCAATTAGTTGGAATATTTAACTTCGGGTATAAGGATAATTTGACGAGGACACTCGCACTTTATATTTATGACTGATGGACTGTTATGGACAAAAACCAGACGGACATATTAAATAATCCAGGACAAAGGACAATTAACCCATGGGAATAAACTAAAAATCAACACGTCAAACATCATGATTACGGAAGTTTAAATAAGCATAATTCTTTTATTTCATATTTAATTTCCTTTATTTTATATTTAATTACACTTCTAATTATCGCATTTTTATTGTTATTGTATTTAATTGCACTTTTAATTATCGTACTTTTTAATTATCGCAAGTTTATTTTATCGCACTTTTATTATTCGCAATTTCATTATCGTTATTTACTTTACGCTTTAATTTAAGTCTTGTATTTATTTTTAATATTTTACATTTGGTTTTAACTGCGACTAAAGTTTTAAAATCGACAAACCGGTCATTAAACGGTAAAAACCCCCCTTTATAATAATAATATTACTTATATATATATTTGTATTTTTATAAAAGTAAACTAATATAGCGTTAAGCTTTGTTTAAAGATTTTCCCTGTGGAACGAACCGGACTTACTTAAAACTACACTACTGTACGATTAGGTACACTGCCTATAAGTGTTGTAGCAAGGTTTAAGTATATCCATTCTATAAATAAATAAATATCTTGTGTAAAGTTGTATCGTATTTAATAGTATTTTCTTGTAAAATTTAATAGTATTTTATACCACTCTGCTCAAACATCAAGTATTTTTGGCGCCGCTGCCGGGGAACTCAATTTCTTGCTTAAAAGCCGGAAGCGCAACGCTATATATATATAAAAAAAGATTTTTATTTTTAAGTTTACTTTTATAAAAAAAATACGCTTTTGTAAAAAATACGTTTTAAATATTCTAAAATATAAAAAGAAAAATATAAATATAAATATTTTTAAGAGTTTGTTAAATATTTAAGTTCTATAAAAGTTTCTTTATCTTTATTTTATAAAAATATAAGTTTTATTTAATTTATATAAATATATTATATAAATATATAAAACAGAAAAATAAAACACAAATCAGAAAAAAAAAAAAACACTCGAGTCCAGTACTGTAGCAGCCCAGTAACTGGCCCGAAACCCTAGCCCATGCGATCGCATTGCTGGGTAACATAGAACTCATGCGATCGCATGAGCTCACCTGACACGTCTGATCAGTCTGTCAACTGCATTAATTACGGTGTAATAATTATTTATCAAGGAAACGTTGCATTCACCAAATCATCACCATGTATCTTATTTTGACTGCATTGTCAACGGAATTACTATTGTAAACTATTATTTACGGTGATTGTCTATATGTAGAAATTAGCAGATGTCGAAAACCTTTGATTTAAATATTCATTTATGGTGTGCCTTTTCAAAAGAATGCAATGTTTACAAAACGTATCATATAGAGGTAAAATACCTTGCAATGAAAACGATGAATGACGTGTTCGTCCAAGTGGATTTGGAGCGATCGTCACAGTTGGTATCAGAGCGTTGGTCCTAGCGAACCAGGTCTTGCATGAGTGTATCTAACTGATAGTTGTTAAGATACATTAGTAAGTCTGGACTTCGACCGTGTCTGCATGTTAAAAGTTTTGCTTATTATTTCTTGTCAGAAATTACCTGCTTATCATTCCTAGTCTAGACACGTTTTTCTGCATTGATTGCATGAATAGTGTATAGACAAAATTCATATCTTAGCGTATCTGTTACTGTAAACTTTTCCTGACATCTTTCGAAAATTTCTCCGTGATTTATGGAATTTGGTATTATATATACATATGTAAATTATGTATTGAAGAATACCAAACTAAATTCTATAATCTAATTCATATCAAAAATCATCTCCCTAATTATACAAGATGGATTCCGTATCTAGTTCAAATTCCTTAAACTCTGACAGCTATTCCGATATGGATATTCATCTGAATTCCGAAGACAGTGTAACCGGAATGGATCAACCAATTAGCCATCATCTATTCTGGATGAATTGGGGATGGGTTCGTAGCCTACTTAATTATTGGAGATAAGAAGAAGGCGATCCCTTCCATCCACCACATTGCCCTCTTGGTGAAGAACCTGAAGCACTTACCGGTGAACCTGTTCGTAATACTATTTTCTATCTCATCTCCAGAATATCTCGTCATGATCATATGCTCTCTCAAATTCTGGATCTTATTCATCCGCTCGTCCGAACCGCCAATCATCTCGGTGTAGTAGAAGAAGTCAACGATCTTCGCGCTCGGGTAGTGGCTCTGGAGAATATGGTGTAAAGGTTACAAGCACCAGCAGAATCACCGGCATCAACAGTACCACCGACAACAACACCAACAGTACCATTACCACCACCAACAACATCCGCACCGCAAGCATCAACATCACAATATGTACCTTGAACATCAACGTCATACGCATCGTAGTTACCAAGAAATACCAGCAACAATAACCGATGAAGTATTAACTCATTTCCCCTGAAGAAATTTTATGTATATTTAATATATATGAATTTTGAAATCAAAATAAATCTTTTCGTACTAAGCTATTACCTGTGAATCTTAACTGGTAGGTACTACTCGGTTAGTTCATATTACTAATATGCAATAATGTACATCCTTCCTTAACAACTTAACCATTGTTAACTACAATCTCTGTTTCAACTTAATGAATTCCATTTCATAATAAACCAAGTGTATTATTCAATTACATAATTGATTTTACATTTTCATTTTTGATGTACTCGAAACTTTCCAGAAAACATCATCCGTGCCTTGTAAGGTTCACAAAAATTCCACGAGCATCAACATCCTTCACCAAGGAATATAAATAAGAAAAAAATAATGAAGTATTGATTTCATTAGTAAAATACTCCGCAAAGATTATGTAATCTTTAATGTTTTAGAGATTAATCATTTCTAAGTCAAGCCGAAAATTAAATGAGCTTAATATGATATTAACTCATTAAATCTGTGTTACATCTGAAGAAAATATACATACATATATTTTCTTAAAGACGGTAATAAAAATTCTTTTGTACAAAGTATTAATTGTGAAATCTTTAACGGGTAGGTAATACCCGGGAAATATATAAGTTCGCAATTAATATGTTACACTGTACATTCTCCAACTTTGATTCAAAAATTATTAACAATGCTCACAATGATATACAATCGTTTTCATACAAATTCAATTACATATTCTGATATTGACGGATCAGAATCCAAGTCATAACTCTGAACCGGTGACATCATTCTTAGATCTCTACAACTTTCAAAGCTATACTTTAACTTTAAATCTGTGCAAGATCCATTAGCATTGTTTTTACCAAAAATAACCTTGCAATTCCTTTTCAAAAGTATCCAGTATTATCAACCGTTCAACCATTCAACAACGACCTTTCAGACTTGTAACTTTAGCATATACGTTTTTGTTACTGGGAAACCTTTCATGTTCCACCACATTAACAGTAAATGTACCAGCAAATTCATTAATCTGTGACTTAAAGTCTCTCCAAAAAACCATTATAATCGTTCATTGAAACCCTATCATGTACTCATCCACATCTTGTAACGGTAATTGCCATACCAACTACCAGAAATTAGCAATCAGTATTTCGAATTTCGCAGAAATTCTACGCTAACAGTTATATATATACATATAATGTCTATCTCCTAGACTTATTTACTTTGAATGTGAAGTTTCTGAAAAACACCCCAAACTACGAAACTAGTTCTACGAATTTTGGAAAAATGTTGATGAAGCAGCAAAAACTGTAAACGGCCTTAACAGTCAAAAGTTTGATGATAAAGAATAGTATGGTGGTAAAGCTGAGAAAAAGAGAAGGTTTGGAACTGGAAAACGGATTGAGCAGACCATGAAGGAGGCTGTGGACAAATCACAAAGAAGAAAAATACCTTCAAAGAATCCAAATGATTCAGTGTCTGCTGAAACCATTAGTAAGAACCTTACTTCTTATTCTAAACCTTCACAGACAGATTTTCTGCATCATCCTCTGATATTAGAAATTCTAAGATATCGTCGTATCTTTCATTATAAATATCCTCCATATTTCTGGAGATAATTTCATAATCATTCTTATCGGAAATCAATTTTCTCCTTACGATATCTGTATTACACCATAAAAGAAACTATTTTAGTTCTAAATTCTGAAACTTTCAAGTTTAAAATATAGATGTTTTGAAGTAATGTTGGGAATTGAAGCATGAGTTAGTATAATATAATGACACTTGATCAACGTGATTATATTACAATAAGTCATGCTGAGTTTCTAATGGAACGTGACAAAGGTTCATAGATCACACCCTCATCATAAACCATGTTACATAACTCTTTCATTCTATATAATCTCTAAATATATCAAGAAAATATATTTCTTGATGATTCGGTTTTTTTCGGATATTCTGGTAATTTGACAAGTCAGATTGTGCCATTACCATTTCTTTCTTAGAACATTAATTATGTTCATTCCAAAATTCATACCTATGAATTCTGGACCATTACAAGCAATGCTTAGTCACAAGAAGAAGAAATGAAGGGACAAAACTCCGAAATAGAAATTGGGGTATAAATTGCAGCAAATAAAAGAAAGAATTAACTGAGGATGACAATAATTATAGAAGACAGAAGCAGGAACTCCGAAATATAATGGAAAATATAAAGCCCGAAAACAACCCCGAAATTACAAACTGTGTATATCAATGCGTATAGCAATATAAAGACACGGGAGAATGAAAAACAATATAACCCCAAGGTAATAGTAGAAGAAAATAACCTCCTCTGGTGGCAGATGAAAAAGAAGAATGAATGATATGATAGCCAAGAAAATATCAAGAATCAGAACTGGATGAAGCATTTTCACAAATCTTTTGTAAGTATGAAATAAGAAAGAAGATTATAGGAGTGGTGAGAATAAATGAAACGGAAGAGGTTAATTTATAGCAAAATATCAGACATAGCAATCGAGGTAGATTACGCATTTAATCAAAGAAAATCCTAATTTCCTTAAATTCCGAAGAATCAAATCTTATTTAAATTATGAAGATTTTCTATTCCTTAAATTCCGGAAATAAATCGTTACTACATCAAGAGATAAGACGAATCTCTATTCTCCGTTTCACTCTATTACGATAACTTCTCTCATACGCATCGAGTAATTGGATTATTTTATCCATATTATTCAAACATAGATAAAACTCTATTATCAACTCATATTCGTCATTAAAACATTTTTATTGTTAGCCATGACGACCTCACTCAAATTTCGGGACGAAATTTCTTTAACGGGTAGGTACTGTGACAACCCGGAAATTTTTGACCAAATTTAAACTTAATCTTTGTATGATTAACATTTCCGATACGATAAGCAAAGTCTGTAAAACTGAATCTCAAAATTTTTGAACTACTTTTATATATTTAAATACCCTTCGGTTGTTTTCGACGTTTCGCGAACAATTATATGTAAATAGATACATATATACTATAACTTGAAAAAGTAACAATGTATTAACTGTTTGATACCGTACATTAAACTTATTGGTTTAAATATCTATTTGAATATATATGATAAGTTGAAATATTTATTATTAAAATTAATTATAAATAACTTCCAATGTGTATTTAAAAACTAATTTATGTATATCAAATAAAGATATATACATATATATAATTTCATGTTATTTAGTAAACGATAGTAACATTCATTTGTTAATTTGATTTTTATTTAGATAAGTGAACTAAAACGTTTAAGATGAACAAGTAAAACACTAATTTGCTACAGTATTTTCAAATTGCTACAATACCCAAAAAGCTACAGTGTTTTTGAAAATCACTATTTACTACAGTGAAATTGACTTTGCTACAGTGAATTGCTACAGAAAAAATTGACTTAGCTACAGTAACTGTGCTACAGTAAAACACTATTTCAAAATAATATATATATATATATATATATATATATATATATATATATATATATATATATATATATATATATATATATGTATGTATATACTACGAAACGATGATTTATAGAAGCAAATAACCAAAACACTTAATTGATTAAAGCTACACTTAGAGTGACATAGTTATCAATGATTAAGTTTATATTTTGACAAAGGTACGAGTCACGAAACGAAAAGTACTAGTTTTCTCAGCGTACGAAAGGGCATTCGAAAAACCGTAACCGGGACATAAGTCGAGTGATAACGTACGACTTATCGAAACAAAAATTACAAGTCAACTATGCATGTGAATTTGATATAATATATAATTAATTATATAAATTAAATATGTTATATTTATAATTAAAAAATATGTCGACAAACTAGAAGTTAAAAGATCATGAGCTGGAAATCCATCCCTTGCGATCGCATGGGAAATGGTCTTGGAGTCCATGCGATCGCATGGCAGCCTGGTCCAGGCCACATCTATAAAAGCCCGATGTTTTCAGCTTTTGATTTCATTTCAATTACTCCGTATTATATTTATTAATTATTATTATTATTATTATTATTATTATTATTATTATTATTATTATTATTATTATTAAGATTAATATTATTATTAATCTTATTATTATTAGTAGTATTTGTATTATTATTAGTATTATACATAAAATACTACGACGAGGTCATGAGCGTGTCACTTTCAAAATAGTTTTATGAGCGGGATAAGGCTAAGGAAATTATGGGTTATTGCCAAGGAGGTTATGGGTAATGTTCGGGGGTATATTTGTGAATCAAACCTAGTGTTTGTCATCTCCGTTACGTCTACGTACTTTTCTACAATATTGAATCTCAATATTGATATGTTGAGATCTACGGTTATTTGGTAATCCGAGTTTCGATCACATTTTGGTGAACGACTTTATATGCTGCTAAGGTGAGTTTCATTGATCCCTTTTTAATTGCTTTTGCAATATATTTTTGGGCTGAGAATACATGCACTTTATTTTAAATGCAACGGATACAAGTACATACTAAATTCTACACTGAGTTTGAACCGAAAATCCCTTAGCTTTGGTAACTAGTAACTGCCAGTTATAAGAACTGGTGGGCGCGAGTAGTAGTATATGGATCCATAGAGTTTGATATCCCCGTCCGAGCTAGAGCACTAGCCTTTTAACGGACGTATGCTATTTGAGAAGCGTACACGTTGGTTTGCGTGTATTATTAAGATGATTATACAAAGGGTATAAATTATATATACGTTAAGTTTAGTTACCAGGGTGCTCAATTTCGTAGAATATTTTGATAAACGTTTCTGGATGAAACAACTGAAATCTTGTGATCCACCTTTATATACAGATTATGCGAAACATTAAAACTATGAACTCACCAACCTTTGTGTTGACACTTGTTAGCATGTTTATTCTCAGGTTCCCTAGAAGTCTTCCGCTGTTTGCTTATATGTTAGACAAGCTATGTGCATGGAGTCTTACATGGCATATTTATCAAGGAAACGTTGCATTCACCAAATCATCACCATGTATCTTATTTTGACTGCATTATCAACGGAATTACTATTGTAAACTATTATTTACGGTGATTGTCTATATGTAGAAATTAGCAGATGTCGAAAACCTTTGATTTAAATATTCATTTATGGTGTGCCTTTTCAAAAGAATGCAATGTTTACAAAATGTATCATATAGAGGTAAAATACCTTGCAATTAAAACGATGAATGACGTGTTCGTCCAAGTGGATTTGGAGCGATCGTCATAGTAAGCAAGATAGATGAGTTTCCCCACCATCCTTTGGTATTGCCCTTTATCAGCAAGATCAACTTCATCTTCCATATATAGCTTCTGGTTTGGAATCATTGGAGTATCAGCTGGTTTGCAGTCAATCATACCTGTTTCTGCAAGAAAATCAAGAACATACTTCTTTTGACAGATAAATATTCCCTGTTGGGATCGTAATACCCCAATCTCCAAAAAATACTTAAGTCTGCCCAAGTCTTTCATTTCAAATTCTTTAAATAAGTTCATTTTTAAGTTAGAAATTTCCTCTCTATCATTTCCTGTTATTATCATATCATCAACATAAATTATTAAGCATGTAATTATTTCCTCTTCGTTTAAAAAATAGAGTATGATCCGAGTTACTCTGTTTAAAATCATATTTTTTTATAAATAATGTAAATCTCCCAAACCAAGCCCGTGGGGATTGTTTTAACCCATATAAAGATTTCTTAAGTCGACAAGCTTCCCCATTTTTGAAGTTTTCGGAGAATCCTGGAGGGGCTTCCATAAAGACTTCTTCTTTTAGTTCACCATGTAAAAAGGCGTTCTTCACATCAAATTGGTGAAGTGGCCATTCTTCATTTGCAGGAACTAAGAAAAGAACCCTGATGGTATCAATCTTCGCAACTGGTGAGAAAGTCTCGGAATAATCTATTCCATATGTTTGAGTATATCCCTTGGCAACCAGCCGGACTTTGTATCTTTCAACGGTACCATCTGGTTTGTATTTTATTGTAAACACCCATCGATTTCCTACTGGTTTTTTTCCTTGAGAAACGACACATTTTTCCCATGTGTCACTCTTCTTGAGTGCTTCCATTTCTTCTTCCATGGCTTTTCTCCATTTGTCAGATTTCATTGCTTGATCAACTGTAGCTGGAATTTCTTCAGAGTATAAAGCAGAATTGAATTTTTGTGCCTCGCTTGATAGGTTTCCTTGCACAATATTGGCAATGGGGTATTTTGACCTTTGGGATTCTTTTTCTGGAGAATATCTTTTTGGTGGTACACCTCTACTGATTCGTTGTGGTAGAACATATCTTTCTGAGGTTTCACTAGGGTTGGAATTGATGTCAATTGGGGAAATGGTGGCCTCGGGAATTGGATGATTTTGATCTTCTAGAGTTGTAGGTTCATTATTCGAGGAGGTTTCGGTGGGCTCGGAATCTTGTGTTGTTTCAGGATTAGGTGTTGGAGTTTGGGTATTAGGTGTTGGAGTTTGGGTATTGTCGGAATTTGGAATTTGGATATTGTCGGAATTTGGAACTTGGATATTGTCGGAATTTGGAATTTGGATATTGTCGGGATTAGGTACCCATTGTATCCAACTTAGAGTGTCATTATCCTCTTTCTCCCCCTCACTCGTGAGTTGGGTATTGTAAAAATATTCGGTTTCGATAAAGTAGCAATCCATTGTAGTAAAAACATGACGCCTTTTTGGACTATAACACCGGTATCCTTTTTGGTTTATTCCATAACCAACCATAACACACTTTTCCGCACATGGATCTAGTTTGGTGCGTTCATTTTTTGGAATGTGAACAAAGACCGAGCACCCGAAGATTCGAGGTTCAATGCTAAATGAGGTTGGAAGTGTATGAAATTGGGAAAGGGTATCTTTTGGAGTTTTTGTGCCCAAAATTTGGGTAGGTAGACGATTAATAAGGTAGGTGGCGGAAGCAAGGACTTCGGGCCAAAAACTCTTCGGGACCTCAGATTCAATTAGTAAGGCTCTTGTCATTTCTAAGAGTAGCCGATTTTTTCGTTCGACTACTCCATTTTGCTCGGGAGTATCAGCACATGAGGTTTGATGGATAATTCCGTTGTTTTCGCAAAAAAGTTTCATTGAAGAATTAACAAATTCTCCACCATTGTCGGATCTTAGAATTTGTATGTTTTTATCAAATTGTGTTTTTATCATTTTATAAAATTGAGAAAATTTCTCAAACACTTCCGATTTGTGTGTTAGAAAATAAATCCAAGTCATTCGAGTATGGTCATCAATAAATAGGACAAAATACCGGTAATTTTTCCCTCCATTAACCGGTGCTGGACCCCACACATCGGAATGAATTAAAGCAAAAGGTGCATCTTTTCTAGTATTACTAGGTTTAAATGTACTACGGTGGCTCTTGGCCAAAATACAAGTTTCACAATTCAACTTAAAATTAGACGAAAATAAACTAGGAAATAAAGCATGTAAATATCCGGCTGACGGGTGACCCAATCTCCTATGCCATAACCAGGCTTCTCTCGTAGGTGTTCCGTGATCAAGTGACACGGTACCTTGTTGAGAAACCTCGTCAACATAGTATAACCCCCCTTTTTCAGTGCCACGTCCAATTAATAATCCTGTCTGGATGTCTTGCAAGATGCAAAAAGTCGGATACATTAGGACTTTACAGTTTAATTCTTTTGTAACATGACTTACCGATAACAGCTTATGAGATAAAGCTAGAATATATAGACAATTAGGTAATTTAATATTTGGTGAAATTTCAATAGTACCTCCACTTTTAACTTGAACAACTTCCCCGTTAGCCGTTTGTACTTTATTTTTTCTAGGTTTTGTTTTTAAAATAATATCATTTTCATCAAAAGTCATAGTGTCCGTTGCTCCACAATCAAATATCCAAGATGTGGATTTTGAATTATTTGAAACAACGTTTGCTTTAGAAAAGTCATCATCATCTTGTATTTTGGCTAAGACGGCGTACGTATTTTGACACGAAATATTAGTTTTGGGCTTAATAGGCATCGTTTTATTTTTGGATTCATTATGTTTGACCTGGCCTGATGTGTTAAGTCCATTAATCTGGTTTTTAAGCCCAGTTGGTTTAGTGGGCTTAGTGGGTCCAGTACTCTTTTTAGGTAAGCCTTTTTCATGTTTACATAAATTAGTGTTAGTGGACTGGTTACACTTTATGTTTGGCCCAATATTCATACCAGGCTTGGTTTTAAAAAGGTCAGCCCAAATAAAGTCACATGACTTATTCCTAGGGTTAGTTGCTCCAATCGTTTCATTATCCCCATCCCCATCTATTTTATTTCTCTGATAGAAAGAAGTAGAAAGAGAAAGTCTTTTTCTCTCTTTCTCTTTCTCTGTAACACTACTTCCTATTTGATCTATATCGATGGTGATGGTAGGTTCTCCTGCTCCTTTTCCACCCGTTGGTCTATTCAATTTAGAGAGAGAATCAGAAGTAAAAGGTTTACCTTTTTCGGTGATGATGTCACCGATCCCTAAATCGGTGGTGGTGGTGGTGGTAGGTTCTCCGGCCGCCGCTACCGTTGCTGCCTTGCCTGGTTTTGTCCACCAATCTGGGTATCCTTTTAATTTAAAACACTGCTCTTTTGTATGCTTTGATTTACCACACTCAGTACACCTTAATTTTGATTTATCAATTCTTGGTGGGTGAGTGTTTCGGTTTATCTGGGTTAGATGATAAGAGGGTCTTTTGCCATCAATTGCAACTATACTAGTTGCAATCTCATGATTGGTTGAATGATCACTCACTGATAGCCCCAAAAATTGGCGTAAGCTTTTTAACAGGCTAGCCAATTGGCTAGTTAAATCATTGATTTGGTTTGTGTGGGTTGATTGAACTGATGGTGATGATCGGCTGCCGTCTTCATTAGACATGGTGACCTTTCAAAAAATATAGAAACTTGGTAAATGATTGAAGCAAAGAATGTGTAATGATCCTTGGATCTACACCAAAGCTCTTGATAACATGTTAAATTGATAAGAAAATGAATATGATCGTTTGTATTGATTACTAATAATTGATACAAGCTGAATTGATACAATCTTGATTGATGAAAACTGTTACAAGGCTAAGTGTTTTATACACAAAAACTCTAACAGCTATTTCCTAATGAAGTTAGGCTCCATTATTACTTTTGGAACCACTTTACTCTAAAGGGAAAGAGCTGTTGTGGTTGACTGTTATGGTTGACTTATATCCGTTGAAACTTGGAACCATATGCTGTCTTGTGGTCTTCTTAATAAGGAAATGATGAAGAGAACTTTACTTCTGATCCTAAAGTTAGTTACCTAAAAAGGTAACTTTGGTTTGATGTTTTAATCCAGTATTCTAACATACTCTAATACTATCCCGTCATCTCATCCAGCAAAGGCGCAGCCCTGTTAGTAATTAGGTTTAGTGAAGGAAGATACTTTATATTAAATTTCCTTTTTTAATTGAAAGAACTCCCACCACACCAATTATCTCGGACGATATACATGTATTTATAGGAGTACATATGACTTGAAGAATAATCTAAATCTACAACATATATGGAAACAGTATCTACACAATAATATTTATACTATAATTAACTAAACTTCATCTCCTAGTTTTACTCCCCTAAGTAATATCTCTAATTCCATTCTCAATTAATTTTAATTTATCCCCTTTCCGATCAACTACCAATCATATTTTATAACCTTCCACACCTATAACCTTCCACAACTATGTTGCACAACATTTGTAGCGACCCCGACAAATCGTCAAGTGACGGCGTCGACTACGTAGGTCCCATTACATGGTCGTAAGTCTTTAAGACAACGTTTGACCAAAATATGTCGCATTCATTTCAATGTAAAAGGGTGTTTCAAGTTTACAAAAAGAAGTTCGACGGCTAGTTACATTACAATGTTAAACGTACAATTGAAACCTATGCGACACAATTTAACGGTAGCCAAAAAGATGCTCCAAATATGCATGTATACTCGACATCCAAGCAAGTATCAAAAGAGTGCGGAAGCATGTATCACTTAAGCATTCAAAACCTGAGAAAACATAGAAGAATCTGTCAACGAAAACGTTGGTGAAATCATAGGTTTAGTAAATGAGTATGTAAGTAAAATAAGTTGAACCACAAGTTATAGTATAAGTCGATTTTCCGAATCGTTTGAATTCCATAAGTATTGTTGTTTACCGAGCACCCAATTATCAAAGCTTAACCGTATCATTTACCTCAGCATAAAAGTGTTAGAACATACACCGTACCAGAATATATTTCATTCGCTTAACGGTAGCGAGCCGTCCGAATGAGGGTTAGTCAAACCCGTATGGATCCACACAATATAGTCTCGCTTACACCATCTGATGTAACTAATGATAATTGAATTGAGGATTTTCGTTCAAACTCGTCCGTATCTTTGTATTCACAATTGTGTTCAATGTATAAAAGTATGAAAAATATATATACGTGTGAAATGTATATAAGTACGTAATGTATATGTTTCTCAGCCCACGATTTAAAAGTATAAAAGTTGTTGAAAAGTGGGACTATGATCTCACCTCGAGTGCACGAGTATGAAAGTACTTCACAAAGTAAACGTGTGCATGAAAGTTGCTTAGCCTTGACCTAAACAAGCAAGTTGTATCAATTTACCCGTTATGACACAAGGTCGGGTGAAATGTGCTCAATTATTCCTATGGCTCGTTATGACTCGAATAGTATAGCATGCGAATCACGTTGTCAAGTTTCATGCAAGAATCAAGTATAAAATAAGATTAGAACGATTGTATAAGTGTTTTGTTAAGTTTGACTAAAAGTCAAACTTGGTCAAAGTCAACGAAAAAGTCAACACGTTCGGGTCGGGTCCCAAACTATTTTTCTAAGCTTAGAAATCATATATGAGCATGTTGGCCAAGTTACATGTTAATCGGAGGTGCGTAGCATAGCAAACATTTTTTGAAATTTGACAAAGTAGGTCAGAACCCAAACACGGCTATTGCCGCGCCGCGGCCAGAGGTGTCGCGCCGCGACATTAGGCGTGGCCTGGTACCTGGTCAGTTTCAAAAGTTCAAGTCTTGATCCAAAATTCAATTTAGCACAAAACGCAAACCGTAAACACTTAGAATACGCATCTTATATCATTGGAAAGCTCTTTTGACAAGGAATACAATTAACTACCTTTCACAAGCAAAAACATCAATTACAATAACCGAAAACTCGTCATTTGATCAAGAAGGGTTTATTTTCAAAGTTTCAAGTTCGTAAAACGTATTTTATGATTCGGGAATCCAATTTACACATACGATATGCCGTTCTGAAGGTAATTAAGCATACAATGCATCTAAACATTTACTAACAACATTAACAAGCATTCAACGCATCAAAAGTTCATTTCAAAGTCTATCAAACCCTAATCAAAATTCACAAAAATTACAAATCATGTATTTGAAGTTTTCTTAATCAACCTACGCATCAAAACGAAGCTAGTGATACTAGTAACACAATTACAACATGAACTTTAACAATTAAACAACTTTTAATCATCCAAAATCAAAGATTAAGCACACCCATTTCAAAAGTTCAAACTAGTTACTCAAATCAACAAATCGAGCAAACAAAACATGTATTCATGTTATACACGAGCCATAGACACTAACTAACACAATTTCAAGTCAAAAACACGAATTTATAGAAATCTAGAGTTTTTAGAAAGTTACCCAAACTTGATGATATTGGTATCAAAATGTAGAGGGTGAAGAAAGGATCACGAAAATGTAATTTGTTTTGATGTTTGCTTCTCCAATCGGATTTAGATGATGATTTTATGTTTGAGGGTTTTGAGTTCAAAAATGGGGAGTAGAGAGGAAGAGGAGGATGAAGGTGGGAGGTGGAGATGAAATGAATGGATGTGGTAAGTGGGTTGACTAGTTGACCTAGTCAACTAGTTTGCCCATTTGGCAACTCGATCCCTCGAGTTTCAAAGCGGGTGCGGGAATTAACCCAACGAATATTTTAAAAACGTTCGAGTAACGGATGACGTTATAATTAGATAACGAGAATATTATGAACGTTAGTTAACGAAAGATACAAATTTGAATAACGAAAGATATAAAAAAAAAAAGACGGTGTTAAAATAAATTTAACGGAAAATCACGGGATGTTACATTATCCACACCTCAAAAGAAATTTCGTCCCGAAATTTAGTTGGAAGTAGTAGTCGATGTCTCTTACTCGAGACCTAGCGTTGTTCAATCTACGGAGCAGTGAAGATACATCCTTAGGCATTTCCACGAATCTGAATAGTCGGGGTGTTACGTAGTAGTAAGGTTTGGTTTTTCGTTCCACAAGTTCAGCCGGTTTCCCATGAAGGGGAGTTTGCCATCAATAGTAAGTTTATTTAGGAGAGTAGCACGTTCCTGTTCCGTAGGACACGTCTCTAAGTTTGTTGCATGGAACGTAGGGTAAACGGAAACTTAATTGAGTCGAAAGTTCTAAACGGTAGGAGCGGTTCCAATACGCCCCGAGGTTTCAAAAGGATTAATATATCGCGCTTTTAACTTTCCCTGATTCCCGAAACGGATTACACCTTCCCAAGGTGCGAGTTCTCAATATTACACGGTTACTGGCTTAGGATTCGAGAGGTGTACGTCGAATATCAGTATAGCCCTTTTGGCAACTACTAGTCGTCTTGAGTCCTTCTCGGACTTGTACGATCTCAACTGTTATTTCTTGAATGAGTTCGGATCCGGTGATTTGCTTGCCACATGCTTTGGTCCAACGAATAGGGGTATGACATTTGCGGTCATATAGGGTTTCGGAAGTGCGGCGTTAATACACGAATGGTAACTGTTGTGTGAGAGGAGACAACTAAAGGCAACAATACATGTTTGTAACATGTCTTTCCAAGATGTGAAACGTACGTTTGTTTGGTCCGTTGGTTGTGGATGATACATGGTACTCATGTTTAAACGTGTCTCTAAGGCTTCTTGTAACACTAGAAGTGAAACGAGTATTGTGATCCGAGATAGTCGACAATGGTACACCGTGTTGGAATAGAATTAAGATAGGTTTGAACAAGCTAGTTAGGGTTTGAAAACGTTCGTTGGAACAAGTTCCTTACCGGCTACAGAGAACATTTTTTTTTTTTCCCAGGGATATTCACCCTCGTGGTGAATACTAGTAATACATGATGAGTCTCTCTCTCCATTGAGAAAGTATATAAAAGGTTTCCTTATACAAAAGTACAAGCAAAAGGACAGGAGTGGAATGAGAACTTAGAATAGGATGAGCTCACATCCTGAGGTAGCCATATCGCGCATCTAGTGGTCAAATGTCGAGACCTGGTGGGAAAACGAGATAGAACACATAGTTGTATAGTTCGGGGTTGAGTAGTAGTTGTCCGTATCAGGAGCATGAGGACGATAAGTCAAAGAGAAAGGAAGTATCCTTGGATTGTGTGTTATCTTGGGTCCCAGTAATATCAGACGGTCATAGTGAAATAACAGTGTTATGTAACGTGGTACGTGGTGATGAGAAGATTGATCGGATCCATAATTAAGTATTCCAATCGTTCGTGCAAAAATAACGAATTTCAGTTAGGTCGATTTTGAGTCGAGAGAGTATGCCTTTCGGCGTTCAAGTAGAAATATTTCCATATTTAAGTTCCATCTGGCGTTATACGAATTTAGCTAGTAATGTTGGTGTGAAAAATCACGCTTAAGGTCCTGGCACGGAGAGGTTTAAATTTCCGACTTAATGAGTTATCGAGGGTAAAGGACGAGCATCACGAGAAAAAGTCGGAAATGAACTTTCGGTAGGGATCTAAGATTTTACGAACACAAGTCAGAGTTGTGAGGGTTTCCCGATTACGTGTGGCTTCGATTGCGAGATTTATTGTAATACCCTGACCACTAACAACATGGTCTAGAAATTGGACTTTGTTTAACCAAAGTTCACACTTGGAGATTTTGGTATAGAGTTGCTCTTTCCTCAAGAGTTCGAGCGTAAGACGAAGATGTTGTTCGTTTTCTTCTTTGCTTGAATTGAATAGGTTAGAACATCACATATGAATATGATGACAGATCTGTCTACCCATCAGGCCCATCAGGCCCATGAATACGGAGGAAGCCTTTGTTAAACTGAACGACACTATAAGAAATTCATAACTATCGTAACGAATTTTGAAAACCGTTTTGGAGATAACCGGAATGGGGGTCGATTTTGGAATACACACGGAATTCTTGTGATTGATCAAGAGGTCATCGGTACGGGAAAGAGAATATCGGTTCTTAGTTCACGATAATCTATACACATGTAAGGGATCATTTTCTTCTTAACGAATAGGTTTTGAGTTTCCTAGTTCTATAGGTGTCAAGTCAAAATTCAAATTCTTCACCCAAAAAGTTTAACGTAATAGTTTTCCGTCGGTCACCTGAATGGCATAGGTAGTGTCTAGGGGATATGGTGGTGTGCAAAGAGTACGAGTCAAGGCCTTGGTTATAAAACGTCTAACGGTACCCGAATTGAATAAACATGAAATATAAGGTTGTTGAGAAGAAACGTACCCGTGACTAGTTGTCATCTCGGGCTCCCTCGGTGTTAATGTTGAAATTTTGGCCGCGTGCATTGGGGTTGGTCTCCTTCTCTGGGCACGCATTCTTAAAATGACCCGGTTGGCCACATTCAAAACAAACGCCCGACCGGTGTGCATTGGGCGCCTTTTGGGCGACGGGGGCGACGCTCCTACAATCGTTGGCCGTATGACCACTTCCTTGGCACCGGTGGCAAGTTAACTTACCACATTCACCATAATGACGGTTGCGGCATTTGTTGCAAAATGGTTTGCTACACTCGCCATAATGATGTTTGTGGCACTTGTTGCAAGATGGTAGACTTCCGGCATAGCCTTTCTTGTCGTTGGAGGTGAAAGGCTTCTTGGCGGGGTTGTTGTTGTAGTTGCTCAATTCGGGGGCTTCCCATTTTCTTTTGTTGCCACCCGACTTATCCTCGGCTTTATATGCCGACACCTCAATTTCGTCCACCGTTTCGATCAATTGGCGGGCCATATTCAAAGCCTCTTGGTGATTAGCGGGTTTGGATGACATTACTCCTTGTTTGATGCTCTTAGGAAGACCATCCATGTACAGCTCAACCCTTAGAGACTCGGTACTCACGAGATTTGGGCACATCAAGGCTAGCTCAGAAAATCGTTGATTATAGGCCTTTAGGTCATTCCCGACCGCTTTTAAAGTTCTTAGCTCGTGTTCAAGCTTGCGGGTCTCTTCGCGCGGGAAGTATTCGGTGATCATCTTTCCTCTTAAGTCGACCCAAGAGAGAGCGTGGGCTTCGTGGATACCCACCGATTGTACATACGTATTCCACCATGTGAGAGCGATACCGGCGAAGGTGTGAGTGGAAAATCTGACCTTGTCTTGGTCCCGACAACCGCTTATGCTAAAGACGGCTTCTGTTTGCTCAAACCATCGGGTGAGCACGACCGGTCCCCCGGTTCCATCAAAAGTGTGAGGTTTGCACCCCATGAAGTTCTTATAGGAGCACCCTTCGTTTGAATTACCGGCTCCATTGTTGTTGTTGTTGTGATTGTTGTTATTGTTATTGTTGTTGGAAGAGTGACCGGCCATGGCCGCATCCACGGCGGTGGCTATCATTCGTTGTATAGCTTGTTCGGAAGTTTCGGGAGGAGCGCGTCGACGAGCCATTGTTCCTTCAAAACACAAGAATATCGTTGGTTAGTATTCTCAATAATACTAACCGTGATATGGAATAAGGATAGAGAGACAATTTTTGCTTGACTCGCCTTAAATTCTTTATGTCATAACGTCAGAACGTCCATGTGAATCACCGTAATATAATCCCGGAAATTATATTACCCTGATTTACATGTGCATTTAACATTACATCCTAAAGTCAAGGTGGCGCGTCAACAAAATTTATCAACGTAAGATCAAGATCGAATACGAGTTAGATATGATGGAAGAGTTCGAGTATAATGCACAAATAGTCAAGTAATTCCTACTCCAGTCTATATGCCGGTTGTAGTCTAGATTCACCTATGTACCCTATGACTCGGGGTGGACACAAATGAACTCTAAATCCCTACAACTAATGCTCTGATACCACTTGTAGCGACCCCGACAAATCGTCAAGTGACGGCGTCGACTACGTAGGTCCCATTACATGGTCGTAAGTCTTTAAGACAACGTTTAACCAAAATATGTCGCATTCATTTCAATGTAAAAGGGTGTTTCAAGTTTACAAAAAGAAGTTCGACGGCTAGTTACATTACAATGTTAAACGTACAATTGAAACCTATGCGACACAATTTAAAGGTAGCCAAAAAGATGCTCCAAATATGCATGTATACTCGACATCCAAGCAAGTATCAAAAGAGTGCGGAAGCATGTATCACTTAAGCATTCAAAACCTGAGAAAACATAGAAGAATCTGTCAACGAAAACGTTGGTGAAATCATAGGTTTAGTAAATGAGTATGTAAGTAAAATAAGTTGAACCACAAGTTATAGTATAAGTCGATTTTCCGAATCGTTTGAATTCCATAAGTATTGTTGTTTACCGAGCACCCAATTATCAAAGCTTAACCGTATCATTTACCTCAGCATAAAAGTGTTAGAACATACACCGTACCAGAATATATTTCATTCGCTTAACGGTAGCGAGCCGTCCGAATGAGGGTTAGTCAAACCCGTATGGATCCACACAATATAGTCTCGCTTACACCATCTGATGTAACTAATGATAATTGAATTGAGGATTTTCGTTCAAACTCGTCCGTATCTTTGTATTCACAATTGTGTTCAATGTATAAAAGTATGAAAAATATATATACGTGTGAAATGTATATAAGTACGTAATGTATATGTTTCTCAGCCCACGATTTAAAAGTATAAAAGTTGTTGAAAAGTGGGACTATGATCTCACCTCGAGTGCACGAGTATGAAAGTACTTCACAAAGTAAACGTGTGCATGAAAGTTGCTTAGCCTTGACCTAAACAAGTAAGTTGTATCAATTTACCCGTTACGACACAAGGTCGGGTGAAATGTGCTCAATTAGTCCTATGGCTCGTTATGACTCGAATAGTATAGCATGCGAATCACGTTGTCAAGTTTCATGCAAGAATCAAGTATAAAATAAGATTAGAACGATTGTATAAGTGTTTTGTTAAGTTTGACTAAAAGTCAAACTTGGTCAAAGTCAACGAAAAAGTCAACACGTTCGGGTCAGGTCCCAAACTATTTTTCTAAGCTTAGAAATCATATATGAGCATGTTGGTCAAGTTACATGTTAATCGGAGGTGCGTAGCATAGCAAACATTTTTTGAAATTTGACAAAGTAGGTCAGAACCCAAACACGGCTATTGCCGCGCCGCGGCCAGAGGTGTCGCGCCGCGACATTAGGCGTGGCCTGGTACCTGGTCAGTTTCAAAAGTTCAAGTCTTGATCCAAAATTCAATTTAGCACAAAACGCAAACCGTAAACACTTAGAATACGCATCTTATATCATTGGAAAGCTCTTTTGACAAGGAATACAATTAACTACCTTTCACAAGCAAAAACATCAATTACAATAACCAAAAACTCGTCATTTGATCAAGAAGGGTTTATTTTCAAAGTTTCAAGTTCGTAAAACGTATTTTATGATTCGGGAATCCAATTTACACATACGATATGCCGTTCCGAAGGTAATTAAGCATACAATGCATCTAAACATTTACTAACAACATTAACAAGCATTCAACGCATCAAAAGTTCATTTCAAAGTCTATCAAACCCTAATCAAAATTCACAAAAATCACAAATCATGTATTTGAAGTTTTCTTAATCAACCTACGCATCAAAACGAAGCTAGTGATACTAGTAACACAATTACAACATGAACTTTAACAATTAAACAACTTTTAATCATCCAAAATCAAAGATTAAGCACACCCATTTCAAAAGTTCAAACTAGTTACTCAAATCAACAAATCGAGCAAACAAAACATGTATTCATGTTATACACGAGCCATAGACACTAACTAACACAATTTCAAGTCAAAAACACGAATTTATAGAAATCTAGAGTTTTTAGAAAGTTACCCAAACTTGATGATATTGGTATCAAAATGTAGAGGGTGAAGAAAGGATCACGAAAATGTAATTTGTTTTGATGTTTGCTTCTCCAATCGGATTTAGATGATGATTTTATGTTTGAGGGTTTTGAGTTCAAAAATGGGGAGTAGAGAGGAAGAGGAGGATGAAGGTGGGAGGTGGAGATGAAATGAATGGATGTGGTAAGTGGGTTGACTAGTTGACCTAGTCAACTAGTTTGCCCATTTGGCAACTCGGTCCCTCGAGTTTCAAAGCGGGTGCGGGAATTAACCCAACGAATATTTTAAAAACGTTCGAGTAACGGATGACGTTATAATTAGATAACGAGAATATTATGAACGTTAGTTAACGAAAGATACAAATTTGAATAACGAAAGATATATAAAAAAAAAAAAAAAAAGACGGTGTTAAAATAAATTTAACGGAAAATCACGGGATGTTACAACATTGTCGTAACAACAATCTTTCTCACAACATTAACACGGTCACACTAAAACTCACACCATAAGAAATAGCCTTAGACCACAGATAACGCTAGCGTTTCTCACCCAAAACCGCCCACAAACGCCCCACAAACGCCCGGAACGCAGCGTTTGTGGGCGTTTGTCAGCGAAAAACGCTGTAGCACTTTTGGCGTTTGGGTACGTGGCATTTTTTGATTGGCTGGTCAAATCCGGACGTTGGAGCCTCCAAAAAGCAGATGGCAAGTTTTTATTTTTTATTTTTTCTTATTTCACTCATTCTATCTTCATCTCCTCCAAATATTCTTCCCCTTTTCTTCCAAATTAACATAAACCCTAACCCTAAAATCCTCTTCAAATGGCAAACAACAACAACAACGCAAACTCAAACCAAACCCCTAACGAAAACGAAAACGAATTGCCCAATTCGTTTACGAATTTACTCAATTACGGGGCATCTTCTATGCCTAACTTTGGTGCATCTTCATCAAACCCTAATGCTCAATCATATCCCAACTTTAGTAATTACTTTCCGGGTCAACGATTGAACGAGATGCAACAACAACAACTTATGCAACAACAACAATTTCAACTTCAAAATTTCAACTTACAACACATGTTGCATCAACAAGCTATGCAAGCTCAACAACAAAATCAAGATCAACACATGTTGCAACAACAATCACAACCTCAAAGACAATCTCAACAACAACAATCGCAATCCCAAACACCCGACACGCCTACTAGAAAGAAAAGAAGCTATAAGAAAAAAATTGGGGGTATGATTTTTTTCCTATTTTTTTCGAATTTTTTCCTATTTTTTTCGAATTTTTTCTTATTTTTTTTCGAATTTTTTCATGTGGATTATAAGTTGTGTTTTTGATTATAAATTGTAGATAATTAGATGATTATATATGTTGATTATAAGTTATGTTTTGATTATAATTGTAGATTACAAGATGCGTTTTTTGATTATAATTGTAGATTACAAGATGATTATAGGTTTTTGTATGTTGATTATGATTATAAGTTATGTTTTTTGATTATAATTGTAGATTACAAGTTGTGTTTTTTGATTATAATTGTAGAATACAAGTTTTTGATTATAATGTAGATTATAATTTTAGATTATAAATGTGTAATTTGTTGGTATAATTGTAATGTACGTAGGTGTATCGAAAAAGGAAATATATAAGAAAAAGATGTGGGATCCCGAAGAAGAAGCATGGTTAGCCACTTGTTGGATTGACTCGTCCGAAGATTCAAAAAAGGGAAACTCTCAAAAAATAAGTACGTTGTGGAATACGATTTATGAGAAGTTTAACAACAATGAACGTGGTTGGTATCGTGGGAATGATCAATTGACGAGTAAATGGCGTAATGTTAATCGGGTGTGTAAGGATTTTAATGGTTTTTACGAGGATGTGAAACGCAATTGGCGTAGTGGTCAAAATGATGAAGGGATCATGAAAAAAGCGTTGCTTATTTATAAAAGAGAAAAGTTGAAAGATTTTAATATGGTTCAAGCGTGGGATGTTTTGAAAAAACATCCAAAATGGTATGCACCACCGCCTTTCGGGGGAGAGGACGAGGGCGACGATGATGATGATGATGATAACGATGTTGAAGAAGGTTTTGATGATAGTTTTCATGTTGATCTTTCCGACTCGAGGCCGATTGAAAAAGAGTTGTTTGGTTCCGATCATTTGCAAAGGCCTCAAGGTAGAGACAAGGCAAAAAAGGCCGCGAGACGATCCGTTTCATCCGATGCTGGCACGGCATCACGTTCAACAAATTCTTCCAAGTCCTCCAAATATTCGGAAAAAAAGAGGAGGAAAAAAGTACATCACTCGAGGCTTTTCGAAATGCGGCTTACTTACAACAAGCCGCGCAAGGGATTCAAATTCTTAAAACGGATATGCACGGGTTGAAAAAGAAGGATAAAAAGACGGTTCAAAAGCTAAAAAACTGGGTTCGTACTAAATTTAGAGAGATCGTGCAGATTTCGTCCGACGAAGAGAACGAGGAAGATGACAACACCGACAACGACGAGTAGTTTTTTTTTAAGTATTTCAATGTTTGAATAACGAATGACGGACGTTTTTTTTCATGTTTATTTGTACGTTTTTTTAATTAATTCCTAGACGTTTTTTAATGTATGTTTTTTTTTATTTAATTTATGTTGTTTTTTGTTTAATTAACTTGTTTTTATATATTAAAATTTACTAAACAAAATAAAGAAATACAAAAAAAACAAAACAAAAAAAACAAATAAGAAATGCCACGTCACAGTCTTAACAAGACAAAAGCCCCCCATTACAACTCCCCTCCAAAATGTCATAGCCCACTCACAGTTTTTTCCCAAAAAGTACAACTCTACCACTTCAAGTTACAGTCACCGGTCTTACAGTGGTAGAGTAGGAGATGTTGTCTTTAGATTAGAACGCGCCAATGAAACAAGACAAATACTTGAAGCCAAGTGAGTGTACAAAGGACTAGAAGGCTTGTCCAATGATGACACTTTGTCGGTGTAAGTAGCTTTCACTCCAAAATATGTCACTCATGTTAAATCTCTACACAGGGATAGAAATTACAATCATTGTAATTTAATTCAAAAAAGAAACCACTACATATTTAATTTCAAACTATTTGATACAATAGTTTTTGTTAGAAATAAATAAGAAAAATAAGACACAAATAATATAGTTAAAATCAATTTTGGTGTATTTAGGGAGAAAAGTTAACTTTCTTTTGGTACAGAAGTTCAAATGATAAAATTAGGCATAACTAAACCTCCATATGATGGCGTATGATTGTTTTGTGCAAAACTAAAAAGTTGGATGAACAACTCGAAATGATAGGATTTCAATTTTTCTAATTTTCTTTTATATTTTGATAGATTAAATTGAAATATCTTTGATTAATGTAATTTTATTTTATTTTATTTTACAATTATCATTTCTTTTATAAAGGACAAGCTACAGCTTAATCCATAATTTATATAAAAAATTAATTGTAGTGAGACTGTTAGAAGTAGGGTATGAATGTATGATTTGACTGTCCGGATTGATTCTTGAATCGTGTATTCACTTTCTCTATTAAGTATTTCGACTCAACGATTGCCTTAGTTTCACGAAATCTTTATAGGGATAAGGCAAGAACGCAATTATGTTTTTGGCAATGAAATCACTAATAAATATATCAGAAAGAATTTGTGTGTTTCTGTTGTTGTTTTTGAATGCCATATGCCAAAACGAATTTAAGAACACTATTATATTCGGCAGTTGCAATTTGAAAGGATGTAACATTTCATTTCGGACAGGAAAAACTGTTATACCAAAAGGTATAACATTTGACTCGGAATCCGTTTGAAAGGATGTAACGTTTCATTTCGGGCGATGTCCCTTGGACCCCGCAAGGGGGCGCAACCCCTTTGACCCCAACAATTACGCGACAATTAGTTGCCAACTCTTACGGGCGTGCACTCCACACTCTCCGAACCCGATTGTAAGTATAACTAGCTAACTCTTGCATTCAATTAAATCACAATTAGTTAAATGAATGTTGGATTACACTAAAATCACCAACAGAGACTCTTAATTGATGAGTTTCTCTCATATTCGAGTACCATTGTATTTGAGAATGACAAATACACATGTACAAAAAAATTGTTATAGAAGTTGTATTATACATTAACAATGTAATGTAAATTTTGATACATGAATCATAACTTACGTTATATTTATCCAACACCCTTTATTTTAGAGGTATGTGATGTTAACATTTATTTCTGTTCAACTTTCGACGATTACGACTGACACTTGTTAAACATTCGTATTGGACGGATGTGGTAAGTACAAAATGATTAATGGGCCTAATTTATTATGAGAATATTTTTTGGCCCAAGATGAAGTCCAATAGCAATAAATCGACCCACTGTAATACCTAATGGACATTATTGTTTCTTGTTGCCCAATTTATGCCAGATTTTTACTTGCTAAATTGAGCTTTCATGATTGAATTATTTACTTGGTACATTTATTTTTTTCTAAAACAAGAATCACGTGTATGAAACTATGAACAATGAATAATGGTGGCATTGTTATAGACAAATTAATATAAATATAAAGAGGATGAAGAATACATGGTTGTTATACATTAAAGCTGGGTTTAGAACCAATACACAATTAGTTAAAACAGTGACGGAACTTAAAAGAATTATTAGAGGGTGCAAAAAAAATTATTTTATAAAAGAACCTCGAAGAATAAATAGATATTTCTAGTATTAAAGAAAGAAATTTATTACAATATAAATATAAATAAGTCTCTCTCAAATACGCACCTTCCATCTTCAAGATCTAGGGTTTCCCCTATCTTTTCAGCCGCCTACATCTTCTATTTTTCATCTTTCTTCTATTGTCTTCCCTGTTCACCTGGTTTGTAGACCTCAGTATCGTTCCCTTTTTCGGCCATCGGCATCTCGCCGGTGGTCCGGCCCTTTGTGTGTTCCTTTGCTTCGTGAATAAGTGTACTGCCTCTTCTTCGCTTCCCGACTGTGTACGTTCCTTCATCATCTCCTTCGTCCTATTTGCCGGAAAGCAGGCGGCGATCCGATGAATATTCATTGGATCTGTGATTCGGGTAGGTTTACAGGGTGATTTTTCGTTGGGTGTTCCGTTTTGGGAAGGTTTTGACCTGGGTTAAATGTCCTGTTGATTCTCATACTAGTACCTTTCCTAGGTGGTTATAGGCGGCGATTTCCTGTCGGAAATCTATGACCACCGTTGATGGGTGCCGGATTGTCTTCAATTTTTGGAGGTTGACGTTTTGTGGGTCTGAGGTGTGTATACATATGTGCTGATGCCTATGCTTTTTTATGGCTACTGACGGCTACTGGTGGCTGCTGGCGGTTGCTAGCGGTGGCTGGCGGCCAATTGTGGCTGATGGCGGCTGTTGGAAGTTGTGGTTAGGTTAGACAGTTTGTTCATGGTTGTTGGCTATTTGTGTGGCCATACGGCTGTTGCTGGCAGCTACTAACAGGTCATGGTTGCTGTTGGTGGCGGCCGGTAGCGGCTAGAGGCTGCTATTGTGGCTAATGACCGTTGACGATTGTTTGGGTCTGATTGGCGTCGGGGCTTTTGTTGTTTTAGAAAATACAGAAAATTTGGCGAATATAGACTTGATCTCTCGGTGGCCCGGCTTTGCTGATGATTTGGTTCGTTGTTGCACGGTTGTTCTCGTTCATTCCATTTTTTCGGTCGTCGTGTCTGTTTAGGTGGGTGTGATGTTGTTGCCGACGTAGCCGACTTGTTTGGCTTCGAAAAGTTAGGCCTCGGGATTAGTGTTCTTGGGTTGCCCGGTGGGCGTGGCTGAAGTGCGATTCTCGATGCGTGTTGGATGCGGAGTTTGGGTTAGGGGTCGGGTGTGTGTATATGTATGTTTAGTTCTGGTGGTGTTTGTGTAGTTATGTATGTTTGTTTAGCTCTCTAGTGGTTGATTTCAAGGCTATTGTACGTGTATGTCGCAGTTCATTAGAACTGATATAATGTTGTAATTCCGGATCATTTGATCTTTATATATATATATATATACTACTATTTTTGCCAAAAAAAAAAAATATAAATAAGTATTATTACCATAAATACAGATATGAAAAATGATTAGATGATAGAAAAAGACAACTGACACACATAAAGTTTTTATATATTTCTTTCTTTTTTAATTGAAAAAATATAAAAAAGTATTTCTTTATCTTTCTTCTTCCTTATCTTCTACCCCTCTTCTTCTTATACTCCTCTTCATTTCTTTTTCATTAGATCTTAAAGTATAATCTCATCTAAAATCAATATATTAATATAATTACATAGTACTTGCTCAAAATCCAGCGGGGGCGGGTGCCCCTC
Organism: Rutidosis leptorrhynchoides; assembly: GCF_046630445.1. Classification (NCBI taxonomy): domain Eukaryota; kingdom Viridiplantae; phylum Streptophyta; class Magnoliopsida; order Asterales; family Asteraceae; genus Rutidosis; species Rutidosis leptorrhynchoides. The sequence continues at coordinate 599,568,631 of NC_092336.1, read as the reverse complement.
CCCGTCTCTACTAAAATCCGCCCCTGAGTTAAAAAAATGGATTATATATCGGGATGCCACCAAAGTTTATTGTTTTGTGTTTGTAGGCCACCCATATTTGAAAATGATTTTGTAGACGAATCAGTTTTATCTTTTCGTGTTTGCAGGTCATCCATATTTGAAAATGATTGTCTAGGTCATCCAAGTTCGTTTCTTTTTCCATATATAACAATCCTGACTAAAAAACTCAATGTAAATATATAAAACACAAATACTCGTGTTTTTGGTAACAACTAATCATTATATAAATAATGTTAATTAAGAAAAGTTTGATTATTTATGTTATTTTTTACATTTTTCTAACGAGATTTTAACCAGATTTGATACGTATGCAACAACATGCGAATTTAGATGGGCTAAAAATGCACTTTCAAATATGGATTACTTATAAACACAAAAGATAAACTTTGATTCCTACAAAATCATTTTCATATGTGAGTGGTCTAGAAACACATAATGACAAACTTGGGTGACCTCCCGATATATAATCCCTTATCAAAAGCTCACATTTTAATAATTCAATATTTTTGTGATCATAGGAACAAATGATACGTAACTGGGTATAAGCAGGCTTCACATTCACTTTACTCAAATATAAATATAAATATAAATTTGACTTTTGTTGACTAGGTTCATACATCAATAATAAAATCTTTATATTAAACACACTGCAAATCACAATAAAAAACTCGAATATTCGCATTTAAGAAATGTCTCTTGAGGAAAGATAAATGACCCATTTGTCTTTGGTAAGCCAATCAGAAAGCACCTTACCCAGAGGGGAACTAGTTATGGCCATACAATAGTAATGAAGATATGAATGCAGTATTTTATATTCAGCTTGTGTACAAGAAACAGACAACAACAAATACTTATAAATATATATTTTGTAGATGTCTTTTATTTGTTATTAGCTGTCTCATTGTGTCTTCTTATAAACTTCTCGACTCCATTGCCATGTGATATTTCATGGACCACAATGTGCACTAAGTTAGCTATTAAGTCCTATATTTGATGTGTGAAATTGTAAACAATTAGGGTGGTAATCAAGCTATATATGATCACTTAGTTCTTATGTGGTTTAAGGTTCGAATGCATGCACCAACGAGTCTTAGGTTAAGTTTATATAGAGAATTATATAGTAATAATTGGCAGACAGCTACCTGTTCGAAGTGTGCTGACGAATAATTCGGGGCCCAAATTCTAAAAGTCCGATACATTTATTTCGGAAATATTCATTTGTACCCTTAATTTTGCTTGAAAACCAGGGATAAATCTCAGTCATTGGATCAATATAATCAATGGCTAGGATTAAAAACGCGGGACAATCACATGTGATTGTAAGATCCAATCACATGTGATTGTAAGATCTCAAGCAAAATTAAGGATTCAAATGATAAAAATTCATTTATAAAACAGTTTAATCGCACATAAACTTCTTACTGTTGACAAATATTCAGTACTATATATCTTTCTATAGTATTATATAAATTTCACATTTATAGGGGTCTATTTTTTATGCCTTGAACATGACCTATTAAAATAGCAAGTCGACCCTGATAATTGGCTACCGTTTCCCGCAAGTGGCAATCGGTTAATGCATTATTTTGATGTATTTATGCGTAAATATCTAGGGGCAGGGGCTTAAGATGTAAGGGACAGGGTAGGAAGGTAACCCCTCCTATAATTTATACTGTATTACTTACTGTCCCTCTATAAAAGAAGTTCTAGGAATAACATTTTTGCCCCTCCAACTAGAGTGCTCAAAGTTTCGCCATTATAGATGTCGCTACCCTTTCAAGAGGTCTGCTAATTAACTCATAAGATCTGGTTATGAAGCTAAGAGAATTTGTTATGGCCATAGACAAAAATGCAAGAGGAAACTTGTACCCCTTTATTCATTATCTTCTCATCATGTTATCTCTTTATTGTTGTTGTTGTCTGTTATCTCTTTGGTGACAAAACATTAGTTTAAGTTTCTGTTCAAAGTTTTAATGAACAAATTTGATAGCAAAGTTACCAAATTTCTAAGTTAATTCCTCAATCAATCACTAATTTTGCTACTTTAAGAACTCCTCGCATTACAGAAACCCTTGTCGGCCGTTATGCAAATCACTGTTTATGCCATTGTATATAGACCACTGATATTTCCACCATGAATTTTGACAGATCTACCATGTGTTGAGGTGTGTAGACATTTAAACAAAAGCTGGAAAAAAAAAAAGTGTCACTAAAAACTGTTTAAACACTTGCACGGATTTTGCAGATTTCGGTAAGCGTGAAACAGAGCAAAAACAGAGAAAAATGATGGTGCGCGGTGATGGTGCGCGGCGCGCACCCTGCGCGCACTAGGTGAAACTTGATCAGAAGGTTTGCTCGAAGAATCAAGAGTGCACGGCGCGCACGTTTAAGTGTGCACGGCGCGCACGTTGTCTGGCAGTGAGCTGTCAGCATGTTGATCAACTTTTGCACATGGGATCCGTATTTGGTTGTCCAAGTTGTCACTTTAGGTGCATGTGGGCTACTTTACACCTTGTTTTAGAGCTGTGATCATGCTAATACAAGGGTGTAAAGAGGATCAAGATGGTTAGTTGATGATTACTTGAAGCATGCTTATGTATTCTTGTTCTCCTATAAATGTTCCTGATTATAACTCATTGTAAACTCACCACCACGAAATTTAATCAATAAGAACAATCTTTGGTTGGCCGTGGACTAAAGCAATCACAAACGATTGCATATAACCACGTTAAATTTCCGTGTTTTTATCATTCTTGCTTGTGTTACGATTATCACTATATTTTTCGTTTGTTGGAAGTGGGTTAGATAACTTGGGTTATCTTGTCTTGTTTGGGCTCACCTAATCGGGTTTCCTAACACCATGATCATATAATGCACGTTTATGATAGATTAAATTAATTACTTGACATTGTGTATACATTTGTATGCAGGAATAGAGTCAAGAAGTTTTCTTAACATGGTTAGATCTTGGTATTTCTGCAAAACAGAATCATTTCAACGAATCGATTCATATAATTGTACTTAAAAAAGTCTTCATCGCTACAACTCGCCCACTAAAGTCTAGACATATGTGGCTTCACTCTGTTCAAGTATATACGAAATAAATTTATACAATAAATAAATTATTTTATTTAAAATAAAGAATGTTACATAGAGTTGTCCTTTAACGTTGAGACTTTAGAACCTATACTTGTACTCTATGAGTTACAAAGAAGAGTTAATAGTCATCACTAGACAAATAATAAAGAAATGAATAAACGAACATTAGGAAATCAGTGCCAATATTATATTAATATTTTCTTTACTAAACAAAAAAGGTCTAAAATGTTGTATCTATATACAAGAACATGGAGGTCACTACCAAGCCAGCTTGCCTTTTTCACTTTTTAGACCATATCATCATCTTAAGGTTCTAATTCTTTTGCATGGCTATTTGCACTCCTTATATAAACCAACCCAAACATTGCTTCAAAATCATATCAAATATCTCATCATCAACCATTTAATTCTAATAACATCACACATCCCATTATGAAAATGATCCACATTTTCTTGACCATTTCCTCTCTTTTCATCATCTCAACTAATGCCGCTGTCCAAGACTTTTGTGTCGCAGACCTAAAAGCGCCCGAAAGCCCCGCAGGCTATTCTTGCAAACCGGAAACAATAGTCACCGTTGATGACTTCGTCTCAACGAGCTTAAGGTCCTCAGGCAACACGTCCAATATCATCAAAGCAGCCGTCAGTCCAGCATTTGCAGCCCAACTTCCGGGCTTAAATGGGCTTGGTCTCTCAATAGCTAGATTGGACATAGCCGTAGGTGGCGTGGTCCCAATGCACACTCACCCGGGTGGTTCTGAGCTCCTTCTGGTGACACAAGGGTTTATTCAGGCCGGTTTTATCTCATCAGCTAACACGGTTTACGTTAAGACCTTAAAGAAGGGTGATCTCATGGTTTTCCCACAAGGGTTGTTGCATTTTCAAGTGAATGCAGGAGGTGTTACCGCCGTTGCGTACGCAAGTTTCAGCAGCGCGTCACCTGGTTTACAAATTCTTGATTTCGCTTTGTTTGCAAACGATTTGCCTTCGAAGTTGGTTGAAACTACTACTTTTCTTCCAGATGCTACAGTGAAGGCTCTCAAGGCTGTTCTTGGTGGAACCGGCTAATTGTGTTGCATGCTAATTTCAAGTACTCACTATTCTTTTTTTGTTGATTAATCACCTGTCTTTTTTTGTGTTTGTCATCAATAAACTAATGATCATGACATTCACTAATTTAATGTAATTGTTTCAATATCAGTTTCTTTTCTCTGATATTCTTTTTTGAACTCGCGTAACTTAATACTTAAAATGACTTTATATATACAAACGATAACCACAAAAAGGGCGAGACAACCTGGTTAATTCAATTCAATGGTCATGGTGAAGCTTATAAATGGCAATCTGGTTGGTTAACGGGTTTGGGTCAAAACGAGTCAACCTGGCAGGTCAAGAAGAGACGCAAACTCTAAACTTGACATAATGTTTTAACGGATAAAGGATGAATTTGTTAAAGAAAACAAATCATAATACGACCACAATAAATAGTTTAGGTACCCGGAGTTAAAAAAAAATTGAATGTACCTGATTCCGGACTTAAAAAAATAATAAAGCCCTGTTTGACTCACGCGTGTCTAAATTCAATTCCAATTCCAATTCCGCCGGAATCCCACTGGATTCCGTGAGACAAACGGGGCCTAAGGAATTACAGCGCTACATGATTGCGTTTTACTCAATTAGTTCATTCTGGTGACTAGAAAGATACCATATCCGGATATTTAACTTCAGTGGTCACAATGTTAACTTATCCACTTTAAGATGCCAAATAATTGGCTCACTGATGACCTTGCACTGTGCCAAATTTTCTGGCAGCTAATTTTAATACTACCATATTTATTAGTATTTCTACAAAGAGCGAATGTCGAAATACTCAAATACCTGATTGGCGTTGTGGGTTACGACTTAAGGGCCTGTTTACTTTTAAATTAATGGGCTAAAAATCTTATTCGGTCACCAAATTAGGTTGTTTACTTACGACTTATTTTATTTGATTAATTGAGTGAATGACTTTCTGATACACCATCAAAAGTGGTGTCCTCCCTATCTTGCCATCTATTTGGCCATATTGCCCTCAAACCCTAAAGACATTATAAATCACTAATTAAAAATTCGGTAGAGCAATTCAATCAAAGCCTCCATCCTTGATTTTTTTCACCGATGAATCATAACCACGAATCTCGCATCATCAATAAAAGGTAAGTTTTTTCTTTTTAGGTTTTTAATTTGGGGTTTTTTGTTCCTTTGAAGCGAGAGCAAGGAGTTTTTTAGGAATTGATTTGGTTTTGTGTTAAAAGTGAACCAATAGATTAGCTGGGCTTTTAGTTGAAGGTTTTTTTAACCGTAATGTATTCAGTCGGGCTTTGTATCGGAGTTTTTTTTTTTTTTTTTTTTTTTTTGTTGTTGTTGTTGTTGTTGTTGTTGTTGTTGGTTATGAACTGAGTTTTCTACTCAAAGTACATGAAATGCTTGAAATGCTAATTTGTTCAGTTAACCCAATACCAAAATTGTTGACCCGTATTTACGTTTCTACATGTATTTAAGATGGATGGTTCAATTTGATGAAACATTCTTATTTATATATATTCATAGGTGAACTGAAATTGAATAAATATACAGTGTTTGTGAAATGGAGTTGTTTGGTTAATGGAGTAAATATAAATGGTTGCAAGATAGTAAACATATAAATGTGGTGATTGCTTGTTTCGCGATACACAATTTTATTAGAAAATGGAATATTTATGACAAGTATTTTATGGAGTGCGACGAAGATACTCTTTTTGACAATGATGAACAACCCGAAGGAGATGGAGAAGAAGCACCTGATGGAACATATGATGATGCTCAAAATTCGCAATATATGGCTAATTTGCGTGATGAAATTGCTCAAAATTTAGAGCAAGGGACTTGAATATTGAAGTAGTAAGTTAACTGTTAAAGTACTTCTTTGCTCTATTTTGTTGATATATATATTTGGCTACTATTTTGAAGACTGAGAAATTTAAGTTGAAGTATCTTGCAGAAGTTTTTTTAAAAGACTTTCAACTTGTATTATATAAAAAGTGTATTTTCTTTTAGTAGTGCAACTATATCTTATCATTTGGATATATGTAAAGTTATTACAACTGTATTTTGAATATTTATTGTCCTTCATTATCTCTTCATTACCTACAGCGTATATGTCATCTACCTCTGTTTCATAATTAATTTGAGGTAAAATTATAGCATAAGGGTAATATTGTCATTTTTATCATTCAGACTATTTAAGCAAAATAAGTAAACAGGATAATTTATTCAGTGATTATTATATATAGTCATTCAATATCTATAATGTCATCTTTATCCATATATGACTTAATGGAAAAAAAAAAAAGTAAACAAGCCCTAAGTTACAACAGTAATGTGACAATACATAGTATAACATCATACATAACAATTATACATCTGTCCATATTGGTTTTAAGTGGATTAATACAAATAAACACAATTTGCCAAAAGAAAATAATATCACTTCAACTACATTATTAAATTATACAGATAAGACTGAATCAAACAGCCTGCAAGTCACCAAAGTGAATATTTCCAACATAAACTGCTTATTTAAGTTGCACATTTCTATTTTAATACAGTATCTTCTAGAATATACCTAGTTTGTTGAATTTATTAAATAAGAAAACATTTAAAAACCTGAAGCCTTTCCTATGTCATAACTTTTTTCATCATTTAAGAAATGATTTCCACATAGCTAGGGTGAGTTTTTTTTAGTAGAGAAAAAGTCAATTGTGATGTTAAGCCAATCTTAAATTTAATCAATTTTTAAATCCTCTAAACCAAAACCTCATGCCCTAATCTCAAGATTATAAAGGTCCACTTGTATAATATTCCGTTTTGTAAACCCGACAAGTTTTGATCATAAAAACATGCCAAACATTGTTTATTACCTAATACGACATGAACTAGTAAACTAAACAAGAACAACTCTTTTTAATCCTACAAGAAAACAGAATTGCCGTCTTTGATTACATTTTTTAATTAAATTAAAAGGTCTCTAAAAGTTTTCTGTCAACTCTAATTATGCGATTTAATTAACTAATAAACAACATACATACAAAGTACTCAAATAATACAACATGTCTTCCAAAAAACAGCACATCTGCAGTACATGTATTATGCCTATAAAACCATATCACCACTTCCAATATATTCTCAACCTCCTATACTTAAAAACCATCACATTATTCTCTTATTTATAAACCAAAAATGATGAAGCAAGACTCATTGTTCTTTCCTTGTTTTCCCCTAAACACAACCTTAATGTCGGATCCAACAACGTTGTTTGATGAACCCTATCCAGACATGGACTCGGGTCACATCTTGACCTGGTTAGAAGATTCAATGCCGCAGTTGCCATTGATCCTAGACGATCTATATGGCTCGACGGATATCAGTATCGATAATTGGTGGGGCCCGGACCTTTTTGATGCTAATACTATCTCTATTTCTAATTCTGAAGACAATTTAAACAGTACTTTCAGCAGTACAATTGTTTCACCACCCATTAATTCTGTTATTAGTTTCTATGATCAACCACAAGAGAAGGTTTTGGAGTCTGATGTGTCAAAAAAACGAAAAGCACAAGAAGATCGTACGCTGGCCCCACAAGCGAAAAGATCCGTTGGAAACAAGAAAGGAACAAGCAAATCGATAAAGGATAAAAATATTATTAGTGGAAACAATAAAGACGGTCGATGGGCTGAGCAGCTGCTGAATCCGTGTGCGATAGCGATTGCCAATGGAAACGTGACACGTGTCCAACACCTTTTATTCGTTCTCCAAGAACTCGCTTCACCAACTGGAGACGCTAATTATAGGCTAGCTTCTCACGGGATGCAAGCCCTTCTTCGACACCTGTCATCTGCCACCAACAAGCCTGCAAAGGAAGTGGGCCCCACCATGACTTTCGCCACGTCAACACCTAAATTCTTCCAACGATCTTTAATAAACTTTAACGACATCAATCCATGGTTCACAATCCCAAACAACATTGCAAACAACGCGATCCTTCAAATCTTATCAGAACAAGATCATATCAACGCCTCGTGTAACAAGACTCTTCACATACTCGATATTGGGATCTCTCACGGATTTCAGTGGCCCACACTTTTAGAAGCGTTAAGTCGAAGACCAGGGGGCCCACCACCGTTGGTTCGCCTTACTGTGGTCCCACCAACACCTGATAATAATCAAATTCCCTTTGCAAACTGTCCAACTGGTTACGATTTCGCCTCAAACATCCTCCGTTATGCTAATGACGTTAACGTGAATTTAAAAATCAACAAACTCGACAACTGTCCTTTACAAAATTTAGATGCGCAAATCATAGATTCATGTCCAGACGAAACATTAATCGTATGCGCTCAGTTTAGATTACACAACCTCAACCATAACAAACCCAACACCAGAACCCAATTCTTGACACAATTACGAAGTATGAAACCTAAAGGAGTGATATTAAGTGACAACAACATGGACTGCAGCTGCCAGTATTGCAACAAATTCGACGCGCGATTTTCACAAAGTTTAGATCACTTGTGGAGCTTTTTGGACTCAACCAGTATAGCGTTTAAAGGACGAGATATGGAAGAAAGGAAACTTCTAGAAGGAGAAGCTGCAAAAGTACTAATCAACACATGTGAAATGAATGAAAAGCAAGAAAAATGGGGAGAACGAATGAATAGTGTCGGGTTTGTAGATAACGCTTTTTCTGACGATGTTGTGGATCAAGCACGAGCGTTGTTGAAAAAATATGATAGTCACTGGGAAATGAGAGTTGGCGAAAAAGATGGATCGGTGGGCTTATGGTGGAAAGGACAACCAGTTTCGTTTAGTTCGCTATGGAAGTAGATGCATAAACTAGATAAAATCGTAGAACGATTATTAGTAGAATAATAAGTCTTTATTGTAATGTTTTTGTACCAAGTGGTTTTGACTCTTCTGTGTATATGTCATGGAATGAGCAAAACTAAGACTCGTAACAGTTTAGCTGCAGTTCGCGTTATCATTTGTCAGATTGTTACTAATGAATTCATATAGAAAGAGATAACAAAATCGCCTAAATTATGTTGGAATATACTAAAGGCAAATATTTGATAGACTACAGATCAAAGTGAGTGACCCAAGTTGAGCCAGGCAATTCATCGAACACCTTCTATGCATAGCCCCACTTGTTAGAAGTAATAACGTCAGCAGCAAAAAGGTATTTTTTGTATAATATGGATTATTTTGATTTGTTATGCAATGCAATTGTCTGATCGATGTACAATTGAGCGTCTAAACGTCATTGATTGATTAAATAAAGATGTAAAGATTGAAATGAAACTAGCAAGTAGGACAAATACTAAAGTCCAAGTTCTTAAAAACTAGTGTATTAATCTTCTTCCATCTTTGACTCTGAATGTATGAAAAGTAATGACGAAAATGAAATGGATGGTTTAGCCCGCCGAATACAAAATTCAGAATATTTTTGTTCAACCCATTTGAAATTATTATGTCATTGGTTACGTCAACTTATTTGGCAAAATAAGTGATGATTACTTACTTGTGATCAAAATTTCAAAATGATAATTGCAGCATTGAAAAAAGAAGTTTGTTTTTAGGAACTGTAACACAGAAAACATAAACAACAAGAACAGATTAAGTAGAAAATGTTACTAACGACAGTCTGTATTCATACCTTGTTGACATTTGGTTTGCTGCACGCGATGAACTTCAGTTAACCAGAAAATGTGTCCTGAAATGAAGGTTCTATTTATTTATAAACAGGTGGTGGTTCCAAAGTTACAAACTTCAGACATATAAGAAAACACAGATTAATACTTCAATCATAGAAGGTAAATTCTCCAATCACAGGAGATCAAAACTAAGAAACCAAAACCGTTTACAAAGAAGAAACGAAAAGAAACAATCTACAATCACTCACACTCAGATCAATCTCACAAGTTCATGAAAGATTATGAACTTAATGACTCAACTCAAGAACAGTGATTCAATCTCAAAACCCTAATCGAACGAGAGAGAAAGAGTAGATGAATATAAAAATAAATTAAAAAACCTAAATACGGTGAATAAATAAACTCCCTTCTTTGGAGATACGATGTTCTTATCTTTTGAAGCTACGGTGTTTTTTGGCTGCACCATTTGGAAATTTATACATAGCATCTCCATCCAAGACAACGCTGTTGAGATCTTCTTGCTGCTTCGATCTATCAATTACTAGCTGAGCTGTGCTGATATTGTGAAAATGCTCAAATGGTATCGATGGAGGACAAGAATACTTGTCTGCTACGCACTTGTACTGTTGTGTCACATATAACCAAAATCAATTCAAATTGTTTTTCATGTAATAATTATTAAAGGGAGAGAAGTAAGCAACCTAACCTTATCTTTATGGTACTTTTCTCTGATTTCTGGCAATATGGGTTTTGGGCATTCAGTAACAAGTGCATGTAGAGCTTTTACACACTCGTATAAATCTGATGGTTGGTAGTGAGTATAATCCCTTAAAGTCGAATTCTGTTGAATATTATCCATTATATGTAACAGTTTATTCAAAAACTTTTAACACAACAATCAAACCAAGACTAAACAAACGTAAAAGAAATCCAGAAATGAATGAGTGCAGGTAGTCAGGTACGTACCCAAGGTTTGTGTGATGGAAAAAGCACATATCTTGCTAAGAAAATAGCAGATGCAGCAATAAGAGAAGGAGGATAACGAAGCATATCATACTCCAAAAGAGAGAATTCAGATATGTAGTATGCCAAACACTTTAAAGGAACCTTCTCCTGTTGTTGATATATATAGTAAAACAATATCATCATCATTTGATTTGATTTGATTTATCTATCTCCTTAAAAGTAATAAAACTTAATTATTTGACAACACAACCTACATTAAAAAAAAATGTCATCAACTTATAGTACCTCCTCTTTTACACCTTGAGCAGCAACACGAACAAATCTACTCAAAACAGATACAACGGTTACGACAAACAAATCAAAATCCAAGGTTTCCAGAACCAAATCTTGCATTTTCTCTACCTGCAACAGTCAGTCAATGCACTTAGTCGGAAAAAAACAACCTGCCCCCCTCTTCAATGCAGACACAGAAGCCTAACACACACACACACACACACACACACACACACACATACCACGTCTTCATCAGAGTAGTAGTCGGGACACAAGTCGAAGAAGAGTTTCATTTTGGGTGGATATATCTCCTCCAAATTCCTGGAAAATATGTTTAAAACTGATCAATCAGATTATGATGTGAACATAAAATTATTAAAAAAAAAATCCATTATCATAGGATAGGAGAAATGTGATGTGATGATAGATGTCTTACGAAGTTATCATCAGGCAGGCCACAACCCAATCCAACAAATTCAACAAATTTACAACCCAATCCCACAATCCTATCACCACCCCGTTCTTCGTATGTGGAAGCGGTGGTCGAGAACTGCCCAACTCAGGCGAAACAAACAAATGAGGGCCAACATAGGCAACGACATGAAAAGGAGAAACGAATCTGCACGGTGTTCCTTGGAAACATTGCTAGATCCACAAACCCTATGACGATTAATTAGTACTGCTTTCAGGAAATTCGGTTGGATCCTGAATATTGCATGGAGGAATGGAAGAAACTTTGCTTTTGTAAAATTTGCAACTTTTGATCAAGCTTCTGCTGCAATTAATAACATGAATGGGAGAATGCTACAGGGCAATTGTCTGAGAATGGGCTTTGCAAAATTTGATAAGTTTCACTATAATCAGATGAACGATAATAGAAGAGAGATGTCGTATTCCTCTAGAAGGGATTATACACATATGACAATTCAACTTCAACTAAATGAAGAGATTAGCTAGGGTATGAACCGAACAGCGTTGATAATCGATAAAGTTGAGTTCTCAAAACCAAAACTTGTTGAGTGGCTTATACATCGAAGTGCCACGATCGATAAATGCTCGCAATGGGGGCAAGTATGGTGTTATCGTGCGGTGCATAGATAATGCTAGTTTCCAAAACATGTGTAGTGGTCCGATTCAAAGATGTAGCAAAGGAGAATTTCTGAAGGTGATTCTGATGATTGATAGAAGAGGAAGGTTTTCAAGGGCCACTTGGATTGAAATACGAGGCATTCCCGTTGATTATGGGGGCATGGAGAATGTATCGTCGGTGTTTCGGGAATGGGGGGAAACTTTGTATATATCCAAGACATCGTATGATCTTACAAAAGATGAATCTTTATTCGTCTTTGTGGATACTCGTGAAGCTAAACACATTGATAAAGAAATTATCGCTGAATTAAAAGATAAGCGAAGAGTGAAAATATGGGTACATGAAGTGGGTTGTGATTTCAATCCAATTGAGCACATTGACGCAGATGACAATGATGAGTACATGGATAGCATCAATAATGCTATTAGGGTTAATGGCAATCAGGAGATGGGGAATATGAATTCAAAAGATAATCAAGCTCCGAATATGGTGGATGAGGGTGTCGACGGTCTGGAGTCACCGGAAAAAGAACCGTCAACTCCGGTCAGGCTGTTAGAAGAAGATAACGGCAATGGTCAATCAAATTTTGATTATCAATATTCAAACGGGCATCAAGCTGGGACCAATGGTTAATAGCAGTGACCCCAATTCAAGTTTGAATTTACACATTTATGAAAAGTACAAGGGGTCTGTATTGAAGAAAAACTCGAGCAGTGTGCCAGTAAAGATGGAGGAGAATAGACCTTTTGTAGAAAGGGTACCAAACAATCTTAAAATAAATCTTGAAACCTCATTTAGGGTGGCTGATAGACTTACAACCTATGGTGACTCTTCTGTACCCGAGAATGCAGCTAAAAGTTCTTTTGTTTCCCCTAGTAAGGATAAGCCCAATCCCACTTTTATAGTTGATGATGGGTGTTTACCAACAAGATTTTCACATGCGCATGAGTGCCCTACTTTAGATTGCCGATCATCGTGTACTATTTACAAAAAAACTCTCTAAAATCAAAGGCTATTTCCAAGAAGGATGCGGTTGTAGGAGCCCATCGTAGTCCTTCAAAAGGAAACAAGAGGAAGAAGTTAAAGGCAAGGGAATTAGTTGATGAAGTAGAGGCTGAGTCGCATGACAGATCAGAGGATGAAGAAGAAGAGAATGGGCAAGTTGAACATTCTGTGAAATTTGCAAGAAAACCAATAATAAGGGAATCGGCTCAAATACATTTTTTTTTTTTTTTTTAGTTTTATTTCAAAATACATTTTTTGTAAAAAAATTGTCTTTTTATACCATTGGTTAGACCAAAGTGTTGGTCGACCACCATATACCTTGGTCGACCACCTCATTTTTCAAGGTGGTCGACCAAGCTTCATTGAGGTCTCGGTCGACTACTGTGTATTCATGGTCGACTACCTCTCATATTTTCATGGTCGACTACCCCCACAAAAAATAACGCGGGCGACCCAAATGGTGGTCGACTACCCAAATGTGTTTGTCTTTTTACCAAATGGGTAGTCGGCCACCATTTGGGTCGCCCGCGTTATTTTTTGTGGGGGTAGTCGACCATGAAAATATGAGAGGTAGTCGACCGTGTTTACACAATAGTCGACCGAGAACTCAATGAAGCTTGGTCGACCACCTTGAAAAATGAGGTGGTCGACCAAGGTATATGGTGATCGACCAACACTTTGGTCTACCCAATGGTGTAAAAAGACAATTTTTTTACAAAAAGTGTATTTTGAAATAAAACTTAAAAAAAAAAGTGTATTTGAGCCAATTTCCCAACCAATAAAGGTTAGTGGGAAGATATTAAATCCTAAAAAAGTCTTAATGGTAAAAACAATTTGGAGGTATTTATCAATTTCTTAGAAGGCATGTTCGACAGTAGTGAACGGCCGAACAAAACAAAGTGTTGGTTAAGATTCAAATCTTAATATTTAAAGATTAATCACTTTGTTTTGATGATGACACACAACAGCTAAGTAGTTAATCATATGTAGGACGACATGAGTTCATAAGCCCAAACTATCTCTAGCAAAAGACCAATACATAAGTAATTATCTTGGTGAAAATACTACACGGCTTAACTACGGTCGACCGTGAAACTAACCGTGTATGTCCTGTACCAACGAATCTAAGTTTTTCTAAAACTGTCAATCTGCGGCTCACCTCACGGACGACCGCAGCTCGACCGCAGTTTTCTCTGTTACCTAAATCATCCACTTTAAGTTAGACTACTTTGAGGCATTTATAATTTACAAAACCTTTTTAAACATACTTATAATAGTTGCCCTTTTTGATCTCAAAAAAGTTTTGAACCAAAAGATGTTAATTTTTACTAATCACACCTAATGACATCTTAATGATATTTTAAGCTTGATTTAGACTAAAATACTCAAGTGTTATATCCCTTTGTCCTAATACATAGTGTCATTTAAACATACTAATAATGGTCATTAAAGTCCCAATTAACAGTTGCTCTCCCATTAGTTCTATGTATCATTATTTGTATGAGAATGTAATTAGTTCAAGTCTAGTCAAGTTGTAACAAGAATCATTATGTTCAAACTAGATTCAAACTAGTTCATTTAAGTTGTAACAAAGTTCCAAAAGGCAATATACTTCCATTAGCAAGATGACAAGCAATTAAGAAAGGTTGATGAAGTTTTTGGAAGATAATGGTTTGTCATGAGACAAAATTCTGCAATTGCCTCTTTTGGTAATCAATGACAAATGGTCAAAGATTGAAGACCTTCTTCTTTAATGGACATGTCAACTTCCATGCTTATGTCCAAAACAAAAGGGGTAATGGGGATAATTTCAGAAGTAATTGGCCTTTAGTTGCAGCTATTTAACAAGGGAAAATGCCAATTTTCAAAGGATAAAAATGGCCATAAGAATCAGATGTCAGAGGTACACGGTCGAACCACGGTCGACCGTGCAGCGAGCCGTATAGCTTCCAGGCAGATTTATCTTTCCTATAAAAGCCAAGCCTTGAAGCATTTGAAGACTCACCTCTTGCACTCATATTTTCTCATACTTACTGATATCATTCTTATAATTAAATTGTAATCTTTTGGAGTGATTCTAGCAAGAGTACTTGTAATCTTAAAGTTGTAAGTTTACTTTTAAACTATCTTCTTAAAGGGATCTAGAGGATAGTTGTGTTTTCACTAGGGAAGTTCATTAGGATCTTGTGGTAAGAGATATAGGTGTTTGTGAAGTCTTCAAAGGAACGTAAGAGTTCACAAGTTGCGGCTTATCGAAGTACTAGTGTTGTATCCGGACACTCCACCGAGTTTGGAGTATCATAGTGAAGAAAAATCTCAATTCGTAGAATTGAGGAGTGAATTAAGGAAGATTAGTTAACATCTTCCCGAACCACTATAAATCGTTGTGTTTGTTCTCTCTCCCCTTATCTTTTGATTATAAATTTACATATATTTATATTGTTAGTATTATTAGAGAACAAACATTTCAAGTCACACTATATCACGTTCAAGTTTAAGAAAAACTTATAGAAATTTTTAAAAATCGACTAAGTAACTATTCACCCCCCTCTAGTTACTTACAATTGGTATCAGAGCGGTTGCTCTAAACGTTTTGTCAAAAATTACTAATTTGAAATTAAAACTAATTTTTGCAAATCTTAGAGTTTAAGATCATGGAACAAAAATTTGAGAACTTGAACTATAGTGAAGGATGCTCCATGCAAAGGCCTCCACTTCTTGAAAGTGAAGGATTTTGTTATTGGAAGCATCGATTTGAAACGTATGTCCGCTCCAAAAATATAGACTATTGGAACATAATTACTAAAGGTGATCATGTTCCGTTTAAGCTTAGTGATGATAAAAAGACTAAAATCTTTATACCCAAGGAAGAGTGGACCAAGGAACATAAAGTAGAAGTAGGCAAAAACTATGAAGCAAAAATGACCATTTTTAATGCTTTGCCTAGGAAAGAATACGAGAGAGTTTTTATGATGGCAGTGCTAAAGAAATTTGGGATAATATCATGGTTACTCATCATGGAAACCCGCAAGTCATAGAAAATAAAGTAGAATTGCTTATAACGAAATATGAACAATTTGCTATTGAAGATTATTAGAAAATAGATAATGCTTATACTAGATTTAACAATATTTGTTCAAGTTTAAAAGCTCTAGGTACAATCTATACGGATAAGCAATATGTTCGAAAGTTCTTGAGAGCTCTACCATCAAGATGGAGATCAAAAGTGACGGCTATTGATGAATCAAAGAATGCTGAAAAGTTAACTCTAGATGAACTCATTGAAAATCTCAAAGTACATGAGGTCATACTAGAAAAAGATGATGGAGTAGAAAAGGCCAAGAGAGAAAAGAACAAGTCAATCGTTCTAAAGGCTAAGATTCATGATGAATATGACATCGATGATGACGATGACGATATTCTAAATGATGATGAACAAATTGCATTTATTGTTCGCTTATTCAAGAAATTTTATCGAAGGCCGGGAAACCATGTTCGTCCTCCAATGGAACAAAAGAAAATGTCATTTGATCGCAAGAAAAAGTTTGTACGAAAATGCTTTGGGTGCGGTGATCCAAACCACTTGATAAGTGAATGTCCTAAGAGAGAGAATGAAAAGGCGTTTCTTGGAGGTGCATGAGATGATGAAGAAAACGACACACAAGAAGAAGGAAAGGAAACGTGTCTCATGGCCATTGATACTCCAAGCAATGACGACAAGACATCGCAAGTCGGACAAACCGACGATGAGGTACTTTCAAATTCTTTTGAGTTTAGTTTTGACAACTTTGCTAAATTATGTGTCTTAAGTAGTAAAGTAAGTAATAAAAACAAAAGTCTAAAATAGCATGCTTAGGTTAGAAATCTTACAACTTAAAGAAAGAATATCTAACTCACAAGAATGTCTTACATGTGATGACTTAAAATATGAAAATCTTGTTTTAAACAAAACTAACAAATTACTTGGAAACAAAATTAGGTTTTCAAAAATTTAGTGGAAGTAGTAAAGTGTTAGAAAACATTTTGAGTGTTCAAAGACCAACAAGTAACAAACGAGGGCTAGGATATAAGGAAAATATTTTTTAAGTTAAATACATCCAAAAATAAGCCAATGATGTTTGTTAAACCCAAATTAGCGGAAATACCAAAACCTAAGGCTTCCATAAATAATCAAGTTAAAACAAGTAGAAAAGAAGTTAAAAAACTTGTGAAAAATCCTTCATGAAGAATAATCAATCAAAACTTTGGAAGAAGAAAGGCCGAAACTAAAAGGAACAACAATGTTAATATTGTGAAAAGATGGGTTAGAGTAGGAATCTTTAGTGCTAATCATCCCGGACCCAACAAACATTGGGTACTAAAATTATTGATTGATTAAATATAGGTTTGTCTCAATGGTGTTGTACAAAGTGAAGAATGGATAATTGATAGTGGATATACAACACACATGACGGGCAACAAAGAGTTCTTCACAAAGTATACGGAGCACAATGGAGGTGATGTAATCTTTAGTGGCAATGTAAAAGGAAAAATCATCGGTAAAGGTAACATTACTAATCAAAAGATTACACTTGATAATGTGTTACACATTAAAAATCTAAGTTTTAACTTGCTAAGTGTAGAAAGAATATGTGATAAAGGATATAACATGACATTTACCAAAACTTCCTCACACATAATAAAAGATGGTAAAAGTGTCATAAATGGAATTAGAAAGAAAGGTCTTTATACATGCAAATTAGATGATTTCAAACATGTAGATATTTGTCTCACATCTATACATGATACTACTACCTTGTGGCATAGGAGACTAGGGCATGCTAATATGAAACTAATTCATAACATATCCTCAAAGGACATAGTTAGAGACTTGCCTAAATTGAAATATGAAAGTCACTTTTGTGATGCATGCAAAATAGGAAAACAAGTTCATGCATGTCATAAACCTAAGAACTTTATCTCTACTAAAAGGTGTCTAGAACTTTTACACATGGATTTATTTGGGCCATCGGCCATTCAAAATAATGGAGGAAATTTTTATACTTTAGTAATAGTAGATGATTTCTCAAGATATACATAAAGCATAAGAATGAAGCGTGTGAAATATTTATAATTTTTGCTACTAAGATACAAAATTTGCTTGGTTGTACTATAGTAACAATAAGAATGGATCATGGTAGAGAATTTGATAATGATGCTCAATTTGGAGTCTTTTGTGATTTAAATGGTATCTCCCATAATTTCTCGGCCCCTCGCATACCTCAATCTAATGGGGTTGTTGAAAGAAAAAATTGAACTCTTCAAGAAATGAGTCGAACAATGCTAAATGAACAATCTATACCTCAAAAGTTTTGGAGTGAAGCCGTTGCCACCTCCACTTACATTCAAAATAGAGTCTTAATTAGACCATCAATGAATAAAACACCCTATGAAGTCTTAAATGGTAGAAAATCAACCGTAAGTCATCTTAGAGTATTCGGGTGCAAATGTTTTATCTTAAACAAAAAGGAATATCTTACAAAGTTTGAACCTAAAGCTTACGAAGGAGCGTTCTTAGGATATTCGTTAGAAAGTAAGGCATATAGGGTTCTAAACAAATACACCAATGTCATAGAAGAATCCCTAGATGTCACATTTGATGAAACTCCTCCACCTCCTAAGACTAAACCTTTAAAGGATGATGATGTGATAGAACAAGATGCTATAGAAATAATGCCAATTCAAATCGAGTCCAATGACACAAATGAGGATGGATCTCATTTAAAACCAAGTAAGGATAACTTAGCATGATCTTAAACATGTTAAGGATCATCCCATAGATCAAGTCATAGGAGACATCAATACTAGAACCACTAGGTCACAAGCATTCAACCTAATTGCCAACTACGCCTTCATCTCCCAAATAGAAACCAAAAACATTAAGGAAGCCCTTTTAGATGAAAGTTGGGTGGAAGCAATGCAAGAGGAATTAAATTAATTTCAAAGGAGCGATGTATGGGATTTAGTTCCTTTACATAGTGAGAGCAATATCATAGGTGCCAAATGGGTCTATAGAAACAAACTAGACGAAGATGACAATGTAGTTAGAAACAAAGCTAGACTAGTTGCACAAGGATATAGCCAACAAGAGGGAATTGATTATGATGAAACATTTGCTCCCGTCGCTAGGCTAGAGTTAATAAGAATAATTCTTGCATATGCATGTGCCAATAACTTTAAACTTTATCAAATGGATGTCAAAAGTGCCTTTTTGAATGGAGTCATAAATGAGGAAGTATATGTTTCACAACCTCCGGGGTTTGAAGATTTCGAAAAACCATATCATGTTTTTTGTGACGCCCCGTACTAAATCATCATGTACGGACCATCAACAACAGGATCTTTACAAGGTCAAACACTATATGCGTTTTCAAAACAAGTTTGCATCCATATCAAAAGGTGACGTCATAACTAACGTCAATCGTTTTACATTAAAAGTATGCTTCAATGAACAGAAGCAAAGGTAATAGTACGTGACCCTTAGGCCATTACAATTCATAGTTCAAAAGTAATTAAGTTTGAATGCAAGATAAAATAATTCATGCGGAGATAACTCTAGAGCAGCGGGTGTCTACAGCAAGACTAATACACAGCGGAAGCAAGCAAACCTTAAGCACCTGAGAAAAACACGCTTAAAAACGTCAACACGAATGTTGGTGAGCTATAGTTTAAGTATAACAGTAATGTAAGGTAGGCCACGAGATTTCAGTGCTACAAAGAGCGTTTCAAAACAGTAATCCAAATCAGTATGTTTAAGTATATGCTCAACCGTGGGCACTCGGTAACTAACTTAACGTTTAATAATATATCACCCCCCTGAAAGTACACTTGGCAAGTGCGTATGTATACGAAGTATTAAACACTCGTTAAATGCTAGCGCTACTAGCCCGAGTGGGGATGTCAAACCCTATGGATCCATATCTAAGATTCGCGTTCACCGGTTCAAAAACCAATGACTAAACGTTACCGTGCTAAGGGGAATGTTTATGCCGTTGTATAACCCACACATATATAAGTTTAAGTACTCGTGCCTAGTATGTAAAACATAAAATCCGCACGTATTCTCAGTTCCCAAAATAAGTTAAAGTAAAAAGGGAATGCTATAACTCACAATGATAAAGTAGCGGTAAAGTATGACTCGGAAAGTAAGCAAGTAATGAAGGTTGTCCAAACGGGACCTCAACCTAAGTCAAATAGTACTAAGTCAGTAAATCGTCTGAATAGGTTTAAAATTATGTAAATAAGGTCTTAAAGGTCATCATCATTCATCATCAAATAAAAGGCGTAAAGTAAGTTTCGTTTATGAAAGTAGTTTAAAACAAAGGCTGACTTCAGTCAGTCACCACGGCCTCTACCCTTACTGAATTAAGGTGAGACCAGTGGCCATGACTCCGTATATGAGTCCTTTAAGTTTGGTAAAATTTACAGAAGTAAACTCGTCTTTGTTTGACCGTGGCGATGGTCTAAGTGCGAGTAGGTCAGAAATTTCTGCACAACGTTAAAAGGACATAGTGACGATCGGAGGGCCATAAATCCTAAACCGTAACTCGGATTAAGACGAGTCCTATATGAAAAGTTATCTACTCGAACAGAGATATTTGAGAATCAAGGTTACAGTAGCCCAGGTGTACTGGTCTGTTACAGAAACCAGAAAACAGTAGGTAGAAGGCAGAAAGCAGAAAAATAATGGGTTCCGGTGAGTTTGGTGCTTGATGTTCATCATGGTTCTCATCCTTGATGCCTATAGCTTCAAGTGTACAACTCATTGATGTGTTTACATCATCTTTACCATGGTTTGACCATCATAACCCAAGTGTAAGTCTAAGACATGAAGCACAACTCACTTAAGAGTTGTATGAAGTTTGATGAACCAAAGTTACATCAAAGTCTTAGATCTAACACATACATGAACTTTAAAACTAATAATAAGTTACAAACTTGAAAGTGAACTAACTAATCAAGATCTTAAGATGTAGAACATAGTTCTTAGTTTGATCTTGAAGATCCAAGACTCAAAAGTCTAGATCTAACATAAGTGTACCAAGTTATAATTAAAAAGTTTTATTTATATGTTCTTGAACTTTTAAAGTTAACTTTAAGTTCAAGATTAATGAGATCAAGGTTAACTAGTAACACTTAACCAATAATAACCAACAAACATGAATTTAAAGTGCAAGAATAAAGTGATAAATTAAATAAACAAGTAAAAGGTTCATGGTTGTTCATACTTTTAAAGATTCAACCAAAGTTTGATCTTTAAGAAAGTAAACTTGAAGTTTACTTCATGAATCACAAGTAATGATTTTCAACACATAAACTTACAATCTTTGAAGCAATAAATGTAGAACATAACTAGAAAGTTAGTTCTTGTTTGTTTTTTGTAAATACAAGATAAAAATGGAGAATAAACTAGAGAGTTGATTCTTGTAACTAGTAAAGAACAACTAACAATTATATGTAACAAAGTAACAACAACAAGTAAGTAACAAGTAATAAAACAACAACCAAAGATGATGATGAGATGAGATGTAAGTTTCGGTTTTTAAGTGAAGAAAAGAAGAGAAAAAGTCTCATGTAACTTACAATGTTTGAGAGCAAAAAGAGAGAAAAAAAGATTTGCAAGTATGTGTGTGTTTGAAATGAATGAAGTGTGAGTGAAAACTAGTAATAAGTTATCAAAAATTTGAAAGTAAAAACACCTCCCCATGAGGCCAAACCTACGGTTTTCAAGGGAATAAGGAGGGGGAAGTTGTTCACTAGTTACTAACATGTGTTTGACTAAAAAGATGGATATTAAGGGTGATTACATGGGAAGTATCAAGTAACTAGATTCCAAGTGTAACAAACTAACTAGATAAGCTTAATGATGATACTTACATGCAGTATTGGGCTAGTTAATCCATTTAATTAAGTAGAGTGGGCTAACAAGTCCATTAATCACTAATTAAAGCCCAAGTCCAAGTATTTAACAACTAAATCCAACAAAGGCCCAAGTAATTAACCAATAACCTTGGTTAATTAAAATGATTAATAAAATCAATCATGAATGTAAATAATATTCTAAAAATATTATTCGTGAAAGTTTCGTATGTCACAAAGACGTTTCGGGCAATTAAAATTCAAGTACGGCCAATCATGGCAACATGTAAATGTAATAACATATATTCGTTTAATCACACGTATTAATAATAATAATTATTAATAAGTAAACGTTGGAAAATCCAGGGTCGTTACATTACCCACCTGTTAAAGAAAATTTCGTCCCGAAATTTTAAGGAATGACCATCAATGGTAACGTATTCGAATAAGAAGGGACGTATCAAAGTTCCGTGAGACTTGAGGGCTCAGAAGTAAGTTATTTACCTTGAAAGGTACTCCGGCGTATGAAAGTAAGAATAGGCATCAGCCGTTAATTAAGTCTCTTGTCCTAAGAGATCAACAAATTGAGTTCGTTTCCGATTAACATGAGTGTGTCATCTGAATGTATATTCACAAAAGGAAAAGGTGATGTGTTTAGCCTTATGGGCATCTTCGGTAAGTTGGATGCGTGGAATGCATCATGAATGATCCTAAGCTCAACTATAACATCGAGCGCTTATGTCGTACCAATAATCTGACAGGTAGGATGGAAAACATGGTGATCACAACCATGCGTTTTGAAGTCCGGATAGTGTTTGCCACGAACTTTACTAACCCCTTGATTTCAGAAGGAGACCATAGGCATAAGGAACCCGATATTTAAGAACGTTTCATTTGAATAAGTGAATTGAAATTCTAGCTAAAAGTGATCAATCGGACTTACAAGCCATAATTATTCATAGTGTCTTCAGAACGGTCTGAACGAACAATGAGGGATATCACCTAGTTTACCATACTGCAGGTGAACTTACCCTTAGATGAAATGAAAGCACAGTTTTGTAATGTAACTTCATCCTTTCAGTTACATGTTGAAGTTAGGGTTATCATTAACTAGAGCAACATACAGTTGCAACCACTGAAGGAAGAAATATATAGAGTATCCACCTGAGTGTCGTAGATGTTTTAAGCTGTCCCTTCCCAAGGGATAACAAGATTCATAGGTTCTCAGAGTATCTTATATTACATTTCCGAAAGAAAGTCGCATGGAAAGTGTGGTCTTTGAACGAGAGTGAACTCTTGGTCCTAGAGAATGGTTTATTCCGAGTGAAAAGAATCTTCAAAATAACTCTTGTATCTCAACATACTGAATCATAGAGATGATGTTTACGAGGGTGTTGCGTTTAGCCGGAAAATTTTGAGAGTAGAAACTCACTTAGTGCCTTTCCTACAATAGGTTGACCACTGAGTGTACCTCAGAAAACTGATTTATTAGCTCGCGTTTTTATCATGTCTAACTTTAAAAGAACCTTTTATGGGTGCAAAGATTTTCTAACAAATTTTATAAAACCGCCAACCAAAGTGGCTCAAGAGTTTTTTTTTTTTTTTTTTTTTTTTTTTTTTTTTTTAACGAAGATCTTAACAGTAAGTTTCATCTCTAACAGAGGGCGAGAAAAAGTGTGATCCATACATGGTGTAGTCTAATATGAAAACCTTTAATAAAATCAAGTAAGGGAGTTTTGAAAAACAAAACCTTTAATCATTTGTTGTGACTATGTAAACGAAACGAAGTTCCTAGTAATTTAGAAGTAGGTACAACGTGTACCATTTTTGCACAAAACTATTTAACTTAAGTTGAATAATTCGGTAAAGGAGCGGTCTTTAAGTAAATTGAAGATATAACTTAGTATCAAAATAAGTAAGTATAAATTTATACATACATGATGTTATAAATCGTATAAGTGACAAAAAAAGTTTTTAGTACTTTCATTGTCTGTAAATCTTGTGAGGACTGCGCAAATAAACAACGTGTAATAAAATTTTTTATTTTAAGTATAGTTTTTCGTGTTTCAAAGGTTACGAGTTGAAAACGATTTGAGTGAAAAAGCTTGGAATCCTTGGGTGACCAGTTACTAGGTAGTGAAAACTAATGACATAAATGCAGTTTTGGTAATTATCAGGACACAAGTCTTTGGGCCAAAAATATTTACGTGCGAAGCCGTTGCTAAAAGTGGGGTACGAAGGATAAAGCACGAGGATGAGAAGTTAATGGCTTCTTGAATTTGCAAAATGCCAAACAGGTTATGACTAGTATTAAAGCCGGAATAATGATGGTATTAATACCACTAAATGAGGATCCCTTGGAATGAGTCAGGACTTAGAGCCATGTAAGAAAGAGCATTGTTCCAACAGGTGTGGTGAAATAAATCCATGGGGTAACGCAATAGTTTTGAATGGTTTGAGTGTTAGCGGATGCCCGAAGGCCTTGCATGACGTGGTGGTCAGTGCCTTTATCACATACACACGAACCTCTCAATTTCGACGGTTATAAAGCCTTTATGATGACTTGGATACGAATAACACAAAAAGTTTTATATAATAAGCAACGAAAGTTTTACAGAAATTGTTTATGGTGACAATGTAAGATAAGAAACGAAGTTCTTAGTAAATTAGGGTTATGTACAACACGTACCGTTCAAAGTATAATATCTTTTAAATGAAAGATTTGATTTGTAAAAGTGAAAGTAAAGGTTCATATGTATTTGTCAAAAGTAATCATTTACTTTATTTTATATAACGGGTACGATTTCAAAAATTTGTATGAATGGCAAACAGAATAAATTTATTTTTATAAAGCCTTGAGAGGATAGCACAGTAAAATAAGGTGTGTAAAATTTTGGCAAACAAAATCTTCATATCTCGGAGGCTACGAGTTGGAAAAGGTTGATGAGAATCAAGTAAAAGACTTTTGAAAATTTCGAGTGATATTTGAGGTAATAAAAACCATTGAATTTATATGTGATTGACGACTATTTGTAGGGCATAAGTCTTTTGACCAAAAATGCTTAAGTGTGAAGTTGTTGCTTATAAGTGAGTTATGAATGGGAGGGTATGAGGATGAGGGTTAACCACTCATTGATTTTAGGAAAATTTCGAACTGGTATGACTAATATCGAGGTAAGAAGGATGATGTTGTGGTTATCATCGAATAAGAAATTCCTCGTAATGAGTTAGGATTTAGAGTTGCGTAAGAATGAGTATCAAATGAGATTCTTGGGTGATTCTCAATATAGAATTTGAATTGCTGAAGTGACGGGATATAATTTCCTTTAAGTATCGTTGTGCAAGTTTGTCCATTGTATCGGTTTCTTTCATGGCTAGAAAGTGAGCAGTTTTGGCTAGATGGTCAATAATAACCCAGTTGATGTCCTAACCGCATACCGTCTCTGGTAGTTAATGATGAATTTCTTCCCATCTCCATTGTGGGATTTCGGGTTGTTGTCATGTACTAATAAGGTTCAGTTTTCGGACTACATCTCTCCCCACAATAGTTTCACCATTCTTGCGAGGTATACAAATAAAATTTTTTTTCCATTATAAATAAATTCCACTTTCATCCTTGAAAGTCAGTTTGTTCCAACTATTTCATCAAAGCTTCCTTGGTCGATGAGTATTAGGTTAATCTTAAAGTTCATCCCAAATCAAATCTTACCGTACTACTGTGAAAAATTCTATCAATCTTCTCAAATAACATATGCCTGTACGTAGGTAACTAATCCTTTTCAACTACTACATTAAAACTCCCAAGTTTGGTTAATATGAGGTCATCTCCAAATGACCCACATGTTAATCTTAAAGTGCTACCTTAAATTATTCCTCTATCTTCCTCAGTTTACCATTTGCTTGTGTCCTATAGAATACTTAATTCTCATGGTTGTTGATGGTTTATTATTCGTGATAATGCTAAGATTCTTAGTTGTAAGGTTTCTAACATTCTAGTATTAAACAACTCCGAAACAATAAAATGTTGTGCCGAAACGTACCCTAACAAGAATCAGGATCCATGCAAGTTTCCATAATGATTTCTTTACCGCAGGTAAGTTTAAAGTTTTTCCTATATGAGAACTTTCTCCTTAAATGTCCAGGGTGTCGATATTTATAACAAATTTTCGGGTTATCGGTTCTGCAATCAAAGCCCTTCTTGTATAGTACCTGGGCTACGTGGTTATCCCTTCCCTACCTTTAACAGACTATAATGCGTATGCTCAAATGATCCCTGCCAAAATTTTCCCTGGATCACCCCATATCCCTCATGTAGTAATATTGGAACTTCTGCATGATTTACTTCAATATAATCACGCTGGCCTGGCGTCATTATATTGTACTAAATTGTATGTTCATTCCAATATCATTTCATATGGTCAATGTAACGTGATCACTTCCAATTATACACAATTTCATCTAACGTGCTTTATCTATGCCATCTTAAAACAGAATCTACATAACTAATCTCACGGTTTCTCGATGTGGGTGCGTAGGTTCCGTAGGTCATGCATCAATGCCTAAATGTCCAAAATTTCTTCAAAATGTTCGGGTTCAGGTAACGTCGTTAGGTTCCTTCTAGATATTCATTACGGGTCTTGCGTTAGGTTGTACGTGTAGCAAGTAGTGATACGATATGTCTCGAGGCGACTCGCAAGTCTTTGGGTATGGCTGAGTATTAGTAGAAGACACTATGACCTCATTAAAGGGAATGCCTTCCCGACTTCTCCAATGTCTAGGAGTGGTAGGGACCTAAGTGCAGAAGTGTCGTTAGATCGTTGAGCAGTCGTGAAGAATGAAAGAGTTAAGTGACGGTCATGAAAGCGTACAGTGTATGTGTCAATTGAACAATCTTCTAGATTGCGTGAAGTAATGTTTCGATCTCTGGAACGGTGGAACAGTAGTAACAGGTGGATTACACTACTAGTTCTTAGGGTTTGACGAGTGGGAAAGTAGTTCAGGAAAACATCTGAACCGGGGAGGGATAAGTTCTCCAAGTCGGTATAGCGGATAGTAGACAGGTAGCCAGAGCGAAATCAGGCGTAACAACTACGGCAGCCTAGATCATTTACAGCAGCACGTAGCATGGCAATAGTAACAGTATCATACCGAGGTAACATGCTAAAGGCAGATAGTGGCATGCAGTAATATAACACAGTAGCATGCAATCGAAAGTAGGTAATATCATGCAGTAGTGTAAACAAGTAGCAGCATACGATATATAGCAGTAAAAAGTAAGCAGCAGCATGCAGTAAGTTCAGCGGAAACAAGTAAACTAGCAAGTTGTAGATTAGTCCTATTAGTGAATCCTACTAGGGTCGGTCTTACACTCACTAATGCAACCTAATTCCCTACAACCAATGCTCTGATACCAAATGTGACGCCCCGTACTAAATCATCATGTACGGACCATCAACAATAGGATCTTTACAAGGTCAAACACTATATGCGTTTTCAAAGCAAGTTTGCATCCATATCAAAAGGTGACGTCATAACTAACGTCAATCGTTTTACATTAAAAGTATGCTTCAATGAACAGAAGCAAAGGTAATAGTACGTGACCCTTAGGTCGTTACAATTCATAGTTCAAAAGTAATTAAGTTTGAATGCAAGATAAAATAATTCATGCGGAGATAACTCTAGAGCAGCGGGTGTCTACAGCAAGACTAGTACACAACGGAAGTAAGCAAACCTTAAGCACCTGAGAAAAACATGCTTAAAAATGTCAACACGAATGTTAGTGAGCTATAGTTTAAGTATAACAGTAATGTAAGGTAGGTTACGAGATTTCAATACTACAATGAGCGTTTCAAAACAGTAATCCAAATCAGTATGTTTAAGTATATGCTCAACCGTGGGCACTCAGTAACTAACTTAACGTTTAATAATATATCACCCCCTGAAAGTACACTTGGCAAGTGCGTATGTATACGAAATATTAAACACTCGTTAAATACTAGCGCTACTAGCCCGAGTGGGGATGTCAAACCCTATGGATCCATATCTAAGATTCGCGTTCACCGGTTCAAAAACCAATGACTAAACGTTACCGTGCTAAGGGGAATGTTTATGCCGTTGTATAACCCACACATATATAAGTTTAAGTACTCGTGCCTAGTATGTAAAACATAAAATCCGCATGTATTCTCAGTTCCCAAAATAAGTTAAAGTAAAAAGGGAATGCTATAACTCACAATGATAAAGTAGCGGTAAAGTATGACTCGGAAAGTAAGCAAGTAATGAAGGTTGTCCAAACGGGTCCTCAACCTAAGTCAAATAGTACTAAGTCAGTAAATCGTCCGAATAGGTTTAAAAGTATGTAAATAAGGTCTTAAAGGTCATCATCATTCATCATCAAACAAAAGGCGTAAAGTAAGTTTCGTTTATGAAAGTAGTTTAAAACAAAGGCTGATTTCAGTCAGTCACCACGGCCTCTACCCTTACTGAATTAAGGTGAGACCAGTGGCCATGGCTCCGTATATGAGTCCTTTAAGTGTGGTAAAATTTACAGAAGCAAACTCGTCTTCGTTTGACCGTGGCGATGGTCTAAGTGCGAGTAGGTCAGAAATTTCTGCACAACGTTAAAAGGACATAGTGACGATCAGGGGGCAAAAATCCTAAACCGTAACTCGGATTAAGACGAGTCCTATATGAAAAGTTATCTACTCGAACAGAGCTATTTGAAAATAAAGGTTACAGTAGCCCAGGTGTACTGTTCTGTTACAGAAACCAGAAAACAGTAGGTAGAAGGCAGAAAGCAGAAAAATAATGGGTTCCGGTGAGTTTGGTGCTTGATGTTCATCATGGTTCTCATCCTTGATGCCTATAGCTTCAAGTGTACAACTCATTGATGTGTTTACATCATCTTTACCATGGTTTGACCATCATAACCCAAGTGTAAGTGTAAGACATGAAGCACAACTCACTTAAGAGTTGTATGAAGTTTGATGAACCAAAGTTACATCAAAGTCTTAGATCTAACACATACATGAACTTTAAAACTAATAATAAGTTACAAACTTGAAAGTGAACTAACTAATCAAGATCTTAAGATGTAGAATATAGTTTTTAGTTTGATCTTGAAGATCCAAGACTCAAAAGTCAAGATCTAACATAAGATGTACCAAGTTATAATTAAAAAGTTTCATTTATATGTTCTTGAACTTTTAAAGTTAACTTTAAGTTCAAGATTAATGAGATCAAGGTTAACTAGTAACACTTGACCAATAATAACCAACAAACATGAATTTAAAGTGCAAGAATAAAGTGATAAATTAAATAAACAAGTAAAAGGTTCATGGTTGTTCATACTTTTAAAGATTCAACCAAAGTTTGATCTTTAAGAAAGTAAACTTGAAGTTTACTTCATGAATCACAAGTAATGATTTTCAACACATGAACTTACAATCTTTGAAGCAATAAATGTAGAACATAACTAGAAAGTTAGTTCTTGTTTGTTCTTTGTAAATACAAGATAAAAATGGAGAATAAACTAGAGAGTTGATTCTTGTAACTAGTAAAGAACAACTAACAATTATATGTAACAAAGTAACAACAACAAGTAAGTAACAAGTAATAAAACAACAACCAAAGATGATGAAGAGATGAGATGTAAGTTTGGGTTTTTAAGTGAAGAAAAGAAGAGAAAAAGTCTCATGTAACTTACAATGTTTGAGAGCAAAAAGAGAGAAAAAAAGATTTGCAAGTATGTGTGTGTTTGAAATGAATGAAGTGTGAGTGAAAACTAGTAATAAGTTATCAAAAATTTGAAAGTAAAAAAACCTCCCCATGAGGCCAAACCTACGGTTTTCAAGGGAATAAGGAGGGGGGAAGTTGTTCACTAGTTACTAACATGTGTTTGACTAAAAAGATGGATATTAAGGGTGATTACATGGGAAGTATCAAGTAACTAGATTCCAAGTGTAACAAACTAACTAGATAAGCTTAATGATGATACTTACATGTAGTATTGGGCTAGTTAATTCATTTAATTAAGTAGAGTGGGCTAACAAGTCCATTAATCACTAATTAAAGCCCAAGTCCAAGTATTTAACAACTAAATCCAACAAAGGCCCAAGTAATTAACCAATAACCTTGGTTAATTAAAATGATTAATAAAATCAATCATGAATGTAAATAATATTCTAAAAATATTATTCGTGAAAGTTTCGTGTGTCACAAAGACGTTTCGGGCAATTAAAATTCAAGTACGGGCAATCATGGCAACATGTAAATGTAATAACATACATTCGTTTAATCACACGCATTAATAATAATAATTATTAATAAGTAAACGTTGAAAAATCCAGGGTCGTTACATTTTTAAACTCAAGAAGGCTCTCTATGGACTTAAACAAGCTCCTAGAGCATGGTATGAAAGACTTAGAACCTTCTTAATAAATCATGGTTATGAAATGGGAAAAATTGATAATACACTCTTTATTAAAAGGCATGAAAAAGATTTAGTTATAGTTCAAATATATGTTGATGATATTGTATTTGGATCTACTAACGTATCTCTTAGCAATGAGTTTTATAAGTTAATGCATGATGAGTTTAAAATGAGCATGATGGGTGAACTCAAGTTTTTTCTCGGACTTAAAATCAAGCAACTAGAAGATGGAACGTTCATCAATCAACAAAAATACATTCATGAAATGATCAAAAAGTTCAGAATGGAGAACTCGAAACCAATGGCGACTCTTATGGCAACAAATGTGAAACTCACTTTGGATGGAGAAGGAGAATCGTTCGATAGTACTAAATATAGGGGAATGATTGGATCCCTTCTATATTTAATGGCAAGTAGGCCCGACATCATGTTTAGTGTGTGTTTATGTGCAATATTTCAAGAGAATCCAAAGACATCGCACGTAGAGGCCATCAAAAGGATCTTTAGATACTTAAAGGGGACGATGCATCTAGGGTTATTGTAACATCCTCATATTGGGTCTAGAAGTAAGATGACTATTGTGCCCTTGGGCATATTTATGCGATTATTTATGCCTTTATTTTATTTATATGTGTAATATTATTTTAATATTTAGTTAAGACTAGTTTGTGACAAGGGTCACAGAACATGTTCGTTTATTTAATTTGGACTCCGTTAGGGCAGTCAAATTAAGTATGAAAGTTTTTAGATAACTGGTAAATACGCGTGTGTGATGAGGTATGGGATTCTAACCCCAATTTAGTATATTGTGCAGCTCTTTTCTCTTATTTCTCTATCTCTCTAGAAAATTCCCAAAACTCACCCGTACTCACTTCTTCTTCAATCTCAAACCCTAGATTGCTAATTTGTGTTCTAGAGCTCAAATCATTGTAACAGACTGAAACCAGGGCTAGTTGTAAGTTGTCTATTTTGCCCTTAGGGTTTCTGCTTAGTCTTAAGTGCTTTTATTTTAATTATTTTGTTAGTGTTTTATTATATTTGTGTTGTGACCAGTTTGTGACAAGGGTCCCAGAACAGGTTTGTTTATTTTAATCAGGCCCCGTTTGGGTTACCTAATCTTGTGCGAAAGATATCAGATAACTGGTAAATACCCGTGTGTGATGGGGTATTGTGTTTTAACATAAATAAAAGCTAGTGACCAGTTCCTTTCTTGAGGTTTCCTGAACCTTCCTCTTGAAGCGACCCGTCCTAATCCATCCGGAAGAAGTCCATATCGATTACAAACGATTCACAATAGTTGGTTACATCGCAAGGTACTTGACCTCTATATGATACATTTTACAAACATTGCATTCATTTTTAAAAGACAAACTTTCTTTACATTGAAAGGTGACATGCATGCATGCTATCTCATAATATATCCAAACTATAAACGACTAAATAATATTCTTGATGAACTCAACGACTCGAATGCAACGTCTTTTGAAATATGCCATTAATGACTCCAAGTAATATCCCTAAAATGAGCAAATGCACAGCGGAAAATTTATTTCGTACCTGAGAATAAACATGCTGTAAAGTGTCAACCAAAAGGTTGGTGAGTTCATTAGTTTAACATAAATAATCATTTCCATCATTATAATAGACCACAAGATTTTCATTTCTCATAAATATACGTCCCATGCATAGAGACAAAAATATCATTCATATGGATTGAACACCTGGTAACCGACATTAACAAGATGCATATAAGAATATTCCCTATCATTCCGGGAAATCCTTCGGACATGATAAAAATGAATTCGAAGTACTAAAGCATCCGGTACTTTGGATGGGGTTTGTTAGGCCCAATAGATCTATCTTTAGGATTCGCGTCAATTAGTAGATCGGTTTACTAATTCTTAGGCTACCAAGCAAAAGGGGCATATTCGGCTTCGATCATTCAACCATATAATGTAGTTTCGATTACTTGTGTCTATTTCGTAAAACATTTATAAAAGCGCATGTATTCTCAGTCCCAAAAATATATATTGCAAAAGCATTTAAAAAGGGAGCAAATGAAACTCACGATACTGTATTTTGTAGTAAAAATACATATGACGATATTTGAACAATGCATGGTTGGCCTCGGATTCACGAACCTATATCATTTGTATATTTATTAATATACATAATTGAATTCGAACAAATATATATATTATTATTAACGATATAATTTTTATGTTAATACTTATATTCATTTTATATAAAAAAATATTGAATTTTGTCATGTTATATGTAATAAATATATTTATATATATTTGTTTGTTAAAACAGTACATTAGTAATACTAAGATAATATTTGAAATAATAATAGTGATAATACAAATAAAAATGATAATATTATTTATAATTCTATTAATAATAATATTAATGATAGCTTTTAATAATAAATCTTATAGTAATGATAATATTAGTAGTTTTTAATAAATTAAATAATTTAATAATAATGATAATGAACATAATACTTTTTGATATTAATACTTAACACTTTAATAATAATAGTTGTAAAAATCTTGTTACTAATGGTAATCTTAATAATAATACTTTCATTAATAATAATGATCTCAATTCTAAAATAATACTAATACGAATATTAATAAAAATAATAGTACTTTTATTGTTTTCATCCTAAAACTAATAATCCTATTAATAATAATAATAACATTAATAATACTTATAATAATAATAATAATTGTTATAATACTTATAACTGCGATAAACTAATAATTATTATAATTCTTATAATAATAGTATTAATAACAACAACAATATTAATAATCATGGTAATAACAATAATAATAATAATCATAATAATAACAATAATATTAATAATAACAATAACAATATTGATAATAATCATAATAATAATAATAATAATAATAATAATAATAATAATAATAATAATAATAATAATAATAATAATAATAATAATAATTGAAATAAAAGTAGTAAAAATATACCCTTTATAAAAGCTTTTTGTAAAAAGAGTTGCCCCGGACCGGATTTGAACTCAAGACCTCTCATTAACCCGACATCCATATAAACCAACACGCTGATGATTATGTTTCTGTTTTATTATATAACTTAAATGTTTTTAAACCTTTTTCTGTGTTCCTCATCTTCTTATAAACAAATCGACCAGAGGACATCCCATAAACAAAATGGAAAGCTCGAAGTTTGAATTAGGACAAGATTTGAAACGAAAATGACCTGTATATTATTGGATTAAATTAATAAGCAGAAAGAAAAAAAAATATAAAAAAATAAATATATGAGCTGTAACAGAAAAAATAACGATGGTGATGAACTCAAAATTTGATTTTCGAATTTAAGAACTTTTTAACAGAAACTTTGTACAAGAAATATATTTAAAATCCCTATTAAAAACTATAGAGACCGTCAATTTAATTCAATTCAAAACAGAAAAGTTGAATTTGAATGAAGAACAGAAGTTGACTTTTTAAAACCAAATCTTTGACTCTCAAATTCGTGATTGTTATGAAAAATTGAGGATTGAAACTTTCCAGATACTTTGAATGGAAGATTTCTAAAAGGACTGCAATTTTAGATTTGTAAAATATTTTAGAATTCAAATTTTGAGAAAAAAAGTTACATAACAGAGGCTATCGACTTCTTTTTTTTTATATAAAGTTTTTTGTTTTAAAATCACAAACGTAATTGATAAGTGATAATGGTGGATGCAATGTCGTTTGAATTTTTGTTGATAACATATAAATGATTGTTTGATTATAGAAGAGAAGGGTCGACAAAGAAAATCGAATTAGGAAGAATAAATACAGAGAAAAAAATTAAAACATATAATGACTCTTGTACGTAATATGATTCTATTTTTGGGCGTGTATTAAAGATCCCAGACAGAAATCAAATCGAAAATAGTGAGATAGATACATGTAACAGATTGAGAGTAAGATTGATCAGATTAAGTCGACTAGAATAAAAATAAAAAAAATATAGTTAACTGTATTTGTATGTCTACTTTTATAAAAATAAATAAATATATATTACTAATAATAATTCTATTAATATTATTAATAATTAATAATAGTAGTAATACTAATACTAATAATAATAATAATAATATTAATAGTATACTAATATAGATATTAATAGTGAATATGAAAATAATTATATCATTAATATAACGTCTATATTTTAACTTGTAATTAAATATATTGATATTACATTTATGTATTTAATATTTAATATTTATATGTTTTGATATTTTACAATATATAATCATTAATTTTTATAGAAATCATATTCATATATATACATATATTTATTTTAACAACCTTATTATTTTGTATATTATTTTACTTATTTATTATTATTTCATTTTACTATATATACTTACATTTACATATCTAATTATATATATATCCACTTTCCTATTTATTTTCAATATATTGATACTAATAATATTTAATAATAGTAATGATAAACATAATAATAAGAATTATAATTTTAAAGATAATGATAACCAATAATTTATTTAAATCATAACTAATTTGTAATTTCTATCTTTCTTATAGAAAAAATATTTATAATAGAAATCTTTATTATGATAACTCTAAAACTATTAGAATTTATTAATTACAATTATAACAATAATAATAATAATATAATTAACACTAGTATTGATATTAGTATTGTTAATAATAAAGAAAGTAATAATAATAATATTATGATACTATATCCTTAATTTGTTATTATATACAATATATTAATATTTCATTTTTATTAATTATATAATATTGAATAATTACATAATATTTATAACTTTCATATATCCTAATATACATCTAATAATTTTTGTATAGAGCTCATATATATCTATACATAGATTTATTTTTAATAACAACTTCCTTATCTTGTATTTTATTTTACATATTGATCTCAAATGATTAATTTATATTTTGTTAATTCAAGTCAATACATATACACTTATATTTATATTTGTATTTTTATATATATATATATATATATACATATATATGTATATATATATATATATATATATATATATATATATATATATATATTTATTTATTTATTTATTTATTTATTTTCAACAATAGTTCGTGAATCGTCGGGATTAGCAAAAAGGGTAAATGATTTCATGTAAACAGTTCCAAAACTTTTCAAGACTCAACATTACAGACTTTGCTTATTGTGTCGGAATCATGTAAAGATTAAGTTTAAATTTGGTCGGAAATTCTCGGGTCGTCACAGTACCTACCCGTTAAAGAAATTTCGTCCCAAAATTTGAGTGAGGTAGTCATGGCTAACAATAAAAATGTTTTCATGACGAATATGAGTTGATAAATAGAGTTTTTATCATCATTGAGTAATATGGATAAAATAATTCGATTATTCGAAGAGTACGAATAAAGCTATCATAAAAGAGTGAAATGAGTAAATGAATGTTCGAATTAAACGGTGACGTAGTCACGATTGATTTCCGGAATTTAAGGGATTTGAAATAAAATCTTCGAAATCTAAAAGATTTGTTTCTTCGGCGAGTAAGGAAATTAAGATCTCTATAATTAAATACGGTGATCTGCCTCGATTATTCTGTCTGATATTTCCATTATAAATTAAACTCTTATGTTCCATTATTCTCACCATTCATATACTTTCCTTCTTGTTTCATACATCCAAAAGATTCTGAAAATGCTTAATCCAGTTCTGATCCTTGTCCTCATCCTTACTATCGCAACAATCATTCTCCTTTTCCAACTTTCACCAGAGGAATCTGCTTTCTTCTACTTCGCCCTTGGGATTATAATGTTTTTAATTCTCCCGTGTCTTTATGTTGCGATAAACATTGATATAAACGGTTTGTAATTTATGTGTTGTTATCGGGCTTTATATTCTCCCTTATATTTCAAAGCTCTATGCTTTTGTTTTCCCTTTCCGACTTCAAGTCAAGCGAATAATGGTCCAAAATTTGTAGATATAGAGTTTCGAATGATTATAATGTTCTAAGCAGGAGGGAACGTGATAGCACGATTTAATTTTTAAATTTATCAACATCACGGAAGATAGAACCATCAAGAATACATTTTCTTGATTTGTTCAGGAGTTAAGTAGAATGAAAGAGTTATGTAACATGGCACATGATGACGTTATGATCTGTGAATCATCATGTCCCATTAGAAACTCAGCATAACTTACTGTAATATAATCACGTTGATCAAGTGTCATTATATTATACTAATTCATGCATCAATTTCTTTACATTTCTCCAGAATTCATTCATAAATTAAACTTAGATTTTACAGAAGTTTTCAATATAACGAAACACAGGAAGCACGAAGAGGTATATAATTTCGGACGAGAATATTTATGAAAATATCCTCAGAAATATCGAAGATATTTATGATGATATTTTAGAATTTCTAAGTTCGAAGGTTGATAAAGAAAAATTTTTCGCAAGATTTTAACATGACCTTGGAGCAAGATATTCTCTAAGGATTTCATCGGATCCAGAATTACCTGGATTCTTTGAATATAGGGTATGGTCCTTGTATTTGTCCTTGGTCTCCTTCGTGGTTAGCTCAATTCGTTTTCCAGTTCCAACTTTTTTGAGCTTTTCCAACATACTATCCTTTATCATCAAACTTCCGATGATTAAGGTCATTTACGGTTGTCTACGGTTTCTGCTGCTTCATTCAGCTTTTTCAACATCCAGAGTATTGATTTGTAGACTGAGTGCTTTTCAGAATTTCAGAATGAAAGATCATAATTCTAAGAGATAAATGTTATACATATAACTGTTGATGTAGATATGCTGTGAGTTTTCAAAATACTGGTTGCCGATTCTCGGTAATTGATATGGCTATTCTCGTTACAAGATGCGAATGACTATATGATAGGGTTTCGATGAATAAATATAATAATTTACCAGAGAGATTTAAGCCAAGAAGCAACGAGATTGCTGGTACGTCTGCTGGTAATATGGTGGAATATAAAAGGTTCCCGGGTAACAATAAAAGAGCACACATATATATCAAGGTTATAATATGGTTGTTTCGAACGAAAAGTCGATGTTGACTTGCTGGAGCTGTGACAAAATTTGCTACTTTGAAAAGGATTTCCAAGTTATTTTGGGTAATAATAACACTAAGGAATTAGCATAGCTACGTTTTAAACGTTTACTCAGTTGCCGAGAGTTTCTCAGGTGCATGACTATATGCATCAACCTTTTCTTCCGTAGATGGAGTGCGGTTGGTTCATCCTCTCGATTGAGGTGTTTTCTAGAATCATGAAAGGTTTGTACGCAGATTGTAATCGTCAAGATACAATTGAGGTTTAAGATGAAATCAAGTGGCAAACTTGAAGAATTGTTTAGTTTCATATGTTATAATCAACATTTTAATTCATTTTAATTGTCCAATGTTGGTAGTCCACAGTTACTAGTCCACAGTTAGCAATTCAATAATTCATATATAATATTCGAATTAATTAATACGTATCGTGACCCGTGTACATGTCTCAGACTCGATCACAACTCAAAGTATATATATTATTTAAGAATCAACCTCAACTCTGTATAGAGAACTCGATCATTACTGCATATAGAGTGTCTATGGTGATTCCAAATAATATATATAGATGTGTCGATATGATATGTCAAAACTTTGTATACGTGTCCCGATATTTAAAATGCGTAAATAACAGTATTTAAATGACGATAAATAAAGTGCGTAAAATAAATAACAGAAATTAAATGACGATAAATAAAATTGCGAGAATATAAATTGCGATAAATAAACTGCGATAAATAAAATGTAATCAGTTAGCTAGGAACAGTTAGCTGGAAACAGTTAGCGTGGATTCTTAACAAAATTTTTCATAGTTGATTTGTTTATTTCTAACAAATTTTATTTTGTCCCATGTTTTCTTCATTATGCCACTTGTTGGATTCTGATAGGTCAAAATCCAAATATGAAATTCAATGAAAATGGTTACTCTGTGATGAGCGGATTCGTACTTCTGTGGTTGTAAGTAGGATAGTAAATGACTATTGAATCAGATTCAAAGAATGTACAGTGTAACTTATTAATGTGAAATCTAAATATTCCTCGGGTATTACCTACCCGTTAAAATATTTTCACCATTAATAGTTTGTACTAAAGAATTTTTAATTACAATCTTTATGAAAAAAATATATATACATATACATTTTCTTCTGATGTAATCATGGATTTAATGAGTCAATATGATATTAAACTCATTTGATTTACCGTTAGAACAAGAATATATAACCTCTAAAACATTAGAGATTACATAATCGTCATGTCGAACGAAGATAAATGATGTAGAACGATTAATAGAACGATTCGTAGAACGATGATTATGCTCGAGGTACATAATAAGATGTTGAGGCATAGATTGTTGATGGTACTGGTGCTGTTATTGATGGTACTATTGGTGTTGGTGATGTTGCTGAAGCTGGTATGTTTTGCACCATATTTTCCAAGGCTACAACTTAGGCGCGAAGCTCGTTGACTTCTTATATTATTCCGGGATGATTTTCGGTCGGAACGAGCGGATGAATATGGTTTTGAATTTGAGATAGTATATAATCATGGCGAGATATTCGGGTAATGAGGGCGAACATAGTGTTTCGGATTGGTTCGCCGGTGAATGCTTCAGGTTCTTCGCCAAGAGTGCAGAAGGGATCGCCTTCTTCTCGTCTCCATCGGTTAAGTCGACTACGAACCCATCAGATGAATTGGGGACGGATGATTGGTTGATTCATTCTGGTGACACTGCTTTCGGAGCTTAGGTGAAACTCCATATCGGATTAGCTGTCGGAATCCGAGGAATTCGAACTGGTTGAGGGATTCGTCTCGTACGATCAGATGAAGGATTTTCGATAAGAAATAGATTATAGGATATAGATTAGTACCCTGCAATACATAATTTACATATGCATATATAATACTAAAATCCCATAAATTACGAAGGAATCTGCGGAAGCTGTCAGGCAAAGCCTACAGTAACAGATATGCTAAGATATGAATTATCAGATACGCTAAGATATGAATTATCAGATACGCTAAGATATGAATTTTGTCTATACACTATTCATGCAATCAATGCAGTAAAGCGTGTCTAGACTAAGAATAATGAGCAGGTAATTTCCTAAGGATGATAAGCAGATGATTTCAGACAAAAATGATAAACAAAACTTTTGACATGCAGACACGGTCGAAGTCCAGACTCACTAATGCATCCTAACGACTATCAGTTAGACACACTAATGCAAGACCTGGTTAGCTAAGACAACCGCTCTGATACCAACTGAAGCACAATTGGGGACAACCACCGTCCCACCCAGTGCCTTCCCAGCTAACCGCCTGGTGACCACTGAGTGTACCTCAGATACTGATTTTAGGGCCTGCCTCTCGGCTACTACCAACCCTCGTAAGGGATCGCAAGTTGTAAGAGCCAATGCTTCATCACAGGTAACAATGTGAGAACCTCCTTTACGACTAACTCGCCACACATGGACGGCGTTATACCAGCTCTGATGCCAACTGAAGCGACCCGTCCTAATCCATTCGGACAAAGTCCATATCGATTACAAACGATTCACAATAGTTGGTTACATCACGAGGTACTTGACCTCTATATGATACATTTTACAAATATTGCATTCGTTTCTAAAAGACAAACTTTCTTTACATTGAAAGGTGACAGGCATGCATGCTATCTCATAATATATCCAAACTATAAACGAATAAATAATATTCTTGATGAATTCAACGACTCGAATGCAACGTCTTTTGAAATATGCCATTAATGACTCCAAGTAATATCCCTAAAATGAGCAAATGCACAGCGGAAGATTTCTTTCGTACCTGAGAATAAACATGCTTTAAAGTGTCAACCAAAAGGTTGGTGAGTTCATTAGTTTAACATAAATAATCATTTCCATCATTATAATAGACCACAATATTTTCATTTCTCATAAATATACGTCCCATGCATAGAGACAAAAATATCATTCATATGGATTGAACACCTGGTAATCGACATTAACAAGATGCATATAAGAATATCCCCTATCATTCCGGGAAATCCTTCGGACATGATAAAAACGAATTCGAAGTACTAAAGTGTGATGACCCAAAAATTTCTGACCAAATTTAAACTTAATCTTTGTATGATTAACATTTCCGACATGATAAGCAAAGTCTGTACAACTGAATCTCAAAATTTTTGAACTACTTTTATATATTTAAATACCCTTCGGTTGTTTTCGATGATTCACGAACAATTATATGTAAATAGATACATATATACTATAACTTGAAAAGGTAACAATGTATTAATTGTTTGATACCGTACATTAAACTTATTGGTTTAAATATCTATTTGATTATATATGATAAGTTAAAATATTTATTATTAAAATTTATTTATAGATAACTTTCAAGGTGTATTTAAAAACTGATTTATATATTAAAAAGATATATACATATATATAATTTCAAGTTATTTAGTAAACGATAGTAACATTCGTTTATTAATTCGATTGATATTTAGATAAGTTAACTAAAGCATTTAAGATGAACTAGTAAAACACTAATTTGCTACAGTATTTTCAAATTGCTACAGTACCCAAAAATGCTACAGTGTTTTCGAAAATCACTATTCGCTACAGTGAAATTGACTTTGCTACAGTGACTTGCTACAGTAAAACACTATTTCAAAATAAATAAATAAAATATGTATATGTATATGTATATACTGCGAGATGATGATTTATAGAAGCAAATAACCAAAACACTTAATTGATTAAAGCTACACTTAGAGTGATATAGTTATCAATGATTAAATTTAATTTTTGATAAAGGTACACGTCACGTAACGAAAATTGCTAGTTTTCTAAGCGTACGTAAGGACGTTCGAAAAACCGGAACCGGGACATAAGTCGAGTGACGATGTACGACTTATCGGAACAAAAATTACAAGTTAACTATGCACGTAAATTTAATATAATATATAATTAATTATATAAATTAAATATATTATATTTATATTAAATAATTATGTCGACAAACAAAAAGTTAAAAGTTTGTGAGCTGTCATACCTTCCCATGCGATCGCATGGGAAATGGCTTGGGAAGCCATACGATCGCATGGCACCCTTTTGCTGGCCACACCTATAAATTCGCGATTTCTGCTTCTGATTCAATTCATTATTTTTACTCCGTA
The DNA here is from genome assembly GCF_046630445.1 of Rutidosis leptorrhynchoides. Lineage (NCBI taxonomy): Eukaryota > Viridiplantae > Streptophyta > Magnoliopsida > Asterales > Asteraceae > Rutidosis > Rutidosis leptorrhynchoides. The sequence goes on along the minus strand of NC_092336.1, from coordinate 599,526,786 downwards.
TTTATTATATTATTTATTATTATTATTATTATTATTATTATTATTATTATTATTATTATTATTATTATTATTATTATTATTATTATTATTATTATTATTATTATTATTATTATTAATCTTATTATTTTTATTATTAGTGTTATTATTTTTGCGATACAAAAATAATAATGTACATAAAAAATTACGACGGTGTGCTGTCCAAGTAATTTTCAAAACAAGTTTCCAAGCGAGCTAGAGCCAAGTAAAATATGGGTTATTGCCAAGGAAATTATGGGTAATGTTCGGGGGTATTTTTGTGAATCAAACCTCGTGTTTATCATCTCCGATGCGTCTACGTGCTTTCCTGCAATATTGTATATCAATATTAAACAGTGAGTTTCATTGCTCCCTTTTTAATTGCTTTTGCAATATATATTTTTAGGCTGAGAATACATGCAATTTATTTTAAACGCAATGGATACAAGTACATACTTAATTCTACACTGAGTTTGAACCGAAAATCCCTTAGCTTTGGTAACTAGTAGTTGCCAGTACATAGGATATGGACTGGTGGGCGCGAATAATTGTATATGGATCCGTAGGGCTTGACATCCCCGTCTGTTCCAGGTATAGAAACCCTAGCCTGAACTATAAAACAGAAGTATGCTATTTGAGTTTAGTACACGTTGGTTTGCGTGTATTGTACATGTTGGTTGCATGTATGTTAAAACTTTACGTGTATTAAAACGAATGGGGTATTTATCATTATAACGTTAAAGCTTAGTTACCAGGGTGCTCAATCTTGTAGAATATTTTGATAAACGTTTCTGGATGAAACAACTGAAATCTTGTGATTCACTTTTATATACAGATTATGCGAATCATTAAAACTATGAACTCACCAACCTTTGTGTTGACACTTGAAGCATGTTTATTCTCAGGTTTCTAGAAGTCTTCCGCTGTTTGCTTATACGTGATACAAGATATGTGCTTGAAGTCATACATGCTATATACAAGAAACTTGCATTCACCATGTACCTTATTTTGACTGTATTGTCAACAGATGTATTATTGTAAACTATTTAAATAGTGATTATCTATATGTAGGAATCATCAGATGTTAAAAACCTGAAATTTATATATTCATTTATGAAATACCTTTTCAAACGAATGCAATGTTACAAAACGTATCACATAGAGGTCAAAACCTCGCGATGAAACCGGTGAATAACGTGCTGTGTCAAAAGGGATTTTGACCGGCCGTCACATAAAGCATCCGGTACTTTGGATGGGGTTTGTTAGGCCCAATAGATCTATCTTTAGGATTCGCGTCAATTAGTAGATCGGTTTACTAATTCTTAGGCTACCAAGCAAAAGGGGTATATTCGACTGCGATCATTCAACCATATAACGTAGTTTCGATTACTTGTGTCTATTTCGTAAAACATTTATAAAAGCGCATGTATTCTCAGTCCCAAAAATATATATTGCAAAAGCATTTAAAAAGGGAGCAAATGAAACTCACGATACTGTATTTTGTAGTAAAAATACATATGACGATAAAAATACATGTATTCACGAACCCATATCATTTATATATTTATTAATATACATAATTGAATTCGAACAAATATATATATTATTATTAACGATATAATTTTTATGTTAATACTTATATTCATTTTATATAAAAAAAATATTGAATTTTGTCATGTTATATGTAATAAATATATTTATATATATTTGTTTGTTAAAACAGTACATTAGTAATACTAAGATAATATTTGAAATAATAATAGTGATAATACAAATAAAAATGATAATATTATTTATAATTCTATTAATAATAATATTAATGATAGCTTTTAATAATAAATCTCATAGTAATGATAATATTAGTAGTTTTTAATAAATTAAATAATTAAATAATAATGATAATGAACATAATACTTTTTGATATTAATACTTAACACTTTAATAATAATAGTTGTAAAAATCTTATTACTAATGGTAATCTTAATAATAATACTTTCATTAATAATAATGATCTCAATTCTAAAATAACACTAATACGAAAATTAATAAAAATAATAGTACTTTTATTGTTTTCATCCTAAAACTAATAATCCTATTAATAATAATAATAACATTAATAATACTTATAATAATAATAATAATTGTTATAATACTTATAACTATGATAAACTAATAATTATTATAATTCTTATAATAATAGTATTAATAACAACAACAATATTAATAATCATGGTAATAACAATAATAATAATAATCATAATAATAACAATAATATTAATAATAATAATAAAAATATTGATAATAATAATAATAATAATAATAATAATAATAATAATTGAAATAAAAGTAGTAAAAATATACCATTTATAAAAGCTTTTTGTAAAAAGAGTTGCCCCGGACCGGATTCAAACTCAAGACCTCTCGTTAACCCGACATCCATATAAACCAACACGCTGATGATTATGTTTCTGTTTTATTAGATAACTTAAATGTTTTAAACCTTTTTCTGTGTTCCTCATCTTCTTATAAACAAATCGACAAGAGGACATCCCATAAACAAATTGGGAAGCTCGAAGTTTAAATTAGGACAAGATTTGAAACGAAAACGACCTGTATATTATTGGATTAAATTAACAAGCAGAAAGAAAAAAAATATAAAAAAAATAAATATATGAGCTGTAACAGAAAAAATAACGATGGTGATGAACTCAAAATTTGATTTTCGAATTTAAGACCTTTTTAACAGAAACTTTGTACATGAAATATATTTAAAATTGATAATGCTAAAAACGAACATATATTTCATAGCATTATTCCTCAAGAAAGACAAGCTTTTAGTTGCAATTGTTCTATTTACAAGTGATATTCGTTTAAATAATAAAAGGTGAAGACAAAAGATAGATTCGATGAATTTTAGACGCAAACGACCAAAAAGCTCAAAAGTACAAAATACAATCAAAGAGGTTCCAATTATTGATAAGAAACGTCTTAGAATTACAACAGTACAAGATTCAAAACGCAAAGTACAAGATAATAAATTGTACGCAAGGACGTTCGAAAATCCGGAACCGGGACCTGAGCCAACTCTCAACGCTCGACGCAACGGACTAAAAATTACAAGTCAACTATGCACATGAATATAATATAATATATAATTAATTCTTAAAATTAATATATATATATTATAATATATTTAAAAATCGTCGGCAAGAAAGGTTCCAAATTAGTGTGAGCTGGAAAAATGAACTCCGCGAGTTGCGGAGTTTGCAGTGCAAAAATTACGCGAGTCGCGGAGCTTGCCTGGACTCAAATCCCTATAAAAGGCAACGCAGTTTGATCATTTTTAATATCATATAATCAATCTCTCTCTATATATGTATACGTAAATATTTATATTTATATTTTAACTTTAATTTTAATTTTAATTTCTAATAATAAGGGTATGTTAGTGAATGTTGTAAGGGTGTAAGTCGAAATTCTGTCCGTGTAACGCTACGCTATTTTTAATCATTGTAAGTTATGTTTATATTATTTTCATTAATGTCTCGTAGCTAAGTTATTATTATGCTTATTTAATACCGAAGTAATCATGATGTTGGGCTAATTACTAAAATTAGGTAATTGGGCTTTGTACCATAATTGAGATTTGGATAAAAGAACGACACTTGTGAAAATTAGACTATGGGCTATTAATGGGTTTTATATTAACTAAACAATACCTTGTTAATTTAATATACAAACTTATAATTTGACGTATTTATATATAACCACATACGCTTGAATGGGTACGGTGGGCGGGATATCTATAAATACCAATAATTATTCATTTTACCGGACACGGAACTGGATTAATAGTTAATAGACTTGTTGAAACAGGGGTGAATTACATTCAAGGGTAATTGGTGTAATTGTTAACAAAGTAGTAAAATCTTGGTTTACACGCAGTCGATAACCTGGTGTATTCATTAAACAAAGTATTAAAACCTTGTTACAATTCGAATCCCCAATTAGTTGGAATATTTGACTTCGGGAATAAGAATAATTTGACGAAGGCTTTCGCTCTTTATATTTATGACTGATGGACTATTATGGACAAATCCGTATGGATATATTAAATAATCCAGGACAAAGAACAATTAACCCATGGGCATAAAACTAAAATCAACACGTCAAACATCATGATTACGGAAGTTTAAATAAGCATAATTCTTTTATTTCATATTTAATTTCCTTTATTTTATATTTAATTGCACTTCTAATTATCGTACTTTTATTTATTGTTATTGTATTTAATTGCACTTTTAATTATCGTACTTTTATTTATCGCAATTTCTTTATCGTTATTTACTTTACGCTTTAAATTAAGTCTTGTATTTATTTTTAATATTTTACATTAGGTTTTAACTGCGACTAAAGTTTTAAAATCGACAAACCGGTCATTAAACGGTAAAAAACCCCCTTTATAATAATAATATTACTTATATATATATTTGTATTTTTATAAAATAAAACTAATATAGCGTTAAACTTTGTTTAAAGATTTTTTTTCCCTGTGGAACGAACCGGACTTACTAAAAACTACACTACTGTACGATTAGGTACACTGCCTATAAGTGTTGTAGCAAGGTTTAAGTATATCCGTTCTATAAATAAATAAATATCTTGTGTAAAATTGTATCGTATTTAATAGTATTTCCTTGTAAAATTTAATAGTATTTTATACCCCTTAGCGAAAACACCAAGTATTTTTGGCGCCGCTGCCGGGGATCAATTTCTTGCTTAAAAGCCGGAAGCGCAACGCTAATATATATAAAAAAAAAAATTTATTTTTAGTTTACTTTTATAAAAATACGTTTTTGTAAAAATACGTTTTAAATATTCGAAAACATAAAAAAGAAAAACAAAAATATAAATATTTTTAAGAGTTTGTTAAATATTTAAGTTTTATAAAGTTTCTTTATTTTTATTTTATAAAAAATATAAGTTTTATTTAAATATTTTGTGTTTATTTAAAACATAAAAAATTTTAAAACTGAAAAAAAATAATAATATTAACTTATTTTTAAGATTTTTATTTTTAATAAGTATTTTTATTTTAAGTTTTTGAAATATATTTTATATAAATTATATATCTATTATTTTATCAAATTATTATAAAAAAACGAACTGGGCCAGATTAAAATCGAAGCCCAAAGCATATTTTAATTATAAAACGAAACTGGGCCGAACTGTTTCAGCCCAATCTGAGCCCAGTATTATCAAACCCCGTGACTTATGGAGTTTTCCAGCTGGGAGTACCGCGACTCGCGGAGCTGTCTGACACGGGTTACACAGAACCCTAATCCTGCATTAATTACGGGTTTTTATTATTATTATTTAAATTAAACCCTAATTAGGGTATTTTTATTATATAATTTAGTTTTTATTTTTATTTTGTATTTTTAGTTAAATTAGTGTAATTAGTTTATAAAATTAATAGTTTTATAAAATAAATATTATAAAAATAATATTTTTATAAAAAGTGTACTTTTTAGTATATTTTTATATTTTGTCCCTTTTTATTTGTTTTAGCGTAATAATTTGTATTTTTCGCTCGTATTTAGTTTTAAGCTTAGTTTTTGCCATAGTTATTTTTACTTCTAGATTTTTAGGCTTTGCCGTAAAATCCCTTAAGTGCTTTTTCTTTAGACTAAGATTTAGGTGCTTTAGAATTTTGCGACGCCTTTTTAAGTTTTAGTACCTTTTTAAGTTATTGCCATTTGGGATATAGTTTTACTTGTAAGCTTTAATATTTTTAGACGCAACTTTTAGTTTTTAGTTTTTAGTTCCTTTTTAAGTTTCAACGCGCTACATTTTTATTTTTATTTTTCGACGCCTTTTACCTATGTATCAATTATCACTCCAATTAGTAATCTCAATTTACAATTTCAATTTTAAGTTAGTGATAGTAATAAGGTTGGGTTAGTCGAGTATTTTAAAGTTTTATAAGTCACTCTTTTTCTTTCTTATTTTTTGACGCCTTTTATTTTTCAATTCTTTTCTTTTTCAACCTTTTTCGACGCGATCTTTTTCTTTCTTATTTCTCGCTATTCTAGTTTTAGGACATAGATTTTTATTCTACTTCTTATCTAAATTTCTTTAAATTACGAAAATTTATTTTAAGTGGTTAAATTGATAGACATCAAAATTTTCTGGTTCGTAGTAATAGTTGGATTTGTACGTGGACCGGGTTATTGGAGCCAAACAGTCCTTAATTATATTGAGACCAAACGAATCCTGCCCCTCTGCTGCATCTTTTGGCTATTCGAAACGTGGGCAAAATCAGAAAAGTCTATTAATTGGATAACTTATATAATTTTTCTTTCCTTTTAAAAAACTAATAGGATATTCAGTGAATGCACCGAGCAAGACGTTCACCACCTTTTGTACGTTCACCACCTGTAACTCGATCAAGACATCTAGCTAATATTACCGCCGTTGATTTTTCTTTAGAATCGTCATCCAGTCGACCAAGTACTCCAATTCAAATTTCCGATAATCTATTTTTTGAACCCGACCTCACAATTGAGAATCCGGAGAATATTCAGGGACAATTCATAGATCCTGAACCATTAATTTTTTCTCCGGATCCACCAATCATTCAAACAGAGATTGTTGAGGAATGAACCATTAAATCTGAATCCTCTAGTGATTCAGATTCAACAAATTCAATTATGGAGAATCTGGAACCTTTAAGCATGGAAGACCGAATGAGAGCTAAACGCACTGGCCAAGGTCACGCAATTACTCATCCAGACATTAATGCGCCAGATTATGAAATCAAAGGACAAATTCTACACATGGTGACTAATCAATGCCAATTTAGTGGTGCGCCGAAGGAAGATCCAAATGAACATCTTCGTACCTTTAATAGGATCGGCACACTATTTAAAATAAGAGAAGTGGAGGATGAACAGATATATCTCATGTTATTTCCCTGGACTTTAAAGGGAGAAGCCAAAGATTGGTTGGAATCGTTACCTGAAGGGGCGATTGACACATGGGATGTTTTAGTTGAAAATTTCTTAAACAATTCTTTCCAGCATCTAAAGCCGTAAGACTTCAAGGAGAAATTGTTACGTTCACACAGAAACCGTGTGAAACTCTATATGAGGCATGGACAAGATTTGGAAAGTTATTGAGAGGATGTCCGCAACATGGTTTAGACACCTGTCAAATAGTACAAATATTCTACCAAGGATGCGACATCACTACAAGGAAAGACATCGATATAGCAGCTGGTGGTTCCATTATGAAGAAAACAGAAACTGATGCTTACAAAATTATTGATAACACTGCTTCCCACTCACATGAGTGGCACCAAGAAAAAGATATCGTTAGATCATCTAAAGTAGCTAGAACCGATTCTAGCCATGACTTAGATTCCATTTATGCAAAGATCGATGCTGTCGAGAGATGAATGGAAAAGATGACTAAAGATATACACTCAATTCGAATTAGTTGTGAGCAGTGTGGAGGACCACATTTGACAAAAGATTGTCTCAGTATTGAGCTAACAATGGAACAAAGAGAGAATATTTCATACATAAACCAAAGGCCTGGAAATAATTATCAGAATAATTATCAACCGCCAAGACCGATTTACAATCAAAACCAGAATTATAACCGAAATGTTCCATACAACAACCAACAAGGTCCTAGCAATCAACAAGTATCTAATAATACTTACAACCAGCAAAGACCTAATTTTCAAAACAAACCACCACAAACAGATGATAAAAAGCCGAATTTAGAAGATATGATGACGAAGCTAGTTGAAACTCAAACGCAGTTTTTCACATCTCAGAAACAAACTAATGAACAAAATGCTCAAGCATTTAGAAATCAACAAGCTTCTATTCAAAACTTGGAACAAGAAGTAAGTAACCTAGCAAGGTTAATAGGTGAAAGAAAACTGGGAAGTTTACCTAGTGATACAAATGCTAACCCCTGGAATGAAACAGCTAAAGCTATTACCACAAGACGTGGTACAACACTTAAACCACCTGAAATACCTGTAACTTCTGATGAAGCTATTCCTACTCCACAAGAACCACAACCTGATCAACATAAGGAAAAAGAACCGGTAGTTGAAAAGGTTAATGAAGATAACACAGTTAAGGCTAAACCTTATGTTAAACCATACCAACCACCACTTCCTTACCCGAGTAAAATAAAAAAAGAGAAACTTGAAGCGGAGCAATCCAAATTCTTGGATATGTTTAAACAGATAAATGTAAATCTTCCTTTCATTGATGTAATTTCAGGAATGCCTAGATATGCTAAATTTCTGAAAGATCTAATATCGAATAGAAAGAAAATGGAAGAACTCTCGGCCGTTACTATGAATGCTAATTGTTCTGCAGTGCTGTTGAATAAGATACCAGAAAAACTATCTGATCCAGGAAGTTTCACAATTCCATATTTTCTGGGTAGTCTTAGTTCAATAGAAGAATTGGCAGACTTATGTGCTAGTATAAATTTAATTCCGTATTCACTATACGCTAAACTAGACCTTGGAGAATTGAAACCAACAAGAATAAGCATACAACTAGCTGATCGATCAATAAAATATCCTAGAGGGATAATGGAGAACATGCTAGTTAAAGTTGGTACTTTAGTATTTCCAGTAGATTTTGTTGTTCTGGACATGGAAGAAGATTCTCAAGTTCCTCTCATATTAGGAAGACCATTCTTAAACACGGCTAAAGCAATGATAGACGTGTTTGGTAAGAAACTGACCCTAAGTATAGAGGACGAGAGTGTTACCTTTTTAGTTGATAGAGCAATGCAACAACCGCAATCTGCAGATGATACATGTTATTATATTCAAACTATAGATTCACATGCAGAATTATTAGAAGAATTTCCAGAATTACAAGGAACGGGAGAATGTTCTTTAGGAGAAGGAACTGAACCAATTGATGAAGCTGAAATGTTAGCTACACTAATAGCTAATGGATATGAACCAACAACAGAAGAAATTCAAATGCTAAAAGAAGAAGACAGATATCGATATAAATCATCGATAGAAGAACCTCCGACATTAGAGTTAAAGCCACTTCCAAACCATTTGGAATACGCTTATTTACATGGTGAATCTGAATTACCTGTAATAATATCGTCTTCTCTTACTGAAAATGAGAAATCACAACTCATTTCTGTGTTGAAAGCTCATAAACCAGCCATTGCATGGAAGATTCATGATATTAAAGGAATAAGTCCTTCGTATTGCACACATAAAATCCTTATGGAAGAAGGTCATAAAACGTATGTGCAACCCCAACGAAGACTAAATCCTAATATGCAAGATGTAGTTAAAAAAGAAATTATTAAACTGCTTGATGCAGGTTTAATTTATCCAATTTCTGATAGTCCATGGGTAAGCCCAGTTCAATGCGTGCCTAAGAAGGGTGGCATGACTGTCATCACAAATGAGAAAAATGAGCATATTCCTACTAGGACTGTAACAGGATGGCGTGTATGTATTGATTATAGAAAATTAAATGATGCTACCAGAAAAGATCACTTTCCCTTACCGTTCATTGATCAAATGTTGGAAAGATTAGCCGGAAATAGTTACTATTGTTTTCTTGATGGATTTTCCGGATATTTTCAAATTCCAATAGCACCCGAGGACCAAGAGAAAACCACATTCACGTGCCCTTATGGTACTTTTGCTTACAAACGCATGCCTTTTGGACTTTGCAACGCCCCTGCAACCTTTCAAAGGTGCATGATGGCGATTTTTCATGACATGATAGAAGAATGCATGGAAGTTTTCATGGATAACTTTTCAGTCTTTGGTGATACATTGGAATCATGTCTAGTTAATCTAGAACGAATGCTTATTAGATGTGAACAATCAAATCTAGTTCTTAATTGGGAGAAATGCCATTTCATGGTTAAAGAAGGCATCGTTCTTGGACATAAAATTTCAAAAGAAGGAATTGAAGTGGATAGAGCTAAAGTAGATGTAATTGCTAAACTTCCACATCCCACCAATGTTAGAGGAGTTAGGAGTTTTCTAGGGCATGCCGGTTTTTACCGGCGTTTCATAAAAGATTTTTCTAAAATTGCCACTCCTATGAATAAACTCCTAGAAAAGGATGCTCCATTCATCTTTTCAGATGAATGTATTGTGACGACCCGGGAACTTCCGACCAAATTTAAACTTGATCTTTAATTACTTTCGACACAACAAGCAAAATCTGTAATGTTGAGTCTCGAAAATTTTGAAATGATGTTCATATATTCAACTACCTGTGACTATTCCCGACGATTCACGAACTATTATTTGTAATTATATATATACATATAAACATAAGTATATGAATTAATTTGAATTAATAAAATATAACTTAATCAATTAAGTTAGAATGTAAAATAGTTCACAATATAAAAAGTTGTTATTAAAAATGAAGCCATATGTAGATATATACATAAATTCTATAAGTAAGTAACATATATAAAATGTATAAATAATAAATATACAATAAAAGTTATTATTACAAGATAGTATATATATATCCTAAGTGATGATACATACATATAATACAAGTATAAATTAAATTATTATTATTATAATATTATCATTTCATTCAATATTAACAATGTTAGTAATATTAATTAAAATATATAATTTAAAGAATACAAATTCACTATATAATTTTTTTTTAAAGTTAATAGTATTATAGTTTTTATTAATAATAAGAGTAATATTATTATTATTATAATTATTAGTTAATAAGATTAATATATATATATATATATACTGAAACATACATATGTATACAGATACCGTATATAAGCAGTATTTCTGTTTTAGTTATATAATTATCTATTAATAATTAATAACATTATTTATTTATGAACGAGAATCCAATTCAGTTTTTCATATCTATAAAAACTGTAGTAAATTTTGTTTATATCCTTAATTTGTTACAAGTCTTCATCAAAGGTACCAATCAACTTAACATCACAGTACGATTCTGTTAAAGCTTCTTTATCTGCTTTTATTTTTTTTGGCTTCATCTCCTTGTCTGATCAAAGTGACTGTCGATACCTCTTTCCTTGTAAAACCAATGTTTTATCTCATACTTGTGAGTGGAACCACTCAACTCTTCACATCCAATACAGCTTATAACCACCACTTCCACCTCAAAACCGTAACCCTTACTTCTTTCTCTCTATCGGCTATCTCCCTCTCCCTCTCTAAAAATCTTTGAACCATGATCACCACAAACCCCTGATCAACTGCAAGATGTCGATGTATTTTTTTTTCTGTTTCAGTGCAGGCCAAACAAAATCAAACCAAACCACCTTCTTATTACTGGTTTATGTTTCGGTTCTAACCTAAGAACGTACCACCTCATCATCGAATACCATATCACACATAACCACAACACTAGATAACTTCTTCTCCCAACTTGCTTCGGTCACCTCTTTAACACCTCCATCTTCTATCACCCAAACAACCATTAATAAACCCACTCTTCATCACCACTTTCTACTATAAATTTCTGTCCAAAAACCACCATCGATTCATCACCTTTATGCCTTCATTCTCTCTCTCTCTCTCACTTCCATATAAATATATTTTTTTTTCTTTCCTTCGGCTGCCACTGCAGCCACAACTTTTGTGTTTCTATTTTTTTTTTAAACCAAGACAATTACAAATACAATATGGGTCATATATATATTCATAGCCAAAATGTTATATATAAATTAAGAGGTTTAAAGCTACTTTATAAAAGCATTGCAGAAATTCGGTATCAAGGTATGCAAGTGGATTATATTAAACTTCTTTTGGCAGACAATGGAATTTGAGGTGATGTGTGATTACAATAATAAAATACATAAAGTAAAAGAGAGTGATTGCGTTGTTGTTGCTGACCTGGTACGCCGAACTCGATCTATCTCCTTCCTTGTTTCTAGTTTTGGGCCGTGTCCCATATTATTACTTGTTGGGCTTGTAAACTTGTTAGGTGGATCTTGGTTGTTATCGGGTTGCAAATGAATTGGGCCCAAACACACATTACTGGCCCAACGAGACATGTATGGATGATGTTTCTTGATTCAATTTATGATACAGCGACCTAGGATTATGATATAAATTATACGAGTGTGTTGGTGGGAATTACCAGTCGAATAGGGATAATGATTATGATACCGATTGGTGCTATGATTATCATAATATAAGATGAAGATTATGATCATGGTTTATGATTAGATGATGATGTTAAGATGTTAATTAATATGATGAAGAATGATGATAATATAATACGGGTTATATATAAATCGAGTGGGGTTAAATCAGAAAGACAGAAGGCGGAGGAATGGTTAAGGGAGTGTTTGGGCGAGCGAGTAGTCACGGGTTCGAGCCCCGTCTTGGGCAATTTTTTTAGAAAGACTTTCGAAAGGGTATAAACTTTTATATTATCACTTTAATTATTGTTGTTGTTATTATTATTATTATTATTATTATTATTATTATTATTATTATTATTATTATTATTATTATTATTATTATTATCATTATTATTATTAGTGTTATTATTATAAGCGTTAGTAACATTGATATAAGTATTATTATGATTAGGATATTATCATTATTATCAATATCATTAAGTATAAGAATTATTATTATTATTAAGTATTATTAACAAAATGATTAATACCCTCATTACTAAATTTTTCATTTTATCTAAAAACTACTCCCTCCGTCCCTATATTATTGTCCACTATTCCATTTTGAGATGTCCCAAATTAATTGTCAACTTCCATAAATAGAAAGGAAAGAAGATATTTCATTGGTGGATCTGGAGAGAGAAGATATTTCATTGGTGGAGAAATAAAGTTAGTGGGATTTCCTAAAATTGTGTGTTTTTTGTCTGGTGACAATAAATATGGGACGGAGGGAGTACTATAATTATCATTATTATAAGATTTAGTATTAAAACTATCATTAAGAGTAAAGATTAATATTTTTATAGTTATTATGATACCCTTACACTTATCCCTAAGACTATTAACATTATTATTTTCATTAGTAATAACAAGTGTTATCATTTTTACCATTTCAAATATTAATTTAAGAATTATTACAATTACTAGTTTCAACAAACAAATGATATATATATATATATATAAAAATATATTTAACATACATAACTTAACTATATTAATGCTTTTTATATACAAAAAGAATACACTTAATGAAATAATGAAAAATATATATAAGTTAATAATATAAAAGTTAAATCACTAATAGTAAATAAATATATATTTGTAGATTACAATTATGTATATTAATAAATATATAAATGATATAGGTTCGTGAATCCAAGGTCAACCCTAAACTTGTTCAATGATGTTATATGTATTTTTACTACAAAATACAGTATGGTGAGTTTCATTATTCCCTTTTTAAATGCTTTCGCAATATATATTTTTGGGACTGAGAATACATGCGCTGTTTTTATAACTGTTTTACGAAATAGACACAAGTAATTGAAACTACATTCTATGGTTGGATTATTAAACTGAATATGCCCCTTATTAAGTCTGGTAATCTAAGAATTAGGGAACAGACACCCTAATTGACGCGAATCCTAAAGATAGATCTATCGGGCCCAACAAGCCCCATCCAAAGTACCGGATGCTTTAGTACTTCGAAATTTATATCATGTCCGAAGGAGGATCCCGGAATGATGGGGATATTCTTATATGTATGTTGTGAATGTCGGTTACCAGGTGTTTAATCCATATGAATGATATTTTTGTCTCTATGCATGGGACGTATATTTATGAAAAACGGGAATTTGAATTCTTGTGGTCTATTAAAATTATGAAATGATTACTTTTGTTAAACTAATGAACTCACCAACCTTTTGGTTGACACTTTAAAGCATGTTTATTCTCAGGTATTAAAGAAACCTTCTGCTGTGCATTTGCTCATTCTAGAGATATTACTTGGAATCATTCATGACATATTTCAAAAGACGTTGCATTCGAGTCGTTGAGTTCATCAAGATTATTATTAAGTCAATTATAGTTGGATATATTATGAGATGGTATGCATGTCGTCAACTTTCGATGAAATGGAAGATTGTCTTTTCAAAAACGAATGCAATGTTTGTAAAAATGTATCATATAGAGGTCAAGTACCTCGCGATGTAATCAACTGTTATGAATCGTTTATAATCGATATGGACTTCGTCCGGATGGATTAGGATGGGTCCTTTCAGTTGGTATCAGAGCGGTGGTCTTAGCGAACCATGTCTGCAATAGTGTGTCTAACTGATAAGTAGTTAGGATACATTATTGAGTCTGGACTTCGACCGTGTCTGCATATCAAAAGTTTTGTTTATCATTTTGTTTCAAAAATTACCTGCTTATCATTCTTAGAGAATCACTTGCTTATCATTCTTAGTCTAGACACGTCTTGCTGCATTGACTACATGAATAGTGTATAGACAAAAATTCATATCTTAGCGTATCTGACAATTCATATCTTAGCGTATCTGTTACTGTAGACCTTGCCTGATATCTCTCGTAAATTTCTCCTTAATTTAAGGGATCCTGGTACTATATATATCTATGCAAATTATGCATTGAGAATACCATCCAACTATCAATTGCTGTCACTAAACTCTTTATACCAAAAATCTTTCCTGAGATCGCGTAAGATGGCCTCTACGAATCGACCAAGTTCCTCTGACTCTGAAGATAGCGTGACAGGAGCACACCAACCAATCAACTACCGCGATTACTGGAGAAAATGGGGGTGGGTTCGCGACATACTCACCCTATGGAGAAGGGAAGAAGGTACTCCATATCATGAACCGAATCTTCCACCTAACCTTGGAGTACTCGACCCGCTCACCGGCGAACCCGTTCGTAACACCGTTTATACCCTTTTTGCAAGAATTTTTCGTCTTGAGGCTACCATTAACGTAAATAGAGGAGATATCCGACCTCTACCTCACACTGATAACCAACCAGGGTTAGTAGAAGAAGTTAGAGAACTCCGAGCTCGAGTATTAACTTTAGAGAGCACGGTACACAATTTACAAGCACCCGCAGTATCATCAACACCAATAACGTCACCAGCCTCAGCACTAACGGCACCAGTACCACCAACAACCCAAGTTTCAACAATCCATGCCTCAACATCTCATTCTGTACCTCGAGTATAATCATCGTTCTACGTATCGTTCTACATCAATTACCTTCGTTCTTCATGGCGATTATGTAATCTCTAATGTTTTAGAAATTATGTATTCTTGTTCTAACGGTAAATCAGATGTGTTAATATCATATTAACTCATTAAATCCATGATTGCATCTGAAGAAAATATATATGTATATATGTTTTCATAAAGATTGTAATTAAAATTTCTTTTGTACAAACTGTTAATGGTGAAAATATTTTAACGGGTAGGTAATACCCGAGGAAATATTTAACTTTCATATTAACATGTTATACTGTACATTCTTCGAATCTGATTCAAGTCATTTACTATCCTATTTACATCCACAGATATACGTATCCGTTTACAGCAAAATAACCATTTTCCTTCAATTTCATATTTGAATTTTGACCTATCAGAATCCAACAAGTGGCATAATGAAGAAAACATTGGACAAAATAAAATTTGTTAGAAACAAACAAATTAACTATGAAAAAAAAAAAATTCTGTTAAGAATTCACGCTAACAAAATCCTAGCTAACTGTTCCTAGCTAACTGATTACATTTTATTTATCGCAATTTAATTATCGCAATTTTATTTAACGTCATTTAATTTATGTTATTTACTTTACGCACTTTATTTATCGTCATTTAATTTTTTGTTATTTATTTTACGCACTTTAAATATCGGGACACGTATACAAGGTTTTGACATATCATATCGACACATCTATATATATTATTTGGAATCACCATAGACACTCTATATGCAGTAATGATCGAGTTCTCTATACAGGGTTGAGGTTGATTCTACAATAATATATATAGTTTGAGTTGTGATCGAGTCTGAGACGTATACGGGTCACGACACGTATTAATTAATTCGAATATTATATATTAAACTATATATATATATATATATATATATATATGAATTATTAGACTGTCAACTGTGGACTATCGACTGTGGACTAATAACATTAAACAATTAAAATGAATTAAAATATTGATTATAATATATGAAACTAAACAATTCTTCAAGTTTGCCACTTGATTTTATCTTAAACTTCATTTGTATCTTGACGATTACAAATCTGCGTTCAAAATTTTTCACGATTCTTGACAACACCTCAATCGAAAGGATGAACCAACTGCACATTACCTACGGAAGAAAAGATCGATGCATATTGTTGTGCACCTGAAAACTCTCGAAAATTGGGTAAACGTTTAATGCGTAGCTGTGCTAATTCCTTTGCGTTATTATTATCAAAAATAACTTTGCAATCTTTTTCCAAATTAGCCAATTTTGTCACAGCTCCAACAAGTCAACTTCGACTTTTCGTTCGAAACAACCTTATTATAACCTTGATATATATACGTGCTCTTTTATTGTTACAGGGGAACTGTTTATATTCCACCACATTAAAAGTAAACTTGCCAGCAACTCCATTGATCTTTGATTTTCTGAAAAATCTTTATACTCATTGAAACTCTATCATATACTCATTCACATCTTATAACGAGAATTGCCATTTTAATTACCGAGAATTTGCAATCAGTATTTTTTTAAATCTCGCAGCATGTCTACATCAACAGATATATGTATACATATAACATTTATATCTTAGAATTATGATCTTTTATTCTGAAATTCTGAAAAGCACCCAGTCTACGAATCAATACTCCAAATTTTAAGGAAGCTGAATGAAGCAGCAGAAACTGTAGACAATCGTAAACGACTTTAACCATCGGGAGTTTGATGATAAAGATTAGTATGTTGGAAAAGCTCAGAAAAGTGGAACTGGAAAACGGATTGACCTAACCAGGAAGGAAGCCGTGGACAAATCACAAAGAATAAATTTGACTTCAAAGAATCCAAATGATTCAATGCATGCTAAAATCTTTAGCGAATATCTTGCTCCTTACTCTAAAACCCTTGCGGACAATAGTCTCCATTACCCTTTGATCTTAGATATACAAAGATATTATCGTATCTTTCAATATAAATATCCTCGATATTTCTGAATATATTTTCATAGCTAATCTTATCTGAATTCATTAAATCTCTTCGTGCTATCAGTATTACATCATATAGAAACTGTTAGTTTCTATATTCTGTAAACTTTCAAGCTTAAAATATGAATGTTATTGAAGTAATGTTGGGAACTGATGCATGAGTTAGTATAATATAATGACACTTGATCAACGTGATTATATTACAGTAAGTCATGCTGAGTTCTAATGGGACATGATGGTTCACAGTAGATCATACCTCCATTATGTGTCATGATACATAACTCTTTCATTCTAATTAACTTCTGAACATATCAAGAAAGTATATTCTTGATAGCTCTATTCTCAATGATTCTGGTAATTTGACGAATCAAATCATACTATTACGTTCTTTCTTGATTATAACATTAAATTCATTCGAAACTCCATATTTACAAATTCTAGACCATTACTCGTTTTACTAGAGATCGAGAGGAGATTAAAAAGACGAAGAGCTCCGAAACATAAAGGAAGATATAAAACTCGACAACAACACTGAAATTACAATAATCAAAAATTAAAACATCACGACAATTAAAAATTAAAAGATTACAATCAAACTACTCGTCATCGTCAATTGTCATCTGCAAAGTAGCGTTCACCAGTCATTTCACCATTCGTGAGGTACTCTGGAGACATCGATATTTCTCTTGATGCCTCAACTGCTACTTCAGCTGATTCATCGAGGTAACGATAACCCAACGTCTCTTCATCTTCAAGAACCGCATACAAAGAAATGCGTTTACCGCGATCTTCAATGGTATCTTTTATAAAGTACCATTGATCATCGGTACACAGCAAACTTGCCCTACAATCCGCATCATAATCGTCTTTATAAAAGAACACAGACGTGAATTCACACGGAACTTTTTCCTTCAGAAAGGATAGCAAGTCTTGTAAACCAACATCACGGATGTCGATATCTTCAAACGAAATACTATCGCCCCACTTATATTCCTTCATTTGATTACGGAAATCACCTCCGTAATGAACATCGAATGAAACAATCATTGGGGGAAGTGTTAACATTTTGCAGTTTGGGAGTGTTTGATTTTGATTTTTGAGAAAGGTGGAAATATAAAAGAAATATATGTTTGAGTGTATAAAATGAAGTATATGGTTGGTGTTTTTATAGTGTAAAAGTGACCGTTGGGATAGCCGTTGGATTATTTTTTTTTATTTTACTAACGGATAAAAATTTGGGCAAGTTTTTGGGCGAAGGTGGACGATGCCCGTTGGGACCTCTCTCATGATAGTTTCATTCGTGCTCTTCGATTAATCGAATCATTTTATCCAATGATGATAAAACTCTACTTATCAACTCATATTCGTCATGAAAATATTTTTATTGTTAGCCATGACCACCTCACTCAAATTTCGGGACGAAATTTCTTTAACGGGTAGGTACTGTGACGACCCGGGAACTTCCGACCAAATTTAAACTTGATCTTTAATTACTTTCGACACAACAAGCAAAATCTGTAATGTTGAGTCTCGAAAATTTTGAAATGATGTTCATATATTCAACTACCTGTGACTATTCCCGACGATTCACGAACTATTATTTGTAATTATATATATACATATAAACATAAGTATATGAATTAATTTGAATTAATAAAATATAACTTAATCAATTAAGTTAGAATGTAAAATAGTTCACAATATAAAAAGTTGTTATTAAAAATGAAGCCATATGTAGATATATACATAAATTCTATAAGTAAGTAACATATATAAAATGTATAAATAATAAATATACAATAAAAGTTATTATTACAAGATAGTATATATATATCCTAAGTGATGATACATACATATAATACAAGTATAAATTAAATTATTATTATTATAATATTATCATTTCATTCAATATTAACAATGTTAGTAATATTAATTAAAATATATAATTTAAAGAATACAAATTCACTATATAAATTTTTTTTATAAAGTTAATAGTATTATAGTTTTTATTAATAATAAGAGTAATATTATTATTATTATAATTATTAGTTAATAAGATTAATATATATATATATACTGAAACATACATATGTATACAGATACCGTATATAAGCAGTATTTTTGTTTTAGTTATATAATTATCTATTAATAATTAATAACATTATTTATTTATGAACGAGAATCCAATTCAGTTTTTCATATCTATAAAAACTGTAGTAAATTTTGTTTATATCCTTAATTTGTTACAAGTCTTCATCAAAGGTACCAATCAACTTAACATCACAGTACGATTCTGTTAAAGCTTCTTTATCTGCTTTTATTTTTTTTGGCTTCATCTCCTTGTCTGATCAAAGTGACTGTCGATACCTCTTTCCTTGTAAAACCAATGTTTTATCTCATACTTGTGAGTGGAACCACTCAACTCTTCACATCCAATACAGCTTATAACCACCACTTCCACCTCAAAACCGTAACCCTTGCTTCTTTCTCTCTATCGGCTATCTCCCTCTCCCTCTCTAAAAATCTTTGAACCATGATCACCACAAACCCCTGATCAACTGCAAGATGTCGATGTATTTTTTTTCTGTTTCAGTGCAGGCCAAACAAAATCAAACCAAACCACCTTCTTATTACTGGTTTATGTTTCGGTTCTAACCTAAGAACGTACCACCTCATCATCGAATACCATATCACACATAACCACAACACTAGATAACTTCTTCTCCCAACTTGCTTCGGTCACCTCTTTAACACCTCCATCTTCTATCACCCAAACAACCATTAATAAACGCACTCTTCATCACCACTTTCTACTATAAATTTCTATCCAAAAACCACCATCGATTCATCACCTTTATGCCTTCATTCTCTCTCTCTCACTTCCATATAAATATTTTTTTTTTCTTTCCTTCGGCTGCCACTGCAGCCACAACTTTTGTGTTTCTATTTTTTTTTTAAACCAAGACAATTACAAATACAATATGGGTCATATATATATTCATAGCCAAAATGTTATATATAAATTAAGAGGTTTAAAGCTACTTTATAAAAGCATTGCAGAAATTCGGTATCAAGGTATGCAAGTGGATTATATTAAACTTCTTTTGGCAGACAATGGAATTTGAGGTGATGTGTGATTACAATAATAAAATACATAAAGTAAAAGAGAGTGATTGCGTTGTTGTTGCTGACCTGGTACGCCGAACTCGATCTATCTCCTTCCTTGTTTCTAGTTTTGGGCCGTGTCCCATATTATTACTTGTTGGGCTTGTAAACTTGTTAGGTGGATCTTGGTTGTTATCGGGTTGCAAATGAATTGGGCCCAAACACACATTACTGGCCCAACGAGACATGTATGGATGATGTTTCTTGATTCAATTTATGATACAGCGACCTAGGATTATGATACAAATTATACGAGTGTGTTGGTGGGAATTACCAGTCGAATAGGGATAATGATTATGATACCGATTGGTGCTATGATTATCATAATATAAGATGAAGATTATGATCATGGTTTATGATTAGATGATGATGTTAAGATGTTAATTAATATGATGAAGAATGATGATAATATAATACGGGTTATATATAAATCAAGTGGGGTTAAATCAGAAAGACAGAAGGCGGAGGAATGGTTAAAGGAGTGTGTGGGCGAGCGAGTAGTCACGGGTTCGAGCCCCGTCTTGGGCAATTTTTTTAGAAAGACTTTCGAAAGGGTATAAACTTTTATATTATCACTTTAATTATTGTTGTTGTTGTTGTTATTATTATTATTATTATTATTATTATTATTATTATTATTATTATTATTATTATTATTATTATTATTATTATTATTATTATCATTATTATTATTAGTGTTATTATTATAAGCGTTAGTAACATTGATATAAGTATTATTATGATTAGGATATTATCATTATTATCAATATCATTAAGTATAAGAATTATTATTATTATTAAGTATTATTAATAAAATGATTAATACCCTCATTACTAAATTTTTCATTTTATCTAAAAACTACTATAATTATCATTATTATAAGATTTAGTATTAAAACTATCATTAAGAGTAAAGATTAATATTTTTATAGTTATTATGATACCCTTACACTTATCCCTAAGACTATTAACATTATTATTTTTATTAGTAATAACAAGTGTTATCATTTTTACCATTTCAAATATTAATTTAAGAATTATTACAATTACTAGTTTCAACAAACAAATGATATATATATACATATAAATATATTTAACATACATAACTTAACTATATTAATGCTTTTTATATACAAAAAGAATACACTTAATGAAATAATGAAAAATATATATAAGTTAATAATATAAAAGTTAAATCACTAATAGTAAATAAATATATATTTGTAGATTACAATTATGTATATTAATAAATATATAAATGATATAGGTTCGTGAATCCAAGGTCAACCCTAAACTTGTTCAATGATGTTATATGTATTTTTACTACAAAATACAGTATGGTGAGTTTCATTATTCCCTTTTTAAATGCTTTCGCAATATATATTTTTGGGACTGAGAATACATGCGCTGTTTTTATAACTGTTTTACGAAATAGACACAAGTAATTGAAACTACATTCTATGGTTGGATTATTAAACTGAATATGCCCCTTATTAAGTCTGGTAATCTAAGAATTAGGGAACAGACACCCTAATTGACGCGAATCCTAAAGATAGATCTATCGGGCCCAACAAGCCCCATCCAAAGTACCGGATGCTTTAGTACTTTGAAATTTATATCATGTCCGAAGGAGGATCCCGGAATGATGGGGATATTCTTATATGTATGTTGTGAATGTCGGTTACCAGGTGTTCAATCCATATGAATGATATTTTTGTCTCTATGCATGGGACGTATATTTATGAAAAACGGGAATATGAATTCTTGTGGTCTATTAAAATTATGAAATGATTACTTTTGTTAAACTAATGAACTCACCAACCTTTTGGTTGACACTTTAAAGCATGTTTATTCTCAGGTATTAAAGAAACCTTCTGCTGTGCATTTGCTCATTCTAGAGATATTACTTGGAATCATTCATGACATATTTCAAAAGACGTTGCATTCGAGTCGTTGAGTTCATCAAGATTATTATTAAGTCAATTATAGTTGGATATATTATGAGATGGTATGCATGTCGTCAACTTTCGATGAAATGGAAGATTGTCTTTTCAAAAACGAATGCAATGTTTGTAAAAATGTATCATATAGAGGTCAAGTACCTCGCGATGTAATCAACTGTTATGAATCGTTTATAATCGATATGGACTTCGTCCGGATGGATTAGGATGGGTCCTTTCATGTATCAAATCTTTTAATATTCTTAAAGAGAAACTTACTAATGCGCCGATCATGATAACACCAAATTGGAATCTAGCATTTGAACTAATGTGCGATGCAAGTGATTTTGCAATGGGAGCCGTTTTAGGACAAAGGATTGAAAAACGATTTCAACCTATATATTATACTAGTAAGACGTTAGAAGGAGCACAAACAAACTATACAACTACTGAAAAAGAACTCCTTGCTATTGTCTTTGCTTTTGACAAATTTCGATCATATATCGTTCAAGCAAAAACGGTGGTCTATATCGACCATTCTGCTCTTAGATACCTATTTTCGAAACAAGATGCCAAACCAAGATTAATCCGTTGGATCTTACTCTTACAAGAGTTCGATATTGAAATCCGAGATAAAAGAGGAGCAGAAAATCTCGCCGCTGATCATCTTTCTCGTCTTGAAAATCCCGAATTAGAAGTTCTAAATGAATCGGCCATACAAGACAACTTTCCTGATGAATATCTATTGAAAATAGATTATAATGAAATACCATGGTTTGCAGACTATGCAAACTACTTAGTATGTGGATTCCTTGAAAAAGGATTATTGTACCAAAAACGAAAGAAATTCTTTAGTGATATAAAACATTATTTCTGGGAAGATCCACATCTGTTTAAAAGTTGTCCCGATGGAATAATACGCCGATGTGTATTCGGAGATGAAGCTAGTAAAATCTTAAACCATTGTCACACAGGACCAACAGGAGGGCATTATGGGCCTCAACTCACAGCAAGAAAAGTTTATGATGCTGGATTCTATTGGCCTACAATTTACAAAGACGCACACCTTCTTTGCAAATCCTGTGATGTTTGTCAAAGGGCCGAAAAAATAAGTCAACGTGATGAAATGCCACAAAATGTCATTCAAGTATGTGAAGTATTTGACATTTGGGGTATTGACTTTATGGGTCCATTTCCAAAATCTCATAATAATCTATACATTCTCGTAGCCATTGATTATGTATCTAAATGGGCGGAAGCACAAGCTCTCCAAACTAACGATGCACGAGTTGTAGTCAACTTTTTAAAACGTCTTTTTGCAAGGTTTGGAACACCGAAAGCTTTAATAAGTGATCGGGGTACTCATTTCTGTAATAATCAACTTGAGAAAGTTCTTAAAAGATATGGAGTAACTCATAAAATCTCCACTGCATATCATCCACAAACAAGTGGACAAGTTGAAAATACCAACCGAGCTTTAAAACGTATTCTAGAAAAAACCGTAGGATCAAATCCGAAGGAATGGTCCATAAAATTGGAGGATGCACTCTGGGCTTTTAGAACAGCCTACAAAACTCCAATTGGAACCACACCTTTTAAACTCGTTTATGGAAAAGCATGTCATCTTCCAGTAGAAATTGAACACAAAGCATTTTGGGCTTTGAAAACATGTAATCTTGATTTATATGAAGCCGGACGTCTACGATTAAGTCAACTAAACGAATTAGAAGAATTAAGACATGAAGCATATGAAAATTCCTTAATCTATAAGGAAAGAATGAAGAAATGGCATGATAAAAGAATCAGAAGTTCAAAAGAATTCAAAGAAAGAGACAGAGTTCTTCTTTTCAATTCACGATTCAAGCTATTTCCTGAAAAATTGAAATCAAGATGGTCTGGACCATTCACAGTCAAAAGAGTTTTCCCATACGGAACGATAGAATTAATAAATTCAAATGGGATTGAATTTAAGGTTAATGGTCACAGAGTTAAACATTACATACATGGTCCGATGGAAGTTGACAACGAAGTTAATCACAATTTCGATACCACAGCTAACTAAGTGTGGGGAGAATCAAGTCTTTAAAGGTTTATGTATTTCTGTTAGAATTAGATTTTATGTTTTCGTGTAGTTCTCGAAAATGGAACCCGAATGGTCTTTCCCTAGCAGACCCTAAAGAACTAGTCTTCTCCCCCCATTCTGAATTTTTTTTTTTTTAGGTTTTACGAAATGAAGACTTCCTGTGAACTAAACCATGGTCTAATGCTACATGCTTTGATCACTAAACGTAATAATGACACACTTCCGAGTGAAATAGTATCATTAATCAGAGGTAAATTGGACGGAGTAAGAAAAGAATCTAGATGCGAAGATAATAAGTCACAATTTGGTAAAGGAAAATCAAAATCCGCAGCGAAAAGAAGAGCACGACACCTTGAAAAATGTCACAAATGCGGAAAATGGTCACACGAAGGTAAATGTTCAAATAATCAAACTTATTCAAACACCGAATTTTTTACTTTATGCAGAGATGGACCGTTCATATGTTTAGAAGAAAAAACATTAAATGCTCGAGGTTACGCCTATGTAGCCATGGAAAATCAATTAGTCCGACTATCTTATGAGTGGGCTATAGCATATCACTAAGAAATATATTTCACAGGTAAGTCTGTACAGTTTTTATTTTTATTTTTATTTTTAACCTTTTGATAATAAACGCTAATTTGTTCACTATAAAGTAATTAAATTGGTATTCGATGAAATTAGGTCTTGCGACCGAAATTATTGATATCATACAAAAATTGATTACATCACTGCGAAATTTAACGTTTATTCTTAAGGTATAAATATCTTTAATCAATCAACCCAAAATATTTCAAAAATTCGTCATGAGTTAAATTAGGTCATGGAATCAAAATTACTTTACCGAAAAGAGGGGCGCATATTTTTGATAATATTTGATTGATTAAAGTGGGATAAAAGCCAAAAAGATTTTTAATTTTTACCATGTTTTTAAAATTAATAAATTAATATTAAATAAATATTGTAAACTTTTAAAATTGTAAATATTTGGAAAATTAATATTTTTAATATAAGTTTGTATGTATAAAAACAAAAATATAATTTAAGTTTGGTGTGAATTTATAATATGAATTTTTAATTAAGTTTGCTGTGATTTTTTTTAATTTTATGCATTTTAAATTTAAGTTTGGTGTGATTTTTTTTTAATTTTATGTATTTTAAATTTAAGTTTGGTGTATTTTTTTTTTAATTTTATGCATTTTAAATTTAAGTTTGGTGTGAATTTAAAAACAAAAATTTACTTTATTTCGTAAGTTAAAAATATGATTTTTAAAATTCATCGTGAGTTGAAGACTAGGTCTTTGAACCGAAATTGCTTTACCCGAGGGAGGGGCGAGAACTTTTATTATCATTATTTTTAATCTTATTGAATTAAAGTATGTCAAAAACATTAAAAAACCAAAAAAAAAAAAATCTAAGCTTTTAAAACAATCGCTACAAAAAGACAAATTTTAAAATTTTGTCGAGGGACGGACTAGGACATTGTTCCGAAACGACCTCGTCCTAAATAACAAGGGAAACAAAATTTTAAAATTAATTACTTAATTGTTTTATAAGTTAAAGATTGTAAAAAAAAAAAAAAAATTTCAAACACCGCGACTCTCGGAGTTTGTAAGGGTTAAACACCGCGACTCGCAGAGGACCAAAAATACAGGAAAAAATATAAGCTGCCCGAATAGATCAGTCAACACCCACACCCACAAAAATACTGCGAAAAACCCGAAAAAACACTTTAAAATCTGAAATTTTTCACCAAAAATCATCACATTTTTTACTAAAATCATGTTGAGAAGGATGCTATCAAGGAATTACTCAAGGAAAACGGTAAATTTCTACACCTAAACACCATTTAATCCAAAAATTAGTGTTCTTGAGCAATTTTTTACCCAATTCTATTTTGATGCTTTTTAGTGTAATTATGCTTAAATTGTTTATGTATTATGCTTGTATAACCTAGATTGATGTTATTTAACATGATTAGAAGCCTTAAACTTCAAATTTTGAGTAATCTAGGGTTTGTGTTCTTGAGCAATTTGGGGCTTTTTGATATAAACAGGTTATGGCCAATTTTTGTCATGAATTGTTGCTAAATTAAGTAGTGTAACATGTTTAGGTAGTTAAATGATCCAAACTTTGATCATAAACATGATTTTTAGAGATTAAAGTGGACTTTTTAGGCGAAAATTCATGAACTTGATTTATTTGATATATTTGCCAATTGAGACTTGTTTAATTATTAGTAATGACTATTTTGACATGTTATTTGAGTTAAATGCTTATGAGCTTTGTATACATTTTCATATGTGCTTATTTGGAAAAGTGTAGAATTGTGAAAAATTGTGAAAATGTGTATAAGTTTAATTTTGATTTAACATGTTATTGTGATTGTTTTAAGTTGTTATTTTGCTGACACTAATGCATATTTGTATGCACAAAAATTGTGTTTGATGTGTTTTGCAGACTGAAAGGGGTGAATCTTCATCCCAAGCTCGCATTGTTCCTCCTGAGAATGCGGAACAACATGATGTTGATAACTATTACAAACAAGATATACCTCATTCAGTTATGACATTTTCAGATATGCACGTGGAAAATTTGCACCCGAACTTGAGATTAGACAGATGTTGGATAGATTATTCAAAATACCAAAGGGGCTTGCATACTCTTCATTCTAAAGCTGTTGAAGTACCTAGGGTAATAGAATGGGGACCATTAGAAGCTGTAGAATTGGCCGAGCCAATTAGAGAATTACTTACACATAGGTATGGTAATTCTACTTTTAACGACTGGGTACGATTATTCAACATGCGTAGACCTGTATATAAAGTATGGTGTGAAGAATTATTGTGTAGTATAGAAATAAATGATCGGGTAGCTAGTTTAACCGATCGATCTTTTATTAGATTTTTGTTAGGAGGTTCGATGCGCCACATGTCTCTACTAGACATGGCTCAGACCTTACGTATATATACGCCTAAGGAGCTAGCATTTTCCGATTGTCGAGGGTTGATACTAAATGGTAGGAAAATTGATGAAAATTTTGATACGCATGGTGTATGGAGTCAAATGACTAGCCATCACCGATTTAAAGGGGGAAATTACTCTTATTTGGATATAGATAGAGCTGAATTAAGAGTAATTCACAGGTTTTTAACCAATTCGATTACACAACGAGGTAAGAATAAGGAAAAGGTAAATGAACAGGATTTGTTTTACCACATGTGTATTCGAGACCCACAAAGCGCTGTAAGTATACCTTATTGTGTGGGTTATTATTTATCAGCTATGGTTAGGGGGATGAGACCGCACAGTATAATAGGAGGTGATATATTTATTACTTTGATTGCTGAATATCTCAATGTGGATATAAGTCGGGAGGGATTATTAATCGAAGAACCAGAACCGCACGATACAATTGGTTTAAATGTATATCATGGTGCAAAAGTTTTGAAAAAGGCGAAATAACGCCGCAGTAAGATATAATGGAAGACATCCACAGGTTGAGAGAAATCAACAGCCAGGTAATGTGGGAGGGGGAAATGAAATGACAGAAATGCAAAGGTTTATAGCTTCACAAGAGTATGAAAATGCTAGACATCGAGCATTTGAAGATTGGCAAGTTCATCAAAACCAAATCATAGCTCATTGCCAACATGTAGGTAGAAACTATATTCCTACTCCATCGCCCATATTTCCTCCCTGGTCTATAGAGATGCAAATACCGTATCCTACTTATAACCCAGCTGAAGCATTTTATAACACATATGGTTATGCATGGAACCCCTACTGGTATCAGTAACAACCCTAGTTTATTTAGTTTCATTTATTTTATTTTTGTAATGTTACTACATTTAGCACTTATGTTGATATTGTAATAGTTTTTATAATTTTTTAACTTTTATTATTAGATTTTAATAATTTTTGGATGTGGGGTAATATACCAAACTTCAAAAATATGTATATATATTTGCAGTTTATCTTATGTACACAACAGGGTAAAACAATGCATTTTCAAAGACTGGCATTAAGTTCAGTAAAAACTACTAATTTTGACGACAAGATGAAAAATAAATGTGATGTAACAACAAGACGGAATGAACAAATGATGTGCACCATTTATCATTCAGCAAACAAACGCCAATATGTTTGGAAACTTTGGTAAAATTTAATCATTTCTACGCTAATCACCCTCAATAATTTAAATTGTTACTGATTTCTTGCAAATGAGGACATTGCAAGATCTTAAGTGTGGGAAGGGGTTAAATTCTTTCGGATTTTAAAATTTTTACTTTATACACTTGGTTACCATTAAAAATACTAGTAAAGCAGTAGTTGTATTAGAATCTAGTGCTCTCTGATAATAAAGAACAGCCCTAGTCTTATATACTGACTACCCAATTCTAGTAAAATTTTCAATTAAATGAACTCAAAATCATGTTTATACATATTTATGAACGATAAAACTAGGTGTTAACACCGAAATTATTGTTACCTCGGAAAGGACATAAATTGAGAAACAAACCAAAATATTAGAATTCATTTAAAATGGAATAGAGGACAATAAAAAGGAAAATAAAAGCCAAGTGTGGGAAAATTTACCAAGTTATTTTAAACATATGTCACATATTTCTGTAACAAATAACTGAAAATACTTTTGCTTTGGACTAAACTAAAAAGTTTTACCCGATTTACTGTAAGAAAGATGGATCTACACGATGAATCAATTCCATCATTTAAAAGGAAGTAAAGTCTTTCGAAAAAGAAACGCGCTTCTTGATTTAGGTCATGAAGTTGTCGTCCAGACCAGCTGTAGGTTGACGTAAAATCTAGAAAAGTCATCACTAAAATCAGCAGGAAATCCACGGACCTCAGCATCAAACAGGGTCGCCAAGTGGTCAGACTTATCCTAACCATGAGAGGATCTGTCTTGTAAAATGGGGAGGACGCCGTGCAAATTAGCTGGATAAGACTAATGAATCAGATCCCCAGAAAGGATAATCTCCTTAAAGATCAAAAATCAGCTTTTAAGACTGATATTACTCAATCCTTGAGATTGACCTTAAAGATTGAGAATTACAAACTCATGGAATTCAATGATATCTAAACTCGAGCTTGAGCGAGAAAATATTTTGATCAAAAATTACAAACCGATTTGTTTTCTGAAAACCTATTTTCAATGCGTTCATTACCATTGAACGTAAAATCCTAGGAATTCACCTGGAATTCATTAGGTCACCTGAACCAAATCAGGTGTCAACCGTAAGAATGGTGGTTGCATAGCATGGTCAAAGACAGGACCTTGTGCCAGACCGAAAAATTATAAGGGTGAGCTTTACTATTGCTCCTACAAAGGATAGTAATTGCGTCCGACACGTTATAGACCATAATTAAAAGCATGTCAGGGGACATTGCCTTAAACAGTGCTTGTTCAACGCTTTCCTTTACAACCGGACGGTAGTTTACCGAAAGGTAATATACGGAACAAGTAAACTGGATGTGTTGCTTTCCCAATACAAGGTTAGCAAGTGGGTGACACAAAACCACAAGTTTTGAGCTAAAATTTCAAATCTGAAACCCACCAAACCCACAAAAAGAATTTGCAAACACCGGTGAAGGGTTATTCCGGAAAACTTATCTAGGGTAAAAGCTAGATTGAATTTTCAAAAAGATCAAATGTTTTCATAAAGATCCAATTTCCTTAAAGGATCTAAATTTTATAGTCATGTGGGACTGTAAATCACATCGTTACTACCATTGTTTATACCACCGTAAAGAAATCACTGATGAACAAAGTGTGAAGAATAAAGAAGTGATTCTAGTATTTCAAGACTATATTGCTTGAGGACAAGCAACGCTCAAGTGTGGGAATATTTGATAATGCTAAAAACGAACATATATTTCATAGCATTATTCCTCAAGAAAGACAAGCTTTTAGTTGCAATTGTTCTATTTACAAGTGATATTCGTTTAAATAATAAAAGGTGAAGACAAAAGATAGATTCGACGAATTTTAGACGCAAACGACCAAAAAGCTCAAAAGTACAAAATACAATCAAAGAGGTTCCAATTATTGATAAGAAACGTCTTAGAATTACAAGAGTACAAGATTCAAAACGCAAAGTACAAGATATTAAATTGTACGCAAGGACGTTCGAAATTCCGGAACCGGGACCTGAGCCAACTCTCAACGCTCGACGCAACGGACTAAAAATTACAAGTCAACTATGCACATGAATATAATATAATATATAATTAATTCTTAAAATTAATATATATATTATAATATATTTAATAATCGTCGGCAATAAAGGTTCCAAATTAGTGTGAGCTGGAAAAACGAACTCCGCGAGTTGCGGAGTTTGCAGTGCAAAAATTACGCGAGTCGCGGAGCTTCCCTGGACTCAAATCCCTATAAAAGGCAACGCAGTTTGATCATTTTTAATATCATATAATCAATCTCTCTCTATATATGTATACGTAAATATTTATATTTATATTTTAATTTTAATTTTAATTTTAATTTCTAATAATAAGGGTATGTTAGCGAATGTTGTAAGGGTGTAAGTCGAAATTCTGTCCGTGTAATGCTACACTATTTTTAATCATTGTAAGTTATGTTTATATTATTTTCATTAATGTCTCGTAGCTAACTTATTATTATGCTTATTTAATACCGAAGTAATCATGATGTTGGGCTAATTACTAAAATTAGGTAATTGGGCTTTGTACCATAATTGGGGTTTAGATAAAAGAATGACACTTGTGGAAATTAGACTATGGGCTATTAATGGGTTTTATATTAACTAAACAATACCTTGTTAATTTAATATACAAACTTATAATTCGACGTATTTATATATAACCACATACGCTTGACTGGGTACGATGGGCGGGATATCTATAAATACCAATAATTATTCATTTTACCGGACACGGAACTGGATTAATAGTTAATAGACTTGTTTAAACAGGGGTGAATTACATTCAAGGGTAATTGGTGTAATTGTTAACAAAGTAGTAAAATCTTGGTTTACACGCAGTCGATAACCTGGTGTATTCATTAAACAAAGTATTAAAACCTTGTTACAATTTGAATCCCCAATTAGTTGGAATATTTGACTTCGGGAATAAGAATAATTTGACGAAGGCTTTCGCTCTTTATATTTATGACTGATGGACTATTATGGACAAATCCGTATGGACATATTAAATAATCCAGGACAAAGAACAATTAACCCATGGGCATAAAACTAAAATCAACACGTCAAACATCATGATTACGGAAGTTTAAATAAGCATAATTCTTTTATTTCATATTTAATTTCCTTTATTTTATATTTAATTGCACTTCTAATTATCGTACTTTTATTTATTGTTATTGTATTTAATTACACTTTTAATTATCGTACTTTTATTTATCGCAATTTCTTTATCGTTATTTACTTTACGCTTTAAATTAAGTCTTGTATTTATTTTTAATATTTTACATTAGGTTTTAACTGCGACTAAAGTTTTAAAATCGACAAACCGATCATTAAACGGTAAAAAACCCCCCTTTATAATAATAATATTACTTATATATATATTTGTATTTTTATAAAATAAAACTAATATAGCGTTAAGCTTTGTTTAAAGATTTTTTTTCCCTGTGGAACGAACCGGACTTACTAAAAACTACACAACTGTACGATTAGGTACACTACCTATAAGTGTTGTAGCAAGGTTTAAGTATATCCATTCTATAAATAAATAAATATCTTGTGTAAAATTGTATCGTATTTAATAGTATTTCCTTGTAAAATTTAATAGTATTTTATACCCCTTAACGAAAACACCAAAAATACCTACTAAAAACTATAGAAACCATCAATTTAATTCAATTCAAAACAGAAAAGTCGAATTTGAATGAAGAACAGAAGTTGACTTTTTAAAACCAAATCTTTGACTCTCAAATTCGTGATCGTTATGAAAAATTGAGGATTGAAACTTTCCAGATACTTTGAATGGAAGATTTCTAAAAAGACTGCAATTTTAGATTTGTAAAATATTTTAGAATTCAAATTTTGAGAGAAAAGTTACATAACAGAGGCTATCGACTTCTTTTTTTTATATATAAAGTTTTCTGTTTTAAAATGACAAACGTAATTGATAAGTGATAATGGTGGATGCAATGTCGTTTGAATTTTTGTTGATAACATATAAATGATTGTTTGATTATAGAAGAGAAGGGTCGATAAAGAGAATCGAATTAGGAAGAATAAATACAGAGAAAAAAAATTAAAACAGATAATGACTCTTGTACGTAATATGATTCTATTTTTGGACGTGTATTAAAGATCCCAGACAGAAATCAAATTGAAAATAGTGAGATAGATACATGTAACAGATTGAGAGTAAGATTGATCAGATTAAGTCGACTAGAATAAAAATAAAAAAAATAGTTAACTGTATTTGTATGTCTACTTTTATAAAAATAAATTCATATATATTACTAATAATAATTCTATTAATATTATTAATAATTAATAATAGTAGTAATACTAATACTAATACTAATAATAATAATATTAATAGTATACTAATATAGATATTAATAGTGAATATGAAAATAATTATATCATTAATATAACGTCTATATTTTAACTTGTAATTAAATATATTGATATTACATTTATGTATTTAATATTTAATATTTATATGTTTTGATATATTACAATATATAATCATTAATTTTTATAGAAATCATATTCATATATATACATATATTTATTTTAACAACCTTATTATTTTGTATATTATTTTACTTATTTATTATTATTTCATTTTACTATATATACTTACATTTACATATCTAATTATATATATATCCACTTTCCTATTTATTTTCAACATATTGATACTAATAATATTTAATAATAGTAATGATAAACATAATAATAAGAATTATAATTTTAAAGATAATGATAACCAATAATTTATTTTAATCATAACTAATTTGTAATTTCTATCTTTCTCATAAAAAATATTTATAATAGAAATCTTTATTATGATAACTCTAAAACTATCAGAATTTATTAATTAAAATTATAATAATAATAATAATAATAATAATATAATTAACACTAGTATTGATATTAGTATTGTTAATAATAAAGAAAGTAATAATAATAATATTATGATACTATATCCTTAATTTGTTATTATATACAATATATTAATATTTCATTTTTATTAATTATATAATATTGAATAATTACATAATATCTATAACTTTCATATATCCTAATATACATCTAATAATTTTTGTATAGAGTTCATATATATCTATACATAGATTTATTTTTAATAACAACTTCCTTATCTTGTATTTTATTTTACATATTGATCTCAAATGATTAATTTATATTTTGTTAATTTAAGTCAATACATATACACTTATATTTATATTTGTGTATATATATATATATATATATATATATATATTTTCAACAATAGTTCGTGAATCTTTGAGATTAGCAAAAAGGGTAAATGATTTCATGTAAACAGTTCCAAAACTTTTCAAGACTCAACATTACAGACTTTGCTTATCGTGTCGGAATCATGTAAAGATTAAGTTTAAATTTGGTCAGAAATTCTCGGGTCGTCACACCTCTCACTCACACATGCACCTAACCTCAACTTCACCATTTTTATCTCAACCCTAAATCATTTGATCTCGAATTAAAGCTTGATTTTGGTGTCAAAACGTTTCTTGTGTCATTGTGATTCAAACAAGGTAAGGTTTGTAAGATTTCATGATCGAATCTGTGATTAAATGGGGTTTTAAATTAGTTTTTGTTAAAATGGGGTTTTGTGTCAAATTGGTAGAAATTGATGTTGTTTGTGTTTGAATGTGGTGGGTTTATGTTCCAAAAAGTTTAGTGTACGAGTTGTGTTTAGTTTTGAGATCAAAAACGTGTCCAAAGTCGAGATTTGGTGATTTTGGGTTGAAACCCATCACTTTGCTGCTGTTGCAGCTGATGAACTACCTTCGCCCGATGGTCATTGACCATCGACCGATGGTGAGGGATGATCGGCCGGTGGACAAGACCATCGACCGATGGTGTATGATTTCTGACCAGCTGATGTAATTTTGACGATCGACCGATTGGGGGAGACCATCGATCGATGGTGTGTTGACGATCGACCGATGGATGGGACCATCGAACGATGGTCTTTTGAAAGGACCCGTTCATATACATTATAAACGATTCACAATAGTTGATTACATCGCGAGGTATTTGACCTCTATATGATACATTTTACAAACATTGCATTCGTTTTTAAAAGACAAACTTTCTTTACAACGAAAGTTGACGGTGTGACGCCCCGTACTAAATCATTATGTACGGACCATCAACAACAGGATCATTACAAGGTTAAGTACTATATGCGTTTTCAAAACAGAGTTTACATTCATAAATAAAAGTGACGTCATAACATACGTCAATTGTTTTACAAATCAAAAGTATGCTTCACTAAGTAGAAGCATTAAATAAGTGTACGTGACCATAATGGTCGTTACATAACATAAGTTCATAAGTAAAAAGTTTGAATGCAACATAAGTAGTCATGCGATAACAACTCTAGGCAGCGGGTTCTACAGCACGACTAGTAAGATAGCGGAAGCGACATCAAGCACCTGAGAAAATACATGCTTAAAAAGGTCAACACAAAGGTTGGTGAGCTATAGTTTAAGTATAACAGTAATGTAAGTAGGCCACGAGATTTCAGTGCTACAACGAGCGTTTCAAAAGTATGTAAAAGTATATGCTTAACCGTGGGCACCCGGTAACTAACTTAACGTTTAATGTACCCCCTTAAAGTGCACTTGGCAAGTGCGTATAACCTCGAAGTATTAAACACTCGTTAAATGCTAGCGCTACTAGCCCGAGTGGGGATGTCAAACCCTATGGATCCATATCTAAGATTCGCGTTCACCGGTTCAAAAACCAATGACTAAACGTTACCGAGCTAAAGGGAATGTTTCTGCCGTTGTATAACCCACACATATATAAGTTTAAGTACTCGTGCCTAGTATGTAAAACATAAAATCCGCATGTATTCTCAGTTCCCAAAATAAGTTAAAGTAAAAAGGGAATGCTATAACTCACAATGATTAGTAGTAATGGTAAGGTAGTAGTCGGAAAGTGGTGTGCAAGTAACGGTCCAAACGTCCTCAACCTAAGTCAAATAGCACTAAGTCAATAAGTCGTCTCAAAAGGTTTATAAGTACGTAATTAAGGTCATAAGGGTCATCATCAATCATCATTAAACAAAAGGTAACAAGTAAGACTCGTTTATGAAAGTCGTTTAAAACAAAGGCTGACTTCGGTCAGTCACCACGGCCTCTACCCTTACTGAATTAAGGTGAGACCAGTGGTCATGGCTCCGTCTATGAGTCCCTTAAGTGTGGTAAAATTTACAGAAGCAAACTCGTCTTGGTTTGACCGTGGCGACGGTCTAAGTGCGAGTAGGTCAGAAATTTCTGCACAACGTTAAAGGACATGGTAACGATCGGAGGGCCGTAAATCCTAAACCGTAACTCGGATTAAGACGAGTCCTATATGAAAAGTTATCTACTCGAAAAGTTATATCTAAAAATCAAGGTTAGAACAGCCCAGGTCTACTGGTCTGTTCCAGAAATAGCTGAACAGAAACTTTTGGACAGAAACAGTGGGTTTTAGGTGAGTTCCGGTGTCTTGGTGCTTGATGCTCATCATGGTTCTCATCCTTGATGCGTATAGCTTCAAGTGTACAACTCGTTGATGTGTTAACATCATTTTGACCAAGGTTTGTCCATCATAACTCAAGTGCAAGTGTTGTAAGTGTTTGATGAACCAAGGTTACATGTAAGTTTATGAACAAGTTCATGAACACTAAGAAAGATCACAACCAAGTGTTGGATCCATGATACTTGCACCAAAGTGTAAGCTCTTGTTGGTTTCATGTCCTTGTTCAAATGTGTAGTAAGCTACTAATAATAAGAAATAAAGAAAATGAATGATAAGCCTAAACCAACCATGAAGGTGGTATTCTAGTAACATACAACAAACAAGAACACAAGTAACAATTATAAAGATTATAACTTTAAATCTTTTGAAACAAAATATGTAGAACATAACTAGATAGATTATGTTCTTGGATGTTCTTGTTATAACAAGATAAAGATGAAGAATCAAAACTAGAAAGTTTGATCTTGTAACTTAGTAAATAAAGACAAGTAAGTAAGTAAATAACAACTAGTAAATGACAAGTAATCAAAGACAAGTAATCTTTAAACAACAAAGAACAACAAATGATGATGATTAAAGGGTATAAGGCCACGGTTTTGTAAAGAAAAGAAAGGGAGAAAAGAAGTCCAAATTGCTTACAAGTATGAAGAGAAAGAAGAGGAAGTTTGAGAGAAATTTGAGAGGTATCAAGTGTGTGTTTGAATGGAAGAAGTCTAGCAAGTGAGGTAATGAAAAATGAAAGCCAAAAATCACTCCTAAAGGCCATCAAACCGTTGGCTAGCTGAAAAGGGAGGGGGAGGACAAAGTTCTTTGGTTATTAGGGTGTTAAAGCTTCAAAAGTTGGTTAAAGAGTGGTTATACATGGGGATTATGGCATGACTAGATTCCAAATGTTCAAACCAACTAGTTACAAGTCCTAAGTAATACTTACACTTTGAAAGAGTGGGCTAAAGGTCCATTAATAAATGTAGGGTGGGCTTACACAAGTCCATTAACACTAAAAGGCCCAAGTTTGCAAGTAGTTAGCAAGTAATCCAATAAAAGTCCAACTTAAGCCCAAGTAACTAACTAATAGCTTTAGTTAATTAAAATGATTAATAAAATTAATCATGAATGTAAATAATATCTTAAAATATTATTCGTGCAAGTTCCGGGTGTCACAAAGACGTTTCGGGCATTTAAAGTTCAAGTACGGGCAATTAAAGCAACATGTAAATGTAATAACATACATTCGTTTAATCAAGCGTATTAATAATAATAATTATTAATAAATAACGTTGGTAAAACCAGGGTCGTTACATTACCCACCTGTTAAAGAAAATTTCGTCCCGAAATTTAAGCTGAAGTAGATGAAGGAGTCGGGAAAAGATGAGGATATTTCCGCATCATTTGATCCTCTCGTTCCCAAGTAAACTCAGGTCCTCGTTTGGCATTCCATCGTACCCGTACAATCGGAATCTTGTTGCGTTTCAAAGTCTTGATCTCACGATCCATAATTTCAACAGGTTCCTCCACAAAGTGGAGTTTGTCATCAATAGTAAGTTCTTCCAATGGTATGATGAGTTCGGGTGCAGCAAGACACTTCTTCAAGTTTGACACATGGAAGGTAGGATGAACTGAGCTCAATTGTGCTGGTAGATCCAAACGGTATGCAACTGGTCCAACACGTTCCAAGATCTCGAATGGACCAATGTATCGTGGGTTCAACTTTCCACGTTTTCCAAAACGGATCACACCTTTCCAAGGTGCAACCTTCAACATTACACGATCACCAACATTAAATTCAAAGTCTTTCCGTTTAAGATCGGCATAGCTCTTTTGGCGATCACGGGCAGTCTTAAGTCTAGCTTGAATCTGAGCAATCTTCTCCGTGGTTTCGTGGACTACCTCGGGTCCGGTGATTTGCTTTTCGCCTACTTCGGCCCAACAAATAGGAGATCGGCACTTACGACCATACAATGCTTCAAAAGGTGCAGCATTAATGCTTGAGTGATAACTGTTATTGTACGAGAATTCGGCGAGTGGCAAATGCCTTTCCCAGGCCTTTCCAAAATCAATGACACATGCACGCAGCATGTCCTCCAAGGTCTGAATCGTTCGTTCACTTTGCCCGTCAGTCTGAGGATGATAAGCAGTACTCATGTCAAGACGAGTTCCCATGGCTTCTTGCAAAGAACGCCAAAATCTGGAAGCAAAACGGGGATCGCGATCGGAGATGATTGATAAAGGTACACCATGACGAGATACAACCTCTTTGATGTACAGCTGAGCAAGTCTTTCCATTGTATCAGTTTCCTTCATCGCTAGGAAGTGTGCAGATTTGGTGAGGCGGTCAACAATAACCCAAATAGTATCGCATCCGCCCACCGTCTTCGGCAGCTTAGTAATGAAATCCATTGTGATCCTTTCCCACTTCCATTGTGGGATTTCCGGCTGTTGAAGTAACCCAGAAGGTCTCTGATGTTCGGCTTTAACCTTCGAGCAAGTCAAACACTTACCAACATAAGTCGCAACGTCCTTCTTAAGATTCGGCCACCAATACTGTTCTTTAAGGTCGTGGTACATCTTACCTGCACCGGGGTGAATCGAATATCTCGATTTGTGTGCTTCATCAAGTATCAGGCTTCGTAGATCTCCATAGTAAGGTACCCAAATTCTTCCGGCATAACATTGGAGTCCAGACTCTCTAACCTCGAATCGAGAGACAAGTATGTTCAAATGCTCATGAGATATGTTCTCCTCTTTGAGAGCTTCAACTTGGGCTACTCTGATCTGGTTGTTGAGGTTCGAATGGATGGTGATGTTCAGAGCCCTAACACGGAGAGGTGCCGTCCTCTCCTTTCGGCTTAAAGCGTCAGCTACAACATTGGCCTTGCCAGGGTGATAACGGAGTTCACAATCGTAGTCGTTGAGCGTCTCGATCCATCGACGCTGTCTCATATTCAATTGCTTCTGATCGAAGATGTGCTGGAGACTCTTGTGATCGGTGAAGATAGTGCTCTTAGTTCCATACAAATAATGTCTCCACAATTTGAGTGCAAAGACAACGGCTCCAAGTTCAAGATCATGTGTAGTGTAGTTCCGCTCGTGAATCTTCAATTGGCGGGAGGCATAGGCAATAACCTTTGATCGTTGCATCAGTACACAACCAAAACCACTCTTCGATGCATCGCAATAAACAACAAAGTCGTCACTGCCTTCAGGAAGTGATAGGATAGGTGCGGAGGTTAACTTCTTCTTCAAAGTTTGGAATGCTGATTCGTGTGTGGGTTCCCAAATGAACTTCTTGCCCTTGTGAGTCAGTGCGGTCAAAGGACGCGCAATCAGAGAAAATCCTTCGATAAACCTTCGATAATAACCGGCGAGACCTAGAAATTGGCGAATATGCGTTGGAGTAGTGGGGGTCTCCCACTTGCTGATGGCTTCAATCTTGGCGGGATCAACTTTGATACCCTGGTCGCTCACAACATGACCCAAAAACTGTACTTCCTTCAACCAAAATTCGCACTTGGAGAATTTGGCGTAAAGTTGCTCTTGTCTTAAGAGTTCAAGCACTATCCGAAGGTGTTGCTCATGTTCTTCTTCGCTCTTAGAGTAGATGAGGATATCATCTATGAAGACGATAACAAACTTATCCAAGTAAGGCTTGCAGACACGATTCATGAGATCCATGAACACGGCAGGTGCATTTGTCAAACCGAATGGCATCACGAGGAACTCATAATGACCATAACGGGTCCTGAATGCAGTTTTCATCACGTCACTTTCCTTCACCCTCAGCTGGTGATATCCGGATCGCAAATCGATCTTTGAATAAACGCTCGATCCTTGTAGTTGATCAAAAAGATCATCAATTCGTGGAAGAGGATATCGATTCTTGATAGTCAATTTGTTGAGTTCACGGTAGTCGATACACATACGGAAGGATCCATCCTTCTTCTTTACAAACAACACGGGTGCGCCCCAAGGCGAGAAGCTTGGTTGGATAAACCCTCGATCTAATAGCTCTTGTAGTTGACTCTGTAATTCTTGCATCTCGGAAGGTGCGAGTCTATAAGGTGCGCGAGCTACAGGTGCAGCTCCTGGCACTAAGTCAATCTGAAACTCTACTGCTCTCTGCGGTGGTAATCCAGGCAATTCCTCTGGGAAGACATCAGAAAATTCGTTCACAATACGCACATCGTTCACGTTCTTCACCTCAGTTTCTACCGCTTTCACATGTGCTAGGACAGCAAAGCGTCCCTTCTTCATAATCTTTTGCGCTTTCACGCAACTAATGAGATTCAACTTCGAGGTACATCTCTCTCCATAGATAACCAGTGGTTCACCATCTCCTTGTGGTATGCGAAGTGCTTTATCTCCGCAGATAACATCGGCTTTTATCTTGCTCAACCAATCCATACCGACGATCACGTCAAAACTTCCCAGTTTGATAGGTATCAAATCAATTTCGAAATCTGCACCAGCTATGTTGATAATAGCTCCACGACTAATATGGTCAACCTTTTCAAGTTTTCCATTGGCGACCTCGACAAGCATACTTTCCTTCAAAGGAACTAACGACCAATCTAACTTATCACAAAAATGTCTACACACATAGCTCCTATCGGCACCAGTATCAAATAGGACAGAAGCTAAAAGATTGTTGATCTTGAATATACCTGTCACCAAGTCGGGGTTGTCGCGAGCGTCCCTTGCATTAACATTGAAGGCTCTAGCACGTGGTGGTCCGCCATCCTTACGCTTGTTAGGACACTCGTTTCTGAAATGGCCCGTCTTTCCACATTCATAACACTTCTTAGGCCCATTGTTGTTGTGGTTTGGCTTCACATTCAAAGTGGTAACCTTGCAATCCTTGCCAACATGTCCAGATCGTTGGCACTTCTCACAGATAACATTGCAATACCCAGTATGGTGCTTGTAGCACCTATTGCATTGTGGTAAGGTTCCTTTGTAGTTCGGATTGGTGCGGTTGTTGTTGTTGGGGTTGGTGTTGTTGTTGTGCATGTTGTTGTTTTGCCTGAACCCTTCATGTCGTTTTGCCGGGTTTTGATCATAGTTCCTACCCCTGTTGTTGTTGTGGTTGTTGTCCCATTTTCTCTTTTCACCGCTAACAGTTTCAAACTTAGCCTTCTCCGGCTCGTCCAGGATGATTTGATTCAAGAGAGTATGCGCCATGCGCATTGCTTCGGGAACACTTGGTGGTTTGGATGAGGTAACATTACCCTTGATGGACTTAGGAAGTCCCGAGAAGTATTTCTCCAAACGCTTAAATTCGGGGGTGACCATGGTTGGACACATAAGAGCCAATTCCAAAAACCTACGGTTGTAGCTGTTAAGGTCGTTCCCTACGGTTTTCAATTGCATAAATTCGATTTCCATCCTTTGAATCTCGGTTCTCGGACAGTATTCCTCGATCATAGCACATTTAAATTCTTCCCAAGGCGTAGCATACGCCTCATCAATTCCTTTCGCTTGGGCCATGGTATTCCACCATGTGAGCGCGCCATCAGACAGCGTGCAAGATGCAAATTTCGTTTTGTTAGCCTCAGAACAATTGCTAACCCTGAATACCGATTCCAACTTTTCGAACCATCTGGTGAGACCGACGGGTCCCTCAGTGCCACTGAAGTAGTGTGGCTTGCAGTTTTGAAATTCCTTGTAAGTACACCCATCTCGGACGACAGGTGGATTGACAGGCGGTGGTGGTGGAACTTGGGGTTGTCTTTCAGCTAGTGCGGCAGTGACTCGCTCGTTAATCATTTCCTCAATTTGTGCCGCGGTGGGGATAGATCTCCCGTTGGCCATGATGTTCTATACAAACATTTTGACTCAAGTCAAAATCCATTATGCAAATAATAATAATATAGTATATAACACCCAACATGAAAACAGCACAACACATGTTGATTAAGTAATGCAAGCATATATAAGTACCACAAAACCATGATATGATAACGTAAATAGAACACTTGCGCAAGAAGTAAGCAACACAAATTTCATTCATTAATGATAATAAGTTCATACATTACAATAAGTTCGTACATTACATAAGTGAAATATGAAATTACAAAAGAGATTACAATACAGAATCTAGTACAAAGTCCTACGGCGATGGTGGGTACAAGATGTCCAAAACATGAGCCAACTGCTCCTCGAGCTCAGTAACTCGAGTCTGGAGAATCTCAATCTCCCGCCTCATTTCCTCATTAGAGGAAGGTGATGGGGCAGGTGGTGCTGGCGGTGCAGGTGGAGCCGGTGGTGCTGAAGTGGATGGTCCGGCTCTGGGTGGAGACGGTAATATCAGTGGGTCGGCGGGGTACGGCACTAGCCGTTTACGAGCAGTGATCCTACGACGCCGACCATAAGCGTCAGTGACAGTACGACCAGGAATTATGCC
The DNA here is from genome assembly GCF_046630445.1 of Rutidosis leptorrhynchoides. Lineage (NCBI taxonomy): Eukaryota > Viridiplantae > Streptophyta > Magnoliopsida > Asterales > Asteraceae > Rutidosis > Rutidosis leptorrhynchoides. The sequence continues at coordinate 599,484,160 of NC_092336.1, read as the reverse complement.
AGCGAAGCGATACCGCTTCTTTGGCGGGGTAGAAGGTGCCTGAATCGGTCGGTCAGCGGGATCCTCCTCATCACTGGAGTCGTCAGATGAGGTGTCGTCTGAAGAAGCATCAGTGGAAGAACCGTCGTCTGAATCATGCGGTGGCGGTGCGGGTGGCTCAACATATCCGAAAGCGGCCAACATCTGTCGGTGTCGGCCTGGCGTAATCACGGCTAAGCGGCCGTCGGCAGTGCGTCGGCAAGGTGTGCGCCAGTGATTACGGAAGGGACCTTCCCCGAACTCCGCGGGGATCTCCATGCCACCAATGCGAGCCAGTTGTCTCAGGGGTCTGGAAGAAGACGCCGGGATAGGCACACTAGAGCTAGCTCCAGAACTAGAGGCGCCGGGGTCGCCAGTGGGTGTCGGGGCCGGAATGTCAGCAGCAGCAGCAGCAACAGGTGCAGCAGTGGGTGGAACAACGGGGCCTGAGCCGCTCGGGATGTCAGTAGGTGGAACGTCCGACATCTGAACAAGGAAAAATAAATTTTCCATGTCAGTATGTCATAAAGCAAGCAAATAATAGGCCAACAGTTTAAATCATGTATAACAATAAGTAGCATGGCAATATCAGTAATCGTACGAAACTAGCATGCAATCGAAAGCAAGTAATAGCATGCAGTAGTGAAATCACGTAGTAGCATACGGCATATAGCAGTAACAGTAAGCAGCAGCATGCAGTAAGTTCAGCGGAAACAAGTAAACTAACAAGTTGTAGATTAGCCCTATTAGTGAATCCTACTCGGGTCGGTCTTAGACTCACTAATGCATCCTAATTCCCTACAACCAATGCTCTGATACCAAATGTGACGCCCCGTACTAAATCATTATGTACGGACCATCAACAACAGGATCATTACAAGGTTAAGTACTATATGCGTTTTCAAAACAGAGTTTACATTCATAAATAAAAGTGACGTCATAACATACGTCAATTGTTTTACAAATCAAAAGTATGCTTCACTAAGTAGAAGCATTAAATAAGTGTACGTGACCATAATGGTCGTTACATAACATAAGTTCATAAGTAAAAAGTTTGAATGCAACATAAGTAGTCATGCGATAACAACTCTAGGCAGCGGGTTCTACAGCACGACTAGTAAGATAGCGGAAGCGACATCAAGCACCTGAGAAAATACATGCTTAAAAAGGTCAACACAAAGGTTGGTGAGCTATAGTTTAAGTATAACAGTAATGTAAGTAGGCCACGAGATTTCAGTGCTACAACGAGCGTTTCAAAAGTATGTAAAAGTATATGCTTAACCGTGGGCACCCGGTAACTAACTTAACGTTTAATGTACCCCCTTAAAGTGCACTTGGCAAGTGCGTATAACCTCGAAGTATTAAACACTCGTTAAATGCTAGCGCTACTAGCCCGAGTGGGGATGTCAAACCCTATGGATCCATATCTAAGATTCGCGTTCACCGGTTCAAAAACCAATGACTAAACGTTACCGAGCTAAAGGGAATGTTTCTGCCGTTGTATAACCCACACATATATAAGTTTAAGTACTCGTGCCTAGTATGTAAAACATAAAATCCGCATGTATTCTCAGTTCCCAAAATAAGTTAAAGTAAAAAGGGAATGCTATAACTCACAATGATTAGTAGTAATGGTAAGGTAGTAGTCGGAAAGTGGTGTGCAAGTAACGGTCCAAACGTCCTCAACCTAAGTCAAATAGCACTAAGTCAATAAGTCGTCTCAAAAGGTTTATAAGTACGTAATTAAGGTCATAAGGGTCATCATCAATCATCATTAAACAAAAGGTAACAAGTAAGACTCGTTTATGAAAGTCGTTTAAAACAAAGGCTGACTTCGGTCAGTCACCACGGCCTCTACCCTTACTGAATTAAGGTGAGACCAGTGGTCATGGCTCCGTCTATGAGTCCCTTAAGTGTGGTAAAATTTACAGAAGCAAACTCGTCTTGGTTTGACCGTGGCGACGGTCTAAGTGCGAGTAGGTCAGAAATTTCTGCACAACGTTAAAGGACATGGTAACGATCGGAGGGCCGTAAATCCTAAACCGTAACTCGGATTAAGACGAGTCCTATATGAAAAGTTATCTACTCGAAAAGTTATATCTAAAAATCAAGGTTAGAACAGCCCAGGTCTACTGGTCTGTTCCAGAAATAGCTGAACAGAAACTTTTGGACAGAAACAGTGGGTTTTAGGTGAGTTCCGGTGTCTTGGTGCTTGATGCTCATCATGGTTCTCATCCTTGATGCGTATAGCTTCAAGTGTACAACTCGTTGATGTGTTAACATCATTTTGACCAAGGTTTGTCCATCATAACTCAAGTGCAAGTGTTGTAAGTGTTTGATGAACCAAGGTTACATGTAAGTTTATGAACAAGTTCATGAACACTAAGAAAGATCACAACCAAGTGTTGGATCCATGATACTTGCACCAAAGTGTAAGCTCTTGTTGGTTTCATGTCCTTGTTCAAATGTGTAGTAAGCTACTAATAATAAGAAATAAAGAAAATGAATGATAAGCCTAAACCAACCATGAAGGTGGTATTCTAGTAACATACAACAAACAAGAACACAAGTAACAATTATAAAGATTATAACTTTAAATCTTTTGAAACAAAATATGTAGAACATAACTAGATAGATTATGTTCTTGGATGTTCTTGTTATAACAAGATAAAGATGAAGAATCAAAACTAGAAAGTTTGATCTTGTAACTTAGTAAATAAAGACAAGTAAGTAAGTAAATAACAACTAGTAAATGACAAGTAATCAAAGACAAGTAATCTTTAAACAACAAAGAACAACAAATGATGATGATTAAAGGGTATAAGGCCACGGTTTTGTAAAGAAAAGAAAGGGAGAAAAGAAGTCCAAATTGCTTACAAGTATGAAGAGAAAGAAGAGGAAGTTTGAGAGAAATTTGAGAGGTATCAAGTGTGTGTTTGAATGGAAGAAGTCTAGCAAGTGAGGTAATGAAAAATGAAAGCCAAAAATCACTCCTAAAGGCCATCAAACCGTTGGCTAGCTGAAAAGGGAGGGGGAGGACAAAGTTCTTTGGTTATTAGGGTGTTAAAGCTTCAAAAGTTGGTTAAAGAGTGGTTATACATGGGGATTATGGCATGACTAGATTCCAAATGTTCAAACCAACTAGTTACAAGTCCTAAGTAATACTTACACTTTGAAAGAGTGGGCTAAAGGTCCATTAATAAATGTAGGGTGGGCTTACACAAGTCCATTAACACTAAAAGGCCCAAGTTTGCAAGTAGTTAGCAAGTAATCCAATAAAAGTCCAACTTAAGCCCAAGTAACTAACTAATAGCTTTAGTTAATTAAAATGATTAATAAAATTAATCATGAATGTAAATAATATCTTAAAATATTATTCGTGCAAGTTCCGGGTGTCACAAAGACGTTTCGGGCATTTAAAGTTCAAGTACGGGCAATTAAAGCAACATGTAAATGTAATAACATACATTCGTTTAATCAAGCGTATTAATAATAATAATTATTAATAAATAACGTTGGTAAAACCAGGGTCGTTACAGACGGCATGCACACCATTTCATAATACATCCAACTATAATTGGCTTAATAATAATCTTGATGAACTCAATGACTCGAATGCAACGTCTTTCAAAATATGTCATGAATGACTCCAAGTAATATCCTTAAAATGAGCTAATGCACAGCGGAAGATTTCTTTAATACCTGAGAATAAACATGCTTTAAAGTGTCAACCCAAAGGTTGGTGAGTTCATAGGTTTATCATAACAATCATTTCAATATATTAATAGACCACAAGATTTTCGTTTATAAATATATGTACACTCGCAAGTGTATAAAAGTATTCTATAAGTTGTAGGCACCTGGTAACAAGCCTTAACGTTCATGTTTTACCCTCTGAAGTACACCAAATCAGGTGTGTTTAAAATAATCTCGAAGTACTAAAGCATCCCATAGTCAGGATGGGGTTTGTCAGGCCCAATAGATCTATCTTTAGGATTTGCGCCTACCGTACATAGACAAGTAGTTTAATGTTACCAAGCTAAGGGTATATTTCTGGTTTAAACCCACGTAGAATTAGTTTTAGTACTTGTGCCTATTTCGTAAAACATTTATAAAAACAGCGCATGTATTCTCAGTCCCAAAAATATATATTGCAAAAGCAATTAAAAAGGGAGCAAATGAAACTCACAATACTGTATTTCGTAGTAAAAATACGTATAACGTCATTTAACAAGTGCAAGGTTGGCCTCGGATTCACGAACGTATCAATATTGAGATTCAATATTGCAGGAAAGTACGTAGACGCAACGGAGATGATAAACACTAGATTGACCTCACGAGCATACCCATGAACCATACCCATCACCTCCATAGCTATAACCCATAATTTCCTTTGCTTCGACTCATTCAAAAAAAAAAAACTATTTTGAAATCACTCGGACAGTACTCCGTCGTAATATTTTATGTATACTAATAATAACTTGAAATAATACAGAGCAAATATATATATATATATATATATATATATATATATATATATATATATATATATATATATATATATATATATATATATATATATATATATATATATATATATATATATATATATATAAATCGATTGAGAGAGTTTAGAGAAATATATTTTCAAGTTTCTATGAAATAATGAAACCTATTGAATTCTATTTATAATAGATTTTTGAATTATTAAAGTGAATTATTAAAGTATGAATTATTAAAGTGAATTATTAAAGTATGAATTATTAAAGTGAATTATTAAAGTATGAATTATTAAAGTATGAATTATTAAAGTGAATTATTAAAGTTAAAGTAAAGTAAAAGTAAAGTAAAGGTAAAGTTAAAGTATAGTAAAAGTATAAAAACTATGTATGTATAATACGCGTATAAGTATATATAATATTAATTTAAATCGTTATATATATTTAATGAAATAAAATATAAATATCGTTATATTTATTATACTAGTTTAGTAATGAGTTGTCAAAAGTGATTCTAGATATTTATAAAAGTTATATACGTTTTAATAATAAAGTTCTTTTTAAACTGAAAACGTCTTTGTACGTTTGAAAATAGATTAATAGAATATTATGGAAACCAATTCTCCACTAACTTTTGTCTAACTTTCGTAAATGACACTTTTTGTTTTTATTTATAAATAGCTTTACAAATTATTCTGAATATCGTTAAGAAGAATAGATTTTCTCAAATCATAGTGGACCTCTCAACAGAGACTTGTAATCATAATTCAATGTTTCTGATAATTCAATCATTTAATATTTTTTTTTAATTTTGTCGAAAATCATATTGAAACAAATACGTTCGTGTAAAGTATTATACGTTTAATACTTTATTAATATTCTCAAGTTATAATATATATATATATACATATACATATCTATTTATATATAACGGTTCATGAATCGTCGGAATTTGGTCGAGGTTATAATGAATGTATGAACACAGTTTAAAATTCTTGAGATTTAACTTAACAAACTTTGCTTATCGTGTCGGAATAATATAAAGATTAAAGTTTAAATTTGGTCGAAAATTTTCGGGTCGTCATAGTACCTACCCGTTAAAGAAATTTCGTCCCGAAATTTGATAGAGGTCGTCATGACTAACAATGAGAATGTTATTATAACGATTATAGAGTTTTATCATGTTCAAGAAGCATGGATAAAATAATTTGATTACACGAAGCATGTGAGTGAAGTTATCGTAAATGAATGAAATAAGATAATAGTGATTCGTCGTATCTTTTGACGTCATCACGATTGATCTCCGAAAAGAAAATATTTGTAATCTATATTGGATTTGATTATTCAGCGATTAAGGAAATTATGTTCCTCTTCGAATTAATGCGATAATCCATTTTGATTTCTCTGTCGGATATTTCACTATAAATCCACCTCCTTTGTTTTCTTACAACTCACACCTTCTCAACTTAAATTTTAAAGTATTTGTCAATATGCTTCATCCAGTGCTGATTCTTGATATACTCCTCACTTTCATATCTGTCGCTCTTCTTTTTCACCTGCCTCCGAAAAAATCTATTTACTTCTACTATACTCTTGGTTTTATAGTGTTTTTAGTTCTCCCGTGTCTTTATATTGCTATATGCATTGATATATACGGTTTGTGATTTCTGGGTTGTTGTTGGGTTTTATATCTTCCCTTATATTTTAAAGTCCTTGCTTCTTCTATAATCATTGTCATCCACAGTTAATGCTCTCTTCTATTTGCTATGATTTATACTCCCATTTCTAGTTCGGAGCTTTGTCCTTTCGTTTCTTCTTCTTGCGATTAAGCACCGCTCGTAATGGTCCAGAATTCGCAGATATAAATTTCGGAATGAACATTGTTAATTTTCTAGGAAGGAAATTGTAATGGCACGATCTTGACTTGTCAAATTACCAGAATACCTCGGAAAAGGCCGAATCATCAAGAAATATTTTCTTGATATTTAGAGATCAAAGAGAATACAAGAGTCATGTAACATAGCACATGATGACGTTATGATCTGTGAATCATCATGTTCCATTTAGAAACTCATCATGAATTACTGTAATATAATCACGTTGATCAAGTGTCATTATATTATACTAACTCATGCTTCAGCTCCCAACACTTCTTCAAGAATATTCCTATTTTAAACTCGAATGTTTCAGAATTTAGAAACTAAAATATTTTCTTTTATGATATAATACAGATAGCGCGAAGAGGTAAATGATTTCAGATAAGAATAATTATAAAAATATCTTTAGAAGTATGGATGATATTTATAATGAAAGATACGATGATATCTTAGAATGTCTAATATAAGAGGATGATGAAGGATATTTTCCGCAGGGGTTTAGAGTCAGGAGCAAGGTATTCGTTAATGACTTCAGCAAGTACTGAATCATTTGGATTCTTTGAAGACAGGTTCAGCCTTTGTGATTTGTCCACAGCCTCCTTCATACTTTGCTCAATCCGTTTTCCAGTTCCAAAGCTTCTCTTTTTCTGAGCTTTGCCAATATACTATCCTTTATCATTCAACTTTTTACTGTTAAGGTCGTTTACAGTTTTTGCTGCTTCATCAGCATTTTTTAAAATTTCGAGAACTGGTTCGCAGTTTAGGGTGTTTTTCAGAAATTTCTCATTCAAAGAATGTAAGTCTTGGAGGTAGACGTTGTGTGTATATGTAATTGTTGATGTAGACATGCTGCGAGGTTTCAAAATACTGATTGCTGATTCTCAATAATTGGTATGGCAATTCTTGTTATAAGGTACGAATGAGTATATGATAGGGTTTCGATAATTATAATGATTTTTTTTTTGAAAGTCAAAGATCAGTGAAGTTGTTGGTAAGTTTATTGCTAATGTGGTGAATATAAACGATTCCCCGGTAACGTTGGCGAAAGGGCAACGTATCTATTGAGGTTATAATATGACTGTTTTGATTGAGAAGTCGAAGTTGACTTGCTGGAGCTGTGACAAAACTGTCTATTTTGAAACGGAATTGAAAAGTTATTTTAGCTAGTAAATGCCAAAGGGTCTAACACGGATACGTGTCGAACTATGACTTGGGTTTTGAGAGTTTTTCAGGTGTATAACTGTGGGTAACATGTGGTTGGATCATCATCTCAATTGTTCCTTAGTTGAAGTGTCTTCAGGAATTTCGAAGGGTTTGAGCACATATTGTAATCGTTAATACATATGATGTTCTAACACAGTTTTGAAGTCAAAGTATAGCTTTGAAAGATATAGGAATCTAAGAGTGATGATACTGGTTATATTTCGAATTGAATTATGCGATTTCAAAATCAGAATATGTAATTGAATTTGAATGAGTATGATTGTTTTGATTTATATGAAAGAATGGATATTGTTGTGAAAGTAGAGAGTATAGTTGATGATTGCTGAATCAGTTTCGAAAAATGTAATATATTAATTGTGAATTTATATATCTCTCGGGTATTACCTACCCGTTAAAAAAAAATTCACAATTAATATTTTGTACAAAAGAAGTTTATTACAGTCTTTATGAAAATATATGTGTATATTTTCTTTAGATGTAATATAGATTTAATGAGTTAATATTAAATTAAACTCATTTGTTTTATGGTTGGAACTAGAATTGAGTAATCCCTAAAACTTTATAAATTGCATAAGTATTTCTTCAATAATATTGAAATTATGAATAATTACTTTGTTATTTGTTGGTTTTCGTGAAATTCTTGTGAACTTCGCAAGGTAAGAATGATGTTATTTGAAAAGTTTCGAGTACATCGATGATGAAAGTGTAAAATCAAACATATATTCGAATAATACACTTGATTTATTATGAATTGGAATTTTATTGAATTGAGACAGAGATTGTAATTAACGATGTTTAAGTTACGGACGAAGGACGTACATCATTGCATATTTGTAATATGAATTAACTGAGTAGTTAAGATTCACACATAATAGCTTAGTACGGGAAGATTTATTATGGTTTAAAAATTTATACATATAAAATATACATATAAATCTTTCGATTGGAAATGAGTTAATACTTCATAAGTCGTTGATACAATATATTTGTTGTTGATTCGTAATGATGTCCATAATGATTCTTGAACTGACAGAGTTTGTGATGTTACAGGTGATGTTGATTCTGACGATACTGACGGCACTGACTGTGTTGATGATGCTACGGTCCTGTTGATGCTGTTGGTAAAACAAATCTAGCTTATAAATCGTACACCATTTTCGATCAAAGTTTCTACTCTACCATCTCCGTTCACTCATCCGATTTACGGTCAGAATTAAATAATCTCTAAGATTTTGGAGATTACATAACTGCCGCAGAGATATCTCTTCAATGAAGTTTATGAATTAATACTTCACCGTTTGTTGTTGTTGTTGATATTCCTGGATATTTACAGGGCGTATGACGTTGATGTTTGAGATACAGATTGTGATGTTGCGGTGTGGGATGTGGATGTTGTTGTTGGTGGTGGTGATGGTACTGTTGGTGTTGCTGATGGTGGTACTGTTTATGCTGCTGGTGCTGCTGCTGGTGTTTGTAACCTTTGCACCATATTCTCCAAAGCCACTACCCGAGCGCGAAGCTCGTTGACTTCTTCTATTACACCGGGGTGATTGTCGGTTCGAACGAGCGGATAAATAAAATCTAGAATTTGGTGTAGTATGTAATCGTGACGAGATACTCTAGAAATAAGAGAGAAAATGGTGTTTCGGATAGGTTCGCCGGTAAGTGCTTCAGGTTCTTCGCCAAGAGGGCAATGTGGTGGATGGAAGAGATCACCTTCTTCTTGTCTCCAATGATTAAGGAGGCTACGAATCCATCCCCAATTCATCCAGAATAGATGATGACTAATTGGTTGATCCATTTCGGTCACACTGCTTTCGGAACTTGAGTGGGATTCCATTTCGGAATCCGAGGGACTTGAACTAATGACAAATTCCATTTCGTACGATTGAATAAAGAATTTTTCGATATGAAATGATTTTCCGGCTATCGGGTGGTATTCTAATTATAAAGAGCAAAAGGTTTCGTAGATTACGGAGGAATTTACTGAATATGTCAGGCAAAGTTTACAGTAACAGATACGCTAAGATATGAATTAGCAGATGCGCTAAGATATGAATTTTGTCTATACACTATTCATGCAATCAATGCAATAAGATGTGTCTAGACTAAGAATGATAAGCAGGTAATTTCCGACAAAAATGATGAGCAAAACTTTTGACATGCAGACACGGTCGAAGTCCAGACTCACTAATGCATCCTAACGACTATCAGTTAGACACACTAATGCAGACCTGGTTCGCTAAGACCACCGCTCTGATACCAACTGAAAGTACAGTGGGGACAACCACCGTCCCACCCAGTCCCTTCCCAGCTAACCGCCTGGTGACCACTGAGTGTACCTCAGATACTGATTTTAGGGCCTACCTCTCGGCTACTGCCAACCCTCGTAAGGGATCGCAAGGAGTAAGAGCCAATGCTTCGTCACAGGTAACACTGTGAGAACCTCCTTTACGACTAACCCGCCACACATGGACGGCATTATACCAGCTCTGATACCAACTGAAAGGACCCGTTCATATACATTATAAACGATTCACAATGGTTGATTACATCGTGAGGTATTTGACCTCTATATGATATATTTTACAAACATTGCATTCGTTTTTAAAAGACAAACTTTCTTTACAACGAAAGTTGACGGCATGCACACCATTTCATAATACATCCAACTATATTTGGCTTAATAATAATCTTGATGAACTCAATGACTCGAATGCAACGTCTTTCAAAATATGTCATGAATGACTCCAAGTAATATCCTTAAAATGAGCTAATGCATAGCGGAAGATTTCTTTAATACCTGAGAATAAACATGCTTTAAAGTGTCAACCCAAAGGTTGGTGAGTTCATAGGTTTATCATAACAATCATTTCAATATATTAATAGACCACAAGATTTTCGTTTATAAATATATGTACACTCGCAAGTGTATAAAAGTATTCTATAAGTTGTAGGCACCTGGTAACAAGCCTTAACGTTCATGTTTTACCCTCTGAAGTACACCAAATCAGGTGTGTTTAAAATAACCTCGAAGTACTAAAGCATCCCATAGTCAGGATGGGGTTTGTCAGGCCCAATAGATCTATCTTTAGGATTCTCGCCTACCGTACATAGACAAGTAGTTTAATGTTACCAAGCTAAGGGTATATTTCTGGTTTAAACCTACGTAGAATTAGTTTTAGTACTTGTGCCTATTTCGTAAAACATTTATAAAAACAGTGCATGTATTCTCAGTCCCAAAAATATATATTGCAAAAGAAATTAAAAAGGGAGCAAATGAAACTCACAATACTGTATTTTGTAGTAAAAATACGTATAACGTCATTTAACAAGTGCAAGGTTGGCCTCGGATTCACGAACGTATCAATATTGAGATTCAATATTGCAGGAAAGTACGTAGACGCAACGGAGATGATAAACACTAGATTGACCTCACGAGCATACCCATGAACCATACCCATCACCTCCATAGCTATAACCCATAATTTCCTTTGCTTCGACTCATTAAAAAAAAACTATTTTGAAATCACTCGGACAATACTCCGTCGTAATATTTTATGTATACTAATAATATCTTGAAATAATACAGAGCAAATATATATATATATATATATATATATATATATATATATATATATATATATATATATATATATATCGATTGAGAGAGTTTAGAGAAATATATTTTCAAGTTTCTATGAAATAATGAAACCTATTGAATTCTATTTATAATAGATTTTTGAATTATTAAAGTGATTTATTAAAGTATGAATTATTAAAGTGAATTATTAAAGTATGAATTATTAAAGTGAATTTTTAAAGTATGAATTATTAAAGTGAATTATTAAAGTATGAATTATTAAAGTATGAATTATTAAAGTATGAATTATTAAAGTGAATTATTAAAGTTAAAGTAAAGTAAAAGTAAAGTAAAGGTAAAGTTAAAGTATAGTAAAAGTATAAAAACTATGTATGTATAATACGCGTATAAGTATATATAATATTAATTTAAATCGTTATATATATTTAATGAAATAAAATATAAATATCGTTATATTTATTATACTAGTTAAGTAATGAGTTGTCAAAAGTGATTCTAGATATTTATAAAAGTTATATACGTTTTAATAATAAAGTTCTTTTTAAACTGAAAACGTCTTTGTACGTTTGAAAATAGATTAATAGAATATTATGGAAACCAATTCTCCACTAACTTTTGTCTAACTTTCGTAAATGACACTTTTTGTTTTTATTTATAAATAGCTTTACAAATTATTCTGAATATCGTTAAGAAGAATAGATTTTCTCAAATCATAGTGGACCTCTCAACAGAGACTTGTAATCATAATTCAATGTTTCTGATAATTCAATCATTTAATATTTTTTTTTTAATTTCGTCGAAAATCATATTGAAACAAATATGTTCGTGTAAAGTATTATACGTTTAATACTTTATTAATATTCTCAAGTTATAATATATATATATATATATATATATATATATATATATATACACACACACATATACATATCTATTTATATATAACGGTTCGTGAATCGTCGGAATTTGGTCGAGGTTATAATGAATGTATGAACACAGTTTAAAATTCTTGAGATTTAACTTAACAAACTTTGCTTATCGTGTTGGAATAATATAAAGATTAAAGTTTAAATTTGGTCGAAAATTTTCGGATCGTCACATCTTTGGCAGTGAAAATTTTACTAAGTGTTGAATTATAGCTGTTATGCTGTCCGTGTGTTTTTTATGATTTTCAGGATGTAAATTCTGAAAAATGCATAATTGTTAAGTAGACCTTTTTGTGGCGCTTTTTGTGACTGATTTTCTGTACTGTGCTGTTTTGTGTTAACAGACAGAAACTAACTTGATTTGCCTTATGTTCAGGTGATAAAGATAAGGAAGCCGCTTAGTGATAGATTATCTGAGCTAGTTGCTAGTATTCGGTGAGTGGGTCTATCTCCGGATAGAGTTTAAGTAGCATATCATGCTACTGTGGTTAACTCTTTTACCATGCATAGTGTAGAAATTGCCATGTTAGAATAATATAGTATGCCTGATGTTGTATGTGAATTATGTGTACACTGTGTGAATGGCACCAGTCGGGCCTAGGGAGACTGGGGACTCGAGACCGTGCCTAGGAGAGGTTAGAGTCCGTATGAGGTCAACCGTGCCTAGGGGAGGTTGGGTCCATAGGCTACTGATTGTGGAGTATAGTGTGAACGATTCATCCCCTGCATCTGGATAACTATACTGTGAATCGAGTAGCAGGGACTATCGGTAGACTCATGCCCGATCAGCTGGGATTCGTGTGCTCGTACAAGCCGCCGATCCTCGTATTGTCTTATTGTATGCTAGTTGGTAGTTAGCAAGTGTTGTTGTTAGTATATAGCTTGTGTGTGGCTTAAGCTATATTTGTTAGATAGATTCCATTCACTTAGTGGTGCGCTAATCCCCCACATATTCTCCCCTTGCAGGTTTAGGTACTGCTAGTCGGGATGGGTGCTGTTGCAGAAGACATGTTTGACAACCCAACTCTGATGTTGTGATGACCCGGAAATTTCTGACCAAATTTAAACTTAATCTTTAACATTTCCGACACGATAAGTAAAGTCTATGAAGTTGAATCTCAAAATTTTTGAACTACTTTTATATATTTAAATACCCTTCGGTTGTTTTCGACGTTTCGCGAACAATTATATGTAAATAGATACATATATACTGTAACTTGAAAAGTTAACAATGTATTAATTGTTTGATATCGTACATTAAACTTATTGGTTTATATATCTAATTGAAAATATATGATTTCAAGTTATTTATTAAACGATAGTAACATTCGATTATTGATTCGATTAATATTTAGATAAGTTAACTAAAACGTTTAAGACGAACCAGTAAAACACTAATTTGCTACAGTATTTTCAAATTGCTAAAGTACCCAAAATGCTACAGTGTTTTCGAAAATCACTATTTGCTACAGTGAATTGCTACAGTAAAACACTATTTTAAAATGTATTTTAACAAATATCGAGACGATGATTTATAGAAGTAAATGACCAAAACACTCAAATGTATAAGTTATATTTCGAGTGATATAGTTTATGGATAATTTAAGGCTATATTTTGACAAAGGTACGTGACACGAAAAGTAAAATGCAAGTTTTCTAAATGTACGAAAGGACATTCGAAAAACCGGAACCGGGACATAAGTCAAGTGATGACGTACAACTTATCAGAACAAAAATTACAAGTCAACTATGAATGTGAATTTAATATAATATATAATTAATTATATAAATTAAATATATTATATATATTATATTAATATAAAATCATGTCGACAAGCTAATTGACAAAAAGTTCTGAGCTGGAAATCTTAGCCATGCGATCGCATGGCTATCCAGTACAAACCCCATGCGATCGCATGGGGTGTAAAAATGGGTCAGGTGCTATAAATTCTCGAGTTTTGGCCAGTTAATCACACACACACATACACAAATATACATATTACTCCGTATTTTATTTATTATTATTATTATTATTATTATTATTATTATTATTATTATTATTATTATTATTATTATTATTATTATTATTATTATTAATAAGATTATTATTAATCTTATTATTTTTATTATTAGTATTATTATTTTTGCGATACAAAAATAATAATGTACATAAAATATTACGACGGAGTGCTGTCCAAGTAATTTTCAAAACAAGTTTCCGAGCGAGCTAGAGCTAAGGAAAATATGGGTTATTGCCAAGGAAATTATGGGTAATGTTCGAGGGTATTTTTGTGAATCAAACCTCGTGTTTATCATCTCCAATGCGTCTACGTGCTTTCCTACAATATTGTATATCAATATTAAATAGTGAGTTTCATAAGATCCCTTTTACTCTCTACATTTTTGGGCTGAGAATACATGCAAATGCTTTATTAACCGATATACAATATTTATATGCGTTAGTTTCATATGCTCCCTTTTTAATTGCTTTTGCAATCTATATTTTTGGGCTGAGAATACATGCACTTTATTTTAAACGCAATGGATACAAGTACATACTAAATTCTACACCGAGTTTGAACCGAAAATCCCTTAGCTTTGGTAACTAGTAACTGCCAGTTATAAGAACTGGTGGGCGCGAGTAGTTGTATATGGATCCATAGGGCTTGATATCCCCGTCCGAGCTAGAGCGCTAGCCTTTTAACGGACGTATGCTATTTGAGAAGCGTACACGTTGGTTTGCATGTATTATTAAGATGATTATACAAAGGGTACAAATTATATAAACGTTAAAGTTTAGTTACCAGGGTGCTCAATTTTGTAGAACCGATTGATAAACGTTTCGGATGAAACAACTGAAATCTTGTGATCCACCTTTTATGTAAAACCTATTGATAAACGTTTTGAATAAAACAACTGAACTTTTGTAATCCACATTGATATACGGATTATGTGTAATATTAAAACTATGAACTCACCAACCTTTGTGTTGACACTTGAAGCATGTTTATTCTCAGATTCCCTAGAAGTCTTCCGCTGTTTGCTTATATGTTAGACAAGCTATGTGCATGGAGTCATACAGGGCATATTTTTCAAGGAAACGTTGCATTCACTAAATCATCACCATGTATCTTATTTTGACTGCATTGTCAACGGAATTACTATTGTAAACTATTATTTACGGTGATTGTCTATATGTAGAAATCATCAGATGTCGAAAACCTTTGATTTAAATATTCATTTATGGTGTGCCTTTTCAAAAGAATGCAATGTTTACAAAACGTATCATATAGAGGTCAAATACCTCGCAATGAAATCGATGAATGACGTGTTAATCCATATGGATTTGGAGTGATCGTCACAGATGTGGACTTTTGTATAAATAATGTTTTGTAATAACGTAACACCGTTGTGTAAACTTAAACTTAATTACTCAGATTAATGTAATGACGTGACTTATATTGTGTTTGATAATAAAGTCTTCCGCTGTGTATTTAAAAAAAAATGGGCGGTGTTACAATCATTCATATTATCTTGTTCTTTACAGTTTACTGAATCTTTAAGGTAAGAATCAAAGTATGTCAAGCTTTAATCTTTGAGAAAATGAGATTTTTGTGTTAGGTTTTGTTAAAGTGGGTTTTAGTGTCAAATTAGTTGATTTTGATGTTGTTTGTGTCAAAATCTTGTTAGTTTATGCTTATTGATGTTTAGTGTAGTCGATTTGGTCAGTTTTGAGGTAAGAAACGAGCTCTAGAGCAAGAAATGGTGAATTTTGGGTTAACACCGTAGCTGTGTTCATCTTCTTCATCAGATGAACATACTCGGCCGAGTGTCTCTTGACACTCGATCGACCGTGTAGACGATTGACCTGTTGAGTGACACACTCGACCGAGTGTGTTTGTGTTCTGACCAGATGTTTTATTTTACTCAGTCGACCGAGTGAGAGGACACACGACCGTGTGTGTGGACACAGTCGACCGACTGTGTGAAATGTCCCATTCATATTGATTATAAACGTTCCATATTAATTGATTTCGTTGCGAGGTTTTGACCTCTATATGAGACGTTTTTCAAAGACTGCATTCATTTTTAAAACAACCATAACCTTTCTTTTATCGATAAAGGTTTAAAAAATATTACGTAGATTATCAAATAATGATAATATAAAATATACCGTTTACACACGACCATTACATAATGGTTTACAATAAGAATATATTACATCAAAAATAAGTTTCTTGAATGCAGTTTTTACATAATATCATTCAAGCATGGACTCCAAATCTTGTCCTTATTTTAGTATGCAACAGCGGAAGCTCTTAATAATCACCTGAGAATAAACATGCTTAAAACGTCAACAAAAATGTTGGTGAGTTATAGGTTTAACCTATATATTATCAAATCATAATAATAGACCACAAGATTTCATATTTCAATATACATCCCATACATAGTGATAAAAATCATTCATATGGTGAACACCTGGTAACCGACATTAACAAGATGCATATAAGAATATCCCCATCATTCCGGGACATCCATCGGATGTGTGACGATCGCTCCAAATCCATATGGACGAACACGTCATTCATCGATTTCATTGCGAGGTATTTGACCTCTATATGATACGTTTTGTAAACATTGCATTCTTTTAAAAAGGCACACCATAAATGAATATTTAAATCAATGGTTTTCGACATCTGATGATTTCTACATATAGACAATCACCGTAAATAATAGTTTACAATAATACTTCCGTTGACAATGCATTCAAAATAAGATACATGGTGATGATTTGGTGAATGCAACGTTTCCTTGAAAAATATGTCATGTAAGACTCCATGCACATATCTTGTCTAACACATAAGTAAACAGTGGAAGACTACTAGGAAACCTGAGAATAAACATGCTAACAAGTGTGTGACAATCGCTCCAAATCCATATGGACGAACATGTCATTCATCGATTTCATTGCGAGGTATTTGACCTCTATATGATACGTTTTGTAAACATTGCATTCTTTCGAAAAGGCACACCATAAATGAATATTTAAATCAAAGGTTTTTGACATCTGATGATTTCTACATATAGACAATCACCGTAATATAATAATTTACAATAATACTTCCATTGACAATGCAGTCAAAATAAGATACATGGTGATGATTTGGTGAATGCAACGTTTCCTTGAAAAATATGCAATGTATGACTCCATACACATAGCTTGTCTAACATATAAGCAAACAACGGAAGACTTCTAGGGAACTTGAGAATAAATATGCTAACAAGTATCAACACAAAGGTTGGTGAGTTCATATTTTTAATGTTTTGCATAATCTGTACATAAAGGTGGATCACAAGATTTCAGTTGTTTCATCCAGAAACGTTTATCAAAATATTCTACGAAATTGAGCACCCTGGTAACTAAACTTAACGTATATATAATTTATACCCTTTGTATAATCATCTTAATAATACACGCAAACCAACGTGTACGCTTCTCAAATAGCATACGTCCGTTAATAGGCTAGTGCTCTAGCTCGGACGAGGATATCAGGCCCTATGGATCCATATACTACTACTCGCGCCCACCAGTTCTTATAACTGGCAGTTACTAGTTACCAAAGCTAAGGGATTTTCGGTTCAAACTCAGTGTAGAATTAAGTATGTACTTGTATCCATTGCATTTTTAAAATAAAGTGCATGTATTCTCAGCCCAAAAATATAGATTGCAAAAGCAATTAAAAAGGGAGCAAAGAAACTCACCTTAGCCGCATATAAAGTCATTCACCAAAATGTGATCGAAACTCGAATTA
This sequence comes from Rutidosis leptorrhynchoides, assembly GCF_046630445.1. Classification (NCBI taxonomy): domain Eukaryota; kingdom Viridiplantae; phylum Streptophyta; class Magnoliopsida; order Asterales; family Asteraceae; genus Rutidosis; species Rutidosis leptorrhynchoides. The sequence goes on along the minus strand of NC_092336.1, from coordinate 599,466,196 downwards.
CCAAATAACCGTAGATCTCAACCTAGAGAACATATGTTGGTCAATACATGTCTATCAAGCTAGGTCAGGTCATAGTGTATCAAAATCCTAATGCTCGATATTGACATACAAAAGTTATCCAATGTTGTTTCAAAAAGTCAATTTTGACAATAGTTTAACAAAACGAGACGTACCTTATATAAGGATTCATTTACTCGGTTGGTAATATTCAAAAATCCAATTTATCAATCTCGTAAACAAGTTGTTTAAATCTTAATTGCAGATTCAAAAGCAATTTCAATTAACGTCAGTCATAATTCAGTTGATCATATCTTTTAATCCGTTCATCGAAACTATTCGGTGTCTAAATGAAAAGTTACTAATTTTTCGCCAGCTTTCCAAAAACATGTATATCATATACCTTTTACCAGTAATATTTGTATTTAATTCAGGATTCATTATAAACTGTTTAACGACAAAATTTAGCATACAAACATGTATAAATATATATACTCGAGCACTAGACATGTATACACTATTAATATATAAAAAAGATAAAATATGAGTGCTTACGTATCAGTATTGAGATTCAATATTGTAGGAAAGTACGTAGACGTAACAGAGATGATAAACACTAGATTTGATTCACAAATATACCCCCGAACATTACCCATAACCTCCTTGGCAATTTACTGTAGCAAATAGTGATTTTCGAAAACACTGTAGCATTTTGGGTACTATAGCAATTTGAAAATGTTACTATCGTTTACTAAATAACTTGAAATTATATATATGTATATATCTTTTTAATATACATAAATCAATTTTTAAATACACATTGAAAGTTATTTATAAATAAATTTTAATAATAAATATTTCAACTTATCATATATATTCAAATAGATATTTAAACCAATAAGTTTAATGTACGGTATCAAATAATTAATACATTGTTACCTTTTCAAGTTATAGTATATATGTATCTATTTACATATAATTGTTCGCGAATCGTCGAAAACAACCGAAGGGTATTTAAATATATAAAAGTAGTTCAAAAATTTTGAGATTCAGTTTTACAGACTTTGCTTATCGTGTCGGAAATGTTAATCATACAAAGATTAAGTTTAAATTTGGTCAGAAATTTTCGGGTCATCACAAAGTGTCAACACAAAGGTTGGTGAGTTCATAGTTTTATAGTTTCATATAATCTGTATATAAAGGTGGATCACAAGATTTCAGTTGTTTCGTCCATAAACGTTTATCAAAATATTCTACAAGATTGAGCACCCTGGTAACTAAACTTTAACGTTATAATAAGTACCCCAGTTTTAACATACATGCAACCACCATGTACAATACACGCAATCCAAAGTGTACTAACCTCAAATAGCATACGTCTGTTTTATAGTTCAGGCTAGGGTTTCTATCCCTGGAACAGACGAGGATGTCAAGCCCTTTGGATCCATATACAACTATTCACGCCCACCAGTTCTTATAACCGGCAGTTACTAGTTACCAAAGCTAAGGGATTTTCGGTTCAAACTCAGTGTAGAGTTTAGTATGTGCTTGTATCCATTGCGTTTAAAATAAAGTGCATATATTCTCAGCCCAAAAATATATATTGCAAAAGCAATTAAAAAGGGAGCATATGAAACTCACCTTAGCAGCACATAAAGTTGTTCATCGTAATGTGACCGAAACTCGGAATATCAAATAATCGTAGATCTCAACCTAGAGAACATATATTGGTCAATAAATGTCTATCAAGCTAGGTCAGGTCATAGTGTATCACAATCCTAATGCTCGAGATCGACATACAAAAGTTTATCAAAAGTCATTTCAAAAAGTCATATTTGACAATAGCTCAACAAAACGAGATGTACCTTGTATAAGGATTCATTTACTCGGTTGGTAATATTCAAAAATCTATTTTATTAATCTCGTAAACAAGTTGTTTAAATCTTAATTGCAGATTCAAAAGCAATTTCAATTAACGTCAGTCATAATTCAGTTGATCATATCTTTTAATCCGTTCATCGAAACTATTCGGTGTCTAAATGAAAAGTTACTGATTTTTCGCCAGCTTTCCAAAAACATGTATATCATATACCTTTTACCAGTAATATATGTATTTAATTCGTGATTCATTATAAACTGTTTAACGATGAAATTTTGCATACAAACATGTATAAATATATATACTCGAGCACTAGACATGTATACACTATTAATTTATAAAAGATAAAATATAAATGCTTACGTATCAATATTGTGATTCAATATTTCAGAAAAGTACGTAGACGCAACAGAGATGATAAACATTAGGTTTGACTTGCGAACAATACCCATAACCTTCATAGCTATAACCCATATTTTCCTTAGCTTTAATCCGTTTGAAAACCCATTTTGAAAGTGACACGTTCATAACCTCGTCGTAGTATTTTATGTATAATACTAATAATAACGATATCTAAAAATACTTATAATAATAATAATAATAAGATTAATAATAATAATAATATTAATCTTAATAATAATAATAATAATAATAATAATAATAAATAATAAATAATAAATCTTATACAGAGTAATATAGATAAATATGTGTGTGTGAGAATTAAGCCAGAACTCTAACAATTTATAGAACCTTTTCTGAAAAAGCACCCCATGCGATCGCATGCGATTTGTGCTTCAAGGCCATGCGATCGCATGGCACCCTGGGACAGCTCACAAATTTTTAACTTCTTGTTTGTTGACATAATTTTATATTATATATATAATATATTTAATTTATATAATTAATTATATATTATATTAAATTCACATGCATAGTTGACTTGTAATTTTTGTTCTGATAAGTCGTACATCATCACTCGACTTATGTCCCAGTTTCGGTTTTTCAAATGTCCTTTCGTACGCTGAGAAAACTTGCATTTTACGTTTCGTCACTCGTACCTTTGTCAAAATATAGTCTTAAATTATCCCTATATTATTCCACTCAAAGCAGATCTTAATCTTTCGAGTGTATTGGTCATTTACTTCTATAAATCATCTTCTCGTTATCATAGTATATATAATTTTAAATCAAAACGTTTTATAACCAAATTAATATTACATTTTATCATATTATTAAATATATATTTTCAATATTCATAAACATGTTTTTAAATTACACACCGCAAGTTATTCATATATCTAATTCTAACAGTTAATATTTCTTATTATTGTATGTGTACAAACACTTTAACATTTATTTCGAATATCGTTAAAAATGAATGATTTCCCAAATCAACGTGGACCTTACAACAGAGACCCGTAATAATATCATAATCCTTAAGGGACTCAGTAAATATCTTTTACTTCAATCGTTTAGCATAATCTTTTAATTCCGTAGTTGAATATATCAATCAGATAATCAAACCAATAAGTTTAATGCACAGTAACATTTACTTAACATTTTGTTATGTTTTCAAATTATAGTATATGTACCTATTTACATATAATTGTTCGCGAATCGTTGAGAACAATGAAGGGTAATTGAATAATTCAAAATTTTAAGATTCAACTTCATAGACTTTGCTTATCGTGTCGGAAACGTTAAAGATTAAGTTTAAATTTGGTCAGAAATTTCCGGGTCATCACAGAACCTCCCCGTTAAAGAAATTTCGTCCCGAAATTTGAGTGAGGTCGTCATGGCTAACAATAAAAATGTTTTCATGACGAATATGAGTTGATTAATAGAATTTTTATTACCGTTGAATAATATGGATAGAACAATCCAATTACTCGAAGCATATGAGAGAAGTTATCGTAAAATAGTGAATTGAAGGAATAGAGATTCGCCTTAACTGTTGACGCAGTAACGATTGATTTTCGGAATTTAAGGAATAGAAAATATTCATTATCTAAATAAGATTTGATTCTTCGGAATTTGCGGAAATTAGGATTTTCTTTGATTAAATGCGTAATCTGCCTCGATTGCTATGTTTGATATTTTGCTATAAATTAAACACTTCTGTTTCATTATTTTCACCACTCCTACATCTTCTTCTTCATTTCATACTTCTAAAAGATTGTGAAATGCTTCATCCAGTTCTGATTCTTGATACACTCCTAACTTTCATATCTGTCATTCTTCTTTTTCATCTACCACCAGAGTAAGTTATTTTCTTCTACCATTACCTTGGAGTTATATTGTTTTTCATTCTCCCGTGTCTTTATATTGCTATACACATTGATATACACGGTTTGTAATTTCGGGGTTGTTATAGGGCTTTATATTTTCCATTATATTTCGGAGCTTCATGCTTTCGTTTTCTCTTTCCGACTTTAAGTCAAGCGAATAATGGTCCAGAATTTGTAGGTATGGATTTTGAAATGAACATAGTTAATATTCTAAGAATGAAATGGTAATGGCACAATCTGACTTGTCAAATTACCAGAATACCTCGAAAAAGACCGAATCATCAAGAAAAATATTTTCTTGATATGTTTAGAGGTTAAATAGAATGAAAGAGTTATGTAACATGGTTCATGATGAGGGTGGGATCTGTGAATCTTTATTACGTTCCATTAGAAACTCAGCATGACTTACTGTAATATAATTACGTTGATCAAATGTCATTATATTATACTAACTCATGCTTCAATTCCCAACACTACTTCAAAAACATCCATTTTTCGAAATTTTTAGAAATAAGAAACTAAAATAGTTTCTTTTATGATGTAACACAGATAGCGTGAAGAGATAAATAATTTCGGATGATAATAGTTATGAAGATATCTTCAGAAATATCGAAGATATTTATAATGAAAGATATGATAATATCTTAGAATTTCTAATATCAGAGGATGATGAAGAATATTATCCGCAAGGGTTTAGATTCGGAAGCAAGGTATTCGTTAATGGCTTCAGCAAATACTGAATCATTTGAATTCTTGGAAGGCAGGTTTCGTCTTTGTGATTTATCCACAGCCTCCTTCATACTTTGCTCAATCCGTTTTCCAGTTCCAAACCTTTTCTTTTTCTGAGCTTTGCCAACACACTATTCTTTATCATCAAACTTTTTACTGTTAAGGTCGTTTACAGTTTTTGCTGCTTCATCAGTACTTTTCAAAATTTCGAGAACTAGTTCGCGGTTTAAGGTGTTTTTCAGAAACTTCACATTCGAAGTAAGTAAGTTTAGGATATAGACATTATATGTATATATATAACTGTTGGCGTAGATGAAATGTCCCGTTCTTATTGATTAAAAACGTTCCATATTAATTGATTTCGTTGCGAGGTTTTGACCTCTATATGAGACGTTTTTCAAAGACTGCATTCATTTTAAAACAAACCATAACCTTTATTTCATCAATAAAGGTTTAAAAAGCTTTACGTAGATTATCAAATAATGATAATCTAAAATATCCTGTTTACACACAACCATTACATAATGGTTTACAATACAAATATGTTACAACAAAATAAGTTTCTTGAATGCAGTTTTTACACAATATCATACAAGCATGGACTCTAAATCTCGTCCTTATTTAAGTATGCGACAGCGGAAGCTCTTAATAATCACCTGAGAATAAACATGCTTAAAACGTCAACAAAAATGTTGGTGAGTTATAGGTTTAACCTATATATATCAAATCATAATAATAGACCACAAGATTTCATATTTCAATACACATCCCATACATAGAGATAAAAATCATTCATATGGTGAACACCTGGTAACCGACATTAACAAGATGCATATATAAGAATATCCCCATCATTCCGGGACACCCTTCGGATATGATATAAATTTCGAAGTACTAAAGCATCCGGTACTTTGGATGGGGTTTGTTAAGCCCAATAGATCTATCTTTAGGATTCGCGTCAATTAGGGTGTCTGTTCCCTAATTCTTAGATTACCAGACTTAATAAAAAGGGGCATATTCGATTTCGATAATTCAACCATAGAATGTAGTTTCACGTACTTGTGTCTATTTTGTAAATCATTTATAAAACCTGCATGTATTCTCATCCCAAAAATATTAGATTTTAAAAGTGGGACTATAACTCACTTTCACAGATTTTTACTTCGTCGGGAAGTAAGACTTGGCCACTGGTTGATTCACGAACCTATAACAATATATACATATATATCAAAGTATGTTCAAAATATATTTACAACACTTTTAATATATTTTGATGTTTTAAGTTTATTAAGTCAGCTGTCCTCGTTAGTAACCTACAACTAGTTGTCCACAGTTAGATGTACAGAAATAAATCGATAAATATTATCTTGAATCAATCCACGACCCAGTGTATACGTATCTCAGTATTGATCACAACTCAAACTATATATATTTTGGAATCAACCTCAACCCTGTATAGCTAACTCCAACATTCACATATAGAGTGTCTATGGTTGTTCCGAAATATATATAGATGTGTCGACATGATAGGTCGAAACATTGTATACGTGTCTATGGTATCTCAAGATTACATAATATACAATACAAGTTGATTAAGTTATGGTTGGAATATATTTGTTACCAATTTTCACGTAGCTAAAATGAGAAAAATTATCCAATCTTGTTTTACCCATAACTTCTTCATTTTAAATCCGTTTTGAGTGAATCAAATTGCTATGGTTTCATATTGAACTCTATTTTATGAATCTAAACAGAAAAGTATAGGTTTATAGTCGGAAAAATAAGTTACAAGTCGTTTTTGTAAAGGTAGTCATTTCAGTCGAAAGAACGACGTCTAGATGACCATTTTAGAAAACATACTTCCACTTTGAGTTTAATCATAATTTTTGGATATAGTTTCATGTTCATAATAAAAATCATTTTCTCAGAATAACAACTTTAAAATCAAAGTTTATCATAGTTTTTAATTAACTAACCCAAAACAGCCCGCGGTGTTACTACGACGGCGTAAATCCGGTTTTACGGTGTTTTTCGTGTTTCCAGGTTTTAAATCATTAAGTTAGCATATCATATAGATATAGAACATGTATTTAGTTGATTTTAAAAGTCAAGTTAGAAGGATTAACTTTTGTTTGCGAACAAGTTTAGAATTAACTAAACTATGTTCTAGTGATTACAAGTTTAAACCTTCGAATAAGATAGCTTTATATGTATGAATCGAATGATGTTATGAACATCATTACTACCTTAAGTTCCTTGGATAAACCTACTGGAAAAGATAAAAATGGATCTAGCTTCAATGGATCCTTGGATGGCTCGAAGTTCTTGAAGCAGAATCATGACACGAAAACAAGTTCAAGTAAGATCATCACTTGAAATAAGATTGTTATAGTTATAGAAATTGAACCAAAGTTTGAATATGATTATTACCTTGTATTAGAATGATAACCTACTGTAAGAAACAAAGATTTCTTGAGGTTGGATGATCACCTTACAAGATTGGAAGTGAGCTAGCAAACTTGAAAGTATTCTTGATTTTATGAAACTAGAACTTTTGGAATTTATGAAGAACACTTAGAACTTGAAGATAGAACTTGAGAGAGATCAATTAGATGAAGAAAATTGAAGAATGAAAGTGTTTGTAGGTGTTTTTGGTCGTTGGTGTATGGATTAGATATAAAGGATATGTAATTTTGTTTTCATGTAAATAAGTCATGAATGATTACTCATATTTTTGTAATTTTATGAGATATTTCATGCTAGTTGCCAAATTATGGTTCCCACATGTGTTAGGTGACTCACATGGGCTGCTAAGAGCTGATCATTGGAGTGTATATACCAATAGTACATACATCTAAAAGCTGTGTATTGTACGAGTACGAATACGGGTGCATACGAGTAGAATTGTTGATGAAACTGAACGAGGATGTAATTGTAAGCATTTTTGTTAAGTAGAAGTATTTTGATAAGTGTATTGAAGTCTTTCAAAAGTGTATAAATACATATTAAAACACTACATGTATATACATTTTAACTGAGTCGTTAAGTCATCGTTAGTCGTTACATGTAAGTGTTGTTTTAAAACCTTTAGGTTAACGATCTTGTTAAATGTTGTTAACCCAATGTTTATAATATCAAATGAGATTTTAAATTATTATATTATCATGATATTATCATGTATGAATATCTCTTAATATGATATATATACATTAAATGTCTTTACAACGATAATCGTTACATATATGTCTCGTTTAAAAATCATTAAGTTAGTAGTCTTGTTTTTACATATGTAGTTCATTGTTAATATACTTAATGATATGTTTACTTATCATAGTATCATGTTAACTATATATATATCCATATATATGTCATCATATAGTTTTTACAAGTTTTAACGTTCGTGAATCACCGGTCAACTTGGGTGGTCAATTGTCTATATGAAACATATTTCAATTAATCAAGTCTTAACAAGTTTGATTGCTTAACATGTTGGAAACATTTAATCATGTAAATATCAATCTCAATTAATATATATAAACATGGAAAAGTTCGGGTCACTACAGTAGAATTGCTGCGAAATTCGAAATACTGATTGCTAATTCCCGGTAGTTGGTATGGTAATTACCATTACAAGATGTGGATGAGTACATGATAGGGTTTTAATGAACAATTATAATGGTTTTTTGGAGAGACTTTAAGTCACAGATTAATGAATTTGCTGGTACATTTACTGTTAATGTGGTGGAACATGAAAGGTTCCCCAGTAACAAAAACGTATATGCCAAACTTACAAGTCTGAAAGGTCGTCGTTGACTGGTTGAACGGTTGATAATACTGGATACTTTGAAAAGGAATTGCAAGGTTATTTTTGGCAAAAACAATGCTAATGGATCTTGCACAGATTTAAAGTCAAAGTATAGCTTTGAAAGATGTAGAGATCTAAGAATGATGTCACCGGTTCAGAGTTATGACTTGGATTCTGATCCGTCAATATCAGAATATGTAATTGAATTTGTATGAAAACGATTGTATATCATTGTGAGCATTGTTAATAATTTTTGAATCAAAGTTGAAGAATGTACAGTGTAACATATTAATTGCAAACTTAAATATTTCCCGGGTATTACCTACCCGTTAAAAAAATTTCACAATTAATACTTTGTACAAAGAATTTTCGTTACAGTCTTTATGAAAATATCTGTATGTATATTTTCTTCAGATGTAATACAGATTTAATGAGTTAATATTATATTAAGCTCATTTGATTTTTGGCTTGAATTAGAAATGAATAATCTCCAAAACATTAGAGATTACCTAATCTTCGCGGAGTATTTCACTAATGAAATTAATACTTCATTATATATTCTTATTGATATTCCTCGGTGAAGGATGTTGATGTTCATGGAATTTTTGTAAACCTTACAAGGCACAGATGATGTTTTCTGGAAAGTTTCGAGTACATCGAAAATGAAAATGTAAAATCAATTATGTAATTGAATAATACACTTGGTTTATTAGGAAATGGAATTCATTGAGTTGAAACAGAGATTGTAGTTAACGATTGTTAAGTCATTAACGAAGGATGTATAGCATATTAGTAACATGAACTAACCGAGTAGTACCTACCAGTTATGATTCACATGTAATAGTTTAGTACGAAAAGATTTATTTTGTTTTCAAATTTCACATATATATATATATATATATATATATATATATATATATATATATATATATATATATATATATATATATATATATATATATATATATATATATATAAAATATACATATAATTTCTTCAGGGAAAATGAGTTAATACTTCATAACTCGTTGATACAATATACGCATTGTTGATTTGTGATGATGTTGGTGATTATGAAATTGGCAAAACTTGTAGTGCTACAGGTTTTGCCGGTGTTGGTGATACTGACGATACTGTTGATGCTGCTGGTAAAACAACTCTAGCTTGTAAATCGTGCACCATTCCGTTCAGGGTTTCTACTCTTTCTTCTATCATTTCGGTTCACTCATCTGATTTACGGTTACGGCTGGAATAGATTATCTCTAAGACTTTAGAGATTACATAATCGCCGCAGAATATTTCTCCAATGAAATTATGAATCAATACTTCATCGGTTATTGTTGTTGGTACTCCATGGTACCTATGGTGCGTATGATGTTGATATCCGAGATATAGATTGTGATGTTGAGGTGTAGTGACCTGAACTTTTCCATGTTTATATATATATTAAATGAAATTGTTATTTACATGATTAAGTGTTTCCAACATGTTAAGCAATCAAACTTGTTAAGACTTGATTAATTAAAATAGGTTTCATATAGACAATTGACCACCCAAGTTGACCGGTGATTCACGAACGTTAAAACTTGTAAAAACTATACGATGACATATATATGGTTATATATATAGTTAACATGATTTTATTATAAGTATGTATCTCATTAGTTATTTTAACAATGAGTTATATACATAAAAATGAGACTATTAATTTAAGAAACTCAAAAACGATATATATAACGATTATCGTTATAACAACGTCTTACTAGGTACATATGAATCATATTAAGATATTGATACACTTGGTAAATTATGTTAAATGATAAGTAAATATATTATTAAGTGTATTAACAATGAAATACATATGTAAAAAATAAGACTACTAACTTAATGATTTCGAAACGAGACATATATGTAACGATTATCGTTGTAACGACATTTAACTGTATATATATCATACTAAGATATATTATATATCATAATATCATGATAATATAACAATTTAACATCTCATTTGTTATAATAAACAATGGGTTAACAACATTCAACAAGATCGTTAACCTAAAGGTTTCAAAACAACATTTACATGTAACGACTAACGATGACTTAACGACTCAGTTAAAATGTATATACATGTAGTGTTTTAATATGTATTCATACACTTTTGAAAGACTTCAAGACACTTATCAAAATACTTCTACTTAACAAAAATGCTTACAATTACATCCTCGTTCAGTTTCATCAACAATTCTACTCGTATGCACCAGTATTCGTACTCGTACAATACACAGCTTTTAGATGTATGTACTATTGGTATATACACTCCAATAATCAGCTCTTAGCAGCCCATGTGAGTCACCTAACACATGTGGGAACCATCATTTGGCAACTAGCATGAAATATCTCATAAAATTACAAAAATATGAGTAATCATTCATGACTTGTTTACATGAAAACAAAATTACATATCCTTTATATCTAATCCATACACCAACGAAAAAAAACACCTACAAACACTTTCATTCTTCAATTTTCTTCATCTAATTGATCTCTCACAAGTTCTATCTTCAAGTTCTAAGTGTTCTTCATAAATTCCAAAAGTTCTAGTTTCATAAAATCAAGAATACTTCCAAGATTGCAAGTTTACTTCCAAGTTTTCTAAATCCATTCCAAGTAATCATTCAAGATCAATAAATCTTTGTTACTTACAGTAGGTTATTTTTCTAATACAAGGTAATAATCATATTTAAACTTTAATTCAATTTCTATAACTATAACAATCTTATTTCGAGTGGAAATCTTACTTGAAATTGTTTTCGTGTCATGATTCTGCTTCAAGAACTTTCAAGCCATCCAAGGATCCTTTGAAGCTAGATCTTTTTTTTTTCATTTCCAGTAGGTTTATCCAAGGAACTTGAGGTAGTAATGATGTTCATAACATCATTCGATTCATACATATAAAGATATCTTATTCGAAGGTTTAAACTTGTAATCACTAGAACATAGTTTAGTTAATTCTAAACTTGTTCCCAAATAAAAGTTAATCCTTCTAACTTGACTTTTAAAATCAACTAAACACATGTTATATATCTATATGATATGCTAACTTAATGATTTAAAACCTGGAAACACGAAAAACACCGTAAAACCGGATTTACGCCGTCGTAGTAACACCGCGGGCTGTTTTGGGTTAGTTAATTAAAAACTATGATAAACTTTGATTTAAAAGTTGTTATTCTGGAAAAATGATTTTTATTATGAACATGAAACTATATCCAAAAATTATGGTTAAACTCAAAGTGGAAGTATGTTTTCTAAAATGGTCATCTAGACGTCGTTCTTTCGACTGAAATGACTACCTTTACAAAAATGACTTGTAACTTATTTTTCCAACTATAAACCTATAATTTTTCTGTTTAGATTCATAAAAAAGAGTTCAATATGAAACCATAGTAATTTGATTCACTCAAAACGGATTTAAAATGAAGAAGTTATGGGTAAAACAAGATTGGATAATTTTTCTCATTTTAGCTACGTGAAAATTGGTAACAAATTTGTTCCAACCATAACTTAATCAACTTGTATTGTATATTATGTAATCTTGAGATACCATAGACACGTATACAATGTTTCGACCTATCATGTCGACACATCTATATATATTTCGGAACAACCATAGACACTCTATATGTGAATGTTGGAGTTAGCTATACAGGGTTGAGGTTGATTCCAAAATATATATAGTTTGAGTTGTGATCAATACTGAGATACGTATACACTGGGTCGTGGATTGATTCAAGATAATATTTATCGATTTATTTCTGTACATCTAACTGTGGACAACTAGTTGTAGGTTACTAACGAGGACAGCTGACTTAATAAACTTAAAACATCAAAATATATTAAAAGTTTTGTAAATATATTTTGAACATACTTTGATATATATGTATATATTGTTATAGGTTCGTGAATCAACCAGTGGCCAAGTCTTACTTCCCGACGAAGTAAAAATCTGTGAAAGTGAGTTATAGTCCCACTTTTAAAATCTAATATTTTTGGGATGAGAATACATGCAGGTTTTATAAATGATTTACAAAATAGACACAAGTACGTGAAACTACATTCTATGGTTGAATTATCGAAATCGAATATGCCCCTTTTTATTAAGTCTGGTAATCTAAGAATTAGGGAACAGACACCCTAATTGACGCGAATCCTAAAGATAGATCTATTGGGCCTAACAAACCCCATCCAAAGTACCGGATGCTTTAGTACTTCGAAATTTATATCATATCCGAAGGGTGTCCCGGAATGATGGGGATATTCTTGTATATGCATCTTGTTAATGTCGGTTACCAGGTGTTCACCATATGAATGATTTTTATCTCTATGTATGGGATGTGTATTGAAATATGAAATCTTGTGGTCTATTATTATGATTTGATATATATAGGTTAAACCTATAACTCACCAACATTTTTGTTGACGTTTTAAGCATGTTTATTCTCAGGTGATTATTAAGAGTTTCCGCTGTCGCATACTTAAATAAGGACGAGATTTGGAGTCCATGCTTGTATGATATTGTGTAAAAACTGCATTCAAGAAACTTATTTTGTTGTAACATATTTGTATTGTAAACCATTATGTAATGGTCGTGTGTAAACAGGATATTTTAGATTATCATTATTTGATAATCTACGTAAAGCTTTTTAAAACCTTTATCTATGAAATAAAGGTTATGGTTTGTTTTAAAAATGAATGCAGTCTTTGAAAAACGTCTCATATAGAGGTCAAAACCTCGCAACGAAATCAATTAATATGGAACGTTTTTAATCAATAAGAACGGGACATTTCAGTTGGCATCAGAACTGGTATAACGCCGTCCATGTGTGGCGGGTTAGTCGTAAAGGAGGTTCTCACGGTGTTACCGGTGACGAAGCATTGGCTCTTACTCCTTGCGATCCCTTACGAGGGTTGGCAGTAGCCGAGAGGCAGACCCTAAAATCAGTATCTGAGGTACACTCAGTGGTCACCAGGCGGTTAGCTGGGAAGGCATTGGGTGGGATGGTGGTTGTCCCCAACTGTATTTCAGTTGGTATCCGAGCGTTGGTCTTAGAGAACCAGAATTTTGCATTAGTGTGTCTTATCGAGTTTGTTAGGATGCATTAGTAAGTCTGGACTTTGACCGTGTTTACTTGAAAAATGATTGCTTAACAAATTTTGTTGGAAACTATATATTTTTAACATGTGAATATTATGTGATATATTAATCTCTTAACGTGTTTAATATTATGTGATAGATGTCTACCTATAATACAAGTCCCATTGACTCACCTAATAATAATGAAGAGTCAAATGTAATTTGGAATGATTCGTGGACTGATTCACAAGTTCCCGAAGAGGAACCGGAAGAAGAATCGGAACTGGAAGAAGAATCGGAACCGAAGGAGGAGGAACCAGAAGAAGAAATAGAACCGGTGGGGGAAATAATAAAACGGTTAAGTAAAAGAAAATCCTCAACCAACCGACCAAGGTTAATTATGGTCAATGGTGTTTCCGCCAAGGAAGCAAAATATTGGGAGGATTACCAATTCTCCGATGAATCAGATCCCGACGAGGATTCCGATGATGTTATAGAAATTACCCCAACTGAATTTAAAAAGGAAAAAGAGAACAATAAGGGAAAGGGCATAAAAATATAGAAATCTGATTCCAACCCCGATGAACTTTATATGTATCGTCAACACCCGTATTTCTTAAGTTGTAACAATAACCTTGGAACCTCTAAACCACCAGGTTTTTCTAAACCAATGTGGAAAACGACAGCTCGTATTAGGGGAACATCATATATCCCTAGAAACAAAATGAACCAAAACCGAAGAAGAAGAAACGAGCGAGTTGGAATAAGATAGTTGTATTCGAGTGGTGTAATATATGTAATATAGTGTGCTTATGCTTTATGATATATGTAAAAATTGCTTGTATTAATAAGTATTTTTTTATGAATCTAACTCTTGTCTATTTTACAGTATAAAAACACAAAATGGATAGACAACCCAATATTTTAAGAGACCTACCCGGAGACATGATTGATGAAATCTTGTCTAGAGTCGGTCAGAATTCCTCGGCACAACTATTTAAGGCGAGATCAGTTTGTAAGACATTCGAAGAACGTTCCAAGAATGCCTTGGTTTATAAAAGGCTTTCGTTCGAAAGATGGGGGATATCACATTGGGAAATCCATAAGTTACGATGTGTTTACTTTGACGCATATATTGCGGGGAACCCAAATGCTATTTTACGCAACGGGTTAAGAAATTATTTTGACTCAATATATCCGAATATAGAACTTCGTGATTTAGAAAAAGCGGCTAACATGCAACATAAAGAAGCATGTTATGCTTACGGGTTAGTAATGTTCGCTTCTCACCAAAGTGAGAAAAAGAACATCGGGCTACAACTATTAAACAAAATGTTCCCACAAGTGACGGAGTCGGTAATTGGGGTAAGAAATGAGGTTTTTAGGTTATTACGAGACTGTTGGTCATTACGTAACCCTCGTCCCTTTGACGACGTTACAACACGCTGTCTTATCAACGGCCATAACGGTTATGTTCCACAAGACCAAGGATGGGAAGTAGTCCTAGTAAAACCAGAATGCATGACTTGTTTCTGGACGTATGAATTACGTGTCTTTATTGCCTTTGCTGAACGACTTGTGTACTAGCTAGAATTATCTTCACAACTATCTTGTATCAAAGTTATTGTGTGCTATATTTCATGCTTTATGTAAAATAAGCGGTATTGTAAGTTTGTAAAATATTGTATAAAAGTTTGAACGTGAAATATTATTATAATCAGTTTTTCATATAGAATTGTAGTAGTTGAATTGTATATTAGCTACTAAGTATGAACTTAACGGGTAGGTACTACCCGAATTTAAACTTATAAAACGATAATATGAAGAAAAAGCTTTTATAAATGAGTTCATATTATGCTACGAAATACTATTAACTACTCTTAATATTCTGTATGATTAACTTGTTCCATTTGACTATTTTGAAGGAAATGGCACCGACTACTCGACACACCGTGAATATGAATGAAGAGGAATTCCGTACTTTTCTAGCTTCAAACATAGCCGCAGTACAGGCTGCGCTACATACCAACAATAACCTTGGATCTAGCAGTACAGGAAATCGTGTAGGATGTACCTACAAAGAATTCACTGCCTGCAAACCTTTAGAATTTGATGGAACCGAAGGACCGATCGGATTGAAATGGTGGACCGAGAAGGTCGAATCGGTGTTTGCCATAAGTAAGTGTACTGAAGAGGACAAAGTGAAGTACGCTACGTATACCTTCACAAGTTCTGCGTTAACATGGTGGAATACCTATCTAGAGCAAGTGGGACAAGATGATGCTTACGCACTACCGTGGTCAGCATTCAAGCACTTGATGAACGAGAAGTACCGTCCCAGAACCGAGGTCAATAAGCTCAAGATAGAACTTAGAGGGTTATGAACCCATGGATTTGATATTACCACGTATGAAAGACGATTCACAGAATTGTGCTTATTGTGTCCGGGAGCGTTCGAAGATGAGGAAGAGAAGATCGACGCGTTTGTGAAAGGATTACTGGAAAGAATCCAAGAAGATATAAGTTCACACGAGCCCACCTCCATACAACAGGCATGTAGAATGGCTCACGAACTAGTGAACCAGACTGAAGAAAGAATTAAAGAACAGACTGCTGAAGAGGCCAATGTGAAGCAAGTCAAAAGAAAGTGGGAGGAAAACGGTGATAAGAATCACCAATACAACAACAACAGCAATTACAACAATAATCGCAACAACTATCCCAACAATCACAACATCAATCGCAACTACAACAAACGGCCCAACAACAACAACAACAACAACAACAACTACAACAATCATCCCAACAACAATAATAACCGCAACAACAACAACAATCAGAAGCAGCTATGCCAAAGGTGTAAAAAGTATCACTCGGGGTTCTGCACCAAATTTTGCAACAAGTGTAAAAGAAATGGTCATAGCGCGGTGAAGTGTGAGGTCTACGGACCAGGGGTTAACAGAACGAAAGGAACAAATGGTGTCGGAACGAGTAATGGCGGAGCAAGTAGTGTCGGAGAAAGTTATGCCAATGTAGTTTGTTATAAATATGGAAAACCGGGCCACATTATTAGAAATTGCCCGAACCAGGAGAACACGAATGGACAAGTCCGCGGAAGAGTTTTCAATATTAATGCGGCAGAGGCACAGGAAGACCCGGAGCTTGTTACGGGTACATTTCTTATTGACAATAAATCTGCTTACGTTTTATTTGATTCGGGTGCGGATAGAAGCTATATGAGTAGAGATTTTTGTGCTAAATTAAGCTGTCCATTGACGCCATTGGATAGTAAATTTTTACTCGAATTAGCAAACGGTAAATTAATTTCAGCAGATAATATATGCCGGAATCGAGAAATTAAACTGGGTAGCGAAATATTTAAGATTGATTTGATACCAGTAGAGTTAGGGAGTTTTGATGTAATAGTTGGCATGGACTGGCTGAAGAAGGTGAAAGCAGAGATCGTATGTTATATAAATGCAATTCGCATTGTACGAGAAGAAGGAGAACCCTTAATGGTGTACGGAGAAAAGGGCAACACGAAGCTACATCTTATTAGTAATTTGAAGGCACAAAAACTAATAAGAAAAGGTTGCTATGTTGTTCTAGCACACGTCGAGAAAGTACAAACTGAAGAAAAGAGCATCAATGATGTTCCCGTCGCAAAAGAATTTTCCGATGTATTTCCGAAAGAATTACCGGGATTACCCCCACATCGATCCGTTGAATTTCAAATAGATCTTGTACCAGGAGCTGCACCAATAGCTCGTGCTCCTTACAGACTCGCACCCAGCGAGATGAAAGAACTGCAAAGCCAACTGCAAGAACTATTAGAACGTGGTTTCATTCGACCAAGCACATCACCATGGGGAGCTCCTGTTTTGTTTGTCAAGAAGAAGGATGGTACATTTAGGTTGTGTATTGACTACAGAGAGTTGAATAAACTTACCATCAAAAACCGTTATCCACTGCCGAGAATTGACGACTTATTTGATCAACTACAAGGCTCGTCGGTTTATTCGAAGATCGATTTACGTTCTGGATATCATCAAATGCGAGTAAAGGAGGATGATATTCCAAAAACTGCTTTTAGGACGCGTTATGGTCATTACGAGTTTATGGTTATGACGTTTGGATTGACTAACGCACCAGCTGTGTTCATGGACCTTATGAACCGAGTGTGTGGGCCATATCTTGACAAGTTTGTCATTGTTTTCATCGATGACATACTTATTTACTCAAAGAATGATCAAGAGCACGAAGAACATTTGAGAAAAGTGCTAGAAGTATTGAGGAAAGAAAAACTGTACGCTAAGTTTTCAAAGTGTGCATTTTGGTTGGAAGAAGTTCAATTCCTCGGTCACATAGTGAACAAAGAAGGTATCCAGGTGGACCCGGCAAAGATCGAAACCGTTGAAAAGTGGGAAACCCCAAAAACTCCGAAGCATATACGTCAATTTTTAGGATTGGCTGGTTACTACAGAAGATTCATCCAAGATTTCTCCAAAATAGCAAAACCCTTGACTGCATTAACGCATAAAGGGAAAAAATTTGAATGGAAGGATGAACAAGAGAAGGCATTTCAATTATTGAAGAAAAAGCTAACCACGACACCTATATTGTCATTGCCTGAAGGGAAGGATAATTTTGTGATTTATTGTGACGCATCAAAGCAAGGTCTCGGTTGTGTATTAATGCAACGGACGAAGGTGATTGCTTATGCGTCTAGACAATTGAAGATTCACGAGCAAAATTATACGACGCATGATTTGGAATTAGGAACGGTTGTTTTTGCATTAAAGACTTAGAGGCACTACTTATATGGGGTCAAAAATATTATATATACCGACCACAAAAGTCTTCAACACATATTTAATCAGAAACAACTGAATATGAGGCAGCGTAGGTGGATTGAATTGTTGAATGATTACGACTTTGAGATTCGTTACCACCTGGGGAAGGCAAATGTGGTAGCCAACGCCTTGAGCAGAAAGGACAGAGAACCCATTCGAGTAAAATCTATGAATATAATGATTCACACTAACCTTACTACTCAAATAAAGGAGGCGCAACAAGGAGTTTTAAAAGAGGGAAATTTAAAGGATGAAATACCCAAAGGATCGGAGAAGCATCTTAATATTCGGGAAGACAGAACCCGGTATAGGGCTGAAAGGATTTGGGTACCAAAATTTAGAGATATGAGAGAAATGGTACTTAGAGAAGCTCATAAAACCAGATACTCAATACATCCTGGAACGGGGAAGATGTACAAGGATCTTAAGAAACATTTTTGGTGGCTAGGTATGAAAGTCGATATTGCTAAATATGTAGGAGAATGTTTGATGTGTTCTAAAGTCAAAGCTGAACATCAGAAACCATCAGGTCTACTACAACAACCTGAAATCCCGGAATGGAAATGGGAAAACATTACCATGGATTTCATCACTAAATTGCCAAGGACTGCAAGTGGTTATGATACTATTTAGGTAATAGTTGATCGTCTCACCAAGTCAGCACACTTCCTGCCAATAAGAGAAGATGACAAGATGGAGAAGTTAGCACGACTGTATTTAAAGGAAGTCGTCTCCAGACATGGAATACCAATCTCTATTATCTCTGATAAGGATGGCAGATTTATTTCAAGATTCTGGTAGACATTACAGCAAGCATTGGGAACTCGTCTAGATATGAGTACTGCCTATCATCCACAAACTGATGGGCAGAGCGAAAGGACGATACAAACGCTTGAAGACATGCTACGAGCTTGTGTTATTGATTTCGAAAACAGTTGGGATCGGCATCTACCGTTAGCAGAATTTTCCTACAACAACAGCTACCATTCAAGCATTGAGATGGCGCCGTTTGAAGCACTTTATGGTAGAAAGTTGAAATGTCCCGTTCTTTTTGATTAAAAACGTTCCATATTAATTGATTTCGTTGCGAGGTTTTGACCTCTATATGAGACGTTTTTCAAAGACTGCATTCATTTTAAAACAAACCATAACCTTTATTTCATCAATAAAGGTTTAAAAAGCTTTACGTAGATTATCAAATAATGATAATCTAAAATATCCTGTTTACACACGACCATTACATAATGGTTTACAATACAAATATGTTACAACAAAATAAGTTTCTTGAATGCAGTTTTTACACAATATCATACAAGCATGGACTCCAAATCTTGTCCTTATTTTAGTATGCAACAGCGGAAGCTCTTAGTATTCACCTGAGAATAAACATGCTTTAAACGTCAACAAAAATGTTGGTGAGTTATAGATTTAACCTATATATATCAAATCGTAACAATAGACCACAAGATTTCATATTTCAATACACATCCCATACATAGAGATACAAATCATTCATATGGTGAACACCTGGTAACCGGCATTAACAAGATGCATATATAAGAATATCCCCATCATTCCGGGACACCCTTCGAATATGATATAAATTTCGAAGTACTAAAGCATCCGGTACTTTGGATGGGGCTTGTTGGGCCCAATAGATCTATCTTTAGGATTCGCGTCAATTAGGGTGTCTGTTCCCTAATTCTTAGATTACCAGACTTAATAAAAAGGGGCATATTCGATTTCGATAATTCAACCATAGAATGTAGTTTCACGTACTTGTGTCTATTTTGTAAATCATTTATAAAACCTACATGTATTCTCATCCCAAAAATATTAGATTTTAAAAGTGGGACTATAACTCACTTTCACAGATTTTTACTTCGTCGGGAAGTAAGACTTGGCCACTGGTTGATTCACGAACCTATAACAATATATACATATATATCAAAGTATGTTCAAAATATATTTACAACACTTTTAATATATTTTGATGTTTTAAGTTTATTAAGTCAGCTGTCCTCGTTAGTAACCTACAACTAGTTGTCCACAGTTAGATGTACAGAAATAAATCGATAAATATTATCTTGAATCAATCCACGACCCAGTGTATACGTATCTCAGTATTGATCACAACTCAAACTATATATATTTTGGAATCAACCTCAACCCTGTATAGCTAACTCCAACATTCACATATAGAGTGTCTATGGTTGTTCCGAAATATATATAGATGTGTCGACATGATAGGTCGAAACATTGTATACGTGTCTATGGTATCTCAAGATTACATAATATATAATACAAGTTGATTAAGTTATGGTTGGAATAGATTTGTTACCAATTTTCACGTAGCTAAAATGAGAAAAATTATCCAATCTTGTTTTACCCATAACTTCTTCATTTTAAATCCGTTTTGAGTGAATCAAATTGCTATGGTTTCATATTGAACTCTATTTTATGAATCTAAACAGAAAAAGTATAGGTTTATAGTCGGAAAAATAAGTTACAAGTCGTTTTTGTAAAGGTAGTCATTTCAGTCGAAAGAACGACGTCTAGATGACCATTTTAGAAAACATACTTCCACTTTGAGTTTAACCATAATTTTTGGATATAGTTTCATGTTCATAATAAAAATCATTTTCTAAGAATAACAACTTTTAAATCAAAGTTTATCATAGTTTTAAATTAACTAATCCAAAACAGCCCGCGGGGTTACTACGACGGCGTAAATCCGGTTTTACGGTGTTTTTCGTGTTTCCAGGTTTTAAATCATTAAGTTAGCATATCATATAGATATAGAACATGTGTTTAGTTGATTTTAAAAGTCAAGTTAGAAGGATTAACTTTTGTTTGCGAACAAGTTTAGAATTAACTAAACTATGTTCTAGTGATTACAAGTTTAAACCTTCGAATAAGATAGCTTTATATGTATGAATCGAATGATGTTATGAACATCATTACTACCTTAAGTTCCTTGGATAAACCTACTGGAAAAGAGAAAAATAGATCTAGCTTCAACGGATCCTTGGATGGCTCGAAGTTCTTGAAGCAGAATCATGACACGAAAACAAGTTCAAGTAAGATCATCACTTGAAATAAGATTGTTATAGTTATAGAAATTGAACCAAAGTTTGAATTTGATTATTACCTTGTATTAGAATGATAACCTACTGTAAGAAACAAAGATTTCTTGAGGTTGGATGATCACCTTACAAGATTGGAAGTGAGCTAGCAAACTTGAAAGTATTCTTGATTTTATGTAACTAGAACTTGTAGAATATATGAAGAACACTTAGAACTTGAAGATAGAACTTGAGAGAGATCAATTAGATGAATAAAATTGAAGAATAAAAGTGTTTGTAGGTGTTTTTAGTCATTGGTGTATGGATTAGATATAAAGGATATGTAATTTTGTTTTCATGTAAATAAGTCATGAATGATTACTCATATTTTTGTAATTTTATGAGATATTTCATGCTAGTTGCCAAATGATGGTTCCCACATGTGTTAGGTAACTCACATGGGCTGCTAAGAGCTGATCATTGGAGTGTATATACCAATAGTACATACATCTAAAAGCTGTGTATTGTACGAGTACAAATACGGGTGCATACGAGTAGAATTGTTGATGAAACTGAACGAGGATGTAAATTTAAGCATTTTTGTTAAGTAGAAGTATTTTGATAAGTGTATTGAAGTCTTTAAAAAGTGTATAAATACATATTAAAACACTACATGTATATACATTTTAACTGAGTCATTAAGTCATCGTTAGTCGTTACATGTAAGTGTTGTTTTGAAACCTTTAGGTTAACGATCTTGTTAAATGTTGTTAACCCGATGTTTATAATATCAAATGAGATTTTAAATTATTATATTATCATGATATTATCATGTATGAATATCTCTTAATATGATATATATACATTAAATGTCTTTACAACGATAATCGTTACATATATGTCTCGTTTAAAAATCATTAAGTTAGTAGTCTTGTTTTTACATATGTAGTTCATTGTTAATATACTTAATGATATGTTTACTTATCATAGTATCATGTTAACTATATATATATCCATATATATGTCATCATATAGTTTTTACAAGTTTTAACGTTCGTGAATCACCGGTCAACTTGGGTGGTCAATTGTCTATATGAAACATATTTCAATTAATCAAGTCTTAACAAGTTTGATTGTTTAACATGTTGGAAATATTTAATCATGTAAATATCAATCTCAATTAATATATATAAACATGGAAAAGTTCGGGTCACTACAGTACCTACCCGTTAAATAAATTTCGTCCCGAAATTTTAAGCTGTTGAAGGTGTTGACGAATCTTCTGGAAATAGATGCGGGTATTTCTTCTTCATCTGATCTTCACGCTCCCAGGTGAACTCGGGTCCTCTACGAGCATTCCATCGAACCTTAACAATTGGTATCTTGTTTTGCTTAAGTCTTTTAACCTCACGATCCATTATTTCGACGGGTTCTTCGATGAATTGGAGTTTTTCGTTAATTTGGATTTCATCTAACGGAATAGTGAGATCTTCTTTAGCAAAACATTTCTTCAAATTCGAGACGTGGAAAGTGTTATGTACAGCCGCGAGTTGTTGAGGTAACTCAAGTCGGTAAGCTACTGGTCCGACACGATCAATAATCTTGAATGGTCCAATATACCTTGGATTTAATTTCCCTCGTTTACCAAATCGAACAACGCCTTTCCAAGGTGCAACTTTAAGCATGACCATCTCTCCAATTTCAAATTCTATATCTTTTCTTTTAATGTCAGCGTAGCTCTTTTGTCGACTTTGGGCGGTTTTCAACCGTTGTTGAATTTGGATGATCTTCTCGGTAGTTTCTTGTATAATCTCTGGACCCGTAATCTGTCTATCCCCCACTTCACTCCAACAAATCGGAGACCTGCACTTTCTACCATAAAGTGCTTCAAACGGTGCCATCTCAATGCTTGAATGGTAGCTGTTGTTGTAGGAAAATTCTGCTAACGGTAGATGTCGATCCCAACTGTTTCCGAAATCAATAACACATGCTCGTAGCATGTCTTCAAGCGTTTGTATCGTCCTTTCGCTCTGCCCATCAGTTTGTGGATGATAGGCAGTACTCATGTCTAGACGAGTTCCTAATGCTTGCTGTAATGTCTGCCAGAATCTTGAAATAAATCTGCCATCCCTATCAGAGATAATAGAGATTGGTATTCCATGTCTGGAGACGACTTCCTTCAAATACAGTCGTGCTAACTTCTCCATCTTGTCATCTTCTCTTATTGGCAGGAAGTGTGCTGATTTGGTGAGACGATCAACTATTACCCAAATAGTATCAAAACCACTTGCAGTCCTTGGCAATTTAGTGATGAAATCCATGGTAATGTTTTCCCATTTCCATTCTGGGATTTCGGGTTGTTGAAGTAGACCTGATGGTTTCTGATGCTCAGCTTTGACCTTAGAACACGTCAAACATTCTCCTACGTATTTAGCAACATCGGCTTTCATACCCGGCCACCAAAAATGTTTCTTGAGATCCTTGTACATCTTCCCCGTTCCAGGATGTATTGAGTATCTGGTTTTATGAGCTTCTCTAAGTACCATTTCTCTCATATCTCCAAATTTTGGTACCCAAATCCTTTCAGCCCTATACCGGGTTCCGTCTTCCCGAATATTAAGATGCTTCTCCGATCCTTTGGGTATTTCATCCTTTAAATTTCCCTCTTTTAAAACTCCTTGTTGCGCCTCCTTTATTTGAGTAGTAAGGTTATTATGAATCATTATATTCATAGATTTTACTCGAATGGGTTCTCTGTCCTTCCTGCTCAAGGTATCGGCTACCACATTTGCCTTCCCCGGGTGGTAACGAATCTCAAAGTCGTAATCATTCAATAATTCAATCCACCTACGCTGCCTCATATTCAGTTGTTTCTGATTAAATTTGTGTTGAAGACTTTTGTGGTCGGTATATATAATACTTTTGACCCCATATAAGTAGTGCCTCCAAGTCTTTAATGCAAAAACAACTGCGCCTAATTCCAAATCATGCGTCGTATAATTTTGTTCGTGAATCTTCAATTGTCTAGACGCATAAGCAATCACCTTCGTTCGTTGCATTAATACACAACCGAGACCTTGCTTTGATGCGTCACAATAAATCACAAAATCATCATTCCCTTCAGGCAATGACAATATAGGTGCCGTAGTTAGCTTTTTCTTCAATAACTGAAACGCTTTCTCTTGTTCATCATTCCATTCAAATTTCTTCCCTTTATGCGTTAATGCAGTCAAGGGTTTTGCTATTCTGGAAAAGTCTTGGATGAACCTTCTGTAGTAACCAGCTAGTCCCAAAAACTGGCGTATGTGTTTCTGAGTTTTCGGGGTTTCCCACTTTTCAACAGTTTCTATCTTTGCCGGATCCACCTTAATACCTTCTTTGTTCACTATGTGACCGAGGAATTGAACTTCTTCCAACCAAAATGCACACTTTGAAAACTTAGCGTACAATTCTTCCTTCCTCAATACTTCTAACACCTTTCTCAAATGTTCACCGTGTTCTTGGTCATTCTTTGAGTAAATAAGTATGTCATCAATGAAAACAATGACAAACTTGTCAAGGTATGGTCCACACACTCGGTTCATAAGGTCCATGAACACAGCTGGTGCATTAGTTAAACCAAACGGCATGACCATAAACTCGTAATGACCGTAACGTGTTCTGAAAGCAGTCTTTGGAATATCATCTTCTTTCACCCGCATTTGATGATACCCGGAACGTAAGTCACTCTTTGAATAAACAGATGAGCCTTGTAGTTGATCAAATAAGTCGTCGATTCTCGGTAGTGGGTAGCGGTTCTTGATGGTAAGTTTGTTCAACTCTCGGTAGTCGATACACAACCTGAATGTACCATCTTTCTTCTTGACAAACAAAACAGGAGCTCCCCACGGTGATGTGCTTGGTCAAATGAAACCACGCTCTAAAAGTTCTTGTAATTGGCTTTGCAATTCTTTCATCTCGCTGGGTGCGAGTCTGTAAGGAGCACGAGCTATTGGTGCAGCTCCTGGTACAAGATCTATTTGAAATTCAACGGATCGATGTGGGGGTAATCCCGGTAATTCTTTCGGAAATACATCGGGAAATTCTTTTGCGACGGGAACATCATTGATGCTCTTTTCTTCAGTTTGTACTTTCTCGACGTGTGCTAGAACAGCATAGCAACCTTTTCTTATTAGTTTTTGTGCCTTCAAATTACTAATAAGATGTAGCTTCGTGTTGCCCTTTTCTCCGTACACCATTAAGGGTTTTCCTTTTTCTCGTATAATGCGAATTGCATTTTTGTAACAAACGATCTCTGCTTTCACTTCTTTCAACCAGTCCATACCGATTATCACATCAAAACTCCCTAACTCTACTGGTATCAAGTCAATCTTAAATGTTTCGCTAACCAGTTTAATTTCTCGATTTCGACATATATTATCTGCTGAAATTAATTTACCATTTGCTAATTCGAGTAAAAATTTACTATCCAAAGGTGTCAATGGACAACTTAATTTAGCTCAAAAATCTCTACTCATATAGCTTCTATCCGCACCCGAATCAAATAAAACGTAAGCAGATTTATTGTCAATAAGAAACGTACCCGTAACAAGCTCCGGGTCTTCCTGTGCCTCTGCCGCATTAATATTGAAAACTCTTCCGCGGCCTTGTCCATTCGTGTTCTCCTGGTTCGGGCAATTTCTAATAATGTGGCCCGGTTTTCCACATTTATAACAAACTACATTGGCATAACTTGCTCCGACACTACTTGCTCTGCCATTACTCGTTCCGACACCATTTGTTCCTTTCGTTCTATTAACCCCTAGTCCGTAGACCTCACACTTCGCCGCGCTATGACCATTTCTTTTACACTTGTTGCAAAATTTGGTGCAGAACCCCGAGTGATACTTTTCACACCTTTGGCATAGCTGCTTCTGATTGTTGTTGTTGTTGCGATTATTATTATTGTTGGGATGATTGTTGTAGTTGCTGTTGTTATTGTTGTTGTTGTTGTTGTTGTTGTTGTTGTTGGGCCGTTTGTTGTAGTTGCGATTGATGTTGCTATTGCTGGGATAATTGTTGCGATTATTGTTGTAATTGCTGTTGTTGTTGTATTGGTGATTCTTATCACCGTTTTCCTCCCACTTTCTTTTGACTTGCTTCACATTGGTCTCTTCAGCAGTCTGTTCTTTAATTCTTTCTTCAATCTGGTTCACTAGTTTGTGAGCCATTCTACATGCCTGTTGTATGGAGGCGGGCTCGTGTGAACTTATATCTTCTTGGATTCTTTTCGGTAATCCTTTCACAAACGCGTCGATCTTCTCTTCCTCATCTTCGAATGCTCCCGGACACAATAGGCACAATTCTGTGAATCGTCTTTCGTACGTGGTAATATCAAATCCTTGGGTTCGTAACCCTCTAAGTTCTGTCTTGAGCTTATTGACCTCGGTTCTGGGACGGTACTTCTCGTTCATCAAGTGCTTGAATGCTGACCACGGTAGTGCGTACGCATCGTCTTGTCCCACTTGCTCTAGATAGGTATTCCACCATGTTAACGCAGAACCTGTGAAGGTATGCGTAGCGTACTTCACTTTGTCCTCTTCAGTACACTTACTTATGGCAAACACCGATTCGACCTTCTCGGTCCACCGTTTCAATCCGATCGGTCCTTCGGTTCCATCAAATTCCAAAGGTTTGCAGGCAGTGAATTCTTTGTAGGTGCATCCTACACGATTTCCTGTACTGCTAGATCCAAGGTTATTGTTGGTATGTAGCGCAGCCTGTACTGCGGCTATGTTTGAAGCTAGAAAAGTACGGAATTCCTCTTCATTCATATTCAAGGTGTGTCGAGTAGTCGGTGCCATTTCCTTCAAAATAGTCAAATGGAACAAGTTAATCATACAGAATATTAAGAGTAGTTAATAGTATTTCGTAGCATAATATGAACTCATTTATAAAAGCTTTTTCTTCATATTAGCGTTTTATAAGTTTAAATTCGGGTAGTACCTACCTGTTAAGTTCATACTTAGTAGCTAATATACAATTCAACTACTACAATTCTATATGAAAAACTGATTATAATAATATTTCGCGTTCAAACTTTTATACAATATTTTACAAACTTACAATACCGCTTATTTTACATAAAGCATGAAATATAGCACACAATAACTTTGATACAAGATAGTTGTGAAGATAATTCTAGCTAGTACACAAGTCGTTCAGCAAAGGCAATAAAGACACGTAATTCATACGTCCAGAAACAAGTCATGCATTCTGGTTTTACTAGGACTACTTCCCATCCTTGGTCTTGTGGAACATAACCGTTATGGCCGTTGATAAGACAGCGTGTTGTAACGTCGTCAAAGGGACGAGGGTTACGTAATGTCCAACAGTCCCGTAACAATCTAAAAACCTCATTTCTTACCCCAATTACCGACTCCGTCACTTGTGGGAACGTTTTGTTTAATAGTTGTAGGCCGATGTTCTTGTTCTCACTTTGGTGAGAAGCGAACATTACTAATCCGTAAGCATAACATGCTTCTTTATGTTGCATGTTAGCCGCTTTTTCTAAATCACGAAGTCCAATATTCGGATATATTGAGTCAAAATAATTTCTTAACCCATTGCGTAAAATAGCATTTGGGTTCCCCGCAATATATGCGTCAAAGTAAACACATCGTAACTTATGGATTTCCCAATGTGATATCCCCCATCTTTCGAACGAAAGCCTTTTATACACCAAGGCATTCTTGGAACGTTCTTCGAATGTCTTACAAACTGATCTCGCCTTAAATAGTTGTGTCGAAGAATTCTGACCGACTCTAGACAAGATTTCATCAATCATGTCTCCGGGTAGGTCTCTTAAAATATTGGGTTGTCTATCCATTTTGTGTTTTTATACTGTAAAATAGACAAGAGTTAGATTCATAAAAAAAATACTTATTAATACAAGCAATTTTTACATATATCATAAAGCATAAGCACACTATATTACATATATTACACCACACGAATACAACTATTTTATTCTGACTCGTTTGTTTCTTCTTCTTCGGTTTTGGTTCATTTTGTCAAGTTTCTAGGGATATATGATGTTCCCCTAATACGAGCCGTAATTTTCCACATTGGTTTAGAAAAACCTGGTGGTTTAGAGGTTCCCGGGTCATTGTTACAACTTAAGGACTTCGGGGGTTGACGATACATATAAAGTTCATCGGGGTTGGAATTAGATTTCTCTATTTTTATG
Source organism: Rutidosis leptorrhynchoides (assembly GCF_046630445.1). NCBI lineage: Eukaryota > Viridiplantae > Streptophyta > Magnoliopsida > Asterales > Asteraceae > Rutidosis > Rutidosis leptorrhynchoides. Next base: position 599,437,215 of record NC_092336.1, on the reverse strand, counting down.
CCCTTTCCCTTATTATTTTCTTTTGCCTTTTTAAATTTAGTTGGGGTAATTTCTATAACATCATCGGAATTCTTGTCAGAATCCGATTCATCGGAGAATTGGTAATCCTCCCAATATTTTGCTTCCTTAGCGGAAACACCATTGACCATAATTAACCTTGGTTGGTTGGTTGAGGATTTTCTTTTACTTAACCGTTTTATTATTTCCCCCACCGGTTCTATTTCTTCATCCGGTTCCGATTCTTCTTCCGGTTCTGATTCTTCTTCTGGTTCCGACTCTTCTTCCGGTTCCTCTTCGGGAACTTGTGAATCAGTCCACGAATCATTCCAATTTACATTTGACTCTTCATTATTATTAGGTGAGTCAATGGGACTTGTTCTAGAGGTAGACATCTATCACATAATATCAAACGCGTTAAGAGATTAATATATCACATAATATTCACATGTTAAAAATATATAGTTTCCTACAAAATTTGTTAAGCAATCATTTTTCAAGTAAACACGGTCGAAGTCCAGACTCACTAATGCATCCTAACAAACTCGATAAGACACACTAATGCAAAATTCTGGTTCTCTAAGACCAACGCTCTGATACCAACTGAAATGTCCCGTTCTTATTGATTAAAAACGTTCCATATTAATTGATTTCGTTGCGAGGTTTTGACCTCTATATGAGACGTTTTTCAAAGACTGCATTCATTTTAAAACAAACCATAACCTTTATTTCATCAATAAAGGTTTAAAAAGCTTTACGTAGATTATCAAATAATGATAATCTAAAATATCCTGTTTACACACGACCATTACATAATGGTTTACAATACAAATATGTTACAACAAAATAAGTTTCTTGAATGCAGTTTTTACACAATATCATACAAGCATGGACTCCAAATCTTGTCCTTATTTTAGTATGCAACAGCGGAAGCTCTTAGTATTCACCTGAGAATAAACATGCTTTAAACGTCAACAAAAATGTTGGTGAGTTATAGGTTTAACCTATATATATCAAATCGTAACAATAGACCACAAGATTTCATATTTCAATACACATCCCATACATAGAGATAAAAATCATTCATATGGTGAACACCTGGTAACCGACATTAACAAGATGCATATATAAGAATATCCCCATCATTCCGGGACACCCTTCGGATATGATATAAATTTCGAAGTACTAAAGCATCCGGTACTTTGGATGGGGCTTGTTGGGCCCAATAGATCTATCTTTAGGATTCGCGTCAATTAGGGTGTCTGTTCCCTAATTCTTAGATTACCAGACTTAATAAAAAGGGGCATATTCGATTTCGATAATTCAACCATAGAATGTAGTTTCACGTACTTGTGTCTATTTTGTAAATCATTTATAAAACCTGCATGTATTCTCATCCCAAAAATATTAGATTTTAAAAGTGGGACTATAACTCACTTTCACAGATTTTTACTTCATCGGGAAGTAAGACTTGGCCACTGGTTGATTCACGAACCTATAACAATATATACATATATATCAAAGTATGTTCAAAATATATTTACAACACTTTTAATATATTTTGATGTTTTAAGTTTATTAAGTCAGCTGTCCTCGTTAGTAACCTACAACTAGTTGTCCACAGTTAGATGTACAGAAATAAATCGATAAATATTATCTAGAATCAATCCACAACCCAGTGTATACGTATCTCAGTATTGATCACAACTCAAACTATATATATTTTGGAATCAACCTCAACCCTGTATAGCTAACTCCAACATTCACATATAGAGTGTCTATGGTTGTTCCGAAATATATATAGATGTGTCGACATGATTGGTCGAAACATTGTATACGTGTCTATGGTATCTCAAGATTACATAATATACAATACAAGTTGATTAAGTTATGGTTGGAATAGATTTGTTACCAATTTTCACGTAGCTAAAATGAGAAAAATTTTCCAATCTTGTTTTACCCATAACTTATTCATTTTAAATCCGTTTTGAGTGAATCAAATTGCTATGGTTTCATATTGAACTCTATTTTATGAATCTAAACAGAAAAAGTATAGGTTTATAGTCGGAAAAATAAGTTACAAGTTGTTTTTGTAAAGGTAGTCATTTCAGTCGAAAGAACGACGTCTAGATGACCATTTTAGAAAACATACTTCCACTTTGAGTTTAACCATAATTTTTGGATATAGTTTCATGTTCATAATAAAAATCGTTTTCTCAGAATAACAACTTTTAAATCAAAGTTTATCATAGTTTTTAATTAACTAATCCAAAACAGCCCGCGGTGTTACTACGACGGCGTAAATCCGGTTTTACGGTGTTTTTCGTGTTTCCAGGTTTTAAATCATTAAGTTAGCATATCATATAGATATAGAACATGTGTTTAGTTGATTTTAAAAGTCAAGTTAGAAGGATTAACTTTTGTTTGCGAACAAGTTTAGAATTAACTAAACTATGTTATAGTGATTACAAGTTTAAACCTTCGAATAAGATAGCTTTATATGTATGAATCGAATGATGTTATGAACATCATTACTACCTTAAGTTCCTTGGATAAACCTAATGGAAAAGAGAAAAATAGATCTAGCTTCAACGGATCCTTGGATGGCTCGAAGTTCTTGAAGCAGAATCATGACACGAAAACAAGTTCAAGTAAGATCATCACTTGAAATAAGATTGTTATAGTTATAGAAATTGAACCAAAGTTTGAATATGATTATTACCTTGTATTAGAATGATAACCTACTGTAAGAAACAAAGATTTCTTGAGGTTGGATGATCACCTTACAAGATTGGAAGTGAGCTAGCAAACTTGAAAGTATTCTTGATTTTATGTAACTAGAACTTGTAGAATATATGAAGAACACTTAGAACTTGAAGATAGAACTTGAGAGAGATCAATTAGATGAAGAAAATTGAAGAATAAAAGTGTTTGTAGGTGTTTTTAGTCATTGGTGTATGGATTAGATATAAAGGATATGTAATTTTGTTTTCATGTAAATAAGTCATGAATGATTACTCATATTTTTGTAATTTTATGAGATATTTCATGCTAGTTGCCAAATTATGGTTTCCACATATGTTAGGTGACTCACATGGGCTGCTAAGAGCTGATCATTGGAGTGTATATACCAATAGTACATACATCTAAAAGCTGTGTATTGTACGAGTACGAATACGGGTGCATACGAGTAGAATTGTTGATGAAACTGAACGAGGATGTAATTGTAAGCATTTTTGTTAAGTAGAAGTATTTTGATAAGTGTATTGAAGTCTTTCAAAAGTGTATAAATACATATTAAAACACTACATGTATATACATTTTAACTGAGTCATTAAGTCATCGTTAGTCGTTACATGTAAGTGTTGTTTTGAAACCTTTAGGTTAACGATCTTGTTAAATGTTGTTAACCCGATGTTTATAATATCAAATGAGATTTTAAATTATTATATTATCATGATATTATCATGTATGAATATCTCTTAATATGATATATATACATTAAATGTCTTTACAACGATAATCGTTACATATATGTCTCGTTTAAAAATCATTAAGTTAGTAGTCTTGTTTTTACATATGTAGTTCATTGTTAATATACTTAATGATATGTTTACTTATCATAATATCATGTTAACTATATATATATATATATCCATATATATGTCATCATATAGTTTTTACAAGTTTTAACGTTCGTGAATCACCGGTCAACTTGGGTGGTCAATTGTCTATATGAAACATATTTTAATTAATCAAGTCTTAACAAGTTTGATTGTTTAACATGTTGGAAATATTTAATCATGTAAATATCAATCTCAATTAATATATATAAACATGGAAAAGTTCGGGTCACTACAAAAGTGCAGGTCTCCGATTTGTTGGAGTGAAGTGGGGGATAGACAGATTACGGGTTCGGAGATAATACAAGAAACTACCGAGAAAATCATCCAAATTCAACAAAGATTGAAAACCGCCCAGAGTTGACAAAAGAGCTACGCGGACAGTAAAAGAAAAGATATAGAGTTTGAAATTGGAGAAATGGTCATGCTTAAGGTTTCACCTTGGAAAGGCGTCGTTCGATTTGGTAAATGGGGGAAACTAAATCCAAGGTACATTGAACCATTCAAGATTATAGATCGTGTCGGACCAGTAGCTTACCAACTGGAGCTACCTCAACAACTCGCGGCTGCACATAACACTTTCCACGTCTCAAATTTGAAGAAATGTTTTGCTAAAGAAGATCTCACTATTCCGTTGGACGAAATCCAAATCAATGAAAAACTTCAATTCATTGAAGAACCCGTCGAAATAATGGATCGTAATGTTAAGAGACTTAAACAAAATAAGATACCGATTGTTAAGGTTTGATGTAATGCTCGTAGAGGACCCGAGTTCACCTGGGAGCGTGAAGATCAGATGAAGAAGAAATACCCGCATTTATTTCCAGAAGATACGTCAACACCTCCAACTGCTTAAAATTTCGGGACAAAATTTATTTAACGGGTAGGTACTGTAGTGACCCGAACTTTTCCATGTTTATATATATATTAAATGAAATTGTTATTTACATGATTAAGTGTTTCCAACATGTTAATCAATTAAACTTGTTAAGACTTGATTAATTAAAATAGGTTTCATATAGACAATTGACCACCCAAGTTGACCGGTGATTCACGAACGTTAAAACTTGTAAAAACTATACAATGACATATATATGGTTATATATATAGTTAACATGATTTTATTATAAGTATGTATCTCATTAGGTATTTTAACAATGAGTTATATACATAAAAATGAGACTATTAATTTAAAAAACTCGAAAACGATATATATAACGATTATTGTTATAACAACGTCTTACTAGGTACATATGAATCATATTAAGATATTGATTGATATTGCTCAATAACATCATATATATCTATCGCAATATCACTAAAAACGCTCTAGAATCGAAGATGATGAAGGTGTTCTACAAGCTATAGGCCAAGATGTACAAATTTGTATCGGAAGAATGATTTACAAAGAATTTTGATGATTTATGACATTGGTTGATCCCGATACGAGTTAGGGTCAAGATAGCACTCTAAAATGATAAAACAAAGCTTCCAAGGTGTTAGGTTTTGTCCAAATGAAGTAATATTGAAAAGAAAATGAAACAGTCAAAATCAGCACAACAGGACGCCGTCCTGGAAGGTGGGACGCCGTCCTGTCTTTCAAATCGGGACGCCGTCTCGGAAATTGGGACGCCGTCTAGCTCTTTTTACCGGGACGCCGTCCTGCCCTTTGGGACGACGTCCCGTAGTAGGTGTAGCCGACTTTTTGGCTTTTTACCTACTCTCTCCACTTTAAAACTTCAGTTTTTTTAGAGACTGTTTCATCAGAATACGAACCAGAGAGTTTAGAGGCGATTTTCAGGAGCAAATTGGAGAACTCCAACCTCTTTGAAGAGGCTCAACATCAAGGCATCATCCATCAAAACCTTCTTCATCCAAGAACTCTTGTTCTTGTAGGTTATTTACTTGTTCTCAGCAATGATTTCAGTTAATAATTTGATTGTATTGTTGTCTGTTACCATGATTGTTGGCTAGTTTCTATAATGTTTGTCTAGATTAATAACCAAGGTATTGGATGTAATCTTATTGATTGAATGTATTATGCGTGATAGATTGAAGCTTGAATTAAGAACCATGCTTATTGTTGTTAAAATCATTTGTATCTAGTTAATTGATATGTTGTTGATAAAGAGAACTCTTGTTGATGTATCATATTGATTTACAATCAACTTGTCTTAGATTGATTGTTTGCTAAACCGGACCAAGGGGGTAAACTAGATTAAAACGGTTAAACAAAATAGGAATGAATTGTGTAGAGCGAACGCAAAGACAATTGTTATTCAAGTCTTTGATCTTGTTGATCAACTAGTCACAAACGAAAAGGTCTAAGTAATAGGGAACCCTCGCTTAGTAATTCTAGTTTGAGTACTTGCTAAAGAGAACTCTTGGCGAGTCGATTTAGGTGATTAGCATGCTTATAGTTATTTGATTACAAATACAAGAACCATAGTGAAAAGGGAACCCTTGATCTTGTTATTGTATTTGCGTGTTTATCCGAGAGAACTCTTAGTGAACCTATTAGATAACTACACACATAATTATTCAATCAGGACTTAATATCTAAAAATACATCCAATACCGAGGGTAAAATATTTAGATAAACATTTCATCTCTTTGATTTAATTCAAAACTATCTTACTTGCTTTATTTGCATTTATTCTCATTTCATAAACTTAAAAGACAAAAATATTGTTTTTACATTTAACCTTCTTTGATTTGGCTAAATCGTTAAATAGCCACCAAAACATAAAACTTGTACTTTTAACTTTCATTCACTTAGTTAATCATAATATAATTTCTAATTCTAGTTTGACTGATATAACTGTCCTTGGAACAATACACGGAACTAAACCAGTTACTATACTACTACACGATCGGGTACACTGCCCGTTAGTGTGTAGTAATCTCTAAAACCGGTATTTTCCATACGATAATTCATATACCACTTTTCGAACATCAAGTTTTTGGCGCCGCTGCCGGGGACAGTTTTGTGTCAAAATAGAATTATTAACTGATTTGTGATTAAGTAGTTTCTTAATTATTTTAAATTTTTAATAATCTTTGATTTTTAAACTTATAGAATCGGTATGTTTAATAATTTTTGTTAGTTGTGTGATTGACAGTTTATAGGTCGCATATGCCACATACCCGAAGTTCAGAATCTCCATTACTTACACCGTTTACAGAACCTGATAGAAAGCTTGGTAGGATTTCAAAAGAAGTACTTGAAATTTTTGAATCTTCATCAAAACAAGAAACCTTTGATTCAGAATCAAGTACGACCAAGCCTCGATATTCAGACTTTGGTAAACCCGTTCAACCCCCAAATTTTGAAATGGAAGGAGAAAGACCGTTGGTACCACGACAATCAATGGCAGCAAAGATGAAAGCAACCCGGACCGGACAAGGTAGTGCTTTTACTCCACCTACTGGTGTGGTAACTTTTGAAATAAAAGGACCTATTCTTCAAATGATTAATAACAGGTGTCAATTTGGTGGTGGTCTGAATGAAGATGCAAACGAACATATTCGTCTCTTTCAAGAGATATGTCTTCTATTTAAACTTAAACCAGAAACTGACCAGGCCATATTATTAAGACTTTTCCCTTGGACACTCCAAGAGGAAGCACGAAGTTGGTTAGATTCATTGGCCGAGGCTACGATAGAAACGTGGGATGGTATGTTGGAAAAATTTCTTAAGAAATATTTTCCAGCATCCAAGTCCGCGAGACTCCAACACGAAATTACCCAATTCTGTCAAAAGCCGATGGAAACCCTGTACGAAGTATGGAATCGATTTTCCAAAATGCTAAGAGGTTGTCCAAACCATGGTTTGGATACCTTTCAAAAGGTCCAAATCTTTTACAAAGGTTGTGATGTAGCAACCCGAATTTCAATTGACCAAGCGGCCGGTGGTTCTCTTATGGACAAAACCGAGCAAGAGGCTTATGAGATAATCGAGAAACTAGCCGATTATTCTCACGAGTGGCATCAAGAACGCCCAATTACTCGAAATGCTCAAGTCCAAAGCGCCGGTGCTTATGATGACTTAAGCTCCCTAGGTGTAAAAATAGATGGTGTTGTCCGAAACATGGACAAAATCACCAAGGAAATCCATAGTATGAAAGTAGGTTGTGAATACTGTGGAGGTCTCCACTTAGGAAAAGATTGTGATGCCGGGTTAACCATGGCTCAAAAAGAAGAAGTGGCTTTCATAAGCCAAAGAAATAATAACCAGTTTCAGGGAAGAGCCCAATTTAACCGGAACTTTAACAACCCCTACAACCCTCAAGGTCAAACTTCCAATTTTCAACAAGGGTCAGGTAGTGGGTTCCAACAACAAACTCCGGGTTTTTACCAAAAACCCCAACATGAAGAGAAAAAGTCAAATTTAGAGAGTATGTTGGAAAAGTTAATTACATCACAAACTCAACTTGTCACAAATATAAACCAAACCAACGAGAAAAATGAACATCAATTTAGAAACCAACAAGCATCAATTCAAAATTTAGAAAAACAAATGAGTGGTTTAGCCAATTTACTGAGCGAGAGGAAACCAGGTAGTTTACCGGGCGATACCAGTAAAAACCCACGAAATGAGCACGCAAATGTTATCACCACACGGAGTGGTCTAGCATACGATGCTCCAAAAATGCCCGAAAATTCTGATTTCAGGGTTCCATTGAACCAAAATGATGAACCGGTTAAGGAGCCGGAAAAAGTGGTTGAAAAGGAAGAACGGGAAAAACCCGTAGTGAAACCATATCAACCACCGCTCCCATACCCAAGAAAACAACAACAAGAGAGGCTAGAGGCCGAAAGGTCAAAATTCCTAGATATGTTTAAACAAATTAACATAAACATGCCTTTCATTGATGTAATCTCAGGTATGCCCAAGTATGCTAAGTTTTTAAAAGACTTACTTACTAATCGGAAGAAAATGGAGGAACTTTCATCCGTCACCATGAATGCTAATTGTTCAGCAATTTTGATGAACAAAATACCGAAAAAGCTAGCTGATCCTGGAAGTTTTACCATACCATGTCTCCTGGGAGATTTGGAATGCATTAAAGCATTAGCGGATTTAGGGGCTAGCATAAATTTAATGCCTTATTCATTATATGTTAAGCTAAACCCCGGGGAACTGAAACCAACTCGAATGGCAATCCAACTAGCAGACTGCTCTGTTAAATTCCCTCGTGGAATTTTAGAGAATATGTTAGTAAAAGTAGGTACCCTAGTATTTCCGGCTGACTTTGTAATTCTAGACATGGAGGAGGACACACGTGTGCCTCTTATATTAGGTCGACCTTTCCTCAATACCGCTAGAGCTATGATAGATGTTCATGGGCAGAAATTGACCCTTAGTATTGAGGATATGAAGGTTACCTTTTCCGTTGACCATGCCTTGCAATACCCCGAGTCTACTGATGATCAATGTTATTATTTGCAAACCGTAGACACGTATTCGGAGTTATTGCAGGAATTTCCAGAATTGCAAGGTACAGGAGAATGCATTTTTGCAGAAGGTGATGATGAAACAATGGTGGAAGAAGTGGAGATGTTGACCACTTTGATGGCTAACGGGTATGAGCCAAATGATGAAGAGTATATAAAGTTGGATTTAGGGAATGAATACCGATGTAAAACATCGATTGAAGAACCTCCCGTTTTGGAACTAAAGCCACTTCCAAATCACTTGGAATATGCTTACCTACAAGAAGGTTCTACTCTCCCGGTGATCATTTCATCCGAACTCTCTGTAAGTGAGAAATCTAAGCTTGTTTCCATGTTAAAAGCCCATAAAACGGCTCTAGCATGGAAAATTCATGACATAAAGGGTATAAGTCCCTCTTATTGTACACATAATATATTAATGGAAGATAACTATAAGCCGTGTGTACAAAGACAAAGGCGACTCAACCCCAATATGCAAGAAGTTGTTAAGAAGGAGATTGTAAAACTCCTAGATGCGGGTCTTATTTATCCAATTTCGGATAGTCCTTGGGTGAGTCCGGTCCAATGCGTGCCCAAAAAGGGTGGCATGACCGTTGTCACAAATGAAAACGACCAATTAATTTCTACCAGGACTATCACGGGTTGGAGGGTATGCATTGACTACAGGAAATTAAATGATGCTACCCGAAAAGACCATTTTCCCCTTCCTTACATTGATCAAATGTTGGAAAGATTAGCGGGAAAGAATTTTTATTGTTTTCTTGACGGTTTCTCGGGATATTTCCAAATCCCCATAGCACCCGAGGACCAAGAGAAAACGACCTTTACATGTCCTTATGGTACTTTCTCCTATCGGCGTATGCCTTTTGGCTTATGCAATGCTCCTGCTACCTTCCAAAGGTGCATGGTAGCTATTTTTCATGACATGATTGAAGACTTTATGGAAGTATTCATGGATGACTTCTCAGTCTTCGGTGATTCTTTTAACTCATGTCTTAAAAATCTTGAGCTTATGTTGATTAGGTGTGAAGAATCAAATCTTGTACTAAACTGGGAAAAATGCCATTTTATGGTAAAAGAGGGAATTGTATTGGGTCATAAAATTTTTTGTGCAGGTCTTGAGGTGGATCGGGCTAAAGTGGAAGTAATAGCCAAATTACCACCACCAACGAATGTGAAAGGTGTTAGAAGTTTTCTGGGGCACGCCGGTTTTTACCGGCGGTTCATTAAAGATTTTTCCAAAATTGCAACCCCCATGAACAAACTTCTTGAGAAGGACGCTCCATTTGTCTTTACGGACGAGTGTCTTACCGCCTTTAATCTTCTTAAAGCAAAGCTCACGCAGTCACCGATTCTCATATCGCCGAATTGGTCAATACCATTCGAACTTATGTGTGACGCCAGTGACTTTGCTATTGGTTCCGTCTTGGGGCAAAGAATAGAAAAACATTTCAAGCCCATTTACTATGCTAGTAAGACACTGCAAGGAGCCCAACTTAATTACACTACCACCGAGAAGGAACTCCTTGCAATCGTCTTTTCGTTTGACAAATTCCGATCCTATTTAGTGCTAGCAAAGACGGTTGTCTACACAGACCACTCGGCATTAAAGTACTTGCTTTCTAAGCAAGATGCTAAACCCCGTTTAATACGTTGGGTCTTGCTTTTGCAAGAATTCGACATCGATATAAAAGATAAAAAGGGTGCCGAAAACCTAGCTGCCGATCACCTTTCTCGACTTGAGAACCCGAATCTTGGGGTTCTACATGAGACCGTTATCCAAGATAATTTTCCTGATGAAAATCTCATGAGAGTTGAGAAAATTAATGATCCATGGTTTGTAGACATTGCCAACTATCTTGCGGGTGGATTCCTAGAAACCGGTATGTCACACCAGAAAAGAAAGAAATTCTTTAGTGACTTAAAATACTATTTTTGGGAACACCCATATCTCTTTAAACAGTGTCCCGATGGGATAATCCGTCGGTGTGTTTCGGGGAAGGAATGCACCGAAATTCTGCTTGACTGTCACCTTGGTCCAACAGGTGGGCACTTTGGTCCCCAAATCACGGGGAAGAAAGTTTACGAGGCTGGTTTCTATTGGCCTACCATATTCAAAGATGCCTACGCTGTCTGTAAAGCTTGTGACGCGTGCCAACGGGCCGGTCAAATAACTAAACGGGATGAAATGCCTCAACAAAGCATCCAAGTATGCGAGGTGTTCGATGTTTGGGGAATTGACTTTATGGGCCCCTTTCCAAAATCTCATTCTTACCTCTACATACTTGTCGCCATAGATTATGTTTCTAAATGGGCGGAGGCAAAACCTCTACCAACAAATGATGGCCGAGTAGTGGTAAACTTTTTGATGGAACTTTTCTCTAGGTTCGGCACACCAAAAGCTCTTATAAGTGACCGGGGCACCCACTTTTGCAATAAGCAATTGGAAAAGGTGTTGAAAAGATATGGAGTAATCCATAAAATTTCGACATCTTATCATCCCCAAACGAGTGGGCAAGTAGAAAACACCAACCGGTCATTAAAACGCATACTTGAAAAGACCGTTGGTGCTAATCCAAAAGAGTGGTCAACCAAGTTAAACGATGCATTATGGGCCTTTCGCACGGCCTACAAAACACCGATTGGAACAACTCCTTTCCGTATGGTATACGGAAAAGCATGCCATCTCCCGTTGGAGATTGAACATAAAGCACATTGGGCGCTAAGGGCATGCAATTTGGATTACCAAGAAGCGGGTCGGTTACGTTTGACCCAACTAAATGAATTAGACGAGTTGAGGCTTGAAGCCTATGACAACTCTCTAATTTACAAGAAAAAAACCAAACAATGGCACGACAAAAGATTGAAACGTCCAAAGGAATTCATGGAAGGCGATCGTGTCCTTGTTTATAATTCCCGTTTCAAGTTATCACCCGGAAAGCTTAAGTCCCGATGGACGGGACCGTTTGTTGTTAGAAAGGTGTACCCTTATGGTACAGTCGAAATGGAGAACGGGAAGGGTGATATTTTTAAAGTGAATGGCCACCGGGTCAAACACTATATTGATGGTCCCCTAGAAATTGAGGATGAGGTTAGCCTCAACTTCAAGAAAAACACCTAAATCTAAATGGGGACGAGTTTGGTGAACGACTCGTAAAAAAAAATGGTTCACAATTGTAATTAGTTTTGTATTGTGTGCACGATAAATTTTAGTTTGGTACAAAATGATTAACGTATGACCTCTAAACGCGCGCGATTCAGAAAAACAGATCAGTGGGTTTTAGTGTAACAGGACGCCGTCCCAAAATTCTAGACGCCGTCCCGTTTTACATATCTAGACGCCGTCCTAAAGGTCAAGACGCCGTCCCAATGTTAAAAGCTAGACGCCGTCCTGGAACCCTGGACGCCGTCCTGAACCCCTGATTCAGAAAATAATACGCGTTTTATACACCTACCCACTCATTTCTTATCCACAAAACACACTCTTCTCTATTTCTCTCTGCCCTAACACGAACCACTCTCCAAATACCCTAATTTCTACCTCAATTTCGCGATTTCTTCTTCAAATTCAAGCTTCAAATCATGAACTTTTTGGTATGGATACTCCATTTTTACACTTTTCTTTATCAATTACTTGAATTGTATGTTTATATCTATAAATTGGTAAAGGATAAGTGTGGGGTGTTTGATTTGCATGATTATTGTTAAGATTAACATGCCTTAGATGTTTAAATTGCCCTTATGTGTTTATTTTGCAAAGATTACATGCTTTTAAGGGTTTTGTTCATGATTCTAGGGTTTGTAGAAATTAAATCCGAATTTGGGATGCTTAATTTATGATGTTGAGTTTATGTATGATGTTTATGATTCTTGTGAAGTATATGATTGTGTTGGTGATGTTGATGTCAACTTGGCCGGGTCATTTTTGAATGTTAGTGAATTTCTAAGCATATTGTTGAATTGCAATGAATTTATGAAATGTGTATGCTTGTTTTTCATTTGTAAGGGCCTGTTGAATCAAATTAAGGGAATGGAATGCCTTAATGTATGATGTTATAATGGTCATTTGAGCTAAAAATTGTGAAAATTGTATTATGATTTGTGATGAATATGATTAGAATGCAAAGTAAAATGTTATGACCTATGACACAACATACTTGAATCTTTGAGTCCTAAGTTTGTGCTACTTTGTGAAGTTATGATTTTCATTTTTAAAGGTGTCTTAACAAATTCATGTTGACTCTGGTTGATTTTGGTTTGAAACGGTGAACATGCACTTTCGTTTAAATGAATCATAATGCTTTTGAACTAGGAATTGAATGATGAAGTTCTCCTGCTACTCGGTTATGTTTTTAGCTAACATTAACACAACGGTTTCTATGTTCTTTTGGTTTGGTGTATAATGTTTTGCAGGGACAATCAAGCAGAGGAGGACCGGCAAAAAGAGGAAGGACAGCAGGTTTGGCTCCTCCACGACAACCACCACCACCACAACAACAACATCATTCATCATCGTCATCCGGAGAAGAAGCGGAGGAGGATCTAAACGATCCTCGAGTTTGGTTAACACAGGTTCAGAACGACGAAGACTACACCGAAACGTTTGAGAGAATAAACCGCAGGCCGATTAATGCCACTTGGTATTTTTTCTGGGGGCCATTGGAAGAAGCGGGCATGCGCCGACATGTTTCTAATTTACTCGCCATTCCTTACGGTAGAGTAGTCACCCACGTTTGGGAACAGGTTTTTAGCATCAATGAACCAATCTATCCGGTGCTGCTTAAAGAATTTTACTCTACCATGCGGTTTAACAATGTCAGCGATTATTTATCGAATGAGTTTCTACAGTTTCGTCTCGGGGGCCAAGATAGGGGTATAAGCAGTTTACAGCTTTGTAGAGTTCTGGGAATTTTTGAGGAATTCACCGATAATCAGTTAGGTGAATATTTGCGGGCTTCTGATTACGTTGGCCGGCATGTTTTTGATGACACCTCTTATTGGCGCAGAATTTGTAAGCCAAATATTGCGCCTGCACATTTTAGATCAAGCAAGCACATGTACAACGAAATCGCAGCCCGGGATGATAGGCTGCTTCATCGACTCATCGTATGCACGTTTAATGCGAGGATTGAGGGTAATGAGAAGGTGAAAACATTAGATTTGTGGATTATGGATCAAATCAAGCGGGGTTCCTATACCGACATTCCTGGGCTAATCGGTAATTATTTCCTTGCCATTGCGACTGAGACACGGCTACGGAAGCCACTTCTGGGAGGCCACTACATCACCCGAATTGCCCGACATTTTAACATTGATTTCAGTAGATTACAGGAGTACACGAGCGTAATGAAACCATTAAAAAAGGTTTTTTATATTAATGCTGAAATCATTATGAAAGATAGAAATGGGCATTTGGTGCCTTTTGTGGCAGTTGGTGCAGGTGACGCAAGTGGCAGTGGTGTTCAGCAAGAGCAGCGGCAGGAAGAGGAGGCGGAAATGGAGGCACAGACTAATGTTGGTGAACAGGTTCCGTGGCATCCGTCCCAATCAAGTTGGGATAGTTTGGTTGGTAGTGTTAATAACATGAGGTTGAGCCGGAACGAACAAAGGATGCACAATGATCGAATGTGGGATAGTCAGCAGCGAATGGAGCAACGACAGATTGCTCAAGTGCACGATCAGGGATGGATGAGTTATGGTATTGATTGGAATAACCATAACTCAGAGTTGTTTTATTCCAACCCCGAGCAGTACTATGGGACGACACGTCTGACACCCCAATATTACACGGATCCTCAAAACCCACCTCCGCCTCACCCGATTTATGATAATACCGCTGCGTTGCAGGATGCTCGGAACAGATTTGAGCAGCAATATCCACAGGGACGCCCGTACAGAGATGGTTCGGGTAATTATTTTTGGCCGTTTGATAACTAGGCCTGCGTGCCTTTGATCATTTTGTACTTTGTTTTGAGACAATTTAATTTGTGTGGTGTGATTTTAGACAATATTTTGGTTTGTAATAATTTACTAATGGTGTGGTTTGATAAACGGTTGTGGTTGTAAAAACACCGTTATTTTTATTGTGATTTGTGTGGTTTGTTCATTTTTGCAGCATGTTTGAACTTCAAAGACAGGCATTAAGTTCAGCGACATTTGATATTATGATATGTGTATGATGATAATCGCGGAATGGACGATGCTCTTATGCTGGCAGTAAGTTCAGCGGCATCCGTCTACATATTCCACGATTTACAGGTTAAAAATTGAAAATTTCTACAATCACCCTATCACTTTGCCCTCTAAATTTAATCCTTTTTGTGATTTCATGCAATGAGGGCCTTGCATGATCTCAAGTGTGGGGTGGGGAATAGAAATTTATCGGGAACTCGTTTCACAAAAATTAAGGCGTTTATTATAAAATTTTAAAATTTTCATGTAAGCCTTAAAAACGATTAAAAGCCCAAAAACCCACGTTATACACATTATGGTCTTAAAATCTAGAAAATAAATGTTGGTTTACATTTTAAATTATTAATAGTCTTTGAAGTTGCACTATCATTCAATTATTTGAATGAAAATCCTACTAGTTTAGTAAGCTAACTTGTAGGTCATTTATACCAAAACGAGTGTAAACCGTGAGAGAGCGGTGATTGTATAGCGTGGTCGGAAACCGGATCTCGCGCCAGATCAAAAACCTTAAGGACGATCCTCATTGTTTCTCCTAACAAGGACAATGTTGCGTCCGACCACCTATTATAACCAATAGGATGTATCTGTTCCATCCTCAAGGAAGTAAAGTCTTCCGAATGACACACTTACTGATTCAATTCAGAAGATGTAGTCCAGACCAGTCGTAGGGTGATAAAAACTCTTGAAAAGTCATTACTAACATCGACTGGAAATCTACCAGGCCTCAACGTCAAACAGGGAAACTGGTAGTCAAGGTTTGTCTCAATGAGGGGGATTAACTAGTAAAACGGGGGGGCACCATGTATACACAAAATGTTAGTGATTTATCAGATCCCCAGAAGGATAACCTCCAGAAAGGTAATATATCAGCTTTTAAGCCTGATGAACTTCAATCTTTATGATTGACTTAACGGATTAGATGATTACCTCATGATTATCGATGATATCCGGACGTAATGTGTATCCTCCTAAGCACAATATTTTCTACCGACATCTCGCGATGTTAGGTGCCGTGGGAGGGATTGGCTTGACCAATAGCGGGAAACCCGCACTCATTTTTAAAAATTCAGAAAATCCGACAAAATCGGAAAACGTGTCTAGTATTAAAAACTAGCATGATATTTTCAAAACCATAAAACGTTTTCATCAAGGTCCTGATTTCCCTAGGATCAAATTTTTCAGATACTTGGCTCTAATCTCCCAAAAATGTGTGTGTGTGTTTCCATCGTGTATATAGCGTGAGTGTGATTTCAACAAAGGTGTACTGTACTTAAAGCGTGTGTTTTATATAGTGTGAGTTGTGTTTCATATCAACGTGTGTGTTTCGTGTGCTTCGAATGATTCATGTAATGTTTGTAATATATATTGTGTGATTGTATTTGATAATTGTTCCACTTTGTAAAGAAAGAATTGCTTGAGGACAAGCAAGGTTTAAGTGTGGGGTGTTTTGATATTTCTCAATAACATCATATATATCTATCGCAATATCACTAAAAACGCTCTAGAATCGAAGATGATGAAGGTGTTCTACAAGCTATAGGCCAAGATGTACAAATTTGTATCGGAAGAATGATTTACAAAGAATTTTGATGATTTATGACATTGGTTGATCCCGATACGAGTTAGGGTCAAGATAGCACTCTAAAATGATAAAACAAAGCTTCCAAGGTGTTAGGTTTCGTCCAAATGAAGTAATATTGAAAAGAAAACGAAACAGTCAAAATCAGCACAACAGGACGCCTTCCTGGACGGTGGGACGCCGTCCTGTCTTTCAAATCGGGACGCCGTCTCGGAAATTGGGACGCCGTCTAGCTCTTTTTACCGGGACGCCGTCCTGCCCTTTGGGACGACGTCCCGTAGTAGGTGTAGCCGACTTTTTGGCTTTTTACCTACTCTCTCCACTTTAAAACTTCAGTTTTTTTAGAGACTGTTTCATCAGAATACGAACCAGAGAGTTTAGAGGCGATTTTCAGGAGCAAATTGGAGAACTCCAACCTCTTTGAAGAGGCTCAACATCAAGGCATCATCCATCAAAACCTTCTTCATCCAAGAACTCTTGTTCTTGTAGGTTATTTACTTGTTCTCAGCAATGATTTCAGTTAATAATTTGATTGTATTGTTGTCTGTTACCATGATTGTTGGCTAGTTTCTATAATGTTTGTCTAGATTAATAACCAAGGTATTGGATGTAATCTTATTGATTGAATGTATTATGCGTGATAGATTGAAGCTTGAATTAAGAACCATGCTTATTGTTGTTAAAATCATTTGTATCTAGTTAATTGATATGTTGTTGATAAAGAGAACTCTTGTTGATGTATCATATTGATTTACAATCAACTTGTCTTAGATTGATTGTTTGCTAAACCGGACCAAGGGGGTAAACTAGATTAAAACGGTTAAACAAAATAGGAATGAATTGTGTAGAGCGAACGCAAAGACAATTGTTATTCAAGTCTTTGATCTTGTTGATCAACTAGTCACAAACGAAAAGGTCTAATTAATAGGGAACCCTCGCTTAGTAATTCTAGTTTGAGTACTTGCTAAAGAGAACTCTTGGCGAGTCGATTTAGGTGATTAGCATGCTTATAGTTATTTGATTATAAATACAAGAACCATAGTGAAAAGGGAACCCTTGATCTTGTTATTGTATTTGCGTGTTTATCCGAGAGAACTCTTAGTGAACCTATTAGATAACTACACACATAATTATTCAATCAGGACTTAATATCTAAAAATACATCCAATACCGAGGGTAAAATATTTAGATAAACATTTCATCTCTTTGATTTAATTCAAAACTATCTTACTTGCTTTATTTGCATTTATTCTCATTTCATAAACTTAAAAGACAAAAATATTGTTTTTACATTTAACCTTCTTTGATTTGGCTAAATCGTTAAATAGCCACCAAAACATAAAACTTGTACTTTTAACTTTCATTCACTTAGTTAATCATAATATAATTTCTAATTCTAGTTTGACTGATATAACTGTCCTTGGAACGATACACGGAACTAAACCAGTTACTATACTACTACACGATCGGGTACACTGCCCGTTAGTGTGTAGCAATCTCTAAAACCGGTATTTTCCATACGATAATTCATATACCACTTTTCGCACATCATTGATACACTTGGTTAATTATGTTAAATGATAAGTAAATATATTATTAAGTGTATTAACAATGAAATACATATGTAAAAAATAAGAGTACTAACTTAATGATTTCGAAACGAGACATATATGTAACGATTATCGTTGTAACGACATTTAACTGTATATATATCATACTAAGATATATTATATATCATAATATCATGATAATATAACAATTTAACATCCCATTTGTTATAATAAACAATAGGTTAACAACATTCAACAAGATCGTTAACCTAAAGGTTTCAAAACAACATTTACATGTAACGACTAACGATGACTTAACGACTCAGTTAAAATGTATATACATGTAGTGTTTTAATATGTATTCATACACTTTTGAAAGACTTCAAGACACTTATCAAAATACTTCTACTTAACAAAAATGCTTACAATTACATCCTCGTTCAGTTTCATCAACAATTCTACTCGTATGCACCCGTATTCATACTCGTACAATACACAGCTTTTAGATGTATGTACTATTGGTATATACACTCCAATGATCAGCTCTTAGCAGCCCATGTGAGTCACCTAACACATGTGGGAACCATCATTTGGCAACTAGCATGAAATATCTCATAAAATTACAAAAATATGAGTAATCATTCATGACTTATTTACATGAAAACAAAATTACATATCCTTTATATCTAATCCATACACCAACGACCAAAAACACCTACAAACACTTTCATTATTCAATTTTCTTCATCTAATTGATCTCTCTCAAGTTCTATCTTCAAGTTCTAAGTGTTCTTCATAAATTCCAAAAGTTCTAGTGAAATGTCCCGTTCTTATTGATTAAAAATGTTCCATTTTAATTGATTTCGTTGCGAGGTTTTGACCTCTATATGAGACGTTTTTCAAAGACTGCATTCATTTTAAAACAAACCATAACCTTTATTTCATCAATAAAGGTTTAAAAAACTTTACGTAGATTATCAAATAATGATAATCTAAAATATCCTGTTTACACACGACCATTACATAATGGTTTACAATACAAATATGTTACAACAAAATAAGTTTCTTGAATGCAGTTTTTACACAATATCATACAAGCATGGACTCCAAATCTCGTCCTTATTTAAGTATGCGACAGCGGAAGCTCTTAATAATCACCTGAGAATAAACATGCTTAAAACGTCAACAAAAATGTTGGTGAGTTATAGGTTTAACCTATATATATCAAATCGTAACAATAGATCACAAGATTTCATATTTCAATACACATCCCATACATAGAGATAAAAATCATTCATATGGTGAACACCTGGTAACCGACATTAACAAGATGCATATATATAAGAATATCCCCATCATTCCGGGACACCCTTCGGATATGATATAAATTTCGAAGTACTAAAGCATCCAGTACTTTGGATGGGGTTTGTTAGGCCCAATAGATCTATCTTTAGGATTCGCGTCAATTAGGGTGTCTGTTCCCTAATTCATAGATTACCAGACTTAATAAAAAGGGGCATATTCGATTTCGATAATTCAACCATAGAATGTAGTTTCACGTACTTGTGTCTATTTTGTAAATCATTTATAAAACCTGCATGTATTCTCATCCCAAAAATATTAGATTTTAAAAGTGGGATTATAACTCACTTTCACAGATTTTTACTTCGTCGAGAAGTAAGACTTGGCCACTGTTGATTCACGAACCTATAACAATATATACATATATATTAAAGTATGTTCAAAATATATTTACAACACTTTTAATATATTTTGATGTTTTAAGTTTAGTAAGTCAGCTGTCCTCGTTAGTAACCTACAACTAGTTGTCCACAGTTAGATGTACAGAAATAAATCGATAAATATTATCTTGAATCAATCCACAACCCAGTGTATACGTATCTCAGTATTGATCACAACTCAAACTATATATATTTTGGAATCAACCTCAACCCTGTATAGCTAACTCCAACATTCACATATAGAGTGTCTATGGTTGTTCCGAAATATATATAGATGTGTCAACATGATAGGTCAAAACATTGTATACGTGTCTATGGTATCTCAAGATTACATAATATACAATACAAGTTGATTAAGTTATGGTTGGAATAGATTTGTTACCAATTTTCACGTAGCTAAAATGAGAAAAATTATCCAATCTTGTTTTACCCATAACTTCTTCATTTTAAATCCGTTTTGAGTGAATCAAATTGCTATGGTTTCATATTGAACTCTATTTTATGAATCTAAACGGAAAAAGTATAGGTTTATAGTCGAAAAAATAAGTTACAAGTTGTTTTTGTAAAGATAGTCATTTCAGTCGAAAGAACGACGTCTAGATGACCATTTTAGAAAACATACTTCCACTTTGAGTTTAACCATAATTTTTGGATATAGTTTCATGTTCATAATAAAAATCATTTTCTCAGAATAACAACTTTTAAATCAAAGTTTATCATAGTTTTTAATTAACTAACCCAAAACAGCCCGCTGTGTTACTATGACGGCGTAAATCCGGTTTTACGGTGTTTTTCGTGTTTCCAGGTTTTAAATCATTAAGTTAGCATATCATATAGATATAGAACATGTGTTTAGTTGATTTTAAAAGTCAAGTTAGAAGGATTAACTTTTGTTTGCGAACAAGTTTAGAATTAACTAAACTATGTTCTAGTGATTACAAGTTTAAACCTTCGAATAAGATAGCTTTATATGTATGAATCGAATGATGTTATGAACATCATTACTACCTTAAGTTCCTTGGATAAACCTACTGAAAAAGAGAAAAATGGATCTAGCTTCAACGGTGAAATGTCCCGTTCTTATTGATTAAAAACATTCCATATTAATTGATTTCGTTGCAAGGTTTTGACCTCTATATGAGACGTTTTTCAAAGACTGCATTCATTTTAAAACAAACCATAACCTTTATTTCATCAATAAAGGTTTAAAAAGCTTTACGTAGATTATCAAATAATGATAATCTAAAATATCCTGTTTACACACGACCATTACATAATGGTTTACAATACAAATATGTTACAAAAAAATAAGTTTCTTGAATGCAGTTTTTACACAATATCATACAAGCATGGACTCCAAATCTCGTCCTTATTTAAGTATGCAACAGCGGAAGCTCTTAATAATCACCTGAGAATAAACATGCTTAAAACGTCAACAAAAATGTTGGTGAGTTATAGGTTTAATCTATATATATCAAATCATAATAATAGACCACAAGATTTCATATTTCAATACACATCCCATACATAGAGATAAAAATCATTCATATGGTGAACACCTGGTAATCGACATTAACAAGATGCATATATAAGAATATCCCCATCATTCCGGGACACCCTTCGGATATGATATAAATTTCGAAGTACTAAAGCATCCGGTACTTTGGATGGGGTTTGTTAGACCCAATAGATCTATCTTTAGGATTCGCGTCAATTAGGGTGTCTATTCCCTAATTCTTAGATTACCAGACTTAATAAAAAGGGGTATATTCGATTTCGATAATTCAACCATAGAATGTAGTTTCACGTACTTGTGTCTATTTTGTAAATCATTTATAAAACCTGCATGTATTCTCATCCCAAAAATATTAGATTTTAAAAGTGGGACTATAACTCACTTTCACAGATTTTTAATTCGTCAGGAAGTAAGACTTGGCCACTGGTTGATTCACGAACCTATAACAATATATACATATATATCAAAGTATGTTCAAAATATATTTACAACACTTTTAATATATTTTGATATTTTAAGTTTATTAAGTCAGCTGTCCTCGTTAGTAACCTACAACTAGTTGTCCACAGTTAGATGTACAGAAATAAATCGATAAATATTATCTTGAATCAATCCACGACCCAGTGTATACGTATCTCAGTATTGATCACAACTCAAACTATATATATTTTGGAATCAACCTCAACCCTGTATAGCTAACTCCAACATTCACATATAGAGTGTCTATGGTTGTTCCGAAATATATATAGATGTGTCAACATGATAGGTCGAAACATTGTATACGTGTCTATGGTATCTCAAGATTACATAATATACAATACAAGTTGATTAAGGTATGGTTGGAATAGATTTGTTACCAATTTTCACGTAGCTAAAATGAGAAAAATTATCCAATCTTGTTTTACCCATAACTTCTTCATTTTAAATCCGTTTTGAGTGAATCAAATTGCTATGGTTTCATATTGAACTCTATTTTATGAATCTAAATAGAAAAAGTATAGGTTTATAGTCAGAAATATAAGTTACAAGTCGTTTTTGTAAAGGTAGTCATTTCAGTCGAAAGAACGACGTCTAGATGACCATTTTATAAAACATACTTTCACTTTGAGTTTAACCATAATTTTTTGATATAGTTTCATGTTCATAATAAAAATCATTTTCCCAGAATAACAACTTTTAAATCAAAGTTTATCATAGTTTTTAATTAACTAACCCAAAACAGCCCGCGATGTTACTACGACGGCGTAAATCCGGTTTTACGGTGTTTTTCGTGTTTCCAGGTTTTAAATCATTAAGTTAGCATATCATATAGATATAGAACATGTGTTTAGTTGATTTTAAAAGTCAAGTTAGCAGGATTAACTTTTGTTTGCGAACAAGTTTAGAATTAACTAAACTATTTTCTAGTGATTACAAGTTTAAACCTTCGAATAAGATAGCTTTATATGTATGAATCGAATGATGTTATGAACATCATTACTACCTTAAGTTCCTTGGATAAACCTACTGGAAAAGAGAAAAATGGATCTAGCTTCAACGGATCCTTGGATGGCTCGAAGTTCTTGAAGCAGAATCATGACACGAAAACAAGTTCAAGTAAGATCATCACTTGAAATAAGATTGTTATAGTTATAGAAATTGAACCAAAGTTTGAATATGATTATTACCTTGTATTAGAATGATAACCTACTGTAATAAACAAAGATTTCTTGAGGTTGGATGATCACCTTACAAGATTGGAAGTGAGCTAGCAAACTTGAAAGTATTCTTGATTTTATGTAACTAGAACTTGTAGAATATATGAAGAACACTTAGAACTTGAAGATAGAACTTGAGAGAGATCAATTAGATGAAGAAAATTGAAGAATGAAAGTGTTTGTAGGTGTTTTTGGTCGTTGGTGTATGGATTAGATATAAAGGATATGTAATTTTGTTTTCATGTAAATAAGTCATGAATGATTACTCATATTTTTGTAATTTTATGAGATATTTCATGCTAGTTGCCAAATGATGGTTCCCACATGTGTTAGGTGACTCACATGGACTGCTAATAGATGATCATTGGAGTGTATATACCAATAGTGCATACATATAAAAGCTGTGTATTGTACGAGTACGAATACGGGTGCATACGAGTAGAATTGTTGATGAAACTGAATGAGGATGTAATTGTAAGCATTTTTGTTAAGTAGAAGTATTTTGATAAGTGTATTTAAGTCTTTCAAAAGTGTATAAATACATATTAAAACACTACATGTATATACATTTTAACTGAGTCGTTAAGTCATCGTTAGTCGTTACATGTAAGTGTTGTTTTGAAACCTTTAGGTTAATGATCTTGTTAAATGTTGTTAACCCAATGTTTATAATATCAAATAAGATTTTAAATTATTATATTATCATGATATTATCATGTATGAATATCTCTTAATATGATATATATACATTAAATGTCTTTACAAAGATAATCGTTACATATATGTCTCGTTTAAAAATCATTAAGTTAGTAGTCTTGTTTTTACATATGTAGTTCATTGTTAATATACTTAATGATATGTTTACTTATCATATTATCATGTTAACTATATATATATCCATATATATGTCATCATATAGTTTTTACAAGTTTTAACGTTCGTGAATCACCGGTCAACTTGGGTGGTCAATTGTCTATATGTAACATATTTCAATTAATCAAGTCTTAACAAGTTTGATTGCTTAACATGTTGGAAACATTTAATCATGTAAATATCAATCTCAATTAATATATATAAACATGGAAAAGTTCGGGTCACTACAGTACCTACCCGTTAAATAAATTTCGTCCCGAAATTTTAAGCTGTTGAAGGTGTTGACGAATCTTCTGGAAATAGATGCGGGTATTTCTTCTTCATCTGATCTTCACGCTCCCAGGTGAACTCGGGTCCTCTACGAGCATTCCATCGAACCTTAACAATTGGTATCTTGTTTTGCTTAAGTCTTTTAACCTCACGATCCATTATTTCGACGGGTTCTTCGATGAATTGAAGTTTTTCGTTGATTTGGATTTCATCTAACGGAATAGTGAGATCTTCTTTAGCAAAACATTTCTTCAAATTCGAGACGTGGAAAGTGTTATGTATAGCCGCGAGTTGTTGAGGTAACTCAAGTCGGTAAGCTACTAGTCCGACACGATCAATAATCTTGAATGGTCCAATATACCTTGGATTTAATTTTCCTCGTTTACCAAATCGAACAACGCCTTTCCAAGGTGCAACTTTAAGCATGACCATCTCTCCAATTTCAAATTCTATATCTTTTCTTTTAATGTCAGCGTAGCTCTTTTGTCGACTTTGGGCGGTTTTCAACCGTTGTTGAATTTGGATGATCTTTTCGGTAGTTTCTTGT
Source organism: Rutidosis leptorrhynchoides (assembly GCF_046630445.1). Taxonomy (NCBI): domain Eukaryota; kingdom Viridiplantae; phylum Streptophyta; class Magnoliopsida; order Asterales; family Asteraceae; genus Rutidosis; species Rutidosis leptorrhynchoides. Next base: position 599,412,172 of record NC_092336.1, on the reverse strand, counting down.
ATAATCTCCGGACCCGTAATCTGTCTATCCCCTACTTCACTCCAACAAATCGGAGACCTGCACTTTCTACCATAAAGTGCTTCAAACGGCGCCATCTCAATGCTTGAATGGTAGCTGTTGTTGTAGGAAAATTCTGCTAACGGTAGATGTCGATCCCAACTGTTTCCGAAATCAATAACACATGCTCGTAGCATGTCTTCAAGCGTTTGTATCGTCCTTTCGCTCTGCCTATTAGTTTGTGGATGATAGGCAGTACTCATGTCTAGACGAGTTCCTAATGCTTGCTGTAATGTCTGCCAGAATCTTGAAATAAATCTGCCATCCCTATCAGAGATAATAGAGATTGGTATTCCATGTCTGGAGACGACTTCCTTTAAATACAGTCGTGCTAACTTCTCCATCTTGTCATCTTCTCTTATTGGCAGGAAGTGTGCTGATTTGGTGAGACGATCAACTATTACCCAAATAGTATCAAAACCACTTGCAGTCCTTGGCAATTTAGTGATGAAATCCATGGTAATGTTTTCCCATTTCCATTCAGGGATTTCGGGTTGTTGAAGTAGACCTGATGGTTTCTGATGCTCAGCTTTGACCTTAGAACACGTCAAACATTCTCCTACGTATTTAGCAACATCGGATTTCATACCCGGCCACCAAAATTGTTTCTTGAGATCCTTGTACATCTTCCCCGTTCCAGGATGTATTGAGTATCTGGTTTTATGAGCTTCTCTAAGTACCATTTCTCTCATATCTCCAAATTTTGGTACCCAAATCCTTTCAGCCCTATACCGGGTTCCGTCTTCCCGAATATTAAGATGCTTCTCCGATCCTTTGGGTATTTCATCCTTTAAATTTCCCTCTTTTAAAACTCCTTGTTGCGCCTCCTTTATTTGAGTAGTAAGGTTATTATGAATCATTATATTCATAGATTTTACTCGAATGGGTTCTCTGTCCTTCCTGCTCAAGGCATCGGCTACCATATTTGCCTTCCCCGGGTGGTAACGAATCTCAAAGTCATAATCATTCAACAATTCAATCCACCTACGCTGCCTCATATTCAGTTGTTTCTGATTAAATATGTGTTGAAGACTTTTGTGGTCGGTATATATAATACTTTTGACCCCATATAAGTAGTGCCTCCAAGTATTTAATACAAAAACAACCGTGCCTAATTCCAAATCATGCGTCGTATAATTTTGTTCGTGAATCTTCAATTGTCTAGACGCATAAGCAATCACCTTCGTTCGTTGCATTAATACACAACCGAGACCTTGCTTTGATGCGTCACAATAAATCACAAAATCATCATTCCCTTCAGGCAATGACAATATAGGTGTCGTAGTTAGCTTTTTCTTCAATAACTGAAACGCTTTCTCTTGTTCATCATTCCATTCAAATTTCTTCCCTTTATGCGTTAATGCAGTCAAGGGTTTTGCTATTCTGTAAAAGTCTTGGATGAACCTTCTGTAGTAACCAGCTAGTCCTAAAAACTGGCGTATGTGTTTCGGAGTTTTCGGGGTTTCCCACTTTTCAACAGTTTCTATCTTTGCCGGATCCACCTTAATACCTTCTTTGTTCACTATGTGACCGAGGAATGGAACTTCTTCCAACCAAAATGCACACTTTGAAAATTTAGCGTACAATTCTTCCTTCCTCAATACTTCTAACACCTTTCTCAAATGTTCACCGTGTTCTTGGTCATTCTTTGAGTAAATAAGTATGTCATCAATGAAAACAATGACAAACTTGTCAAGGTATGGTCCACACACTCGGTTCATAAGGTCCATGAACACAGCTGGTGCATTAGTTAAACCAAACGGCATGACCATAAACTCGTAATGACCGTAACGTGTTCTGAAAGCAGTCTTTGGAATATCATCTTCTTTCACCCGTATTTGATGATACCCGGAACGTAAGTCAATCTTTGAATAAACAGACGAGCCTTGTAGTTGATCAAATAAGTCGTCGATTCTCGGTAGTGGGTAGCGGTTCTTGATGGTAAGTTTGTTCAACTCTCGGTAGTCGATACACAACCTGAATGTACCATCTTTCTTCTTGACAAACAAAATAGGAGCTCCCCACGGTGATGTGCTTGGTCGAATGAAACCACGCTCTAAAAGTTCTTGTAATTGGCTTTGCAGTTCTTTCATCTCGCTGGGTGCGAGTCTGTAAGGAGCACGAGCTATTGGTGCAGCTCCTGATACAAGATCTATTTGAAATTCAACGGGTCGATGTGGGGGTAATTCCGGTAATTCTTTCGGAAATACATCAGGAAATTCTTTTGCAATGGGAACATCATTGATGCTCTTTTCTTCAGTTTGTACTTTTTCGACGTGTGCTAGAACAGCATAGCAACCTTTTCTTATTAGTTTTTGTGCCTTCAAATTACTAATAAGATGTAGCTTCGTGTTGCCCTTTTCTCCGTACACCATTAAGGATTTTCCTTTTTCTCGTATAATGCGAATTGCATTTTTGTAACAAATGATCTCTGCTTTCACTTCTTTCAACCAGTCCATACCGATTATCACATCAAAACTACCTAACTCTACTGGTATCAAATCAATCTTAAATGTTTCGCTAACCAGTTTAATTTCTCGATTCCGACATATATTATCTGCTGAAATTAATTTACCATTTGCTAATTCGAGTAAAAATTTACTATCCAAAGGCGTCAATGGACAACTTAATTTAGCACAAAAATCTCTACTCATATAGCTTCTATCCGCACCCGAATCAAATAAAACGTAAGCAGATTTATTGTCAATAAGAAACGTACCCGTAACAAGCTCCAGGTCTTCCTGTGCCTCTGCCGCATTAATATTGAAAACTCTTCCGCGACCTTGTCCATTCGTGTTCTCCTGGTTCGGGCAATTTCTAATAATGTGGGCCGGTTTTCCACATTTATAACAAACTACATTGGCATAACTTGCTCCGACACTACTCGTTCCGACACCATTTGTTCCTTTCGTTCTATTAACCCCTGGTCCGTAGACCTCACAATTCGCCGCGCTATGACCATTTCTTTTACACTTGTTGCAAAATTTGGTGCAGAACCCCGAGTGATACTTTTCACACCTTTGGCATAGCTGCTTCTGATTGTTGTTGTTGTTGTTGTTGTTGTTGTTGCGGTTATTATTGTTGTTGGGATGATTGTTGTAGTTGTAGTTGCTGTTGTTGTTGTTGTTGTTGTTGTTGTTGTTGTTGTTGTTGTTGTTGTTGTTGTTGTTGTTGTTGTTGTTGTTGTTGTTGGGCCGTTTGTTGTATTTGCGATTGATGTTGCGATTGTTGGGATAATTGTTGCGATTATTGTTGTAATTGCTGTTGTTGTTGTATTGGTGATTCTTATCACCGTTTTCCTCCCACTTTCTTTTGACTTGCTTCACATTGGCCTCTTCAGCAGTCTGTTCTTTAATTCTTTCTTCAATCTGGTTCACTAGTTTGTGAGCCATTCTACATGCCTGTTGTATGGAGGCGGGCTCGTGTGAACTTATATCTTCTTGGATTCTTTCCGGTAATCCTTTCACAAACGCGTCGATCTTCTCTTCCTCATCTTCGAATGCTCCCGGACACAATAGGCACAATTCTGTGAATCGTCTTTCGTACGTGGTAATATCAAATCCTTGGGTTCGTAACCCTCTAAGTTCTGTCTTGAGCTTATTGACCTCGGTTCTGGGACGGTATTTCTCGTTCATCAAGTGCTTGAATGCTGACCACGGTAGTGCGTACGCATCGTCTTGTCCCACTTGCTCTAGATAGGTATTCCACCATGTTAACGCAGAACCTGTGAAGGTATGCGTAGCGTACTTCACTTTGTCCTCTTCAGTACACTTACTTATGGCAAACACCGATTCGACCTTCTCGGTCCACCGTTTCAATCCGATCAGTCCTTCGGTTCCATCAAATTCCAAAGGTTTGCAGGCAGTGAATTCTTTATAGGTGCATCCTACACGATTTCCTGTACTGCTAGATCCAAGGTTATTGTTGATATGTAGCGCAGCCTGTACTGCGGCTATGTTTGAAGCTAGAAAAGTACGGAATTCCTCTTCATTCATATTCACGGTGTGTCGAGTAGTCGGTGCCATTTCCTTCAAAATAGTCAAATGGAACAAGTTAATCATACAGAATATTAAGAGTAGTTAATAGTATTTCGTAGCATAATATGAACTCATTTATAAAAGCTTTTTCTTCATATTAGCGTTTTATAAATTTAAATTCGGGTAGTACCTACCCGTTAAGTTCATACTTAATAGCTAATATACAATTCAACTACTACAATTCTATATGAAAAACTGATTATAATAATATTTCGCGTTCAAACTTTTATACAATATTTTACAAACTTACAATACCGCTTATTTTACATAAAGCATGAAATATAGCACACAATAACTTTGATACAAGATAGTTGTGAAGATAATTCTAGCTAGTACACAAGTCATTCAGCAAAGGCAATAAAGACACGTAATTCATACGTCCAGAAACAAGTCATGCATTCTGGTTTTACTAGGACTACTTCCCATCCTTGGTCTTGTGGAACATAACCGTTATGGCCGTTGATAAGACATCGTGTTGTAATGTCGTCAAAGGGACGAGGGTTACGTAATGTCCAACAGTCTCGTAACAATCTAAAAACCTCATTTCTTACCCCAATTACCGACTCCGTCACTTGTGGGAACGTTTTGTTTAATAGTTGTAGCCCGATATTCTTGTTCTCACTTTGGTGAGAAGCGAACATTACTAATCCGTAAGCATAACATGCTTCTTTATGTTGCATGTTAGCCGCTTTTTCTAAATCACGAAGTCCAATATTCGGATATATTGAGTCAAAATAATTTCTTAACCCATTGCGTAAAATAGCATTTGGGTTCCCCGCAATATATGCGTCAAAGTAAACACATCGTAACTTATGGATTTCCCAATGTGATATCCCCCATCTTTCGAACGAAAGCCTTTTATAAACCAAGGCATTCTTGGAACGTTCTTCGAATGTCTTACAAACTGATCTCGCCTTAAATAGTTGTGTCGAAGAATTCTGACCGACTTTAGACAAGATTTCATCAATCATGTCTCCGGGTAGGTCTCTTAAAATATTGGGTTGTCTATCCATTTTGTGTTTTTATACTGTAAAATAGACAAGAGTTAGATTCATAAAAAAATACTTATTAATACAAGCAATTTTTACATATATCATAAAGCATAAGCACACTATATTACATATATTACACCACACGAATACAACTATCTTATTCCGACTCGCTTGTTTCTTCTTCTTCGGTTTTGGTTCGTTTTACCAAGTTTCTAGGGATATATGATGTTCCCCTAATACGAGCCGTCGTTTTCCACATTGGTTTAGAAAAACCTGGTGGTTTAGAGGTTCCCGGGTCATTGTTACAACTTAAGGACTTTGGGGGTTGACGATACATATAAAGTTCATCGGGGTTGGAATTAGATTTCTCTATTTTTTTGCCCTTTCCCTTATTATTTTCTTTTGCCTTTTTAAATTCAGTTGGGGTAATTTCTATAACATCATCGGAATTCTCGTCGGAATTCAATTCATCGGAGAATTGATAATCCTCCCAATATTTTTGCTTCCTTGGCGGAAACACCATTGACCATAATTAACCTTGGTCGGTTGGTTGAGAATTTTCTTTTACTTAACCGTTTTATTATTTCCTCCACCGGTTCTATTTCTTCATCCGGTTTCGATTCTTCTTCGGGTTCCGATTCTTCTTCCGGTTCCGACTCTTCTTCCGGTTCCTCTTCGGGAACTTGTGAATCAGTCCACGAATCATTCCAATTTACATTTGACTCTTCATTATTATTAGGTGAGTCAATGGGACTTGTTCTAGAGGTAGACATCTATCACATAATATCAAACGCGTTAAGAGATTAATATATCACATAATATTCACATGTTAAAAATATATAGTTTCCAACAAAATTTGTTAAGCAATCATTTTTCAAATAAACACGGTCGAAGTCCAGACTCACTAATGCATCCTAACAAACTCGATAAGACACACTAATGCAAAATTCTGGTTCTCTAAGACCAACGCTCTGATACCAACTGAAATGTCCCGTTCTTATTGATTAAAAACGTTCCATATTAATTGATTTCGTTGCAAGGTTTTGACCTCTATATGAGACGTTTTTCAAAGACTGCATTCATTTTAAAACAAACCATAACCTTTATTTCATCAATAAAGGTTTAAAAAGCTTTACGTAGATTATCAAATAATGATAATCTAAAATATCCTGTTTACACACGACCATTACATAATGGTTTACAATACAAATATGTTACAACAAAATAAGTTTCTTGAATGCAGTTTTTACACAATATCATACAAGCATGGACTCCAAATCTCGTCCTTATTTAAGTATGCGACAGCGGAAGCTCTTAATAATCACCTGAGAATAAACATGCTTAAAACGTCAACAAAAATGTTGGTGAGTTATAGGTTTAACCTATATATATCAAATCATAATAATAGACCACAAGATTTCATATTTCAATACACATCCCATACATAGAGATAAAAATCATTCATATGGTGAACACCTGGTAACCGACATTAACAAGATGCATATATAAGAATATCCCCATCATTCCGGGACACCCTTCGGATATGATATAAATTTCGAAGTACTAAAGCATCCGGTACTTTGGATGGGGCTTGTTGGGCCCAATAGATCTATCTTTAGGATTCGCGTCAATTAGGGTGTCTGTTCCCTAATTCTTAGATTACCAGTCTTAATAAAAAGGGGCATATTCGATTTCGATAATTCAACCATAGAATGTAGTTTCACGTACTTGTGTCTATTTTGTAAATCATTTATAAAACCTGCATGTATTCTCATCCCAAAAATATTAGATTTTAAAAGTGGGACTATAACTCACTTTCACAGATTTTTACTTCGTCGGGAAGTAAGACTTGGCCACTGGTTGATTCACGAACCTATAACAATATATACATATATATCAAAGTATGTTCAAAATATATTTACAACACTTTTAATATATTTTCATGTTTTAAGTTTATTAAGTCAGCTGTCCTCGTTAGTAACCTACAACTAGTTGTCCACAGTTAGATGTACAGAAATAAATCGATAAATATTATCTTGAATCAATCCACGACCCAGTGTATACGTATCTCAGTATTGATCACAACTCAAACTATATATATTTTGGAATCAACCTCAACCCTGTATAGCTAACTCCAACATTCACATATAGAGTGTCTATGGTTGTTCCGAAATATATATAGATGTGTCGACATGATAGGTCGAAATATTGTATACGTGTCTATGGTATCTCAAGATTACATAATATACAATACAAGTTGATTAAGGTATGGTTGGAATAGATTTGTTACCAATTTTCACGTAGCTAAAATGAGAAAAATTATCCAATCTTGTTTTACCCATAACTTCTTCATTTTAAATCCGTTTTGAGTGAATCAATTTGCTATGGTTTCATATTGAACTATATTTTATGAATCTAAACAGAAAAAGTATAGGTTTATAGTCATAAATATAAGTTACAAGTCATTTTTGTAAAGGTAGTCATTTCAGTCGAAAGAACGACGTCTAGATGACCATTTTATAAAACATACTTTCACTTTGAGTTTAACCATAATTTTTGGATATAGTTTCATGTTCACAATAAAAATCATTTTCCCAGAATAACAACTTTTAAATCAAAGTTTATCATAGTTTTTAATTAACTAACCCAAAACAGCCCGCGGTGTTACTACGACGGCGTAAATCCGGTTTTACGGTGTTTTTCGTGTTTCCAGGTTTTAAATCATTAAGTTAGCATATCATATAGATATAGAACATGTGTTTAGTTGATTTTAAAAGTCAAGTTAGCAGGATTAACTTTTGTTTGCGAACAAGTTTAGAATTAACTAAACTATTTTCTAGTGATTACAAGTTTAAACCTTCGAATAAGATAGCTTTATATGTATGAATCGAATGATGTTATGAACATCATTACTACCTTAAGTTCCTTGGATAAACCTACTGGAAAAGAGAAATATGGATCTAGCTTCAACGGATCCTTGGATGGCTCGAAGTTCTTGAAGCAGAATCATGACACGAAAACAAGTTCAAGTAAGATCATCACTTGAAATAAGATTGTTATAGTTATAGAAATTGAACCAAAGTTTGAATATGATTATTACCTTGTATTAGAATGATAACCTACTGTAATAAACAAAGATTTCTTGAGGTTGGATGATCACCTTACAAGATTGGAAGTGAGCTAGCAAACTTGAAAGTATTCTTGATTTTATGTAACTAGAACTTGTAGAATATATGAAGAACACTTAGAACTTGAAGATAGAACTTGAGAGAGATCAATTAGATGAAGAAAATTGAAGAATGAAAGTGTTTGTAGGTGTTTTTGGTCGTTGGTGTATGGATTAGATATAAAGGATATGTAATTTTGTTTTCATGTAAATAAGTCATGAATGATTACTCATATTTTTGTAATTTTATGAGATATTTCATGCTAGTTGCCAAATGATGGTTCCCACATGTGCTAGGTGACTCACATGGGCTGCTAAGAGCTGATCATTGGAGTGTATGTACCAATAGTACATACATATAAAAGCTGTGTATTGTACGAGTACGAATACGGGTGCATACGAGTAGAATTGTTGATGAAACTGAACGAGGATGTAATTGTAAGCATTTTTGTTAAGTAGAAGTATTTTGATAAGTGTATTTAAGTCTTTCAAAAGTGTATAAATACATATTAAATCACTACATGTATATACATTTTAACTGAGTCGTTAAGTCATCGTTAGTCGTTACATGTAAGTGTTGTTTTGAAACCTTTAGGTTAATAATCTTGTTAAATGTTGTTAACCCAATGTTTATAATATCAAATGAGATTTTAAATTATTATATTATCATGATATTATCATGTATGAATATCTCTTAATATGATATATATACATTAAATGTCTTTACAACGATAATCGTTACATATATGTCTCGTTTAAAAAACATTAAGTTAGTAGTCTTGTTTTTACATATGTAGTTCATTGTTAATATACTTAATGATATGTTTACTTATAATAGTATCATGTTAACTATATATATATCCATATATATGTCATCATAAAGTTTTTACAAGTTTTAACGTTCGTGAATCACCGGTCAACTTGGGTGGTCAATTGTCTATATGAAACATATTTCAATTAATCAAGTCTTAACAAGTTTGATTGCTTAACATTTTGGAAACATTTAATCATGTAAATATCAATCTCAATTAATATATATAAACATGGAAAAGTTCGGGTCACTACAAACGGATCCTTGGATGGCTCGAAGTTCTTGAAGCAGAATCATGACACGAAAACAAGTTCAAGTAAGATCATCACTTGAAATAAGATTGTTATAGTTATAGAAATTTAACTAAAGTTTGAATATGATTATTACCTTGTATTGGAATGATAACCTACTGTAAGAAACAAAGATTTCTTGAGATTGGATGATCACCTTACAAGATTGGAAGTGAGCTAGCAAACTTGAAAGTATTCTTGATTTTATGTAACTAGAACTTGTAGAATATATGAAGAACACTTAGAACTTGAAGATAGAACTTGAGAGAGATCAATTAGATGAAGAAAATTGAAGAATGAAAGTGTTTTTAGGTGGTTTTGGTCGTCGGTGTATGGATTAGATATAAAGGATATGTAATTTTGTTTTCATGTAAATAAGTCATGAATGATTACTCATATTTTTGTAATTTTATGAGATATTTCATGCTAGTTGCCAAATGATGGTTCCCACATGTGTTAGGTGACTCACATGGGCTGCTAAGAGCTGATCATTGGAGTGTATATACCAATAGTACATACATCTAAAAGCTGTGTATTGTACGAGTACGAATACGGGTGCATACGAGTAGAATTGTTGATGAAACTGAACGAGGATGTAATTGTAAGCATTTTTGTTAAGTAGAAGTATTTTGATAAGTGTATTGAAGTCTTTCAAAAGTGTATAAATACATATTAAAACACTACATGTTTATACATTTTAACTGAGTCGTTAAGTCATCGTTAGTCGTTACATGTAATTGTTGTTTTGAAACCTTTAGGTTAACGATCTTGTTAAATGTTGTTAACCCAATGTTTATAATATCAAATGAGATTTTAAATTATTATATTATCATGATATTCTCATGTATGAATATCTCTTAATATGATATATATACATTAAATGTCTTTACAACGATCATCGTTACATATATGTCTCGTTTAAAAATCATTAAGTTAGTAGTCTTGTTTTTACATATGTAGTTCATTGTTAATATACTTAATGATATGTTTACTTATCATAGTATCATGTTAACTATATATATATCCATATATATGTCATCATATAGTTTTTACAAGTTTTAAATTCGTGAATCACCGGTCAACTTGGGTGGTCAATTGTCTATATGAAACATATTTCAATTAATCAAGTCTTAACAAGTTTGATTGCTTAACATGTTGGAAACATTTAATCATGTAAATATCAATCTCAATTAATATATATAAACATGGAAAAGTTCGGGTCACTACAGTACCTACCCGTTAAATAAATTTCGTCCCGAAATTTTAAGCTGTTGAAGGTGTTGACGAATCTTCTGGAAATAGATGCGGGTATTTCTTCTTCATCTGATCTTCATGCTCCCAGGTGAACTCGGGTCCTCTACGAGCATTCCATCGAACCTTAACAATTGGTATCTTGTTTTGCTTAAGTCTTTTAACCTCACGATCCATTATTTCCACGGGTTCTTCGATGAACTGAAGTTTTTCGTTGATTTGGATTTCATCTAACGGAATAGTGAGATCTTCTTTAGCAAAACATTTCTTCAAATTCGAGACATGGAAAGTGTTATGTACAGCCGCGAGTTGTTGAGGTAACTCAAGTCGGTAAGCTACTGGTCCGACACGATCAATAATCTTGAATGGTCCAATATACCTTGGATTTAATTTCCCTCGTTTACCAAATCGAACAACACCTTTCCAAGGTGCAACTTTAAGCATGACCATCTCTCCAATTTCAAATTCTATATCTTTTCTTTTAATGTCAGCGTAGCTCTTTTGTCGACTTTGGGCGGTTTTTAACCGTTGTTGAATTTGGATGATCTTCTCGGTAGTTTCTTGTATAATCTCCGGACCCGTAATCTGTCTATCCCCCACTTCACTCCAACAAATCGGAGACCTGCACTTTCTACCATAAAGTGCTTCAAACGGCGCCATCTCAATGCTTGAATGGTAGCTGTTGTTGTAGGAAAATTCTGCTAACGGTAGATGTCAATCCCAACTGTTTCCGAAATCAATAACACATGCTCGTAGCATGTCTTCAAGCGTTTGTATCATCCTTTCACTCTGCCCATCAGTTTGTGGATGATAGGCAGTACTCATGTCTAGACGAGTTCCAAATGCTTGCTGTAATGTCTGCCAGAATCTTGATATAAATCTGCCATCCCTATCAGAGATAATAGAGATTGGTATTCCATGTCTGGAGATGACTTCCTTCAAATATAGTCGTGCTAACTTCTCCATCTTGTCATCTTCTCTTATTGGCAGGAAGTGTGCTGATTTGGTGAGACGATCAACAATTACCCAAATAGTATCAAAACCACTTGCAGTCTTTGGCAATTTAGTGATGAAATCCATGGTAATGTTTTCCCATTTCCATTCTGGGATTTCGGGTTATTGAAGTAGACCTGATGGTTTCTGATGCTCAGCTTTGACCTTAGAACACGTCAAACATTCTCCTACGTATTTAGCAACATCGGCTTTCATACCCAGCCAACAAAAATGTTTCTTGAGATCCTTGTACATCTTCCCCGTTCCAGGATGTATTGAGTATCTGGTTTTATGAGCTTCTCTAAGTACCATTTCTCTCATATCTCCAAATTTTGGTACCCAAATCCTTTCAGCCCTATACCGGGTTTCGTCTTCCTGAATATTAAGATGCTGCTCCGATCCTTTGGGTATTTCATCCTTTAAATTTCCTTCTTTTAAAACTCCTTGTTGCGCCTCCTTTATTTGAGTAGTAAGGTTATTATGAATCATTATATTCATAGATTTTACTCGAATGGGTTCTCTGTCCTTTCTGTTCAAGGCATCGGCTACCACATTTGCCTTCCCCGGGTGGTAACGAATCTCAAAGTCGTAATCATTCAACAATTCAATCCACCTACGCTGCCTCATATTCAGTTGTTTCTGATTAAATATGTGTTGAAGACTTTTGTGGTCGGTATATATAATACTTTTGACCCCATATAAGTAGTGCCTCCAAGTCTTTAATGCAAAAACAACCGCGCCTAATTCCAAATCATGCGTCGTATAATTTTGTTCGTGAATCTTCAATTGTCTAGACGCATAAGCAATCACCTTCGTTCGTTGTATTAATACACAACCGAGACCTTGCTTTGATGCATCACAATAAATCACAAAATCATCATTCCCTTCAGGTAATGACAATATAGGTGCCGTAGTTAGCTTTTTCTTCAATAACTGAAACGCTTTCTCTTGTTCATCATTCCATTCAAATTTCTTCCCTTTATACGTTAATGCAGTCAAGGGTTTTGCTATTCTGGAAAAGTCTTGGATGAACCTTCTGTAGTAACCAGCTAGTCCTAAAAACTAGCGTATGTGTTTCGGAGTTTTCGGGGTTTCCCACTTTTCAACAGTTTCTATCTTTGCCGGATCCACCTTAATACCTTCTTTGTTCACTATGTGACCGAGGAATTGAACTTCTTCCAACCAAAATGCACACTTTGAAAACTTAGCGTACAATTCTTCCTTCCTCAATACTTCTAACACCTTTCTCAAATGTTCACCGTGTTCTTGGTCATTCTTTGAGTAAATAAGTATGTCATCAATGAAAACAATGACAAACTTGTCAAGGTATGGTCCACACACTCAGTTCATAAGGTCCATGAACACAGCTGGTGCATTAGTTAAACCAAACGGCATGACCATAAACTCGTAATGACCGTAACGTGTTCTGAAAGCAGTCTTTGGAATATCATCTTCTTTCACCCGCATTTGATGATACCCGGAACGTAACTCAATCTTTGAATAAACAGACGAGCCTTGTAGTTGATCAAATAAGTCGTCGATTCTCGGTAGTGGGTAGCGGTTCTTGATGGTAAGTTTGTTCAACTCTCGGTAGTCGATACAAAACCTGAATGTACCATCTTTCTTCTTGGCAAACAAAACAGGAGCTCCCCACGGTGATGTGCTTGGTCGAATGAAACCACGCTCTAATAGTTCTTGCAGTTGGCTTTGCAGTTCTTTCATCTCGCTGGGTGCGAGTCTGTAAGGAGCACGAGCTATTGGTGCAGCTCCTGGTACAAGATCTATTTGAAATTCAACGGATCGATGTGGGGGTAATCCCGGTAATTCTTTCGGAAATACATCGGGAAATTCTTTTGCAATGGGAACATCATTGATGCTCTTTTCTTCAGTTTGTACTTTCTCGACGTGTGCTAGAACAGCATAGCAACCTTTTCTTATTAGTTTTTGTGCCTTCAAATTACTAATAAGATGTAGCTTCGTGTTGCCCTTTTCTCCGTACACCATTAAGGGTTTTCCTTTTTCTCGTATAATGCGAATTGCATTTTTGTAACAAACGATCTCTGCTTTCACTTCTTTCAACCAGTCCATACCGATTATCACATCAAAACTCCCTAACTCTACTGGTATCAAGTCAATCTTAAATGTTTCGCTAACCAGTTTAATTTCTCGATTCCGACATATATTATCTGCTGAAATTAATTTACCATTTGCTAATTCAAGTAAAAATTTACTATCCAAAGGCGTCAATGGACAACTTAATTTAGCACAAAAATCTCTACTCATATAGCTTCTATCCGCACCCGAATCAAATAAAACGTAAGCAGATTTATTGTCAATAAGAAACGTACCCGTAACAAGCTCCGGGTCTTCCTGTACCTCTGCCGCATTAATATTGAAAACTCTTCCGCGGCCTTGTCCATTCGTGTTCTCCTTGTTCGGGCAATTTCTAATAATGTGGCCCGGTTTTCCACATTTATAACAAACTACATTGGCATAACTTGCTCCGACACTACTTGCTCCGCCATTACTCATTCCGACACCATTTGTTCCTTTCGTTCTGTTAACCACTGGTCCGTAGACATCACACTTCGCCGCGCTATGACCATTTCTTTTACACTTGTTGCAAAATTTGGTGCAGAACCCCGAGTGATACTTTTCACACCTTTGGCATAGCTGCTTTTGATTGTTGTTGTTGTTGCGGTTATTATTATTGTTAAGATGATTGTTGTGGTTGTTGTTGTTGTTGTTGGGCCGTTTGTTGTAGTTGCGATTGATGTTGCGATTGTTAGGATAGTTGTTGCAATTATTGTTATAATTGCTGCTGTTGTTGTATTGGTGATTCTTATCACCGTTTTCCTCCCACTTTCTTTTGACTTGCTTCACATTTGCCTCTTCAGCAGTCTGTTCTTTAATTCTTTCTTCAATCTGGTTCACTAGTTTGTGAGCCATTCTACATGCCTGTTGTATGGAGGCTGGCTCGTGTGAACTTATATCTTCTTGGATTCTTTCTGGTAATCCTTTCACAAATGCGTCGATCTTCTCTTCCTCATCTTCGAATGCTCCTGGACACAATAGGCACAATTCTGTGAATCGTCTTTCATAAGTGGTAATATCAAATCCTTGGGTTCGTAACCCTCTAAGTTCTGTCTTGAGCTTATTGACCTCGGTTCTGGGACGGTACTTCTCGTTCATCAAGTGCTTGAATGCTGACTACGGTAGTGCGTACGCATCGTCTTGTCCCACTTGCTCTAGATAGGTATTCCACCATGTTAATGCAGAACCTGTGAAGGTATGCGTAGCGTACTTCACTTTGTCCTCTTCAGTACACTTACTTATGGCAAACACCGATTCGACCTTCTCGGTCCACCGTTTCAATCCGATCGGTCCTTCGGTTCCATCAAATTCCAAAGGTTTGCACGCAGTGAATTCTTTGTAGGTGCATCCTACACGATTTCCTGTACTGCTAGATCCAAGGTTATTGTTGGTATGTAGCGCAGCCTGTACTGCTGCTATGTTTGAAGCTAGAAAAGTACGGAATTCCTCTTCATTCATATTCACGGTGTGTCGAGTAGTCGGTGCCATTTCCTTCAAAATAGTTAAATGGAACAAGTTAATCATACAGAATATTAAGAGTAGTTAATAGTATTTCGTAGCATAATATGAACTCATTTATAAAAGCTTTTTCTTCATATTAGCGTTTTATAAGTTTAAATTAGGGTAGTACCTACCCGTTAAGTTCATACTTAGTAGCTAATATACAATTCAACTACTACAATTCTATATGAAAAACTAATTATAATAATATTTCGCGTTCAAACTTTTACACAATATTTTACAAACTTACAATACCGCTTATTTTACATATAGCATGAAATATAGCACACAATAAATTTGATACAAGATGGTTGTGAAGATAATTCTAGCTAGTACACAAGCCGTTCAGCAAAGGCAATAAATACACGTAATTCATACGTCCAGAAACAAGTCATGCATTCTGGTTTTACTAGGATTACTTCCCATCCTTGGTCTTGTGGAACATAACCATTATGGCCATTGATAAGACAACGTGTTGTAACGTCGTTAAAGGGACGAGGGTTACGTAATGTCCAGCAGTCCCGTAACAATCTAAAAACCTCATTTCTTACCCCAATTACCGACTCCGTCACTTGTGGGAACGTTTTGTTTAATAGTTGTAGCCCGATGTTCTTGTTCTCACTTTGGTGAGAAGCGAACATTACTAATCCGTAAGCATAACATGCTTCTTTATGTTGCATGTTAGCCGCTTTTTCTAAATCACGAAGTCCAATATTCGGATATATTGAGTCAAAATAATTTCTTAACCCATTGCGTAAAATAGCATTTGGGTTCTCCGCAATATATGCGTCAAAGTAAACACATCGTAACTTATGGATTTCCCAATGTGATATCCCCCATCTTTCGAACGAAAGCCTTTTATAAACCAAGGCATTCTTGGAACGTTCTTCGAATGTCTTACAAACTGATCTCGCCTTAAATAGTTGTGCCGAAGAATTCTGACCGACTCTAGACAAGATTTCATCAATCATGTCTCCGGGTAGGTCTCTTAAAATATTGGGTTGTCTATCCATTTTGTGTTTTTATACTGTAAAATAGACAAGAGTTAGATTCATAAAAAAATTACTTATTAATACAAGCAATTTTTACATATATCATAAAGCATAAGCACACTATATTACTTATATTACACCACACGAATACAACTATCTTATTCCGACTCGCTTGTTTCTTCTTCTTCGGTTTTGGTTCGTTTTGCCAAGTTTCTAGGGATATATGATGTTCCCCTAATACGAGCCGTCGTTATCCACATTGGTTTAGAAAAACCTGGTGGTTTAGAGGTTCCCGGGTCATTGTTACAACTTAAGGACTTCGGGGGTTGACGATACATATAAAGTTCATCGAGGTTGGAATTAGATTTCTCTATTTTTATGCCCTTTCCCTTATTATTTTCTTTTGCCTTTTTAAATTCAGTTGGGGTAATTTCTATAACATCATCGGAATTCTCGTCGGAATCCGATTCATCGGAGAATTGGTAATCCTCCCAATATTTTGCTTCCTTGGTGGAAACACCATTGACCATAATTAACCTTGGTCGGTTGGTTGAGGATTTTCTTTTACTTAACCGTTTTATTATTTCCCCCACCGGTTCTATTTCTTCATCCGGTTCCGATTCTTCTTCTGGTTCCGACTCTTCTTCCGGTTCCTCTTCGGGAACTTGTGAATCAGTCCACGAATCATTCCAATTTACATTTGACTCTTCATTATTATTAGGTGAGTCAATGGGACTTGTTCTAGAGGTAGACATCTATCACATAATATCAAACGCGTTAAGAGATTAATATATCACATAATATTCACATGTTAAAAATATATAGTTTCCAACAAAATTTGTTAAGCAATCATTTTTCAAGTAAACACAGTCGAAGTCCAGACTCACTAATGCATCCTAACAAACTAGATAAGACACACTAATGCAAAATTCTGGTTCCCTAAGACCAACGCTCGGATACCAACTGAAATGTCCCGTTCTTATTGATTAAAAACGTTCCATATTAATTGATTTCGTTGCGAGGTTTTGACCTCTATATGAGACGTTTTTCAAAGACTGCATTCATTTTAAAACAAACCATAACCTTTATTTCATCAATAAAGGTTTAAAAAACTTTACGTAGATTATCAAATAATGATAATCTAAAATATCCTGTTTACACACGACCATTACATAATGGTTTACAATACAAATATGTTACAACAAAATAAGTTTCTTGAATGCAGTTTTTACACAATATCATACAAGCATGGACTCCAAATCTCGTCCTTATTTAAGTATGCGACAGCGGAAGCTCTTAATAATCACCTGAGAATAAACATGCTTAAAACGTCAACAAAAATGTTGGTGAGTTATAGGTTTAACCTATATATATCAAATCGTAACAATAGACCACAAGATTTCATATTTCAATACACATCCCATACATAGAGATAAAAATCATTCATATGGTGAACACCTGGTAACCGACATTAACAAGATGCATATATATAAGAATATCTCCATCATTCCGGGACACCCTTCGGATATGATATAAATTTCGAAGTACTAAAGCATCCGGTACTTTGGATGGGGTTTGTTAGGCATAATAGATCTATCTTTAGGATTCGCGTCAATTAGGGTGTCTGTTCCCTAATTCATAGATTACCAGACTTAATAAAAAGGGGCATATTCGATTTCGATAATTCAACCATAGAATGTAGTTTCACGTATTTGTGTCTATTTTGTAAATCATTTATGAAACCTGCATGTATTCTCATCCCAAAAATATTAGATTTTAAAAGTGGGACTATAACTCACTTTCACAGATTTTTACTTCGTCGAGAAGTAAGACTTGGCCACTGTTGATTCACGAACCTATAACAATATATACATATATATTAAAGTATGTTCAAAATATATTTACAACACTTTTAATATATTTTGATGTTTTAAGTTTATTAAGTCAGCTGTCCTCGTTAGTAACCTACAACTAGTTGTCCACAGTTAGATGTACAGAAATAAATCGATAAATATTATCTTGAATCAATCCACGACCCAGTGTATACGTATCTCAGTATTGATCACAACTCAAACTATATATATTTTGGAATCAACCTCAACCCTGTATAGCTAACTCCAACATTCACATATAGAGTGTCTATGGTTGTTCCGAAATATATATAGATGTGTCGACATGATAGGTCGAAACATTGTATACGTGTCTATGGTATCTCAAGATTACATAATATACAATACAAGTTGATTAAGTTATGGTTGGAATAGATTTGTTACCAATTTTCACGTAGCTAAAATGAGAAAAATTATCCAATCTTGTTTTACCCATAACTTCTTCATTTTAAATCCGTTTTGAGTGAATCAAATTGCTATGGTTTCATATTGAACTCTATTTTATGAATCTAAACAGAAAAAGTATAGATTTATAGTCGAAAAAATAAGTTACAAGTTGTTTTTGTAAAGATAGTCATTTCAGTCGAAAGAACGACGTCTAGATGACCATTTTAGAAAACATACTTCCACTTTGAGTTTAACCATAATTTTTGGATATAGTTTCATGTTCATAATAAAAATCATTTTCTTAGAATAACAACTTTTAAATCAAAGTTTATCATAGTTTTTAATTAACTAACCCAAAACAGCCCGCTGTGTTACTACGACGGCGTAAATCCGGTTTTACGTTGTTTTTCGTGTTTCCAGGTTTTAAATCATTAAGTTAGCATATCATATAGATATATAACATGTGTTTAGTTGATTTTAAAAGTCAAGTTAGAAGGATTAACTTTTGTTTGCGAACAAGTTTAGAATTAACTAAACTATGTTCTAGTGATTACAAGTTTAAACCTTCGAATAAGATAGCTTTATATGTATGAATCGAATGATGTTATGAACATCATTACTACCTTAAGTTCCTTGGATAAACCTACTGGAAAAGAGAAAAATGGATCTAGCTTCAACGGATCCTTGGATGGCTCGAAGTTCTTGAAGCAGAATCATGACACGAAAACAAGTTCAAGTAAGATCATCACTTGAAATAAGATTGTTATAGTTATAGAAATTGAACCAAAGTTTGAATATGATTATTACCTTGTATTAGAATGATAACCTACTATAAGAAACAAAGATTTCTTGAGGTTGGATGATCACCTTACAAGATTGAAAGTGAGCTAGCAAACTTGAAAGTATTCTTGATTTTATGTAACTAGAACTTGTAGAATATATGAAGAACACTTAGAACTTGAAGATAGAACTTGAGAGAGATCAATTAGATGAAGAAAATTGAAGAATGAAAGTGTTTGTAGGTGTTTTTGGTCGTCGGTGTATGGATTAGATATAAAGGATATGTAATTTTGTTTTCATGTAAATAAGTCATGAATGATTACTCATATTTTTGTAATTTTATGAGATATTTCATGCTAGTTGCCAAATGATGGTTCCCACATGTGTTAGGTGACTCACATGGGCTGCTAAGAGCTGATCATTGGAGTGTATATACCAATAGTAAATACATCTAAAAGCTGTGTATTGTACGAGTATGAATACGGGTGCATACGAGTAGAATTGTTGATGAAACTGAACGAGGATGTAATTGTAAGCATTTTTGTTAAGTAGAAGTATTTTGATAAGTGTATTGAAGTCTTTCAAAAGTGTATAAATACATATTAAAACACTACATGTATATACATTTTAACTGAGTCGTTAAGTCATCGTTAGTCGTTACATGTAATTGTTGTTTTGAAACCTTTAGGTTAACGATCTTGTTAAATGTTGTTAACCCAATGTTTATAATATCAAATGAGATTTTAAATTATTATATTATCATGATATTATCATGTACGAATATCTCTTAATATGATATATATATACATTAAATGTCTTTACAACGATCATCGTTACATATATGTCTCGTTTAAAAATCATTAAGTTAGTAGTCTTGTTTTTACATATGTAGTTCATTGTTAATATACTTAATGATATGTTTACTTCTCATAGTATCATGTTAACTATATATATATCCATATATATGTCATCATATAATTTTTACAAGTTTTAACGTTCGTGAATCACCGGCTAACTTGGGTGGTCAATTGTCTATATGAAACATATTTCAATTAATCAAGTCTTAACAAGTTTGATTGCTTAACATGTTGGAAACATTTAATCATGTAAATATCAATCTCAATTAATATATATAAACATGGAAAAGTTCGGGTCACTACATCTAGTTTCATAAAATCAAGAATATTTCCAAGATTGCAAGTTTACTTCCAAGTTTTCTAAATCCATTCCAAGTAATCATCCAAGATCAAGAAACTTTTGTTACTTACAGTAGGTTATCTTTCTAATACAAGGTAATAATCATATTCAAACTTTAATTCAATTTCTATAACTATAACAATCTTATTTCGAGTGAAAATCTTACTTGAAATTGTTTTTGTGTCATGATTATGCTTCAAGAACTTTCAAGCCATCCAAGGATCCTTTGAAGCTAGATCTATTTTTCTCATTTCCAGTAGGTTTATCCAAGGAACTTGAGGTAGTAATGATGTTCATAACATCATTCAATTCATACATATAAAGCTATCTTATTCGAAGGTTTAAACTTGTAATCACTAGAACATTGTTTAGTTAATTCTAAACTTGTTCGCAAATAAAAGTTAATCCTTCTAACTTGACTTTTAAAATCAACTAAACACATGTTCTATATCTATATGATATGCTAACTTAATGATTTAAAACCTGGAAACACGAAAAATACCGTAAAACCGGATTTACGCCGTCGTAGTAACACCGCGGGCTGTTTTGGGTTAGTTAATTAAAAACTATGATAAACTTTGATTTAAAAGTTGTTATTCTGGAAAAATGATTTTTATTATGAACATGAAACTATATCCAAAAATTATGGTTAAACTCAAAGTGGAAGTATGTTTTCTAAAATGGTCATCTAGACGTCGTTCTTTCGACTGAAATGACTATCTTTACAAAAATGACTTGTAACTTATTTTTCTGACTATAAACCTATACTTTTTATGTTTAGATTCATAAAAAAGAGTTCAATATGAAACCATAGCAATTTGATTCACTCAAAACGGATTTAAAATGAAGAAGTTATGGGTAAAACAAGATTGGATAATTTTTCTCATTTTAGCTACGTGAAAATTGGTAACAAATCTATTCCAACCATAACTTAATCAACTTGTATTGTATATTATGTAATCTTGAGATACTATAGACACGTATACAATGTTTCGACCTATCATGTTGACACATCTATATATATTTCGGAACAACCATAGACACTCTATATGTGAATGTTGGAGTTAGCTATACAGGGTTGAGGTTGATTCCAAAATATATATAGTTTGAGTTGTGATCAATACTGAGATACGTATACACTGGGTCGTGGATTGATTCAAGATAATATTTATCGATTTATTTCTGTACATCTAACTGTGTACAACTAGTTGTAGGTTACTAACGAGGACAGCTGACTTAGTAAACTTAAAACATCAAAATATATTAAAAGTGTTGTAAATATATTTTGAACATACTTTGATATATATGTATATATTGTTATAGGTTCATGAATCAACCAGTGGCCAAGTCTTACTTCTCGATGAAGTAAAAATCTGTGAAAGTGAGTTATAGTCCCACTTTTAAAATCTAATATTTTTGGGATGAGAATACATGCAGGTTTTATAAATGATTTACAAAATAGACAACTACATTCTATGGTTGAATTATCAAAATCGAATATGCCCCTTTTTATTAAGTCTGGTAATCTAAGAATTAGGGAATAGACACCCTAATTGACGCGAATCCTAAAGATAGATCTATTGGGCCCAACAAGCCCCATCCAAAGTACCAGATGCTTTAGTACTTGGAAATTTATATCATATCCGAAGGGTGTCCCGGAATGATGGGGATATTCTTATGTATGCATCTTGTTAATGTCGGTTACCAGGTGTTCACCATATGAATGATTTTTATCTCTATGTATGGGATGTGTATTGAAATATGAAATCTTGTGGTCTATTGTTACGATTTGATATATATAGGTTAAACCTATAACTCACCAAAATTTTTGTTGACGTTTAAAGCATGTTTATTCTCAGGTGAATACTAAGAGCTTCCGCTGTTGCATACTAAAATAAGGACAAGATTTGGAGTCCATGTTTGTATGATATTGTGTAAAAACTGCATTCAAGAAACTGATTTTGATGTAACATATTTGTATTGTAAACCATTATGTAATGGTCGTGTGTAAACATGATATTTTAGATTATCATTATTTGATAATCTACGTAAAGCTTTTTAAACCTTTATTTATGAAATAAAGGTTATGGTTTGTTTTAAAAATGAATGCAGTCTTTGAAAAACGTCTCATATAGAGGTCAAAACCTCGCAACGAAATCAATTAATATGGAACGTTTTTAATCAATAAGAACCGGACATTTCATGAGGCGTGTGATGGGGATGTTGTTGGTGGTGGTAATGGTACTGTTGGTGTTGATGATGGTACTGGTTATGCTGCTGGTGCTGCTGCGGGTGTTCGTAACCCTTGCACCATATTCTCCAAAGCCACTACCTGAGCACGAAGCTCGTTGAATTCTTCCATTATACTGGGATGATCGGTGGTTCGGACGATCGGATAAATAAGATTTAGAATATGGGATAGTATATAATCGTGACGAGACACTCTGGAAATGAGAGAGAAAATGTTGTCTCGGACAGGTTCGTCGGTAAGTGCTTCAGGTTCTTCGCCAAGAGGGTAATGTGGTGGATGGAAGGGATCACCTTCTTCTTCTCTCCAATGACTAAGTAGGCTACGAACCCATCCCCAATTCATCCAGAATAGATGATGGCTAATTAGTTGATCCATTCTGGTTACGCTGTTTTCGGAGTTCGAGTGGAAATCCATATCGGAATAGCTGTCGGAATCCGAGGAAATTGAACTAGATGCGGAATTCATCTTACACGGTTTGGATAAAGGATTTTTGATATGAAATGATTTTTGGATATCAGATGATATTCTAATTACATAGAATACCTATATATAATACAAGGGATCCGTAAATTACGGAGGAACTTTCGAAAGCTGTCAGGCAAAGTTTACTGTAATAGATATGCCAAGATATGAATTTTGTCTATACTCTATCTATGCAATCAATGCAATAAGACGCGTTTAGACTTAAGATGATAGACAGGTAATTTCCGACAAGAAATGATAAGCAAAACTTTTGACATGCAGATACAGTCGAAGTCCAGACTTACGAATGCATCCTAACAACTATCAGTTAGACACACTAACGCAAGACCTGGTTCACTAGGACCAATGCTCTGATACCAACTGTGACGATCGCTCCAAATCCATATGGATGAACACGTCATTCAATGATTTCATTGCGAGGTATTTGACCTCTATATGATACGTTTTGTAAACATTGCATTCTTTTAAAAAGGCACACCATAAATGAATATTTAAATAAATGGTTTTCGACATCTGATGATTTTTACATATAGACAATCACAGTAAATAATAGTTTACAATAATACTTCCGTTGACAATGCATTCAAAATAAGATACATGGTGATGATTTGGTGAAT
Organism: Rutidosis leptorrhynchoides; assembly: GCF_046630445.1. Lineage (NCBI taxonomy): Eukaryota > Viridiplantae > Streptophyta > Magnoliopsida > Asterales > Asteraceae > Rutidosis > Rutidosis leptorrhynchoides. Next base: position 599,388,385 of record NC_092336.1, on the reverse strand, counting down.
GCAACGTTTCCTTGAAAAATATGTCATGTAAGACTCCATGCACATATCTTATCTAACACAGAAGCAAACAGCGGAAGACTTCTAGGAAACCTGAGAATAAACATGCTAACAAGTGTCAACACAAAGGTTGTGAGTTCATAGTTTTATAGTTTCATATAATCTGTATATAAAGGTGGATCACAAGATTTCAGTTGTCTCGTCCATAAACGTTTATCAAAATATTCTACAAGATTGAGCACTCTGGTAACTAAACTTTAACGTTATAATAAGTACCCCTGTTTTAACATACATGCAACCAACATGTACAATACACGCAATCCAACTTGTACTAACCTCAAATAGCATACGTCTATTTTATAGTTCAGGCTAGGGTTTCTATACCTGAAACAGACGAGGATGTCAAGCCCTATGGATCCATATACAACTATTCGCGCCCACCAGTTCTTATAACCGGCAGTTACTAGTTACCAAAGCTAAGAGATTTTTGGTTCAAACTCAGTGTAGAGTTTAGTATGTACTTGTATCCATTGCGTTTAAAATAAAGTGCATGTATTCTCAGCCCTAAAATATATATTACAAAAGCAATTAAAAAGGGAGCATATGAAACTCACCTTAGCAACACATAAAGTTGTTCATCGTAATGTGACCGAAACTCGGAATATCAAATAATCGTAGATCTCAACCTAGAGAACATATATTGGTCAATAAATGTCTATCAAGCTAGGTCAGGTCATAGTGTATCACAATCCTAATGCTCGAGATCGACATACATAAGTTTATCAAAAGTCATTTCAAAAAGTCATTTTTGACAATAGTTCAACAAAACGAGACGTACCTTGTATAAGGATTCATTTACTCGGTTGGTAATATTCAAAAATCCATTTTATCAATCTCGTAAACAAGTTGTTTAAATCTTAATTGCAGATTCAAAAGCAATTTCAATTAACGTCAGTCACAATTCAGTTGATCATATTTTTTAATCCGTTCATCGAAACTATTCGGTGTCTAAATGAAAAGTTACTGATTTTTCGCCAGCTTTCCAAAAACATGTATATCATATACCTTTTACCGGTAATATATGTATTTAATTCGTGATTCATTATAAACTATTTAACGACGAAATTTAGCGTACAAACATGTATAAATATATATACTCGAGCACTAGACATGTATACACTATTAATTTATAAAAGATAAAATATAAATGCTTACGTATCAATATTGTGATTCAATATTTCAGAAAAGTACGTAGACGCAACAGAGATGATAAACATTAGGTTTGACTTGCGAACAATACCCATAACCTCCATAACTATAACCCATATTTTCCTTAGCTTTAATCCGTTTGAAAACCCATTTTGAAAGTGACACGTTCATAACCTCGTCGTAGTATTTTATGTATAATACTAATAATAACGATATCTAAAAATGCTTATAATAATAATAATAAGATTAATAATAATAATAATATTAATCTTAATAATAATAATAATAATAATAATAAATAATAAATAATAAATCTTATACAGAGTAATATAGATAAATATGTGTGTGTGAGAATTAAGCCAGAACTCTATCAATTTATAGAACCTTTTCTGAAAAAGCACCCCATGCGATCGCATGCGATTTGTACTTCAAGGCCATGTGATCGCATGGCACCCTGGGACAGCTCACAAATTTTTAACTTCTTGTTTGTCGACATAATTTTATATTATATATATAATATATTTAATTTATATAATTAATTATATATTATATTAAATTCACATGCATAGTTGACTTGTAATTTTTGTTCTGATAAGTCGTACATCATCACTCGACTTATGTCCCGGTTCTGGTTTTTCAAATGTCCTTTCGTACGCTGAGAAAACTTGCATTTTACGTTTCGTCACTCGTACCTTTGTCAAAATATAGTCTTAAATTATCCCTATATTATTTCACTCAAAGCAGATCTTAATCTTTCGAGTGTATTGGTCATTTACTTCTATAAATCATCTTCTCGTTATCATAGTATATATAATTTTAAATCAAAACATTTTATAACCAAATTAATATTACATTTTATCATATTATTAAATATATATTTTCAATATTCATAAACATGTTTTTAAATTACACACCGCAAGTTATTCATATATCTAATTCTAACAGTTATTATTTCTTATTATTGTATGTGTACAAACACTTTAGCATTTATTTCGAATATCGTTAAAAATGAATGATTTCCCAAATCAACGTGGACCTTACAACAGAGACCCGTAATAATATCATAATCCTTAAGGGACTCAGTAAATATCTTTTAATTCAATCGTTTAGCATAATCTTTTAATTCCGTAGTTGAATATATCAATCAGATAATCAAACCAATAAGTTTAATGCACAGTAACATTTACTTAACATTTTGTTATGTTTTCAAATTATAGTATATGTACCTATTTACATATAATTGTTCGCGAATCGTTGAGAACAATCGAAGGGTAATTGAATAATTCAAAATTTTGAGATTCAACTTCATAGACTTTGCTTATCGTGTCAGAAACGTTAAAGATTAAGTTTAAATTTGGTCAGAAATTTCCGGGTCATCACAACATGATATTAAAACCCGAAGTACTAACACATCCGGTACTTTGGATGGGGGTTTTTTAGGCCCAATAGATCTATCTTTAGGATTCGCGTCAATTAGGCGTGCACTAATTCTCAAAATTAGTGATGTTCCCTAATTCTTAGGCTACCAAGCAAAAGGGGCATATTCGGATTCGATCATTCAACCATAGAAAGTAGTTTCATGTACTTGTGTCTATTTTGTAAAACATTTATAAAGCTGCATGTATTCTCATCCCAAAAATATTAGATTTTAAAAGTGGGACTATAACTCACTTTCACAGATTTTTACTTCGTCGGGAAGTAAGACTTGGCCACTAGCGATTCACGAACCTATAACAAATATGTACATATATATCAAAGTATGTTCAAAATATATTTACAATATTTTTAATACATTTTGATGTTTTAAGTTTATTAAGTCAGATGTCCTCGTTAGTAACCTACAACTAGTTGTCCATAGTTAGATGTACTGAAATAAATTGATATATATTATCTTAAATCAATCCACGACCCAGTGTATACACGTATCAGGCTAGATCACAACTCAAAGTATATATATTTTTAGAATCAACCTCCACCCTGTATAGCTAACTCCAACATTACTGCATATAGAGTGTCTATGGTTGTTCCAAATAATATATATACATGGGTCGATATGATATGTCAAAACATTTGCATACGTGTCTATGGTATCCAAAGATTACATAATATATTAGAATACATGTATAATACAATATGAGTTAGCTAGGATATGATTAATATAGATTTGTTACAATATTTCCCGTAGCTACAACAATAAAAAAAATATCCAATCTTGTTTTACCCATAACTTCTTCGTTTTAAATCCGTTTTGAGTGAATCAAATTGCTATGGTTTCATATTGAACTCTATTTTATGAATCTAAACAGAAAAAGTATAGGTTTATAGTCGGAAATATAAGTTACAAGTCATTTTTGTAAGAGGTAGTCATTTCAGTCGAAAGAACGACGTCTTGATGACCATTTTGAAAAACATACTTCCACTTTTAGTTTAACCATGATTTTTGGATATAGTTTCATGTTCATAAGAAAAATCATTTTCCCAGAAGAACAACTTTTAAATCAAAGTTTATCATAGTTTTTAATTATTAAACCTAAAACAGCCCGCGGTGTTACTACGACGGCATTGTCCGGTTTTACGGTGTTTTTCGTGTTTTCGGGTTTTAAATCATTAAGTTAGCATATCATATAGATATAGAACATGTATTTAGTTGATTTTAAAAGTCAAGTTAGAAGGATTAACTTTTGTTTGCGAACAAGTTTAGAATTAACTAAACTATGTTCTAGTGATTTCAAGTTTAAACCTTCGAATAAGGTAGTTTTATATATATGAATTGAATGATGTTATGAACATCATTACTACCTCAGGTTTTGTGGATAAACCTACTGGAAATGAGAAAAATAGATCTAGCTTCAAAGGATCCTTAGATGGCTTGAAAGTTCTTGAAGCAGAATCATGACACGAAAACAAGTTCAAGTAAGATTTCCACTCGAAATAAGATTGTTATAGTTATAGAAATTGAATCAAAGTTTGAATATGAGTATTAACTTGTATTAGAAATATATCTTACTATAAATAAGAAAGATTTCTTGAGGTTGGATGATCACTTTACAAGATTGGAAGTAAGCTAGCAAACTTGGAAGTATTCTTGATTTTATGAAACTAGAACTTATAGAATTTATGAAGAACACTTAGAACTTGAAGATGGAACTTGAGAGAGATCAATTAGATGAAGAAAATTGAAGAATGAAAGTGTTTGTAGGTGTTTTTGGTCGTTGGTATATGGATTAGATATAAAGGATGTGTAATTTTGTTTACATGTAAATAAGTCATGAATGATTACTAATATTTTTGTAATTTTATGAGATATTTCATGCTAGTTGCCAAATGATGGTTCCCACATGTGTTAGGTGACTCACATGGGCTGCTAAGAGCTGATCATTGAAGTGTATACAACCAATAGTACATACATCTAAAAGTTGTGTATTGTAAGAGTACGAATACGGGTGCATACGAGTAGAATTGTTGATGAAACTGAACGAGGATGTAATTGTAAGCATTTTTGTTAAGTAGAAGTATTTTGATAAGTGTCTTGAATTCTTTCAAAAGTGTATTAATACATATTAAAACACTACATGTAAATACCTTTTAACTGAGTCGTTAAGTCATCGTTAGTCGTTACATGTATATGTTGTTTTGAAACCTTTAGGTTAACGGTCTTGTTAAATGTTGTTAACCCATTGTTTATTATATCTAAAGAGATGTTAAATTGTTTCATTATCATGATATTATGATATATAATATATCTTAGTATGATATATATACAGTTAAATGTCGTTACAACGATAATCGTTACATATATGTCTCTTTTCGAAATCATTAAGTTAGTAGTCTTATTTTTATATATGTAGTTCATTGTTAATACACTTAATGATATATTTACTTATCATTTAACATAATTAACCAAGTGTATCAATATCTTAATATGATTCATATGTACTTAGTAAGACGTTGTTATAACGATAATCGTTATATATATCGTTTTCGTGTTTCTTAATTCAATAGTCTCATTTCTATGTATATAACTCATTGTTAAAATACCTAATGAGATACTTACTTATCATAATATCATTTTAACTATATATATAACCATATATATGTCATCATATAGTTTTTACAAGTTTTTAACGTTCGTGAATCACCGGTCAACTTGGGTGGTCAATTGTCTATATGAAACCTATTTCAATTAATCAAGTCTTAACAAGTTTGATTGCTTAACATGTTGGAAACACTTAATCATGTAAATAACAATTTCATTTAATATATATAAACATGGAAAAGTTCGGGTCACTACACTGTGTGAGTCAGTTGGCCGAGTGTCTTTGTGGGCATAATATTTTACTAAGTGTTGTTTCCTAGCCGTTATGCTGTCCGCGTGGCTTATGATGATCAGGATGTAAATTTTGAAAATGCATAAGTGTTAGGTGGACTTTTAGCGGCGTTTTTTGTAACTGATTTACTGTATTGTGATGTTTTGTGTTAATAGACAGAAAGTAACTTGATTTGCCTTATGTTCAGGTGATAAGGATAAGAAAGCCGCTCAGTGATAGATTATTTAGCTAGTTGCTGGTATTCAGTGAGTGGGTCTATCTCCGGATAGAGTATTAAGTAGCTGACACGCTACTTGTCCAGACTCTTTATATTATGTTTATGTTCAGTATGATTACCATGCGTAGTTAGATATTGAAATGCTAGTTAGGACGATTGCATGACTGTTTATCTGTGATATTATGTGCGCACTGTTAGTTGAACACCAACCGAGGTGGCAAGGTTGGGAACCCACCGAGGCGGCAAGGTAGGGTTGATGTGAGGTCGACTGTGGTAGCCTGGTCGGGTCATGATGTTACTGATTGTTCAGTATAGCATAGAAGGACGCATGTGTTGCATCTGGATGGTTATGCAGTGGAATCAGTAAAGCAGACTATAGGTAGACTGTAGCTTGATCAACTAAGTCGTGTGCTCGTATAAGCCGCCGATCCTCATATTGTTAGTTGTTGTTGTATGCTAGTTCACGACGTTGGCATAGTTGTGACCCCTTGCATGTTCAGTTGCTTATGCTTGGTATGTTAGATAGTATCCATTCACTTAGCGGTTGTGCTAATTCCCCCACATTTTCACCCCTTGCAGGTTTAGGTACTGCTGGTTAGGACGGGTGTTGCGGACGGGTTGAAGACATGTTTGACTATGCGTTGACTCTGATGTTTTCTAATTTAATTATGTTTTCACGTAACACCGTTGTTGTATAAAGTTGGTTTGTAAACAATGTTATGTAAACATTAACTAAGGTTACTTTGGTAATTAAATATTTACTTCCGCTGTGTTTTAAAAAAAAATCAGGGTGTTACAACTTGGTATCAGAGCGTGGTTTAGCAGCAAGTACATGCGATTAATTGTTCCTAAACCCTGAGTTAAGTCAAACATGTCCGTGGAATGGGAGCTAAGTGAATGTAGGATGTTGTGGAAGTTAGTGTTTAGAAAACTAACAGTTATCCACTAAGCTTTTGTGCGAGTGTTTTGTAGCACAGATGGCAGATAACAGGGATGCAAACGCTACAAACCCGATCCACCTCGGAACGTTCAGTGCTCCAGATGTGGAGGATGAGGCAGAGGTTTACGATGCTGATTATGTGCACGAGCTTGAAAGTAAGTTTAAGGAAGCTCAGGAAAAGATTGTTGAGCTTGAGTTAGCTAGAAATTCGGGTAATTAGGATACACTACCGGGTTATGCTACTGCTCAGTCGTATACCGTACCACAGATAAACCAGAACCAGTATCAATACCCCTTCCAGAATCAAGTCCCTCAATACATCACGCCAACACAGAATTATTACTAGTATCAAAATCCCATGATGATGAACCAAGTTCAGCCACCCATATATCAACAACCATTTCCACAACAGTAATTCCAAAAACAATACTAGCCACAAAAGAGATGCACTTTTACACAATTCAGAGATTATGGACCGTCTCCGTTTTCGGGAAGTCCTGACCCAACTGTGACTCTCAATTGGTTACGGGAGGTTGAAAAGGCATTTGAGGCTTATCAGTGTGAGCCAGAACTTAAGGTAACTTATGCAAGCAGGTTATTGAAAGATAGAGCAATGGTGTGGTGGGATTCTGTGATAGCTAGTGTTCCACCAGAGCAAGTTAGAATGATCACCTGGGAGCAGTTTTATGCAAAAGTATGTGAGCAGTATTGCAATGTGTTTGACATGAACAGAATTAAGATGGAGTTCCTTAAAATGCAGATGACACTGCAGATGTCAATTGATGAAGTAATTGAGAAGTATATGGACAATTTGAGGTTTGTGCAACAGTGGGTGCCGGATGAACAATCTCGAATTCAGTATTTTGTGAACATGATCTTGCCAGAGTACAGGACCTTTGTGAGGTCAGCACCGACGTTGTCTCAAGATTTTGTGATGGCAAAGATGGTGGAAAGTGATGTAAGAGCAGCTAGAGGAATGAACTGGGGAAACATTGCACCGCAGGGTAGTCAGGCTACCAGTCAATCCGGTTCGAAGTCTAAGAAATCGTTTGAGTTTAGAAAAAAGGGTAAGGGTAACCAAGGTAGTCCAGGTTCAGGTTCTGGAAAGAAAGAATGGTGTAAGGGATGTAAGTCTTCTCACAGTGGGCAGTGTTCAGAGGCGACGAGAAGGTGTTTAAGATGTGGTATGGTAGGTCATGAATCTCAGGCGTGTTCCTTCAAGGAGAATGTGTGTTAGAGTTGTCATCAGCCGGGTCATCACTCAGCTAGTTGTCAGGCGTCAAAGGGCGCAAGTTCCAGGGTAGGGTCAGGGTCAGGGGCGCGTTCGGCATCTGTCGGGGGTTCCACAGCCTCAAGTGGACAAAAGAGAAAGAACCCGCCGACTGCGGAAGCCAGGGCCTTTCAGATGACAGTTGAGGCCGCAACTAATAATGATGACATCATAACTGGTATGTTCTTGATCAACTCAATACCTGCTAGAGTATTGTTTGATTCAGGTGCAAATAGGACGTTTATGTCTATAGATTTCAGTACTAAATTAGGGTTACCTGCTACTGTGCTGCTTGAACCTGTTAGAGTAGAGGTAGCTGATGGTAAGATGGTTCTAGTTACAACGTATGTGTCTGGAGCTAGTATAGAAATTGATGGTAGACCGCTTGCTATGTCCTGTTTAGTGTTGCATATCCCTAGTTTCGATGTAGTGTTAGGGATGAACTGGATGAGCCTACATAAGGCATACATTAAGTGTGATAAGAAGATTGTGACCTTCTGTTTGACCGATAGAACCCGTATTGTGGCCCGAGGGGAACGAAGTGGGTTCAGTTTTCCGTTGATTTCTATGATGAAGGTGAAAAAGTCACTTTCGAAGGGGTGTGAGTCTTTTATGGCTTATGTTATTGATGCTAAGATAGAGAAGAGATCTGTTACTGATATTCCGGTGGTTTCGAAATTTCCTGAGGTGTTTCCTGATGAATTACCAGGGTTGCCGCCGGTAAGAGAAGTAGAATATAAGATTGAGTTGGTTCCTGGAACAACTCAGTAGCTAAAACTCCTTATAGGCTAGCACCTTCCGAAATCAGAGAGATGATGTCTCAGATACAAGAATTGTTAGACAGAGGGTTTATAAGACCGAGTTCTTCGCCGTAGGGTGCACCGGTGTTGTTTGTAAAGAAGAAAGATGGTTCGTTAAGAATGTGTATAGATTATCGATAATTGAATAAGAGAACGGTTAAGAATATGTATCCGTTGCCTAGAATCGATGATCTGTTTGACCAACTTCAGGGTGCGTCGTATTTTTCGAAAATAGATCTTAGATCCGGGTATCATCAAGTTCGGGTTGCAGAATCAGATATACCGAAGACAACGTTCAGAACTAGATATGGGCATTACGAGTTCTTGGTTATGCCATTTGGGTTAACAAATGCTCCGGCAGTCTTCATGGATCTGATGAACAGGGTTTGTCAACCATATTTAGATCAGTTTGTTATTGTGTTTATCGATGATATATTAGTATATTCAAAGACAGAGGCTGATCATGTGACACATCTTCGATTAGTGTTAGAGTTGTTAAAGAAAGAGAAGTTATACGCTAAGTTCTCGAAGTGTGAGTTTTGGCTTCGAGAGGTGCATTTTCTGGGTTATGATATCTGCGAGGCAGGTATTAAAGTGGATCTGTCAAAAATAGAAGCGGTAATGATTGGAACTCGCCGAAGACACCGACAGAAGTTAAGAGTTTCTTGGGTCTTGCGGGTTATTATCGTCGATTTATAAAAGATTTTTCTAAAATAGCGGGTCCGTTAACCAAATTGACCAGAAAAGATGTAAGTTTCCGATGGGGTGATCAACAGGAATAGGCCTTTCAGACTCTGAAATAGTTATTGTGTCAGGCTCCAGTGTTAGCATTACCAGAGGGTTCAGATGACTTCGTAGTTTATTGTGATGCGTTAATTGCCGGGTTGGGGTATGTTCTGATGCAGAGAGATAAAGTTATTGCGTACGCTTCTCGTCAGCTAAAGACACACGAACGTAACTATCGGGTTCATGATTTAGAAATGGATGCAGTGGTGTTTGCTTTGAAGTTATGGAGACACTACTTATACGGTACAAAGTGTGTAATTTGTACAGATCATAAGAGTCTTCAACATATTTTCATGCAGAAAGAACTGAATATGCGACAGAGACGGTGGATAGAGCTTATAAAAGACTATGATTATGAAATAAAGTATCACTCGGGCAAAGCAAATGTTGTTGTCGATGCTTTAAGTCGTAAAAAGACCGCAGAGACCGTAAAATTTATGAGAACCAAAATAGTTTCTGACCTAATTGAACAGATAAAACAGGTACAAGCCCAAGCTTTATTGGAGGAGAATTTAAAGACTGAATTGATGACCAAAATAAAGGACCAATTGATTGACGATTCTCGTGGACTTAAGACGTTTAAGAACCGAATTTGGGTGCCTATGCTTGGAGATTTAAGGAAATTGATCTTAAATGAAGCGCACAAATCAAGGTTAACTGTACATCCTAGTAGTACTAAGATGTATAACGACTTAAAACCGATGTATTGGTGGCCAACAATGAAGAAAGATGTTGCTCAATTGGTGGAAAAGTGTCATATTTGTGCACAGGTGAAGGCAGAACATCAGAAACCCTATGGTTCATTACAGCAGTTGAAAATTCCATAGTGGAAATGGGATCATATTACGATGGATTTTGTAACCAAATTACCTAGATCTCAGAGAGGTAATGATATGATATGGGTAATTATTGATCGACTGACGAAAAGTGTACATTTCTTAGCAACAAAAGAGACAGCTTCGTTGAGTACTTTGGCAGAATTGTACTTGAAAGAAATAGTTGGTCGACATGGAGTTCCGTTGTCTATCGTATCTGACAGAGATTCTAGATTTGTATCGAACTTCTGGAACAGTTTACAGAAAAGTTTGGGAACAAGGGTAAATCTGAGTACCGCGTATCATCCACAGACCGACGGCCAAAGTGAGCGTACTATACAGACACTAGAGGATATGCTTAGTGTAGTGACCCGAACTTTTCCATGTTTATATATATTAATTGAGATTGATATTTACATGATTAAATGTTTCCAACATGTTAAGCAATCAAATTTGTTAAGACTTTATTAATTGAAATTTGTTTCATATAGACAATTGACCACCCAAGTTGACCGGTGATTCACGAACGTTAAAACTTGTAAAAACTATATGATGACATATATATGGATATATATATATATATATATATATATATATATATATATATATATATATATATATATATATATATATATATATATATATATATATATATATATATATATATATATATATATATATATATATATATATAGTTAACATGATACTATGATAAGTAAACATATCATTAAGTATATTAACAATGAACTACATATGTAAAAACAAGACTACTAACTTAATGATTTTTAAACGAGACATATATGTAACGATTATCGTTGTAAAGACATTTAATGTATATATATATATCATATTATGAGATATTCATACATGATAATATCATGATAATATAATAATTTAAAATCTCATTTGATATTATAAACATTGGGTTAACAACATTTAACAAGATTGTTAACCTAAAGGTTTCAAAACAACACTTACATGTAACGACTAACGATGACTTAACGACTCAGTTAAAATGTATATACATGTAGTGTTTTAATATGTATTTATACACTTTTGAAAGACTTAAATACACTTATCAAAATACTTCTACTTAACAAAAATGCTTACAATTACATCCTCGTTCAGTTTCATCAACAATTCTACTCGTATGCACCCGTATTCGTACTCGTACAATACACAGCTTTTAGATGTATGTACTATTGGTATATACACTCCAATTATCAGCTCTTAGCAGCCCATGTGAGTCACCTAACACATGTGGGAACCATCATTTGGCAACTAGCATGAAATATCTCATAAAATTACAAAAATATGAGTAATCATTCATGACTTATTTACATGAAAACAAAATTACATATCCTTTATATCTAATCCATACACCAACGACCAAAAACACCTACAAACACTTTCATTCTTCAATTTTCTTCATATAATTGATCTCTCTCAAGTTCTATCTTCAAGTTCTAAGTGTTCTTCATATATTCTACAAGTTCTAGTTACATAAAATCAAGAATACTTTCAAGTTTGCTAGCTCACTTCCAATCTTTTAAGGTGATCATCCAACCTCAAGAAATCTTTGTTTCTTACAGTAGGTTATCATTCTAATACAAGGTAATAATCATATTCAAACTTTGGTTCAATTTCTATAACTATAACAATCTTATTTCAAGTGATGATCTTACTTGAACTTGTTTTCGTGTCATGATTCTGCTTCAAGAACTTCGAGCCATCCAAGGATCCGTTGAAGCTAGATCCATTTTTCTCTTTTCCAGTAGGTTTATCCAAGGAACTTAAGGTAGTAATGATGTTCATAACATCATTCGATTCATACATATAAAGCTATCTTATTCGAAGGTTTAAACTTGTAATCACTAGAACATAGTTTAGTTAATTCTAAACTTGTTCGCAAACAAAAGTTAATCCTTCTAACTTGACTTTTAAAATCAACTAAACACATGTTCTATATCTATATGATATGCTAACTTAATGATTTAAAACCTGGAAACACGAAAAACACCGTAAAACTGGATTTACGCCGTCGTAGTAACACCGCGGGCTGTTTTGGGTTAGTTAATTAAAAACTATGATAAACTTTGATTTAAAAGTTGTTATTCTGTGAAAATGATTTTTATTATGAACATGAAACTATATCCAAAAATTATGGTTAAACTCAAAGTGGAAGTATGTTTTCTAAAATGGTCATCTAGACGTCGTTCTTTCGACTGAAATGACTACCTTTACAAAAACGACTTGTAACTTATTTTTCCGACTATAAACCTATACTTTTTCTGTTTAGATTCATAAAATAGAGTTCAATATGAAACCATAGCAATTTGATTCACTCAAAACGGATTTAAAATGAAGAAGTTATGGGTAAAACAAGATTGGATAATTTTTCTCATTTTAGCTACGTGAAAATTGGTAACAAATCTATTCCAACCATAACTTAATCAACTTGTATTGTATATTATGTAATCTTGAGATACCATAGACACGTATACAATGTTTCGACCTATCATGTCGACACATCTATATATATTTCGGAACAACCATAGACACTCTATATGTGAATGTTGGAGTTAGCTATACAGGGTTGAGGTTGATTCCAAAATATGTATAGTTTGAGTTGTGATCAATACTGAGATACGTATACACTGGGTCGTGGATTGATTCAAGATAATATTTATAGATTTATTTCTGTATATCTAACTGTGGACAACTAGTTGTAGGTTACTAACGAGGACAGCTGACTTAATAAACTTAAAACATCAAAATATATTAAAAGTGCTGTAAATATATTTTGAACATACTTTGATATATATGTATATATTGTTATAGGTTCGTGAATCAACCAGTTGCCAAGTCTTACTTCCCGACGAAGTAAAAATCTGTGAAAGTGAGTTATAGTCCCACTTTTAAAATCTAATATTTTTGGGATGAGAATACATGCAGGTTTTATAAATGATTTACAAAATAGACACAAGTACGTGAAACTACATTCTATGGTTGAATTATCGAAATCAAATATGCCCCTTTTTATTAAGTCTGGTAATCTAAGAATTAGGGAACAGACACCCTAATTGACGCGAATCCTAAAGATAGATCTATTGGGCCCAACAAGCCCCATCCAAAGTACCGGATGCTTTAGTACTTCGAAATTTATATTATATCCGAAGGGTGTCCCAGAATGATGGGGATATTCTTATATATGCATCTTGTTAATGTCGGTGACCAGGTGTTCACCATATGAATGATTTTTATCTCTATGTATGGGATGTGTATTGAAATATGAAATCTTGTGGTCTATTATTATGATTTGATATATAGGTTAAACCTATAACTCACCAACATTTTTGTTGACGTTTTAAGCATGTTTATTCTCAGGTGATTATTAAGAGCTTCCGCTGTCGCATACTTAAATAAGGACGAGATTTGGAGTCCATGCTTGTATGATATTGTGTAAAAACTGCATTCAAGAAACTTATTTTGTTGTAACATATTTGTATTGTAAACCATTATGTAATGGTCGTGTGTAAACAGGATATTTTAGATTATCATTATTTGATAATCTACGTAAAGCTTTTTAAACCTTTATTTATGAAATAAAGGTTATGGTTTGTTTTAAAAATGAATGCAGTCTTTGAAAAACGTCTCATATAGAGGTCAAAACCTCGCAACGAAATCAATTAATATGGAACGTTTTTAATCAATAAGAACGGGACATTTCAGTTGGTATCCGAGCGTTGGTCTTAGAGAACCAGAATTTTGCATTAGTGTGTCTTATCGAGTTTGTTAGGATGCATTAGTGAGTCTGGACTTCGACCGTGTTTACTTGAAAAATGATTGCTTAACAAATTTTGTTGGAAACTATATATTTTTAACATGTGAATATTATGTGATATATTAATCTCTTAACGCGTTTGATATTATGTGATAGATGTCTACCTCTAGAACAAGTCCCATTGACTCACCTAATAATAATGAAGAGTCAAATGTAAATTGGAATGATTCGTGGACTGATTCACAAGTTCCCGAAGAGGAACCGAAAGAAGAGTCGGAATCGGAAGAAGAATCGGAACCGGAAGAAGAATCGGAACCGGATGAAGAAATAGAACCGGTGGGGGAAATAATAAAACGGTTAAGTAAAAGAAAATCCTCAACCAACCGACCAAGGTTAATTATGGTCAATGGTGTTTCCGCCAAGGAAGCAAAATATTGGGAGGATTACCAATTCTCCGATGAATCGGATTCCGACGAGAATTCTGATGATGTTATAGAAATTACCCCAACTGAATTTAAAAAGTCAAAAGAAAATAATAAGGGAAAGGGCATAAAAATAGAGAAATCTAATTCCAACCCCGATGAACTTTATATGTATCGTCAACCCTCGAAGTCCATAAGTTGTAACAATGACCCGGGAACCTCTAAACCACCAGGTTTTTCTAAACCAATGTGGAAAATTACGGCTCGTATTAGGGGAACATCATATATCCCTAGAAACTTGGCAAAACGAACCAAAACCGAAGAAGAAGAAGAAGAAGAAACAAGCGAGTCGGAATAAGATAGTTGTATTCGTGTGGTGTAATATATGTAATATAGTGTGCTTATGCTTTATGATATATGTAAAAATTGCTTGTATTAATAAGTATTTTTTTTTATGAATCTAACTCTTGTTTATTTTACAGTATAAAAACACAAAATGAATAGACAACCTAATATTTTAAGAGACCTACCCGGAGACATGATTTATGAAATCTTGTCTAGAGTCGGTCAGAATTCTTCGGCACAACTATTTAAGGCGAGATCAGTTTGTAAGACATTCGAAGAACGTTCCAAGAATGCCTTGGTTTATAAAAGGCTTTCGTTCGAAAGATGGGGGATATCACATTGGGAAATCCATAAGTTACGATGTGTTTACTTTGACGCATATATTGCGGGGAACCCAAATGCTATTTTACGCAATGGGTTAAGAAATTATTTTGACTCAATATATCCGAATATTGGACTTCGTGATTTAGAAAAAGCGGCTAACATGCAACATAAAGAAGCATGTTATGCTTACGGATTAGTAATGTTCGCTTCTCACCAAAGTGAGAACAAGAACATCAGGCTACAACTATTAAACAAAACGTTCCCACAAGTGACGGAGTCGGTAATTGGGGTAAGAAATGAGGTTTTTAGATTGTTACGGGACTGTTGGACATTACGTAACCCTCGTCCCTTTGACGACGTTACAACACGCTGTCTTATCAACGGCCATAACGGTTATGTTCCACAAGACTAAGGATGGGAAGTAGTCCTAGTAAAACCAGAATGCATGACTTGTTTCTGGACGTATGAATTACGTGTCTTTATTGCCTTTACTGAACGACTTGTGTACTAGCTAGAATTATCTTCACAACTATCTTGTATCAAAGTTATTGTGTGCTATATTTCATGCTTTATGTAAAATAAGCGGTATTGTAAGTTTGTAAAATATTGTATAAAAGTTTGAACGCGAAATATTATTATAATCAGTTTTTCATATAGAATTGTAGTAGTTGAATTGTATATTAGCTACTAAGTATGAACTTAACGGGTAGGTACTACCCGAATTTAAACTTATAAAACGCTAATATGAAGAAAAAGCTTTTATAAATGAGTTCATATTATGCTACGAAATACTACCAACTACTCTTAATATTCTGTATGATTAACTTGTTCCATTTGACTATTTTGAAGGAAATGGCACCGACTACTCGACACACCGTGAATATGAATGAAGAAGAATTCCGTACTTTTCTAGCTTCAAACATAGCCGCAGTACAGGCTACGCTACATACCAACAATAACCTTGGATCTAGCAGTACAGGAAATCGTGTAGGATGCACCTACAAAGAATTCACTGCCTGCAAACCTTTGGAATTTGATGGAACAGAAGGACCGATCGGATTGAAACGGTGGACCGAGAAGGTCGAATCGGTGTTTGCCATAAGTAAGTGTACTGAAGAGGACAAAGTGAAGTATGCTACGCATACCTTCACAGGTTCTGCGTTAACATGGTGGAATACCTATCTAGAGCAAGTGGGACAAGACGATGCGTACGCACTACCGTGGTCAGCATTCAAGCACTTGATGAACGAGAAGTACCATCCCAGAACCGAGGTCAATAAGCTCAAGACAGAACTTAGAGGGTTACGAACCCAAGGATTTGATATTACCACGTACGAAAGACGATTCACAGAATTATGCCTATTGTGTCCGGGAGCATTCGAAGATGAGGAAGAGAAGATCGACGCGTTTGTGAAAGGATTACCGGAAAGAATCCAAGAAGATATAAGTTCACACGAGCCCGCCTCCATACAACAGGCATGTAGAATGGCTCACAAACTAGTGAACCAAATTGAAGAAAGAATTAAAGAACAGACTGCTGATGAGGCCAATGTGAAGCAAGTCAAAAGAAAGTGGGAGGAAAACGGTGATAAGAATCACCAATACAACAACAACAGCAATTACAACAATAATCGCAACAATTATCCCAACAATCGCAACATCAATCGCAACTACAACAAATGGCCCAACAACAACAACAACAACAACAACAACAACAGCAACTACAACAATCATCCCAACAACAATAATAACCGCAACAACAACAACAATCAGAAGCAGCTATGCCAAAGGTGTGAAAAGTATCACTCGGGGTTCTGCACCAAATTTTGCAACAAGTGTAAAAGAAATGGTCATAGCACGGCGAAGTGTGAGGTCTACGGACCAGGGGTTAATAGAACGAAAGGAACAAATGGTGTCGGAACGAGTAATGGCGGAGCAAGTAGTGTCGGAGCAAGTTATGCCAATGTAGTTTGTTATAAATGTGTAAAACCGGGCCACATTATTAGAAATTGCCCGAACCAGGAGAACACGAATGGACAAGGCCGCGGAAGAGTTTTCAATATTAATGCGGCAGAGGCACAGGAAGACCCGGAGCTTGTTACGGGTACGTTTCTTATTGACAATAAATCTGCTTACGTTTTATTTGATTCGGGTGCGGATAGAAGCTATATGAGTAGAGATTTTTGTGCTAAATTAAGTTGTCCATTGACGCCTTTGGATAGTAAATTTTTACTCGAATTAGCAAATGGTAAATTAATTTCAGCAGATAATATATGTCGGAATCGAGAAATTAAACTGGTTAGCGAAACATTTAAGATTGATTTGATACCAGTAGAGTTAGGGAGTTTTGATGTGATAATCGGTATGGACTGGTTGAAAGAAGTGAAAGCAGAGATCGTTTGTTACAAAAATGCAATTCGCATTATACGAGAAAAAGGAAAACCCTTAATGGTGTACGGAGAAAAGGGCAACACGAAGCTACATCTTATTAGTAATTTGAAGGCACAAAAACTAATAAGAAAAGGTTGCTATGCTGTTCTAGCACACGTCGAGAAAGTACAAACTGAAGAAAAAAGCATCAATGATGTTCCCGTCGCAAAAGAATTTCCCGATGTATTTCCGAAAGAATTACCGGGACTACCTCCACATCGATCTGTTGAATTTCAAATAGATCTTGTACCAGGAGCTGCACCAATAGCTCGTGCTCCTTATAGACTCACACCCAGCGAGATGAAAGAACTGCAAAGCCAACTGCAAGAACTATTAGAACGTGGTTTTATTCGACCAAGCACATCACCATGGGGAGCTCCTGTTTTGTTTGTCAAGAAGAAGGATGGTACATTTAGGTTGTGTATTGACTATAGAGAGTTGAACAAACTTACCATCAAAAACCGTTATCCACTGCCGAGAATTGACGACTTATTTGATCAACTACAAGGCTCGTCGGTTTATTCGAAGATCGATTTACGTTCTGGATATCATCAAATGCGAGTAAAGGAGGATGATATTCCAAAAACTGCTTTTAGGACGCATTATGGTCATTACGAGTTTATGGTTATGCCGTTTGGATTGACTAACGCACCAGCTGTGTTCATGGACCTTATGAACCGAGTGTGTGGACCATACCTTGACAAGTTTGTCATTGTTTTCATTGATGACATACTTATTTACTCAAAGAATGACCAAGAACACGGTGAACATTTGAGAAAGGTGTTAGAAGTATTGAGGAAGGAAGAATTGTACGCTAAGTTTTCAAAGTGTGCATTTTGGTTGGAAGAAGTTCAATTCCTCGGTCACATAGTGAACAAAGAAGGTATTAAGGTGGATCCGGCAAAGATAGAAACTGTTGAAAAGTGGGAAACCCCGAAAACTCCGAAACACATACGCCAGTTTTTAGGACTAGCTGGTTACTACAGAAGGTTCATCCAAGACTTTTCCAGAATAGCAAAACCCTTGACTGCATTAACGCATAAAGGGAAGAAATTTGAATGGAATGATGAACAAGAGAAAGCGTTTCAGTTATTGAAGAAAAAGCTAACTACGGCACCTATATTGTCATTGCCTGAAGGGAATGATGATTTTGTGATTTATTGTGACGCATCAAAGCAAGGTCTCGGTTGTGTATTAATGCAACGAACGAAGGTGATTGCTTATGCGTCTAGACAATTGAAGATTCACGAACAAAATTATACGACGCATGATTTGGAATTAGGCGCGGTTGTTTTTGCATTAAAGACTTGGAGGCACTACTTATATGGGGTCAAAAGTATTATATATACCGACCACAAAAGTCTTCAACACATATTTAATCAGAAACAACTGAATATGAGGCAGCGTAGGTGGATTGAATTGTTGAATGATTATGACTTTGAGATTCGTTACCACCCGGGGAAGGCAAATGTGGTAGCCGATGCCTTGAGCAGGAAGGACAGAGAACCCATTCGAGTAAAATCTATGAATATAATGATTCATAATAACCTTACTACTCAAATAAAGGAGGCGCAACAAGGAGTTTTAAAAGACGGAAATTTAAAGGATGAAATACCCAAAGGATCGGAGAAGCATGTTAATATTCGGGAAGACGGAACCCGGTATAGGTCTGAAAGGATTTGGGTACCAAAATTTGGAGATATGAGAGAAATGGTACTTAGAGAAGCTCATAAAACCAGATACTCAATACATCCTGTAACGGGGAAGATGTACAAGGATCTCAAGAAACATTTTTGGTGGCCGGGTATGAAAGTCGATGTTGCTAAATACGTAGGAGAATGTTTGACGTGTTCTAAGGTCAAAGCTGAGCATCAGAAACCATCAGGTCTACTTCAACAACCCGAAATCCCGAAATGGAAATGGGAAAACATTACCATGGATTTCATCACTAAATTGCCAAGGACTGCAAGTGGTTTTGATACTATTTGGGTAATAGTTGATCGTCTCACCAAATCAGCACACTTCCTACCAATAAGAGAAGATGACAAGATGGAGAAGTTAGCACGACTGTATTTGAAGGAAGTCGTCTCCAGACATGGAATACCAATCTCTATTATCTCTGATAGGGATGGCAGATTTATTTCAAGATTCTGGCAGACATTACAGCAAGCATTAGGAACTCGTCTAGACATGAGTACTGCCTATCATCCACAAACTGATGGGCAGAGCAAAAGGATGATACAAACGCTTGAAGACATGCTACGAGCATGTGTTATTGATTTCGAAAACAGTTTGGATCGATATCTACCGTTAGCAGAATTTTCCTACAACAACAGCTACCATTCAAGCATTGAGATGGCGCCGTTTGAAGCACTTTATGGTAGAAAGTGCAGGTCTCTGATTTGTTGGAGTGTAGTGGGGGATAGACAGATTACGGGTCCGGAGATTATACAAGAAACTACCGAGAAGATCATCCAAATTCAACAACGGTTGAAAACCGCCCAAAGTCGACAAAAGAGCTACGCTGACATTAAAAGAAAAGATATAAAATTTGAAATTGGAGAGATGGTCATGCTTAAAGTTGCACCTTGGAAAGGCGTTGTTCGATTTGGTAAACGAGGGAAATTAAATCCAAGGTATATTGGACCATTCAAGATTATTGATCGTGTCGGACCAGTAGCTTACCGACTTGAGTTACCTCAACAACTCGCGGCTGTACATAACACTTTCCACGTCTCGAATTTGAAGAAATGTTTTGCTAAAGAAGATCTCACTACTCCATTAGATGAAATCCAAATCAACGAAAAACTTCAATTCATCGAAGAACCCGTCGAAATAATGGATCGTGAGGTTAAAAGACTTAAGCAAAACAAGATACCAATTGTTAAGGTTCAATGGAATGCTCGTAGAGGACCCGAGTTCACCTGGGAGTGTGAAGATCAGATGAAGAAGAAATACCCTCATCTATTTCCAGAAGATTCGTCAACACCTTCAACAGCTTAAAATTTCGGGACGAAATTTATTTAACGGGTAGGTACTGTAGTGACCCGAACTTTTCCATGTTTATATATATTAATTGAGATTGATATTTACATGATTAAATGTTTCCAACATGTTAAGCAATCAAATTTGTTAAGACTTTATTAATTGAAATTTGTTTCATATAGACAATTGACCACCCAAGTTGACCGGTGATTCACGAACGTTAAAACTTGTAAAAACTATATGATGACATATATATGGATATATATATATATATATATATATATATATATATATATATATATATATATATATAGTTAACATGATACTATGATAAGTAAACATATCATTAAGTATATTAACAATAAACTACATATGTAAAAACAAGACTACTAACTTAATGATTTTTAAACGAGACATATATGTAACGATTATCGTTGTAAAGACATTTAATGTATATATATCATATTAAGAGATATTCATACATGATAATATCATGATAATATAATAATTTAAAATCTCATTTGATATTATAAACATTGGGTTAACAACATTTAACAAGATTGTTAACCTAAAGGTTTCAAAACAACACTTACATGTTACGACTAACGATGACTTAACGACTCAGTTAAAATGTATATACATGTAGTGTTTTAATATGTATTTATACACTTTTGAAAGACTTCAATACACTTATCAAAATACTTCTACTTAACAAAAATGCTTACAATTACATCCTCGTTCAGTTTCATCAACAATTCTACTCGTATGCACCCGTATTCGTACTCGTACAATACACAGCTTTTAGATGTATGTACTATTGGTATATACACTCCAATGATCAGCTCTTAGCAGCCCATGTGAGTCACCTAACACATGTGGGAACCATCATTTGGCAACTAGCATGAAATATCTCATAAAATTACAAAAATATGAGTAATCATTCATGAAATATTTACATGAAAACAAAATTACATATCCTTTATATCTAATCCATACACCAACGACCAAAAACACCTACAAACACTTTAATTCTTCAATTTTCTTCATCTAATTGATCTCTCTCAAGTTCTATCTTCAAGTTCTAAGTGTTCTTCATATATTCTACAAGTTCTAGTTACATAAAATCAAGAATACTTTCAAGTTTGCTAGCTCACTTCCAATCTTGTAAGGTGATCATCCAACCTTAATAAATCTTTGTTTCTTACAGTAGGTTATCATTCTAATACAAGGTAATAATCATATTCAAACTTTGGTTCAATTTCTATAACTGTAACAATCTTATTTCAAGTGATGATCTTACTTGAACTTGTTTTCGTGTCATGATTCTGCTTCAAGAACTTCGAGCCATCCAAGGATCCGTTGAAGCTAGATCCATTTTTCTATTTTCCAGTAGGTTTATCCAAGGAACTTAAGGTAGTAATGATGTTCATAACATCATTCGATTCATACATATAAAGCTATCTTATTCGAAGGTTTAAACTTGTAATCACTAGAACATAGTTTAGTTAATTCTAAACTTGTTCGCAAACAAAAGTTAATCCTTCTAACTTGACTTTTAAAATCAACTAAACACATGTTCTATATCTATATGATATGCTAACTTAATGATTTAAAACCTGGAAACACGAAAAACACCGTAAAACCGGATTTACGCCGTCGTAGTAACACCGCGGGCTGTTTTGGGTTAGTTAATTAAAAAATATGATAAACTTTGATTTAAAAGTTTTTATTCTGTGAAAATGATTTTTATTATGAACATGAAACTATATCCAAAAATTATGGTTAAACTCAAAGTGGAAGTATGTTTTCTAAAATGGTCATCTAGACGTCGTTCTTTCGACTGAAATGACTACCTTTACAAAAACGACTTGTAACTTATTTTTCTGACTATAAACCTATACTTTTTCTGTTTAGATTCATAAAATATAGTTCAATATGAAACCATATCAATTTGATTCACTCAAAACGGATTTAAAATGAAGAAGTTATGGGTAAAACAAGATTGGATAATTTTTCTCATTTTAGCTACGTGAAAATTGGTAACAAATCTATTCCAACCATAACTTAATCAACTTGTATTGTATATTATGTAATCTTGAGATACCATAGACACGTATACAATGTTTCGACCTATCATGTCGACACATCTATATATATTTCGGAACAACCATAGACACTCTATATGTGAATGTTGGAGTTAGCTATACAGGGTTGAGGTTGATTCCAAAATATGTATAGTTTGAGTTGTGATCAATACTGAGATACGTATACACTGGGTCGTGGATTAATTCAAGATAATATTTATAGATTTATTTTTGTATATCTAACTGTGGACAACTAGTTGTAGGTTACTAACGAGGACAGCTGACTTAATAAACTTAAAACATCAAAATATATTAAAAGTGCTGTAAATATATTTTGAACATACTTTGATATATATGTATATATTGTTATAGGTTCGTGAATCAACCAGTGGCCAAGTCTTACTTCCCGACGAAGTAAAAATCTGTGAAAGTGAGTTATAGTCCCACTTTTAAAATCTAATATTTTTGGGATGAGAATACATGCAGGTTTTATAAATGATTTACAAAATAGACACAAGTACGTGAAACTACATTCTATGGTTGAATTATCGAAATCGAATATGCCCCTTTTTATTAAGTCTGGTAATCTAAGAATTAGGGAACAGACACCCTAATTGACGCGAATCCTAAAGATAGATCTATTGGGCCCAACAAGCCCCATCCAAAGTACCGGATGCTTTAGTACTTCGAAATTTATATCATATCCGAAGAGTGTCCCGGAATGATGGGGATATTCTTATATATGCATCTTGTTAATGTCGGTTACCAGGTGTTCACCATATGAATGATTTTTATCTCTATGTATGGGATGCGTATTGAAATATGAAATCTTGTGGTCTATTATTATGATTTGATATATAGGTTAAACCTATAACTCACCAACATTTTTGTTGACGTTTTAAGCATGTTTATTCTCAGGTGATTATTAAGAGCTTCCGCTGTCGCATACTTAAATAAGGACGAGATTTGGAGTCCATGCTTGTATGATATTGTGTAAAAACTGCATTCAAGAAACTTATTTTGTTGTAACATATTTGTATTGTAAACCATTATGTAATGGTCGTGTGTAAACAGGATATTTTAGATTATCATTATTTGATAATCTACGTAAAGCTTTTTAAACCTTTATTTATGAAATAAAGGTTATGGTTTGTTTTAAAAATGAATGCAGTCTTTGAAAAACGTCTCATATAGAGGTCAAAACCTCGCAACGAAATCAATTAATATGGAACGTTTTTAATCAATAAGAACGGGACATTTCACTTAGGTCCTGCGTATTAGAGTACGGTGGTCCGTGGGATATACATCTACCTTTGATCGAGTTTGCCTACAACAACACTTACCATTCGAGTATTGGTATGCCGCCTTATGAGATGTTGTATGGTCGCAAATGTAGAACGCCGACTTGTTGGTTAGAAGCCGGAGAGAAACAGTTTGCAGGTCCAGCATTAGTTCAGATAACAGCAGACAAGGTAGCGATAGCACATGAAAAGTTGAAAGCGGCACGTGATAGACAGAAAATGTATGCTGATCCACGTAGGCGTCCGGTAAACTTTGAAGTGGGAGATCGTGTTTACTTGAAAGTTTTGCCGTGGAAGGGTGTTATCAGGTTTGGTAAGCGGGGAAAGTTAGCTCCGGGATACATTGGGCTGTTCAAGATTATTCAGAGAGTTAATGAACAGACGGTTGTATTAGAGCTCCCTACAGAGTTAGCAGGAATTCATAACACTTTCAATGTGTGTTACCTTAGGAAGTGTAAGGTTGATGATGAGACGCAACTGGTTCCATTAAGTGATTTGAGGGTGGACTTAAATCAAAAGATAGTTGAAGAACCGGTAAGAATTGCCGATAGAAAGATGACTAAGCTGAGAAAGAAGGAGATCCATATGGTGCTTGTTGAGTAGAAGCATAGTTTAGGATCGAACCTTACGTGGGAGACTGAAGAGCTGATGAAGGCTCGTTATCCTCATCTGTTTGACCTTGACCAGATTTCGAGGACGGAATCTCTTTAAGGGGGTGGATTTGTAACATCCTCAGATCGGGCCTAGAAGTAAGATGACTATTGTGTCCTTAGGCATATTTGTGTGATTATTTATGCCTTTATTTTATTTATATGTGTAATATTATTTTATTATTTAGTTAATACCAGTTTGTGACAAGGGTCACAAAACAGGTTCGTTTATTTAATTTGGACTCCGTTAGGGCAGTCAAATTAAGTACGAAAGTTATTAGATAACTGGTAAATAGACGTGTGTGATGAGGTATGGGATTCTAACCCCAATTTAGTGTATTGTGCAGCTCTTTTCTCTTATTTTCTCTATCTCTCTAGAAAATTTCCAAAACTCACCCGTACTCACTTCTTCTTCAATCTCAAACCCTAGATTGCTAATTTGTGTTCTAGAGCTCAAATCATTCATATTATCTTATTCTTTACAGTTTACTGAATCTTTTAAGGTAAGAATCAAAGTATGTCAAGCTTTAATCTTTGAGAAAATGAGATTTTTGTGTTAGGTTTTGTTAAAGTGGGTTTTAGTGTCAAATTGGTTGATTTTGATGTTGTTTGTGTCAAAATCTTGTGGGTTTATGCTTATTGATGTTTAGTGAAATGTCCCGTTCTTATTGATTAAAAACGTTCCATATTAATTGATTTCGTTGCGAGGTTTTGACCTCTATATGAGACGTTTTTCAAAGACTGAATTCATTTTTAAAACAAACCATAACCTTTATTTCATAAATAAAGGTTTAAAAAGCTTTACGTAGATTATCAAATAATGATAATCTAAAATATCATGTTTACACACGACCATTACATAATGGTTTACAATACAAATATGTTACATCGAAATCAGTTTCTTGAATGCAGTTTTTACACAATATCATACAAACATGGACTCCAAATCTTGTCCTTATTTTAGTATGCAACAGCGGAAGCTCTTAGTATTCACCTGAGAATAAACATGCTCTAAACGTCAACTAAAATGTTGGTGAGTTATAGGTTTAACCTATATATATCAAATCGTAACAATAGACCACAAGATTTCATATTTCAATACACATCCCATACATAGAGATAAAAATCATTCATATGGTGAACACCTGGTAACCGACATTAACAAGATGCATATATAAGAATATCCCCATCATTCCGGGACACCCTTCGGATATGATATAAATTTCGAAGTACTAAAGCATCCGGTACTTTGGATGCGGTTTGTTAGGCCCAATAGATCTATCTTTAGGATTTGCGTCAATTAGGGTGTCTGTTCCCTAATTCTTAGATTACCAGACTTAATAAAAAGGGGCATATTCAATTTTGATAATTCAACCATAAAATGTAGTTTCACGTACTTGTGTCTATTTTGTAAATCATTTATAAAACCTGCATGTATTCTCATCCCAAAAATATTAGATTTATAAAACCTGAAGGTACTTCGTATGCCCGAGAGACATATTAAATTAATGTGGCTAACGTGTTATGATCCAAGTCGGGTCATACCCAATAACAAGCTTACCGACACCTTATACGTATTTGATCTTAACGAATGGATCATTAAACAAATACGCGACACTTGGATTTCAGAAAATCGGGCTTCTGAAATATAATCACTTGAGATAAATTATTTGGATAATTTATATATATATATATAATTATTTATAGGTTTAAATAATTATGTTGTGTTATATTTTATAAAAGGATTATAAAATAATGTGAAAGTATCAAATAAAACCATGGGATTTTATACATAAATTACAAGTTTTATAAAGAAATTCATGGTTTTATAAAAACCCCTTATATGGCCGAAATTTATAAGGAAAAATGGGACAAGCATGCTCTTGTTTTGTGGTCTTCAAGGCTACACAAGTTCTCATGCTCATGCTTAATGTTTTGACCAAGGTTTTGATTCATTTCACAAAGCAATAATACATGATCTTACAAGTGAAATAACCTTCTCCTTTGGTCAGCTGCTGGTCGACTTTTCTGCAGAAAAAGGAGAGGTTTCAAGCTCATTAAACTAGCTAAATTCAAGTGAAATTCAAATCCTAACCAAAGATATAGGTGTTGGGGTTATTGCTTGGGGTATGCAACACTTGAGGCTTCAAGTTAGAAGCTTTTTCAAGTCATCATCTTCATAAACTTCCTGCTCATTTTGGACAGCTGCTGTTCGGTTTTTGGAAGCCTAATAAGGTGGTCTTAAAGCTTGGTTAATTAGCTTATTAAAGTTCTAAGGTGTAGCCAAGTGAAAGGGTAGTGTTGGTGCATTATTTCTTCTTCATTGCTCATCAAATTCAGCCCTTAAACTTAGTTTAAGGAGGTATAATAAACTCTTTCCTTCTCTTTAATTTGTAAGTATATTTAGCAACTTGATCCATGTGGGACTTAACTTTAAATTGGTTTAAAGATAACAAGTAAAATTTGAAAGTTTCACGCTTCCGTTCATAATGATTCTTAAAAGGTTTTAAGTATTATCAAACTTGTTAATTCCCAACAATGGTATCTAGAGCCGAAGTTGTTGAAATATGCTTCGAATTGTTGTCTTTAAACCCACTATATTTGCATTCCAAGTACATGCATGAAAATGGAATACAAAAATTGTCGGGTTTGGGTGGGTTTGATATGATGGCCGAAATTTTGATGTTCCAAAAGGGGTTTGGAACTTGTCATTTTGGTCATTTTGGTTGCATGTTAAAGTTCACAATCCTAGCCTTGACCTTGTGTTGATTGCATGCTATATTTGGTTGATTTGTTATATTCATTTGGTATGTAATATTATTCATTCAATTGGCATGTAATAATTATTATTTTGGCTATGTAATTTGTTTTACATTTGGTATGTAAAATAGAATAGGTTGTATTTCATTTTCTAGATAAAAATGTATTAGGATACATATTTTGTAAAAATGAAGAACAAGATCATGAAGACTTCAAGAACACAAGGAGCATATGGATGCAAGGTTAAGTGGGAGATTGTAATCTCCTACTTTGTATGATTAACCCTTACCCGGTGACATTTGTTTTTCGGCTAAACAAATGTCCACCAAAATGGCTAGATTGTGAACATACTTATTTTGCATGTGTGGTTGTTTGTATGATTATTGTTTTGTATGTTTGGTTGATACAATTAATCACAAGATAACTACTAACAAAATGACATTTTAATTGGTTAAATTAGACGTGCTAAGTACATGCAAAACGGCAATTTAAATGGTTAAATTTAAAAGGCAACCGAGAACCTTAATAAATGGTTATTAAAAACATGATAAGGATCATACATATAAAATGGTTTATATCAAGTAATTGGTTTAATTACATAACATAAAAATGGATTTTCAATTAAACCATACACTAAATGCATGTTGGTGTATGGTGCAAAAGTTTTCTCAAACTAGAATTAATGAAAACTTAAAATCCCTTATTAACAAGGCAAACAAGTTAAACGCCATCCTTTTATGGAAACACTTAGACGTATAAGGAAACTCTTGATGGGATAAAGGTCACCTAACCGTCATGAGCGAACTAATATGAATAAGGTACACTTCGCATACATGTGGGATAAAGGTCACCTAACCACTTGTATGTTAAGTCTACATGTTTACACAAGTAGGACGACTTGATTTGGGAATCATGAACTTAGGGTCACCGAAGCATGATGAACAAATAGGCGTTGATGGGATAAATATGCCATGCAAAAGGATTGCATGATCCCATAACTTAGAAGTTGCAAAAGGATTGCAATTGTCATATAATGACTACCTAGCTAAATCAAATAACGGGATAAAGGTCACCTAACCGAAATTTGATTTACCGTTGGATTCTAATATTTAATAAGTCAATTAAAATTTAAAAGGGTATTGAATGTTAAATTAAAATCGATACTTAAATGAACTTTGTTAAATTTTGTAGATGGCCGCAAATAACAACAACAACATGAACAATGCACCACTTAACTTTAACAACCTATCGTTACGGTCTCTCCTCGAGAAAGACAAACTCAACCATACAAATTTTATGGATTGGTTCCGCAATCTTCGGATTGTCCTCAAACAAGAGGATAAAATGTATGTGCTTGAGGACCCCATTCCCGATCAACCGGATGAGAGTGATGTGGAGGCAATGGCCTCTTACGATAAGTATTGCCACGACTCCCTTCAAGTCTCATGCTTAATGCTTGGGACTATGATACCCGAACTCCAAAAGGATTTCGAGCATCATAGCGCATACGACATGATAACACAATTGAAGGAGATGTTTCTCCAACAAGCACGTGTTGAGCGTTTCGAAACGGTTCGGGCGCTTCATGCTTGTCGTATGGACGATACCCAATCGGTTTCATCTTATGTACTTAAGATGAAGAGCCTTATCGATCGTGCTAACCGTCTTAACCTTAACATATCTAATGAGTTAGCCACCGATCTTATCCTTAACTCCCTATCAAAGAGGTTTGATCAATTTGTAATTAATTACAACATGAATGGGATGGATAAGAGCATAGGTGAGCTTCATGGTATGCTTAGGACGGCGGAAACTAGCATGGGTAAAAGGACTTTACCCGTGTTAGCAATCGATCAAGGTGGGTCTAAAGGTAACACCTCTAAGCCAAAGGTGACTAAGAGAAAAGGACCCGCCCATCAAGGCAAAGGGAAGGGGAAGATGGTTACCCCAACCATCAACAAGGCAAAGAAGCAAAAGGTAGCCGAGAAGGCAAACCCCAAGGAAGACCCATGTTTCGGTTGCGGTGAGATGGGTCATTGGAAACGAAACTGTCCGGTCTATCTTAAAGAGTTGAAGGACAAGAGGGATGCAGGGCAAACCTCAGGTAATATATACATGGTATATATAGAGCTTAGTATTACTTCTTCTAATACATGGGTATTAGACACGGGATGTGGAACTCATATTTGCAATACTTTGCAGGGGTTCAAAAGAAGTGATCATAAAGCGGGAACATCAAGTCTCTATATGGGCAATGGTGCAAAGGTGCATGTTAAAGCTCAAGGAGAATTTGTTTTGAAGCTTCCAAGTGGATTGAAGCTTATTTTAGAAAATGTTTTGTATGCACCGGATTTATGTCGAAACATTATTTCTATTTCTCGCTTAAGACAATGTGGTTTCAATGTTAATTTTATTGATGATGATATCCATTTTTCTAAAGATAATGTATTCTATTTCAAGGCTTCGCCTTCAAATGGAATTTATGAATTGGTTCATGATGACGCATCATCGAGCTCTATATACCATACTAGCACCAAGAAACTCAAAAGGGATTTGAGTGATTCCTATTTATGGCATTGTCGCCTTGGACATATAAACAAGAACCGAATGCATACACTTCAAAAGAATGGACTTTTGAAATCAAATGAAATGGATTCGTTTGATGTATGTGAATCTTGTTTACAAGGCAAGATGACTAAAGCGCCTTTCAAAGGGACTTATGAAAGGGCTAAAGATTTATTGGGATTAATACATTCGGATGCATGTGGACCCTTTAAACCCATGACTAGGAATGGTGAAAGATACTTTGTTACTTTCATTGATGACTTTAGTCGTTTCGGATATGTCTACTTATTAAGACACAAGGACGAAACGTTTGAAGCATTCAAAGAATATCAAAACGAAGTACAAAATCAACTCAATAAGACAATTAAGGTACTACGTACCGATAGAGGAGGTGAATACCTAAGCGATGCTTTCCAAGATCATCTTAGGAGTTGTGGGATTATCTCGCAACTTACTCCACCCGGAACACCCCAACTTAATGGAGTTTCCGAAAGGAGGAACCGAACCCTAATGGATATGGTTCGATCTATGATGGCTAGAAGCTCGTTACCTCTATCATTTTGGGGTTATTGTCTAAGCTCCGCGGCTCGTATTTTAAATATGGCCCCAACCAAGAAAGTGGAACGAACTCCTCATGAGATGTGGTTTGGAAAACCTCCTTCTCTTTCATACTTGAAAGTATGGGGATGTGAAGCTTATCCTAAGCGTTATGTAGCAAATAAGCTACATGCTCGATCCACAAAGTGTATCTTCATAGGATATCCCAAAGATGATATGGGATATTATTTCTATGATCCATCCGAGCAAACGGTATTTGTTGCTCGGAAAGCGGAATTCCTTGAAACCAAGTTCCTTATGGAAGGTGATGGTGAAAGGAAAATAGATCTTGTAGAGGTACAAGATCAAGCCGATGATACACAATT
The DNA here is from genome assembly GCF_046630445.1 of Rutidosis leptorrhynchoides. Taxonomy (NCBI): domain Eukaryota; kingdom Viridiplantae; phylum Streptophyta; class Magnoliopsida; order Asterales; family Asteraceae; genus Rutidosis; species Rutidosis leptorrhynchoides. Next base: position 599,357,450 of record NC_092336.1, on the reverse strand, counting down.
GGTTGACACTAGCACTCAACATGAGGATGTTAAAAATGATCAAGTAGATGATCAAGGTACACAAGACGTTCGAAGATCTAGTAGGATTAGTAATCCTCCTGAGAGATATGGGTTTCTCATAGATGGTTGCTATACGGTTGATTTGGATGAACCAACAAACTACCAAGATGCTTTATCAAGGATTGATAAAGATAAATGGCAGGAAGCCATGAACGCCGAGATGCAATCCATGTATGAAAACCAAGTGTGGGAACTTGTTGAGCAACCTCCTAGCTCTAAGCTAGTTGATTGCAAATGGCTTTTCAAAATGAAAACCGACATACATGGAAACTTGGATACATATAAAGCTAGACTTGTTGCAAAAGGTTTCACTCAAACTCAAGGGGTTGATTATGATGAAACTTTCTCGCCTGTGGCAATGCTAAAGTCTATTAGGATATTATTTGCCATTGCTGCTCACTATGATTACGAAATATGGCAAATGGATGTCAAGACCGCCTTCCTAAATGGATATCTTATGGAAGATGTCTATATGGTTCAGCCTGAAGGTTTTGTTGATCCGAAATATCCTAAAAAGGTATGCAAGTTAAATAAGTCAATCTACGGATTGAAACAAGCATCTAGAATGTGGAATCATCGTTTTAATGAGGAAGCCGAGAAATTTGGCTTCATTAAAAATGGTGATGAAGCTTGTGTATATAAGAAAGCTAGTGGGAGCACTATCATGTTCCTTGTACTATATGTGGATGATATATTATTATTTGGGAATGATATTACCGCAATGCAAGGAGTCAAAACTTGGCTAAAGAGTTGCTTCTCCATTAAGGATCTTGGAGATGCACAATACATATTGGGGATAGGGATATATAGGAATAGATCCAAGAGATTGATAGGTTTAAGTCAAAGTACATACATTGATAAAATCTTGAAAAGGTTCAAGATGGAAAACTCTAAAAGAGGTTTGGTACCTATTCAAAAGGGAACCGTTCTCAGTTCATCTCAGTGTCCTGCCACGAAAGATGAACAAGAGAGAATGAAGAAAGTCCCATACGCATCTGCTATTGGGTCTATCATGTATGCAATGATATGTACTAGACCGGATGTGTCATGCGCTCTAAGCTTGACAAGTAGATACCAGAATAACCCAGGAAATAGTCATTGGACTGCGGTTAAATGTATATTGAAATACCTTAGAAGGACTAAGGATATGTTTCTTATATATGGGTCTGGTGAGGAGGAACTCGTTGTAAAAGGTTACGTGGACGCGAGTTTCCAAACTGATCGAGATGACTCCCGATCACAATCCGGTTATGTATTCATGTTAAATGGTGGTGCGGTCTCTTGGAAGAGTGCGAAACAGGAAGTTGTTGCGTTATCCACTACAGAGTCGGAGTACATTGCCGCCTCACTGGCAGCTCAGGAGGCTGCATGGATGAAGAAATTCATCGACGACTTAGGAGTGGTCCCTTCCATTCAGGACCCTCTTGAGATCTTTTGTGACAACGAGGGTGCGATTGCTCAAATCAAGGAACCCCGTGCTCATCAAAAGACTCGTCACATTGAGCGGAGATTCAACTACATCAGGGATGAGGTTGAAAAGGGAAAGATATGTATTCACAAAGTTCACACAGATCAAAATGTTGCGGATCCACTCACGAAGCTTTTACATGGACCAAAACATGAGGGACATGTTTGTGCGTTAGGGCTTCGATATTCTAGTGATTGGAATTGATCTATTTTATGTATTGTACCGGAACGAAATTATTCAAACTCATTAATATAACTATGGTGTTAATTTATTTGAGTTATGTTCCTATTTTGCATATTTCATCCATGAATAAGCAATTATTCTAAATTTCCGTAGTCGATCACATTTGTGGGAACAAGTGTGAGGTTTGGACTATTATGAACTCGGATTGGTATACATTCATAGGTTGAATATGGGGCAAGGTTGCAACCAAGGTTCATAGATATTTGTGGGAAACAAATATTGGAAGACCCGCTCTCAAGAATTACTGTATAGAGCCTTTGTGGTTGATCACATGTAATCTTGAGTAAAGGCGAATATCATTGTATCCTCTGACCTGAGATACATATTGGGTTCGGATATTCACCAAGTACTATGCCTTGATTCTTTCCTTCGCTATTCTGAAACATGGTAGTACATAAGGAAGAACTCAGGTATATTACAAAGTGTATATCTAGGACGTATGTAGTCAAGATGGAATTTGTCCCTCTTATTCGTTGAGAGTCAGATGTCTAAGGCCTGAAAAGTTAAATCTATAAGAGAGTGATCACTCTGTATCTCTTGGATTTAACATGACATCTAGGATAAAAGGAAATAATGAAAGATTCACCTAATCATATTCGAGATGGGAACTCGAAAGGGATGATGTTATTGAATGGCACAAAGTCATAACATATTAGGGGTGATGGACGGTGTGTTAGGCTGTATCCATCACTTGCATTAATTTCTTGTGTTTCTCGTGCAAGTGGGAGATTGAAGGTACTTCGTATGCCCGAGAGACATATTAAATTAATGTGGCTAACGTGTTATGATCCAAGTCGGGTCATACCCAATAACAAGCTTACCGACACCTTATACGTATTTGATCTTAACGAATGGATCATTAAACAAATACGCGACACTTGGATTTCAGAAAATCGGGCTTCTGAAATATAATCACTTGAGATAAATTATTTGGATAATTTATATATATATATATAATTATTTATAGGTTTAAATAATTATGTTGTGTTATATTTTATAAAAGGATTATAAAATAATGTGAAAGTATCAAATAAAACCATGGGATTTTATACATAAATTACAAGTTTTATAAAGAAATTCATGGTTTTATAAAAACCCCTTATATGGCCGAAATTTATAAGGAAAAATGGGACAAGCATGCTCTTGTTTTGTGGTCTTCAAGGCTACACAAGTTCTCATGCTCATGCTTAATGTTTTGACCAAGGTTTTGATTCATTTCACAAAGCAATAATACATGATCTTACAAGTGAAATAACCTTCTCCTTTGGTCAGCTGCTGGTCGACTTTTCTGCAGAAAAAGGAGAGGTTTCAAGCTCATTAAACTAGCTAAATTCAAGTGAAATTCAAATCCTAACCAAAGATATAGGTGTTGGGGTTATTGCTTGGGGTATGCAACACTTGAGGCTTCAAGTTAGAAGCTTTTTCAAGTCATCATCTTCATAAACTTCCTGCTCATTTTGGACAGCTGCTGTTCGGTTTTTGGAAGCCTAATAAGGTGGTCTTAAAGCTTGGTTAATTAGCTTATTAAAGTTCTAAGGTGTAGCCAAGTGAAAGGGTAGTGTTGGTGCATTATTTCTTCTTCATTGCTCATCAAATTCAGCCCTTAAACTTAGTTTAAGGAGGTATAATAAACTCTTTCCTTCTCTTTAATTTGTAAGTATATTTAGCAACTTGATCCATGTGGGACTTAACTTTAAATTGGTTTAAAGATAACAAGTAAAATTTGAAAGTTTCACGCTTCCGTTCATAATGATTCTTAAAAGGTTTTAAGTATTATCAAACTTGTTAATTCCCAACACATACGAGTAGAATTGTTGATGAAACTGAACGAGGATGTAATTGTAAGCATTTTTGTTAAGTAGAAGTATTTTGATAAGTGTCTTGAAGTCTTTCAAAAGTGTATGAATACATATTAAAACACTACATGTATATACATTTTAACTGAGTCGTTAAGTCATCATTAGTCGTTACATGTAAATGTTGTTTTGAAACCTTTAGGTTAACGATCTTGTTGAATGTTGTTAACCCATTGTTTATTATAACAAATGAGATGTTAAATTGTTATATTATCATGATATTATGATATATAATATATCTTAGTATGATATATACACAGTTAAATATCGTTACAACGATAATCGTTACATATATGTCTCGTTTCGAAATCATTAAGTTAGTAGTCTTATTTTTACATATGTATTTCATTGTTAATACACTTAATAATATATTTACTTATCATTTAACATAATTAACCAAGTATATCAATATCTTAATATGATTCATATGTACCTAGTAAGACGTTGTTATAACGATAATCGTTATATATATCGTTTTCGAGTTTCTTAAATTAATAGTCTCATTTTTATGTATATAACTCATTGTTAAAATACCTAATGAGATACATACTTATAATAAAATCATGTTAATTATATATATAACCATATATATGTCATCGTATAGTTTTTACAAGTTTTAACGTTCGTGAATCACCGGTCAACTTGGGTGGTCAATTGTCTATATGAAACCTATTTCAATTAATCAAGTCTTAACAAGTTTGATTGCTTAACATGTTGGAAACACTTAATCATGTAAATAACAATTTCATTTAATATATATATAAACATGGAAAAGTTCGGGTCACTACAGTACCTACCCGTTAAATAGATTTTGTCCCGAAATTTTAAGCAGTTGGAGGTGTTGACGTATCTTCTGGAAATAAATGCGGGTATTTCTTCTTCATCTGATCTTCACGCTCCCAGGTGAACTCGGGTCCTCTACGAGCATTCCATCGAACCTTAACAATTGGTATCTTGTTTTGTTTAAGTCTCTTAACCTCACGATCCATTATTTCGACGGGTTCTTCAATGAATTGAAGTTTTTCATTGATTTGGATTTCGTCCAACGGAATAGTGAGATCTTCTTTAGCAAAACATTTCTTCAAATTTGAGACGTGGAAAGTGTTATGTACAGCCGCGAGTTGTTGAGGTAGCTCCAATTGGTAAGCTACTGGTCCGACACGATCTATAATCTTGAATGGTCCAATGTACCTTGGATTTAGTTTCCCCAGTTTACCAAATCGAACAACGCCTTTCCAAGGTGAAACCTTAAGCATGACCATTTCTCCAATTTCAAACTCTATATCTTTTCTTTTGCTGTCCGCGTAGCTCTTTTGTCGACTCTGGGCGGTTTTCAATCTTTGTTGAATTTGGATGATTTTCTCGGTAGTTTCTTGTATTATCTCCGGACCCGTAATCTGTCTATCCCCCACTTCACTCCAACAACTCGGAGACCTGCACTTTCTACCATAAAGTGCTTCAAACGGCGCCATCTCAATGCTTGAATGGTAGCTGTTGTTGTAGGAAAATTCTGCTAACGGTAGATGTCGATCCCAACTGTTTCCGAAATCAATAACACAAGCTCGTAGCATGTCTTCAAGCATTTGTATCGTCCTTTCGCTCTGCCCATCAGTTTGTGGATGATAGGCAGTACTCATGTCTAGACAAGTTCCCAATGCTTGCTGTAATGTCTGCCAGAATCTTGAAATAAATCTGCCATCCCTATCAGAGATAATAGAGATTGGTATTCCATGTCTGGAGACGACTTCCTTCAAATACAGTCGTGCTAACTTCTCCATCTTGTCATCTTCTCTTATTGGCAGGAAGTGTGCTGACTTGGTGAGATGATCAACTATTACCCAAATAGTATCATAACCACTTGCAGTCCTTGGCAATTTAGTAATGAAATCCATGGTAATGTTTTCCCATTTCCATTCCGGGATTTCTGGTTGTTGAAGTAGACCTGATGGTTTCTGATGCTCAGCTTTGACCTTGGAACACGTCAAACATTCTCCTACGTATTTAGCAACATCGACTTTCATACCCGGCCACCAAAAATGTTTCTTAAGATCCTTGTACATCTTCCCCGTTCCAGGATGTATTGAGTATCTGGTTTTATGAGCTTCTCTAAGTACCATTTCTCTCATATCTCCAAATTTTGGTACCCAAATTCTTTCAGCCCTATACCGGATTCCGTCTTCCCGAATATTAAGATGCTTCTCCGATCCTTTGGGTATTTCATCCTTTAAATTTCCCTCTTTTAAAACTCCTTGTTGCGCCTCCTTTATTTGAGTAGTAAGGTTAGTGTGAATCATTATATTCATAGATTTTACTCGAATGGGTTCTCTGTCCTTTCTGCTTAAGGCGTCGGCTACCACATTTGCCTTCCCCGGGTGGTAACGAATCTCAAAGTCGTAATCATTCAACAATTCAATCCACCTACGCTGCCTCATATTCAGTTGTTTCTGATTAAATATGTGTTGAAGACTTTTGTGGTCGGTATATATAATACTTTTGACCCCATATAAGTAGTGCCTCCAAGTCTTTAATGCAAAAACAACCGCGCCTAATTCCAAATCATGCGTTGTATAATTTTGCTCGTGAATCTTCAATTGTCGAGACGCATAAGCAATCACCTTCGTTCGTTGCATTAATACACAACCGAGACCTTGCTTTGATGCGTCACAATAAATCACAAAATCATCATTCCCTTCAGGCAATGACAATATAGGTGCTGTAGTTAGCTTTTTCTTCAATAATTGAAACGCCTCCTCTTGTTCATCCTTCCATTCAAATTTCTTCCCTTTATGCGTTAATACAGTCAAGGGTTTTGCTATTTTGGAGAAATCTTGGATGAATCTTCTGTAGTAACCAGCCAATCCTAAAAATTGACGTATATGCTTCGGAGTTTTTGGGGTTTCCCACTTTTCAACGATTTCGATCTTTGCCGGGTCCACCTGGATACCTTCTTTGTTCACTATGTGACCGAGGAATTGAACTTCTTCCAACCAAAATGCACACTTTGAAAACTTAGCGTACAGTTTTTCTTTCCTCAATACTTCTAGCACTTTTCTCAAATGTTCTTCGTGCTCTTGATCATTCTTTGAGTAAATAAGTATGTCATCAATGAAAACAATGACAAACTTGTCAAGGTATGGTCCACACACTCGGTTCATAAGGTCCATGAACACAGCTGGTGCATTAGTTAAACCAAATGGCATGACCATAAACTCGTAATGACTGTAACGTGTTCTGAAAGCAGTCTTTGGAATATCATCTTCTTTCACCCGCATTTGATGATACCCGGAACGTAAGTCAATCTTTGAATAAACAGACGAGCCTTGTAGTTGATTAAATAAATCGTCGATTCTCGGTAGTAGGTAGCGGTTCTTGATGGTAAGTTTGTTCAACTCTCGGTAGTCGATACACAACCTAAATGTACCATCCTTCTTCTTGACCAACAAAACAGGAGCTCCCCATGGTGATGTGCTTGGTCGAATGAAACCACATTCTAATAGTTCTTGCAGTTGGCTTTGCAGTTCTTTCATCTCGCTGGGTGCGAGTCTGTAAGGAGCACGAGCTATTGGTGCAGCTCCTGGTGCAAGATCTATTTGAAATTCAACGGATCGATGTGGGGGTAATCCCGGTAATTCTTTCGGAAATACATCGGGAAATTCTTTTGAGACGGGAACATCATTGATGCTCTTTTCTTCAGTTTGTACTTTCTCGACGTGTGCAAGAACAGCATAGCAACCTTTTCTTATTAGTTTTTGTGCCTTCAAATTACTAATAAGATGTAGCTTCATGTTGCCCTTTTCTCCGTACACCATTAAGGGTTCTCCTTCTTCTCGTACAATGCGAATTGCATTTTTATAACATACGATCTCTGCTTTCACCTTCTTCAGCCAGTCCATGCCAACTATTACATCAAAACTCCCTAACTCTACTGGTATCAAATCAATCTTAAATATTTCGCTACCCAGTTTAATTTCTCGATTCCGGCATATATTATCTGCTGAAATTAATTTACCGTTTGCTAATTCGAGTAAAAATTTACTATCCAACGGGGTCAATGGACAACTTAATTTAGCACAAAAATCTCTACTCATATAGCTTCTATCCGCACCCGAATCAAATAAAACGTAAGCAGATTTATTGTCAATAAGAAACGTACCCGTAACAAGCTCTGGGTCTTCCTGTGCCTCTGCCGCATTAATATTGAAAACTCTTCTGTGGCCTTGTCCATTCGTGTTCTCCTGGTTCGGGCAATTTCTAATAATGTAGCCCGGTTTTCCACATTTATAACAAACTACATTGGCATAACTTGCTCCGACACTACTTGCTCCACCATTACTCGTTCCGACACCATTTGTTCCTTTCGTTCTATTAACCCCTGGTCCGTAGACCTCACACTTCACCGCGCTATGACCATTTCTTTTACACTTGTTGCAAAATTTGGTGCAGAACCCCGAGTGATACTTTTCACACCTTTGGCATAGCTGCTTCTGATTGTTGTTGTTGTTGTGGTTGTTATTGTTGTTGGGATGATTGTTGTAGTTACTGTTGTTGTTGTTGTTGTTGTTGTTATTATTGGGCCGTTTGTTATAGTTGCAATTGATGTTGCGATTATTGGGATAATTGTTGCGATTATTATTGTAATTGCTTTTGTTGTTGTATTGGTGATTCTTATCACCGTTTTCCTCCCACTTTCTTTTGACTTGCTTCACATTGGCCTCTTCAGCCGTCTGTTCTTTAATTCTTTCCTCAATCTGGTTCACTAGTTTGTGAGCCATTCCACATGCATGTTGTATGGAAGTGGGCTCGTGTGAACTTATATCTTCTTAGATTCTTTCTGGTAATCCTTTCACAAACGCGTCGATCTTCTCTTCCTCATCTTCGAACGCTCCCGGACACAATAGGCACAATTCTGTGAATCGTCTTTCGTACGTGGTAATATCAAATCCTTGGGTTCGTAACCCTCTAAGTTCTGTCTTGAGCTTATTGACCTCGGTTCTTGGACGGTACTTCTCGTTCATCAAGTGCTTGAATGCTGACCACGGTAGTGCGTATGCATCATCTTGTCCCACTTGCTCTAGATAGGTATTCCACCATGTTAACGCAGAACCTGTGAAGGTATGCGTAGCGTACTTCACTTTGTCCTCTTCAGTATACTTACTTATGGCAAACACCGATTTGACCTTCTCGGTCCACCGTTTCAATCCGATCGGTCCTTCGGTTCCATCAAATTCTAAAGGTTTGCAGGCAGTGAATTCTTTGTAGGTGCATCCTACACGATTTCCTGTACTGCTAAATCCAAGGTTATTGTTGGTATGTAGCGCAGCCTGTACTGCAGCTATGTTTGAAGCTAGAAAAGTATGGAATTCCTCTTCATTCATATTCACGGTGTGTCGAGTAGTCGGTGCCATTTCCTTCAAAATAGTCAAATGGAACAAGGTAATCATACAGAATATTAAGAGTAGTTAATAGTATTTCGTAGCATAATATGAACTCATTTATAAAAGCTTTTTCTTCATATTAGCGTTTTATAAGTTTAAATTCGGGTAGTACCTACCCATTAAGTTCATACTTAGTAGCTAATATACAATTCAACTACTACAATTCTATATGAAAAACTGATTATAATAATATTTCGTGTTCAAACTTTTATACAATATTTTACAAACTTACAATACCGCTTATTTTACATAAAGCATGAAATATAGCACACAATAACTTTGATACAAGATATTTGTGAAGATAATTCTAGCTAGTACACAAGTCGTTCAACAAAGTCAATAAAGACACGTAATTCATACGTCCAGAAACAAGTCATGCATTCTGGTTTTACTAGGACTACTTCCCATCCTTGGTCTTGTGGAACATAACCATTATGGCCGTTGATAAGACAGCGTATTGTAACGTCGTCAAAGGGACGAGGGTTACGTAATGACCAACAGTCTCGTAATAACCTAAAAACCTTGTTTCTCACCCCAACTACTGAGTCCGTTACTTGTGGAAATGTTTTGTTTAATAGTGCCCGATGTTCTTGTTCTCACTTTGGTGAGAAGCGAACATTACTAACCCATAAGCATAACATGCTTCTTTATGTTGCATGTTAGCCACTTTTTCTAAATCATGAAGTCCTATGTTCGGATACATTGAGTCAAAATAATTTCTTAACCCGTTGCGTAAAATAGCACTTGGGTTCCCCGCAATATATGCGTCAAAGTAAACACATCGTAACTTATGGGTTTCCCAATGTGATATCCCCCATCTTTCAAACGAAAGTCTCTTATAAACCAAGGCATTCTTGGAATGTTCTTTGAATGTCTTACAAACTGATTTCGCCGTAAATAGTTGTGCCGAAGAATTCTGACCGACTCTAGACAAGATTTCATCAATCATGTCTCCGGGTAGGTCTTTTAAAATATTGGGTTGTCTATCCATTTTGTGTTTTTATACTATAAAATAGACAAGAATTAGATTCATAAAAAAAATACTTATTAATACAAGCAATTTTTACATATATCATAAAGCATAAGCACACTATATTACATATATTACACCACACGAATACAACTATCTTATTCTGACTCGCTCGTTTCTTCTTCTTCGGTTTTGGTTTGTTTTGCCAAGTTTCTAGGGATATATGATGTTCCCCTAATACGAGCTGTTGTTTTCCACAACGGTTTAGAAAAACCTGGTGGTTTAGAGGTTCCCGGGTCATTGTTACAACTTAAGGGCTTCGGGGGTTGACGATACATATAAAGTTCATCGGGGTTGAATTAGATTTCTCTATTTTTATGCCCTTTCCCTTATTATTTTCTTTTGCCTTTTTAAATTCAGTTGGGGTAATTTCTATAACATCATCGGAATTCTCGTCGGAATCCAATTCATCGGAGAATTGGTAATCCTCTCAATATTTTGCTTCCTTGGCGGAAACACCATTGACCATAATTAACCTTGGTCGGTTGGTTGAGGATTTTCTTTTACTTAACCGTTTTATTATTTCCCCCACCGGTTCTATTTCCTCCTCCGGTTCCTCCTCTTCCGGTTCTGAATCTTCTTCCGGTTCTTCTTCAGGAACTTGTGAATCAGTCCAATATATATTCGACTCTTCGTTATTATTAGTTGAGTCAATGGGATTTGTGCTAGAGGTAGACATCTATCACACAATATCAAACATGTTAAGAGATTAATATATCACATAATATATACATGTTAATAATATATAGTTTTCAACAAAAATGTTAAGCAATCATTTTTAAAGAAAACACGATCGAAGTCCAGACTCACTAATGCATCCTAACAAACTCGATAAGACACACTAATGCAAATTTTATGGTTCTCTAAGACCAACGCTCGGATACCAACTGAAATGTCCCGTTCTTATTGATTAAAAACGTTCCATATTAATTGATTTCGTTGCGAGGTTTTGACCTCTATATGAGACGTTTTTCAAAGACTGCATTCATTTTTAAAACAAACCATAACCTTTATTTCATAAATAAAGGTTTAAAAAGCTTTACGTAGATTATCAAATAATGATAATCTAAAATATCCTGTTTACACACGACCATTACATAATGGTTTACAATACAAATATGTTACATCTAAATCAGTTTCTTGAATGCAGTTTTTACACAATATCATACAAACATGGACTCCAAATCTTGTCCTTATTTTATTATGCAACAGCGGAAGCTCTTAGTATTCACCTGAGAATAAACATGCTTTAAACGTCAACAAAAATGTTGGTGAGTTATAGGTTTAACCTATATATATCAAATCGTAACAATAGACCTCAAGATTTCATATTTCAATACACATCCCATACATAGAGATAAAAATCATTCATATGGTGAACACCGGGTAACCGACATTAACAAGATGCATATATAAGAATATCCCCATCATTCCGGGACACCCTTCGGATATGATATAAATTTCGAAGTACTAAAGCATCCGGTACTTTGGATGGGGTTTGTTAGGCCCAATAGATCTATCTTTAGGATTCGCGTCAATTAGGGTGTCTGTTCCCTAATTCTTAGATTACCAGACTTAATAAAAAGGGGCATATTCGATTTCGATAATTCAACCATAGAATGTAGTTTCACGTACTTGTGTGTATTTTGTAAATTATTTATAAAACCTGCATGTATTCTCATCCCAAAAATATTAGATTTTAAAAGTGGGACTATAACTCACTTTCACAGATTTTTACTTCGTCGGGAAGTAAGACTTGGCCACTGATTGATTCACGAACCTATAACAATATATACATATATATCAAAGTATGTTCAAATTATATTTACAACACTTTTAATATATTTTGATGTTTTAAGTTTATTAAGTCAGCTGTCCTCGTTAGTAACGTACAACTAGTTGTCCACAGTTAGATGTACAGAAATAAATCGATAAATATTATCTTGAATCAATCCACGACCCAGTGTATACGTATCTCAGTATTGATCACAACTCAAACTATATATATTTTGGAATCAACCTCAACCCTGTATAGCTAACTCCAATATTCACATATAGAGTGTCTATGGTTGTTCCGAAATATATATAGATGTGTCAACATGATAGGTCGAAACATTGTATACGTGTCTATGGTATCTCAAGATTACATAATATACAATACAAGTTGATTAAGTTATGGTTGGAATAGATTTGTTACCAATTTTCACGTAGCTAAAATGAGAAAAATTATCCAATCTTGTTTTACCCATAACTTCTTCATTTTAAATCCGTTTCGAGTGAATCAAATTGCTATGGTTTCATATTGAACTCTATTTTATGAATCTAAACAGAAAAAGTATAGGTTTATAGTCGGAAAAATAAGTTACAAGTCATTTTTGTAAAGGTAGTCATTTCAGTCGAAAGAACGACGTCTAGATGACCATTTTATAAAACATACTTCCACTTTGAGTTTAACCATAATTTTTGGATATAGTTTCATGTTCATAATAAAAATCATTTTCCCAGAATAACAACTTTTAAATCAAAGTTTATCATAGTTTTTAATTAACTAACCCAAAACAGCCTGAGGTGTTACTACGACGGTGTAAATCCGATTTTACGGTGTTTTTTGTGTTTCCAGGTTTTAAATCATTAAGTTAGCATATCATATAGATATAGAACATGTGTTTAGTTGATTTTAAAAGTCAAGTTAGAAGGATTAACTTTTATTTGCGAACAAGTTTAGAATTAACTAAACTATGTTCTAGTGATTACAAGTTTAAACCTTCGAATAAGATAGCTTTATATGTATGAATCGAATGATGTTATGAACATCATTACTACCTCAAGTTCCTTGGATAAACCTACTGGAAATGAGAAAAATAGATCTAGATTCAAAGGATCCTTGGATGGCTTGAAAGTTCTTGAAGCAGAATCATGACACGAAAACAATTTCAAGTAAGATTTCCACTCGAAATAAGATTGTTATAGTTATAGAAATTGAATTAAAGTTTGAATATGATTATTACCTTGTATTATAAAGATAACCTACTATAAGTAACAAAGGTTTCTTGATCTTGGATGATTACTTGGAATGGATTTAGAAAACTTGGAAGTAAACTTGCAATCTTGGAAGTATTCTTGATTTTATGAAACTAGAACTTTTGGAATTTATGAAGAACACTTAGAACTTGAAGATAGAACTTGAGAGAGATCAATTAGATGAAGAAAATTGAAGAATGAAAGTGTTTTTAGGTGTTTTTGGTCGTTGGTGTATGGATTAGATATAAAGGATATGTAATTTTGTTTTCATGTAAATAAGTCATGAATGATTACTCATATTTTTGTAATTTTATGAGATATTTCATGCTAGTTGTCAAATGATGGTTCTCACATGTGTTAGGTGACTCACATGGGCTGCTAAGAGCTAATCATTGAAGTGTATATACCAATAGTACATACATCTAAAAGTTGTGTATTGTACGAGTACGAATACGGGTGCATACGAGTAGAATTGTTGATGAAACTGAACGAGGATGTAATTGTAAGCATTTTTGTTAAGTAGAAGTATTTTGATAAGTGTCTTGAAGTCTTTCAAAAGTTTATGAATACATATTAAAACACTACATGTATATACATTTTAACTGAGTCGTTAAGTCATCATTAGTCGTTACATGTAAATGTTGTTTTGAAACCTTTAGGTTAACGATCTTGTTGAATGTTGTTAACCCATTGTTTATTATAACAAATGAGATGTTAAATTTTTATATTATCATGATATTATGATATATAATATATCTTAGTATGATATATATACAGTTAAATGTCGTTACAACGATAATCGTTACATATATGTCTCGTTTCGAAATCATTAAGTTAGTAGTCTTATTTTTACATATGTATTTCATTGTTAATACACTTAATAATATATTTACTTATCATTTAACATAATTAACCAAGTGTATCAATATCTTAATATGATTCATATGTACCTAGTAAGACGTTGTTATCACGATAATCGTTATATATATCGTTTTCGAGTTTCTTAAATTAATAGTCTCATTTTTATGTATATAACTCATTGTTAAAATACCTAATGAGATACATACTTATAATAAAATCATGTTAACTATATATATAACCATATATATGTCATCGTATAGTTTTTACAAGTTTTAACGTTCGTGAATCACCGGTCAACTTGGGTGGTCAATTGTCTATATGAAACCTATTTCAATTAATCAAGTCTTAACAAGTTTGATTGCTTAACATGTTGGAAACACTTAATCATGTAAATAACAATTTCATTTAATATATATATAAACATGAAAAAGTTCGGGTCACTACATTTAGTGTAGTTGATTTGGTCAGTTTTGAAGTAAGAAACGAGCTCTAGAGCAAGAAATGGCGAATTTTGGGTTAAACCCGTAGCTGTGTTCATCCTCTTCATCAGATGAACACACTCGACCAACCGTGTAGACGATCGACTGGTTGAGTGACACACTCGACCGAGTGTGTCTGTGTTCTGACCAGATGTTTTATTTTACTCAGTCGTCCGAGTGAGAGGACACACGACCGACTGTGTGAGTCAGTCGACCGAGTGTCTTTGTGGGCAGAATATTTTACTAAGTGTTGTTTCCTAGCCATTATGCTGTCCGCGTGACTTATGATGATCAGGATGTAAATTCTGAAAATGCATAAGTGTTAGGTGGACTTTTAGCGGAGCTTTTTGTGATTGATTTACTGTACTGTGCTGTTTTGTGTTAACAGACAGAAACTAACTTGATTTTCCTTGTGTTCAGGTGATAAGGATAAGGAAGCCGCTTAGTGATAGATTATCTGAGCTAGTTACTGGTATTTGGTGAGTGGGTCTATCTCCGAATAGAGTATTAAGTAGCTGACACGCTACTTGTCCAGACTCTTTATATTATGTTTATGTTCAGTATGATTACCATGCGTAGTTAGATATTGCTATGCTAGTTAGGACGATTGCATGACTGTTTATCTGTGATATTATGTGCGCACTGTTAGTTGGACACCAACCGAGATGGCAAGGTTGGGAACCCACTGAGGCGGCAAGGTAGGGTTGATGTGAGGTTGACTGTGGTAGCCTGGTCGGGTCATGATGTTACTGATTGTTCAGTATAGCATAGAAGGACGCATGTGTTGTGTCTGGATAGTTATGCAGTGGAATCAGTAAAGCGGACTATCGGTATACTGTAGCTTGATCAACTAAGTCGTGTGCTCGTACAAGCCGCTGATCCTCATATTGTCAGTTGTTGTTGTATGCTAGTTCAGGACTTTAGCATAGTTGTGACCCCTTGCATGTTCAGTTGTTTATGCTTGGTCTGTTAGATAGTATCCATTCACTTAGCAGTTGTGCTAATTCCCCCACATTTTCACCCCTTGCAGGTTTAGGTACTTCTGGTTAGGACGGGTGTTGCGGACGGGTTGAAAACATGTTTGACTATGCGTTGACTCTGATGTTTTCTAATTTAATTATGTTTTCACGTAACACCATTGTTGTATAAAGTTGGTTTGTAAACAATGTTATGTAAACATTAACTAAGGTTACTTTGGTAATTATATATTTACTTTCGCTGTGTTTTAAAAAAAAATCAGGGTGTTACAGTTATGGTATCCAAAATTTACCGGGGTTGATATTATGTGCTTTGGGGATTCCAATCACGGAGGATCAATGATTGATAGAAAGAGCACAAGTGGAGCATGCACATTCGTGGGTCTTTGCTTAACATCATGGTTCTCAAAGAAGCAAACGTCCTTTGCATTGTCTACCACCGAAGCCGAATATGTAGCCATGGGAAGAGCATGCGCACAAGTGTTATGAATGAATCAAACCTTCCTCGATTACGGTATCATCTCATCCGAAATTCCCATTTGTTGTGATAACAAAAGTGCTATAGACCTATCTAAAAATCAAATATTACACTCTAGGACTAAATACATAGACATTAGGCACCACTTCCTTCGTGACCACGTCCAAAATGGTAATATTGTGATAGACAAGGTAGAATCTGCTGAAAACATAGCTAACATATTTAATAAGCCCCTTAAAAAGGAGACCTTTAACTTGCTTAGGAATGGGTTGGAATGATGGAACATACTCCGTAAATTCTGCAGCAGATTACGCACGGTCGAAGGACAGTCGACCGTGATAGCAGTCGCCTGATGTCTGACGATTTTATTTGTCTTTTATGCTTTCTATTTAATTTCCAAACAAATTTTCCACCAACCACATCTCTTCTTTAAACCCCAACCACTGGATTTCCAGATTTACTTTTGTCCTACCTTCAAGTACTTTTCAAAAAGTGGTCCATATTCTTTCAATTCTCTTTAAGGTAAGCATCCAAAATCTTACTTTCAATTTTACTAGATTATTTATATTTTAGTCTTTCCAAACTAATAGGAACACTTGTTTCTTGCATGATTCTCTTAAAATTTATGAGTTTTAAAAGGCTTTTCTTATCAAATTAGTCATAATAGTGATTTCTTGCATAAAAACTCATATATGTTTTAAATCTTTGAACTCACTCATGCACACACACATATGTTTGAACAAATCATTATGATACTTGTGAATCTCATGACTAGTATCTACTCTTAACAAACATAGAGCAAAATGATGAAACTTGTCTAAATTTTCAAAAGAAAAATAGTACAATTTAATTTCTAATTCATAGTTTTCAAAATGAGTCTAGACAAGGACTAATCTAAACATGTTTAGCATATAGTTTTTCAAACTTATAAACTTGATTATTTTGCTAAAATTGTGGTTTTTCTAGGAAATGACCAGCACAAGAAATCAACGTATTACGAACAATAGGCAACACATGGAGACTAGAACACTTCATGAGGAGCGTGTTGTTCATCATCCCAAATTTCCCGAACTAACTCAACTTTTCACCCATAACAATTGCTTCTCATTTCTTGAGCTTGATGAAACCATTTATCCAACGTTAATTAGGGAATTCTATGCTAATCTTGATGTTTCAAATCCCGACCAAGTTGTATTTTGACTTTTCGATACACCTTACACGTGGTCTTTTGAACAATTCGCAACCGTTATGGCCATTCCTTCCAATGGGCGTTCCTTCTATACTCCTTCAACCGATCTAAGATCACTTAACCCTACATTTCTATTGCAACCCATCTTAGATCTCATCACCACTCCGGGAGTACAATGAAACTTCAACCGACGGCTTCGCATCCGAGATGACGAAATCCGCCATGATCTTCAACTCATTCTAAATGTCATTCGGAACAATGTCTATTGTTGGGAACCTACCGCTACCCACGTTTCTGGAACCGAAGTTGTTGTCATGTGGTCTCTTCTTACACATGAACCCATAAATCTAGCTTATCTCACTACTCAAAGAATGGGTTATCTTCGAGAACTAGGAACTCGCCCTTTTCCATACTCAAACCATCTAATCGACTTTTCTGATTTGTTGATGCCATCAATGCCTCTCATATCCCTCAACCCGTGTCAACAATTCCTCTTACCTATTGGGTAGCTCATTCGGTAATCGTTCTCTCGTCCGACAATAAGAGCTCAACAATCTCCGATGCGTTTAGTACCAATGGCATTTATCCTTAAAAAACAATTAATATTGGTTAAGAATAATTTTAAGGGCGGGTAGATACAACACTTGTCCTAAGATTGAAACTTTTTATGTATTAATGCACTTGCTATGCTTATTATATTTGTTACTCTTTATGTCTACTATTGGTTCAAGAGGGAGCCATTTTATTAATAAGCAGTAACAATTGATAAGTGTGTACGATTTAAGGGGGATCATTACTCTAGGGCGCGCTTAGTTCCAAATGGGACTAACCTTTTTGCTTCGACAAAAGGGGGAGAAAGTGTATGGTAAGTAATGTTAACACTTATGTCGACTTACATAGTTAACACTTACTCATATGTTTGTCATCATCAAAAAGGGGGAGAATGTTGGTTAAGATTCAAATCATAATATTCAAAGATTAATCACTTTGTTTTGATGATGACACACAAGAGCTAAGTAGTTAATCATATGTAGGATGACATGAGTTCATAAGCCTAAACTATTTCTAGCAAAAGACCAATACATAAGTAATTATCTTGTTGAAAATGCTACACGGCTTAACTACGGTCTACCGTGAAACTAACCGTGTATGTCCTGTACCAACGAATCTAAGTTTTTCTAAAACTGTCAATCTGCGGCTCACCTCACGGATGACCGCAGATCGATCGCAGTTTTCTCTGTTACCAAAATCATCCACTTTAAGTTAGACTACTTTGAGGCATCTATAATTTATAAAACCTTTTTAAACATACTTATAATAGTTGCCCTTTTTGATCTCAAAAGAGTTTTGAACCAAAAGATGTTAATTTTTACTAATCACACCTAATGATATCTTAATGACATTTTAAGCTTGATTTAGACTAAAACACTCAAGTGTTATATCCCTTTGTCCTAATACATAGTGTCATTTAAACATACTAATAATGGTCATTAAAGTCCCAATTAAAGAGTTGCTCTCCAATTAGTTCTATGTATCATTATTTGTATGAGAATGTAATTAGTTCAAGTCTAGTCAAGTTATAACAAGAATCATTATGTTCAAACTAGATTCAAACTAGTTCATTTAAGTTGTAACAATGTTCCAAAAGGCAATATACCTCCATTAGCAAGATGACAAGCAATTAAGAATGGTTGATGAAGATTTTGGAAGATAATGGTTTGTCATGAGACAAAATTTTGCAATTGCCTCTTTTGGTAATCAATGACAAATTATCGAAGATTGAAGACCTTCTTCTATAATGGACATGTCAACTTCCATGCTTATGTCCAAAACAAAAGGAGTAATGGGGATAATTTCAGAAGTAATTGGCCTTTAGTTGCAGCTATTCAACAAGGGAAAATGACAATTTCCAAAGGACAAAAATGGCCATAAGAATCAGATGTCAGAGGTACACAGTCGAACCACGGTCGATCGTGCAGCGAGCCGTATAGCTTCCAGGCAGATTTCTCTTTCCTATAAAAGCCAAGTCTTGAAGCATTTGAAGACTCACCTCTTGCACTCATATTTTCTCATACTTACTGATATCATTCTTATAATTAAATTGTAATCTTTTGGAGTAATTCTAGCAAGAGTACTTGTAAGCTTAAAGTTGTAAGTTTACTTGTAAACTATCTTCTTAAAGGGATCTAGAGGATAGTTCTGTTTTCACTAGGGTAGTTCATTAGGATCTTGTGGTAAGAGATATAGGTGTTTGTGAAGTCTTCAAAGGAACGTAAGAGTTCACAAGTTGCGGCTTATCAAGTACTAGTGTTGTATCCGGACACTCCACCGAGTTTGGAGTATCATAGTGAAGAAAAATCTCAATTCGTAGAATTGAGGAGTGGATTAAGGAAGATTAGTTAACATCTTCCCTGTGACGACCCGGAAATTTTTGACCAAATTTAAACTTAATCTTATATGGTTTTAACATGATAAGCAAAGTCTATTTAATTAAGTCTCAATTTGTGAAACAGTTTACATGAATTCTTTTGACCTTTGACTGTTTCAGTCGATTCACGAATCATTGTGTGTAAATAATTATGTAAATAAATATATATAAATATAAATATAAGTGTATATATGATATGTTGAGTAATAATATAAAATTTTTTAAACTGAAATTAAACATATAAAATAATAAACAATTAAATGTTAATATATAAATATATATACATGAAATATATATATAAGAAATTACTACCCAATGTAAATTATTACATAATATAGATATTACATAAACAATAACATGTAATATTAATAAATTAAAAAAAAATAAAAAAAATACAATTAATATATCAATAATACTACTCTCATTACTAGTGGTAATATATATAGATTTGAAGTGTGTTAAACATAAATTGATATGATGTTATTATTACTAATGTTATTACATAATTAATGAAATGTATTATTATTATATTAAATTTAATTAAAAGTTAAAATATAGTTATCATATTACCTTCTTTATTAATACTGATAATTGTAATATAAATATTATAAATTTAATATATAATATATATAACTATGAGATTTGATAATTATAATTTGTTATATCCGTATTATAATTATTACTCTCATCATTATTATTATATTAGTACTATTATCGATATTGTTAATAATAATATAATATATATTATAGATATAAAAATTTAAAATATGTAACTTGTTACTATTAGTAATATTATTATTACTTTCATTATTATTACCATTTTTATAATTATTACTATTATTATTATTTAAAATAATATTAATAAGTATTATTATTAATATATTTCTATTATTATTATTATTATATATTAAATATAATATATGATATATGATATCATATAGCAGATAGATAGTACGCGTAGTAGGTTAATAATATCAACATCTGTTCTATTTTTTTCCCTTAATTTCTGTACTGCTTGTGAACCCTTGTCAGCTCCATTTCCCTCACCACCAATTCATGAATCAATTATACAAGAGATCATTCCAGTTCATTTTTGTTATCATTCAAAGCAAAAACTTGAATTAATTCTTAACTCCATCGATCACAATCTTTTATTCAAAAAATCAAAATAATAATTTAAACCCCGAGCATCATCCATCTTAATTATTGAAATCTTCAATTCATGAACCTAAACACATATTGACATCAGATTCACGATCATCATCCTAAACATAACACTTACACCTTTCAGATTCAAATTACATAATCAGTTTCAATGAAATAGAAATTGTGTTCTTCATTGTTCAAAACTTCAAATTGTTTTCATCTCCGGAACGATTCATAATGATATAGGAAAATCTAATAATTCATATGTATTCTAAATGATATCGTGGAGCTATCTGCACGTTTACAACTTCGGATTCAATGAATTGAATCTAATTTCGAAAAGTCAAAGTGTGTTCTTCATCGGTCAACGAATCAATTGAAGAGATTCTGTATATTTCAAAATCAAAAATTGATCAACGAGTGTTTGTTGGATACTATGGAGCACATTTCATGTAGGATTCATGACCTGAGACTGATTAATTCCCATTTTTATTTTTCTCAATTCATCTTTATTACCGAAGCTGTTCATCAGCATTTTTATTGAATTTTATTGTTTCTGTTCTTGAATATGAACATATGATCTTCATCACCGCTATTGAAAATACTTATGATCGATTTCAATTCTAAAGTTTCTGTATTGAGATTACTCTGGTCGATCGAAAGGTTGTAGAAGAAGAAGATGAGTGAAACATTTAGACAGGGGTTAAATAAATATATCGAGCAGATTATAACAGATAAGTAGTAACAGACGGTTGGTCAGGGGAGTGATCGGTTTATCGAGAGGTCATGGGTTCGAGTCATGGCTAGTGCGGTTATTTTTTTAAAAAAAGCTTGATAACCTAAGGTAGTTTCATTTTTATTATTATTATTATCATTATCTTTATCATTATTGTTATTGTTTGTATTAAGTGTTGTTATTATCATGATAAAAACTTATAGTATGATTATTATTATTATTATTATTATTATTATTATTATTATTATTATTATTATTATTATTATTATTATTATTATTATTATTATTATTATGAACATAACACAAACTATTATTAATATCATTAATATTAGTATTAGTATCATTTTAAAAATTTTATTAATATTATTATTATCAAAAGTATTATTTTTGTTACTATTACTATCAACTTTTTCGTTTCATTTAAAAACTACACTTATTATCATTATTATTAAGATTGGTAATAACACTAAACATTATTGGTATTATTTTTATATGAAGATATTAGAATATTAGGAGGAGTGTTATGAAATAAAAATATTATCATTATCAATAAAATTTCTATTATTGTTATAAGTATCAGTATTAACAATATTATTATTATTATTATTATTATTATTATTATTAATAAAGTTATTATTAGTAAATTATTATTTTTATCAAAAACTATCTTTTTAAGTAGATAAATATTTTATACATAAATATACTCATTACATATACTATAATTATAAAACTTCATATAACTATATATATCAAATGTATTCAGATTATTTATATAAATGCTTACAAATGGCAAACTATCGATTTTAAATATAACACTAAACAATTACGTGTATAATTATGGATGTATTAATATAACTATACAAATATTAAATCAATTTGAATATATACACAAATCAACTATATATAATATATAAAATAAAATATTATAAGAATATTTATTCGATTACTATTATATATTAATGAATATACAAATGATATAGGTTCGTGAATCCGAGGCCAACCTTACTGTTGTTCAATGTCGTCATATGTATTTTTACTACAAAATACATTAGGTGAGTTTCATTTGCTCCCTTTTTTACTCATTATATTTTTGGGATGAGAATACATGCAAATGCTTTATTAACTGTTTTACAATATTTATATGTGTGAGTTTCATTACTCCCTTTTTAAATGCTTTTACAATATATATTTTTGGGACTGAGAATACATGCGCTGTTTTTATAAATGCTTTACGAAATAGACACAAGTAATCGAAATTACATTCTATGGTTGGATTATCTAATCGAATATGCCCTTTTTTATTAAGTCTGGTAATCTAAGAATTAGGGAACAGACACCCTAATTGACGCGAATCCTAAAGATAGATCTATCGGGCCCAACAAGCCCCATCCAAAGTACCGGATGCTTTAGTACTTCAAAATTTATATCATGTCCGAAGGAGGATCCCGGAATGATGAGGATATTATTATATGCATATTGTGAATGTCGGTTACCAGGTGTTCAATCCATATGAATGATATTTTTGTCTCTATGCATGGGACGTATGTTTATGAGAAATGGAAATATGAAATCTTGTGGTCTATTAAAATTATGAAATGATTATTTATGTTAAACTAATGAACTCACCAACCTTTTGGTTGACACTTTATAGCATGTTTATTCTCAGGTACGAAAGAAACATTCCGCTGTGCATTTGCTCATTTGTAAAGACATTATTTGGAGTCGATCATCGCAATGGAACCAGATGTTGGTGACTTCGTCCAGATGGATTAGGACGGGTCCTTTCATTCCCGAATCACTATAAATCGTTGTGTTTGTTCTCTCTTCCCTTATCTTTTGATTATAAATTTACATATATTTATATTGTTAGTATTATTAGAGAATAAACATTTCAAGTCACACTATATCAAGTTCAAGTTTAAGAAAAACTCAAAGAAATTTTTAAAAATCGACTAAGTAACTATTCACCCCCTCTAGTTACTTACACAAAGCAATAAAAATAGCAACGTGGGATTCTAGGGGACTCGAAAACAAAAACAAAGATAAAGGGATAAGGGTGAGAAGAAAAATAATATGATCATGGATCCCATTTGGAAATCTATTGTTTTGAAGGCTTGTGATGATACTTCTCCTTGTAACATCTTGTTTGATCTTTCACAAATAAAAAGAAGCAAACTCTCACCTGAGTGGCGTGAATTATCCAAACTTTAAAGCACGGATGAATTGTTTGAAATTTTAAACCCACAAACATGGAAATGGACCTGGATAGGTATGAGGATATTTAATTCAATATGTTAATGGCTTTGTTAGCCCACTGTGCGATTGTCATATATAAAGAGGATGAGATTTCATGGGTGCATTTGAAAAGGTGTATGCGGTAGCGGATGATGTTCGAATCATGCTTGCTTCAATTTGGTTGGTTAGAAATGATGTCGTCTTTAATGGAGTATTGCGTGTTGGGGCGTTATTGTAGCTCAGATTAAGTTAAAAGTTTTTCAATGGCTAGTTAATGTAAGGAAGTGAGAAAGTTATCAGTTCTACGTATGGTTGATAATGCTAAAAATGAACATATATTTCATAGCATTATCCTTCAAGAAACACAAGTTTTTAGTTGCAATTGTTCTATTTACAAGTGATATTCGTTTAAATAAATAAGTGTGAAGACAAAAGAAGAAAATGACGATTTGAAGACGCAAATGACCAAAAATCTAAAAAATACAAAGTACAATCCAAGTGGTTCAATTTATTGATGAGAAACGCCTAAAAATGACAAGAGTACAAGCCGTGAAATGCAAAGTACAAGATATCTAAGCGTACAAAAAGGCGTTCGAAAATTCGGAACTGAGACATAAACCGAGCATTAACGTACAACTCAACAGAGCTAAAATTACAAGTCAACTATGCACAAGAATATAATATAATATATATATAATTATATGAAATTATATATTATATATTATAATATTCAGCAGCCCACGTTTAACTCAATTTGGTGAGCTGGAATCCGAAGCTCCGCACTCGCGGAGCTGTAAGGCACAAAAGTACCGCACTCGCGGAGCCCACTATTTCAGAATCTGCCTATAAAAGGCCACGAGTTCAGCCGATGAAAACACATCTTTTTCTTTTCTGTTTCTCTGATTCTCAATCTATATATATATATATATATATATATATATATATATATATATATATATATATATATATATATATATATATATATATATATATATTTATATTTATATTATAATTTTAATTTTAATTAAAGTTAATAATAATAAGGTTATTGTAAGAATGTTTTACAGGTTTTAAGTCAGAACTCTGTCCGTGTAACGCTACGCGATTAATCACCACTGTAAGCTATGTTCTTCCTTTTTAAATTAATGTCTCGTAACTAAGTTATTATTATGCTTATTTGAGCCGAAGTAATCGTGATGTTGGACTAAATATTTAAGACGGGGTTATTGGATTTTGTACCATAATTCGGGTTTGGACAAAAGACCGACACTTGTGGACATTGGACTATGAACTATTAATAGATAGGAGGTATTGTCTAATCGAATGACAACTCATTAGAATCTGTCGAACCTATCTTTAAATTAGTTAATCTAATAATTATTAAATGATTATGCATGTCCTATTTAGTGACGTTTATACGACAACTTTTACGATCATTTAATTAATTATTCGGGTTGGGTAATTGATTATTCAAACTGATCAAGTGGGTAAATTAATGTTCATATCTTATTAAAACATGGGTGGATTACATACAAGGATAATTGGTGTAATTGTTAACAAAGTAATAAAATCTTGGATTACACGCAGTCGATAACCTGGTGTAATCATTAAACAAAGTATTAAAACCTTGTTACAGTTCGAATCCCTAATTAGTTGGAATATTTGACTTCGGGAATAAGGTTAATTTGACGAGCATTTTATAATTATGACCGATGGACTATTATGGACAAAAACCAAATAGGTATCAAATAATCTAGGACAAAGGACAATTAACCCAGGGTAATAAATTAAAATCAAAACGTCAAACATCATGATTATGGAAGTTTAAATAAGCATAATACTTTTATTTCATAATTCATCGTACCTTTATTTACTGTCATTTTAATTACTGTAATTTACTTTATAGCAATTTAAATTCTATCATTTATATTATCGTCATTTATCTTTACGCTTTATTTAAAATCGACAAACCGGTCATTAAACGGTAAAAACCCCTTTTATAATAATATTACTTTATACAATTATATATATTTTATATAAATATAGTTGTTAAAAATATAGCGTTAAACTCAGCTAGCGCCCTGTGAAACGAACCGGACTTACTAAAAACTACACTACTCTACGATTAGGTACACTGCCTATAAGTGTTGTAGCAAGGTTTAGGTATATCCCATTCTATATAAATAAATAAAACTTGTATCATATTTCGCCGTATTTCATATTAAAAATAATACTATTTCGTACTACACCTCTAGCACATCAAGTTTTTGGCGCCGGTACTGGGGACTCGGCGAAACACTATATTTTTAATCTATATTTGTAAAAATATAATTATATATAAGTTTGAAAAAAAATATAAAAATAAAAAAAATAAAAAATATATTTTTAAGAGTTTGTTCAAAATATATAAAATTATAAAGTATTTTTTTTATTTGTATTTTTTAAAATATAAGTTTATTTTATTTTATATAAATTATTTTGTAAAATTAAAATCTTGTAAAAATTAAAAACAGCAACTGGGCCCAAATCTGGCCGAAGCCCAAAACTGAAGCCCACACAGGAATAGTACCAGGTCGAACCTGTTTTAAGCCCAAACCGGATCCATCACTGTTTAAATCCACAATCGCGGAGCTTCGAAGGTATAAACCGCAGCAATCGCGGAGCTGCTCTGACAGCTGATACCTAGGATCATTAATTACATAATTAGGGTTTAATTTTTAATTATTATTATTTAAAACCTAATTAGGGTTTATATTAGATATTTAGTTTTAGTTTTTAATTAATTTGTATTATAAGTTTATTTATTATTATTTATATTAATAATACTTTTATAAATAATAATATAAAAATAATATTATTTTTTTATAAAAATTGTATTTTTATCACTTTAATTTCTTTTTGTATTTTTTTTATCAGTTATTCGTAATTTGTATATTTATCGTTCGTAATTAGTTTTAAACTTAGTTTTTGCCGTAGTTATTTTATATTTCTAGTTTTTAAGTTTTGCCGTAAAATCCCTTAAGTGCTTTTTCTTTATATTAAGATTTAGGCGCTTTAGAATTTTGCGACGCAGTTTTTAGATTTTAGTGCCTAACTAAGTTATTTCCATTTTGGATATAGAATTGTATTTAAGTTTTAATACCTTTAGGCGCAACTTTTTAGATTTAATTTTTAGACTTTTAAGTTTCGACGTTTTTCTTTTCTTATTTTTATTTTTTGACGTTTTTCGACGCGCTTTATCTTTTTCATTTCTACGCTCTAGTTTTTAGGACATAGAATTTTCAAAGTTTTCTTTAAATTTCGACGAAAAATTATTTTAAGCTGTTAAATTGATAGACATCCAAATTTTCTGCTTCGTAGTAATAGTTGGATTTGTTAGTGGCTGAGTTGTGGATTTTACGACTTAAAGGATCCTGGCTCCCTGCTGCATCTTTTGGCTATTCGAAACGTGGGAAAAAGCAGAAAAGTCTATTAATTCGATAACTTATATAATTTCTAATAGGATATTCAGTGAATGCACAGAGCAAAACGTTCACCACCTTTCATACGTTCATCACCTGTAACTTGATCAAGACATCTAGCCAATATTGTCGCTGTTGATTTTTCTTTAGAATCATCATCTAGTCGACCGAGTACTCCAATTCGAATTTCCGATAATCCATGTTTTGAACCCGACTTCATAATTGAGAACCCGGAGGATATTCAAGGACAATTCCAAGATCTTGAACCACTAATTATTCCTCCTGAACCACAAACCGTTAAATTAGAATCCTCTAGTGATTCGTATTCAACAAATTCAATTATGGAAGTAACTGAACCTCTAAGTATGGAAGACCGAATGAGAGCCACACGCACGGGCCAAGGCTACGCCATTATTAAACCAGATATTAATGCGCCAGATTATGAAATCAAAGGACAAATCCTACACATGGTAACTAATCAATGCCAATATAGTGGTACGCCAAAAGAAGATCCAAATGAACATCTTCGAACCTTTAATAGGATCTGTACTCTATTCAAAATCAGAGAAGTTGAAGATGAACAGATCTATCTCATGTTGTTTCCCTGGACTTTAAAGGGAGAAGCCAAAGATTGGTTGGAATCGTTACCTGAAGGAGCGATTGACACATGGGATATTTTAGTTGAAAATTTTCTTAAAAGATTCTTTCCGGCATCCAAAGCCGTGAGACTTCAAGGAGAAATTGTTACGTTCGTGTAAAAGCCAAATGAAACGTTATATGAGGCATGGACAACATTCGGAAGGATGTTGAGAGGATGTCCTCAACACGGTTTAGATACTTTTCAAATAGTGCAAATATTTTACAAAGGAGTCGACGTCACTACACGAAAAGACATCGACACAGCAGCTGGTGGTTCCATTATGAAGAAAACTGCTACCGAAGCTCACAAAATCATTGATAATACAGCCTCCCACTCTCATGAGTGGCACCAGGAAAAAGATATATTTCGTTCATCTAAAGCGGCTAGAGCCGATTCTAGCCATGACTTTGATTCTGTTTCCGTAAAAATAGATGCTTTCAAAAGATGAATGGAAAAGATGACTAAAGATATTCACGCAATACAAATCAGTTGTGAGCAATGCGGTGGACCACACTTAACGAAAGATTGTCACATTAAACAAACGATGGAACAACGAGAGAATGTTTCCTACATGAACCAAAGGCCGGGAAATAATTATCAAAATAATTATCAACCGCCAAGGCCAAACTTCAATTGAAATCAAAACATTCTTTACAATCCAAATGGACCCACCAATAACTCGTATAACCAACAAGGTTCGAATAACCAACCAACTCAAAACAACACCTTCAATCAACAAAGACCTAGCTTGTATAAACCACCACAACAAACCGAAGAGAAAAAGCCAAATCTGGAAGAAATGATGGCAAAGCTAATGGAATCTCAAACACAATTTATTACATCTCAAACCCAAACAAATGAGAGGTTTGATCAGTCATTAAGAACTCAACAAGCTTCCATTTTGAATCTAGAAAAACACGTAGGTACTCTTGCTAGCATGATGAGTGAGAGGGAACAAGGAAAGCTACCGAGTGATACTTAAGTAAATCCTCGAAATGAGAATGTTAATATGGTTTCAACAAATTCTGAAAAAACAACACCAGAAGATGGGAAGGTTTTAGATGTGAGTAACAATGAAGAAGTTACAACATCACCACCACCCGAGTATATAAAGCCAGTGGTGGCACCATACAGACCACCCATCCCGTTTCCAAGAAAAGGAGTTGAGTATGAGCAAGTAATAGGTAATAAAGTTTGTGATACCTCTAGAAAGAAGAAGAAGAATAAAAAAAATACAAGAAACAAAAACCGTAAAAATAAACCCGGTGAAGATAGTTCCACCAAAACTTCCACTAAGGTTGGGTGATCCGGGTGAATTTATTGTTCCTTGTCTACTTAGTGATTGTGTCATGTATGATGCACTAGCAGATTTAGGTGCGAGTGTGAGTGTTATGCATCTTTCAGTATATAAGAGATTAGGAGTAGGTGAGTTAAGTCCAACGAAAATGAGTGTTCGACTCTTTGATCAAACAATTAGGCACCCATTTGGAATTGCTGACAACCTACCCGTTCAAGTGGGTAATTTAACCTTTTTAGTCGAATTTATTGTCATTGACATAGAAGAGGACCCAAACATTCCTCTAATTTTAGGTCGACCATTCTTAGCGTCTACCGGGGCGTTATTTGATGTAAGAGAGAGTAGAATGACACTTAGTAATGATGAAAAATTGATCACCTTTGTGATTCGAAAGTCTAAATCTCCACCAACCAAAACCGTTGAACCAATAAAAACGATTGGTAAGAACCATGTTGTTTTACCAACTCCAACAGTAGTGCATAACAATAATAAAATGCCTAAGTGTGGGGAAGATGAAGTAAAACCTAATGATGATCTGATAACAAAGAACCCCGTTGTTGAACCGAAATTAAATGACCCCGTTATTAATAGTTCAATGAAGAAACTTATTAAACAAATTTGCGATGCTAGAATCAAGGGGAACTTTAAGTTATGTAACCGGTTAGTATCCAATCTATCGCCTAAAGAAAAGGCGAAACTAGTTGAATTTGTGGATATTACAGAAGAATCCGACCAATGGCTTAAAGCAAAAGTCACAGATATGCAAGTTGATTATGGTCCAAGAGAAATTGACGATGAAGTTAATCACAATTTCGACACCACAGCTACCTAAGTGTAGGGAGATTCAAATGTTCTAAAAATAAAATGATGTCTAGAGTTAGTTGTTCTGTTCTCGTGTAGTTCCAAGAATGGAATCCGATTGGTCTTTTCCGCTAGCAGACACTAAAGAACTAGTTTTCTCCCCCATTCTGAATTTTTTTTCCAATTGTAGGTTTTGTATGAAATTAATACGTTTTTTTTAATTTAAGTTTTGTGTGAATTTAAAAAAAAAACAAAATTTACTTTATTTCATTAAGTTTAAAAAATGATTTCTAAAATTCGTCGTAAGTTAAAGACTAGGTCATGGAACCGAAATTACTTTACCCGAGGGTGGGGCGAAAAATTTTGTTATCATTATTTTTAATATTATTGATCTAAAGTATACCAAAATAATAAAAAAAAATAAAAAAAACCCAAAAATCTTTGCTTTTAAAACAATCGCTTTAAAAACGACAAATTTTAAATTTTTTCGAGGGACGTACTAGGTAAACGTACCGAAACTACCAAAAGTAAAAGGAAACAAAATTTTAAAAAAATTATTCATTTAAATTGTTTTAATAAATAAAGGTTTTATAATATATATATATATATATATATATATATATATATATATATATATATATATATATATAATAAAAATATTATGTATGTTTGTAGTTTATCTTATGTACAAAACAGGGTAAAACAGCGCACTTTCAAACACTGACATTAAGTTCAGCAAAAGCTACTAATTTTAACGATAAGACGCAAAACATATGTGAAATTACAACACAAGGAATGAACGATGAGGCGCGCCATCTATCATTTGACGAGCTTAGTAATTACAAACTCGGTATTTTTAATCACTTTTCTACACTAATCACCCTCATGAATTTATAATTATAGTCTGATTTCATGCAAATGAGGGCATTGCATGATCTCAAGTGTGGGGAAGGGTTATAAATTCTCTCAGGTTTACACTTAGTTTAATTGCCAAATTTTGTGAAAATTTGAAAAATTTTCAACTAAATGAATTCAAAATCATGTTTATACATATTTATGAACGATAAAACTAGGTGATAATACCGAAGTTATTGTTACCTCGGAGAGAACATAAATGGAGAAACAACCCAAAACGCTTGAATTCATTTAAAATGGAATAAAGGAGAATAAAAAGGAAAAGAAAAGAATAAATAAAAGCTAAGTGTGGGAAGAATTTACCAAGTTCTTCAAAACATATATCACATATTTGTACAAGATTATTGCAGGTACTTTTGTTTTGGACGATTTTAATCAGTTTTACCCGATTTCTTATAATATATTTGAAAGAAATGTGCCACTTGATTTAAAAGGAAGTAAAGTCTTCCGGAAAAAGAAATGAAGGAAGTAAAGTCTTCCGAAAAAGACACGCGCTTCTTGATTTAGGTCAGGAAGTTGTCGTCCAGACCAGTTGTAGAGTCTACGAAAAACCTTGAAAAGTTTTCTCGAAAATCAGCTGGAAATCCACGGACCTCAGCATCAAACAGGGTCGCCAAGTGGTCAGACTTATCCTAACCATGAGAGGATCTGTCTCGTAAAATGGGGAGGGCGTCGTGCAAATTAGCTTGATAAGACTAATGAATCAGACCCTCAGAAAGGATAATCTCCTTAAAGATTAAAAATCAGCATTTAAGCTTGATATTACTCAATCCTTGAGATTGACCTTAAAGATTGAGAATTACAAACTCATGGAATTCAATGATATCTAAACTCGAGCTTGAACGAGAAAATATTTTGATCAAAACTAAAACCGATTTGTTTTCTGAAAACCCTATTTTCAATGCGTTCATTACCATTGAACGTAAAATCCTAAGAATTCACCGGAATTCATTAGGTCACCTGAACTAAATCGGGTGTCAACCGTAAGAACAGTGATTGCATAGCATGGTCGAAGACAGGACCTTGTGCCAGACCGAAAAACTATAGGGTGATCTTTACTATTGCTCCTACAAAGGATAGTAATTGCATCCGATACGATGTAAACCATAATCAAAAGCATGTCATTAGACATTGCCTTAACAGTTGCTTGTTCAACGCTTTCCTTTACAACCGGACGGTAGTTTACTGAAAGGTAATATACGGGACAAGTAAACTGGACGTGTTGCTTTCCTAATACAAGGTTAGCAAGTGGGTGACATAAAACCATAAGTTTTGAGCTAAAATTTTCAAATCTGAAACCCACAAAACCCACAAAAACATTTTGCAAACACCAGTGAAGGGTTATTCCGGAAAACTTATCTACGGTAAAACCTAGAATGAATTTTCAAAAGATCAAATGTTTTCATAAAGATCCAATTTCTTTAAAGGATCTAAATTTTTATAAGTCATGTGGGACTGTAAACCACATCGTTACTATCATTGTTTATACCGCTGTATCAAAATCACTGATATACAAAGTGTGAAGAATAAAAAAGTGATTCGTATGATGTATTATATTATTTCAAGTTCTGTATTGCTTGAGGACAAGCAACGCTCAAGTGTGGGAATATTTGATAATGCTAAAAACGAACATATATTTTATAACATTATCCTTCAAGAAAGACAAATTTTTAGTTGCAATTGTTCTATTTACAAGTGATATTCGTTTAAATAAATAAGTGCGAAGACAAAAGAAGAAAATGACGATTTGAAGACGCAAATGACCAAAAATCTAAAAAGTACAAAGTACAATCCAAGTGGTTCAATTTATTGATGAGAAACGCCTAAAAATGACAAGAGTACAAGCCGCAAAACGCAAAGTACAAGATATCTAAGCGTACAAAAAGGCGTTTGAAAATTCAGAACTGAGACATAAACCGAGCATCAATGTACAACTCAACAGAGCTAAAATTACAAGTCAAATATGCACAAGAATATAATATAATATATATATAATTATATGAAATTATATATTATTATATTATATATTATAATATTCAGCAGCCCACGTTTAACTCAATTTGGTGATCTGGAATCCGAAGCTCCGCACTCGCGGAGCTGTAAGGCACAAAAGTACCGCACTCTCGGAGCCCACTATTTTAGAATCTGCCTATAAAAGGCCACGAGTTCAGCCGATGAAAACACATCTTTTTCTTTTCTGTTTCTCTGATTCTCAATATATATATATATATATATATATATATATATATATATATATATATATATATATATATATTATAATTATAATTATAATTTTAATTAAAGTTAATAATAATAAGGTTATTGTAAGAATGTTTTACGGGTTTTAAGTCGGAACTCTGTCTGTGTAACGCTACGCGATTAATCACCACTGTAAGCTATGTTCTTCCTTTTTAAATTAATGTCTCGTAACTAAGTTATTATTATGCTTATTTGAGCCGAAGTAATCGTGATGTTGGACCAAATATTTAAGACGGGGTTATTGGATTTTGTACCATAATTCGGGTTTGGACAAAAGACCGACACTTGTGGACATTGGACTATGAACTATTAATAGATAGGAGGTATTGTCTAATCGAATGACAACTCATTAGAATCTGTCGAACCTATCTTCAAATTAGTTAATCTAATAATTATTAAATGATTATGCATGTCCTATTTAGTGACGTTTATACGACATCTTTTACGATCATTTAATTAATTATTCGGGTTGGGTAATTGATTATTCAAACTGATCAAGTGTGTAAATTAATGTTCATATCATATTAAAACAGGGGTGGATTACATACAAGGATAATTGGTGTAATTTTTAACAAAGTAATAAAATCTTGGATTACACGCAGTCGATAACCTGGTGTAATCATTAAACAAAGTATTAAAACCTTGTTACAGTTCGAATCCCTAATTAGTTGGAATATTTGACTTCGGGAATAAGGTTAATTTGACGAGCATTTTATAATTATGACCGATGGACTATTATGGACAAAAACCAAATAGGTATCAAATAATCCAGGACAAAGGACAATTAACCCAGGGTAATAAATTAAAATCAAAACGTTAAACATCATGATTACGGAAGTTTAAATAAGCATAATACTTTTATTTCAAAATTCATCGTACCTTTATTTACTGTCATTTTAATTACTGCAATTTACTTTATCGCAATTTAAATTCTATCATTTATATTATCGTCATTTATCTTTACGCTTTATTTAAAATCGACAAACCGGTCATTAAACGGTAAAAACCCCCTTTTATAATAATATTACTATATATAATTATATATATTTTATATAAATATAGTTGTTAAAAATATAGCGTTAAACTCAGCTAGCTCCCTGTGGAACGAACCGGACTTACTAAAAACTACACTACTCTACGATTAAGTACACTGCCTATAAGTGTTGTAGCAAGGTTTAGGTATATCCCATTCTATATCTATATAAATAAATAAAACTTGTATCATATTTCGCCGTATTTCATATTAAAAATAATACTATTTCGTACTACACCTCTTGCACATCAATGGTCGAACGTCCCATGTTTGGTACTGTCAACAAGTGTTCCTAAATTCGTAGTGGTACTTGTAATTTTGTTGTAGTTCATATGTGTTATGGCCTTTTTGTGTAATGGGGGTTTTTTTTTTCAAATGGGCATAAAGGATGCAAGTCCAGCTTGATTGTAGTATGTACTTGGAACATTTTTCACTTTTTTTTGAAAAATGATTATATATTTAATTTAAGTTTTTTGTAAAAAAAAAAAAAATTCTAGAGCCTTAATAACCAGCTTAATTTACTTCTCTTTCAACTACCAATTTAATTTTCCCATTCAGCTCTCTTCCAATACCTATTTATTGTTCAAAAATGAATCTCCCACCTCCTTTGTACCAAAACCCTAACTCGTTTTCAAACTCAATTCCGGTGACACCTACATGTTCTATACCCCAGTCTGTTCCAATTTCTTTCGGTAACTTTCCTCCTCAAACTTTTTTCCTTCTTCCGATGACTCCTCGCCAACCGGTATTTTGAGATCCGGCCTTTGTCCTCAGTTGGAGAGTGTTTCCGGTGGTGTCACTGGCGCTGGTGTTGGGGGTCTCAATCCGACTGCTACCTCTGATGCAGTGGGTTGTACGATGTTTATCGGAAGGATTCCTAACTCCGTCAATCGCAATATGATTGAAGCAACTTTCGATAAGTTTGGCACGTTAACGGAACTAAAATTCTGGTGAAACGACCCCAAATCCGTTTACCAAAAACGAAGCACATTTTTTTTATAAGTTAGGTCCCATTAAACATCCACTTTACATAAACCATTCCAAATAGTTTTAACCGAAAACGCATTATCATAATGATTCATTTAACATTTTAATATGACTCTTGGTACACAAATGATATATTACAAGAGCAATTGTAATAATGACTCAATCACACGAATTACGGGTTAATACTCAATAACCCAACCCGATACCAAGAGCATAATCCCGGGGACTACCAAATCCCCAATCCGCGTCCAATTATCCAAAAGCTACCTCATCGAGCCCAAGCGCTCCTACGCATCTAGTCTAACAACTAGCTAGCTTCACAAACACAATACCTGTAAAAAGATAAACAACGACAGGGGTAAGCATAAAGCTTAGTGAATGCAATAATTATACATATACATATATAATCTACTTACTTGCAAACACTTACACAAATACCGCATACATGCTACCAACTTAATTAGCATACTAACTCCAAGTATAAAGCTAATAACCTCCAATACCACAACTAGCATAACCAATAGTATAATATACGAAACAATATAATATGCTACACTACAACACGTACACAACCATATGGTTAACCATACTCGCGTCATGGTGCTACCGGCTTCGTGGTTCACACCATACGCATTGCCATGATGCTACCGGCTCCGTGGTTCACATCGCAACTCGAGTCATACTCTTGTCGAGGCACTACCGGCTCCGTGGTTCACACCTCAACACTCGTGCTATAATGCTACCGGCTCCGTGGTTCACACTACATCACACGTACCTTAGTGCTACCGGCTCCGTGGTTCACACTACAATACACGTACAATGATGATACTGACTCCGTGGTTCACATCATAGCACACTCGCACATACTATGGCACTTCCAGCTCCGTGGATCATGCCATAGCATACAAGTAAATACACTATATGCCTACATGCATAATTATTCAACTCACCTTGGAATGCCCGCACAAGTCATGTATAACATGATCTCCGTCCTCAAATCCGAGCAAGTAACCACCTATATCAAACATAGGTACAATATACACATAAATAGCCATTCTCTTAAAAGAGAACCCGACACAAACATCCCCTAGCCGAGGGATCACACATTGCTCGTCAAAACCCGCTCATTTAACACCTAATGGACACAAACCAATTACCACTTCGGGTGGTAATTCAAACCCACTATACAAAGTACAATTTAACCCAAATTTTACTTTACACCAATTAGACCAAACCTAGGTCTTAACACTAAATTACTATTTAAGTAGTAATCATTTCAAACATCATGTACACCAAAACCATAACACGTGCAATATTGACCCATATTGCGGTTGACCACGTTTGACTTATGTTAAAATACCATTTTAACCCAAAATCACCTCTCATGATTACTTTCATTCAAAAACACCATTTAACACTTAACAAAAGTGTTTAACATCCATTTAATCCAAAATTAGTGTCATTATCAAATTTGACCCAATCAAATTGCCCATTT
This sequence comes from Rutidosis leptorrhynchoides, assembly GCF_046630445.1. Lineage (NCBI taxonomy): Eukaryota > Viridiplantae > Streptophyta > Magnoliopsida > Asterales > Asteraceae > Rutidosis > Rutidosis leptorrhynchoides. The sequence goes on along the minus strand of NC_092336.1, from coordinate 599,320,920 downwards.
TGACATAAGTCCTAAAAACGCTCAAAATCACTAACGACTAGTGATTATATTTCCAAAACACCAATTAACACCTAAATCAAGTATTTACATACTTGATTCACCAAAACTTGACTCAAAACTCATTTTGACACCAAACCAAGTCAACACCCATTTTGACTAACAAACTTTGTTCTTAAGAACATCAAAATCATTAACAACCTTTCAATCTAGTGATTTAACACCTAAACCATAAAAAAATACTTCCAAATTCATCATCAAACCCTAAACCCACAATAATCGAGTTTACTTACACTAACAATACCCAAAACCCCCAAATTTCACAAGAAATGGGGTTTATAACCCTAACTAGCACAAACCCTAACACACTTCAAATTAAACAATGAAATTCGGAGTTAGAACTCACCACCACTACCAAAATGTAGCTAGAAATGAGGTGGACAACTTTAACACTTGGACTTCGTCAAAAATCCAACTTCTTCTTCTCCAAATCAAGCTTTCTCTCTCTAAGCTCTTCTGCTCTCTCTCTCTCTAGATGGAAGTGTGTGAAAATGGTGGAATGAGGATAAGGATGAGCAATGGATCAATTTTAGTGGCTCAAAAGCGACCCTCAAGTGAAAAGACTCAAATACCCCTCCCTAAAACTTAAAATATTAAGAAAATCACCAAAAATACGTTCCAGCATCAATTTGCGCCTACTGGCCGCAAATTACGGCCGGGCCGCAAAAGTGGCCGCTAGAATATGCCCATTTGGGCGCTGAAGAACCCCAACCAACCGAAAATTGCGCCTACCAGCCGCAGTTTGCGCCTGGGCCCTTTTCCGCATTTTTCTGACACTTGTTTTGGTCGTAACTTACAAACCGTAACTCCGTTTTTGATGAATCAAATATCGTTGCAAACGTAATAAGGTGTGTTCTCTAATGGTAAGGGTATAAAACTTCAACTCAAACTTTACTTAGGGTCAAAATATATGATTACATGCCTCGTAATTCAAACGACGTCCAAAATAACGCATAACTGAAAAACGAGATGCTACAACTCTCCCCCACTTAGCCTGGATCACGTCCGCATGATCCGCATCATTTACCGATAGGTAAGTGCTTTAATGCCTCCACCCTTACATACAATAGGAACCACGTCCTACGATCCTACGAAACGCAACCAAGCCCAACATCCATAATATCTTCCGCTAATCCGAAGATCCCACCACACGCTAATAATCACTAACGTGCATCACCACAACCAGCGGTATCTCATACATTCAACATCCACAATGCCCACTTAGGAAACACGGAAAACACCATGTATCCCTACCAGTTCTCTCGGGCTACAACCCGCAACAAGCTACGTCCATAACTATATAGCACCAACGCGATCTACTATGTCCACTACACCATGAACCAAGTCTTGCATTAATCCAAATCGAGAATTAAAACTCCGTGCTTCACTGGTTCATAAACGCACACTCAACCATTCAATCATGAATGTTCTCCGATTCAAGAACCAACTTCCCCCGTCTCCACAACCGGGTCATTCCTTCAACGAAGAAATTTCGGTATCACCAAATAATCACACTAGGGACACAACTTTCCCATCAATCAATCTGCACACAACCATCCACCACTGGATTAATCCAGGACGACAATCATACACCACGAGCTAAACAACATGTCAACACTCGACACAGGTTTCTCCTCTAAACCCTACAACACAACCACACAAGACGGTTTCCTAGTACTAGCATAGAAACCATTCGTGTACTAGAATTCTGTCAACAACGAATTATCATCACAACAAATTCGCAATTCACCACACGACCTACACATATATTCACCAATGCCGGGTGAATCCTCCAACTTAGACCGTCCGTTAAGGATGGCCTCGACATTTCAATGCAACCAACGGGTCACATTACTAGGGGAACACCCCCTCGCAAACAATCAATATCTGCGTGTCTCTATGTGAGACAATCAGAACCAGCACTCCCCGTCTCACAATCATCCATAAAGTGAAATAATCCACTGACGATTTACACAGTCACGTTTCCTGACAGGGAAAATACAGCATCCATCACAATATCGAACTCGTACCACTCAATAATACTATCCAAGTTTCTCACCAACCCAAGTTTATATCACGAGAGCACCCGCAACGACAATTACATTCTCTCATGTCCGTGATCTCAACTTCACACTTGGTCTCATACTGCACTTGGTACTGCACGACCACCTTACACAAGAAGACTTACGCTTTACTTGATCCCGTCATCACAACTCTACACATAACAATTCGGAATCGTAACTCACAATCGTAACGCACGATCTCGAGTCAACATCAACAACCTGTCACTCTTCCTCATTAGGAACAACGAATCTCTATTGAGGCCTAGCACGGTACACTCCGATACTTCAGCATACAATACGCCAACGGATCTTCCTCGGGCGGCAGTAAAAACTTCCCCACTTAGGATTCATCTTCACACTCTCACCACCAAGATGATAACACCCCGCGGAATTGTCATTCCACGACACACATGACCATTCTCATCGTTCGTCATATACTCCAAATCACTGCAAATTCACTTTAGGCTCTCAGAGTCGTCATACACATTCACTTGAAATGTCGTACATGCGACGACATCGCACCTTCATACCACAAATCACAATCAATTGCCTTAATAGTTTGCAAAGCGAACTCCACCAAAGTTACATCTCTATGCCTAAGCATATGCCACTCCGATTAATCAGTCGTGCATCTCAGTCGAGATCACCCGACCTTCCACCCATCGAACCTTTATTAATAATTGCTCACTCTCATGGAGAAGAATGACCAATCCGGCACAATAGTTGTGTCGAACGCAATATCAGCACTTCATCATAACTTTGGCCTAACCGAACATTAAGTCCATCACCGGTTCTCCGGTCATCCTTACCCATCTATCACTTAAGAGCAACAAGATTCGCTCATCCCTCACTTCATAAGGAGTATTTGTGCAATGCTCTTAAACTTCGACTTTCGCAACCGTCGAATTACTATCACCCGTCGATCACTATTGAAATCTCCATTGCTTCCAAGGGCATCTCACGGTCACCCTAAGCACAAAGTGATCTCACCATCACCGGAGTTGAACATTACACTTTGCAGGTACAAAGGGGCACCTGACGCAGTGTCATGCAAACTCCCACCACAATCAATCGAAATTTAAAAACTCGATCTTTGGGTTTCACACATCCGATGTCACCCATATCTCCACAATAATGACCTGAAGTCATATGTGACACCCCCAAATAGGGCATGGGGTATTTGTGTCTAATTATATCAAATCACAGTTGTATAAACGAGAACGACTCTACATGAGACGTTTTGTTGAGTTTTGCAGCGGAAGATAAATATGTCTTTAATTGATATGATATGTAATGAAGACTCCAAGCGTAGCAAGCAATTATCATCAAAGCAGTAGATATACAGCGGAAGCAATATTTAAGTACCTGAGAATAAACATGCTTAAAAAGTCAACACGAGGTTGAGTGAGTTCATAGGTTTGTCATAAATAATGATTTCAGTAATAGTGTTAGACCATAAGATTTGTTTTTCATAAGTAGATCACTCAGATCCAGTCAAGTTGATCTCCCGCAGGATCAAAAAGTTATGCCAGTGCGTGATATTTAGACTAAACGTTGTTTGCCCCGTGACAAGTTGTTTTGTCCTTGTCGTTTTAATTTCATTATCAAGTAATACAAAGACTTAGTCAAATGTATCGGGGACGTTACTCCCGATAGGCCTATCCCCAATAATTAAGAATGCCGCAGCAATTAAAAATATCACTGTAGGGACTTAGTCGGACATAGCCGGGTATAGCATAGTTTAATAGTTGGTACCGATATTTAGACTAGACTTTAAGTTTGCCCCGTAACAATTTATCGTTTATACTTGTCGGTTAGGAACTTGCAGGTCATAGCCCAACATATCACAGTTTAATAGTTGGTACTTGTATTCAGACTAGACTTTCAAGTTTGCCCCGTAACAAGTTATCGTTTATACTTTTCGGTTGGGGACTTGCTGGTCATAGCCCAACATATCACAGTTTAATAGTTCATACGTGTAAAACAGTTATAAAAGTTGCGCATGTATTCTCAGCCCAAAAATATAGATAAAAAAGGGAGCTATGAAAACTCACAAAAAATCAGTTTTAGTATTTGTATTCATTTCATAAAAACAGTTATAAAAGTAGCGCATGTATTCTCAGCCCAAAAATGTAAAGAGTAAAAGGGAGCATATGAAAACTCACGTTAAATAGCAGTTGAAGTATTCCACGCAAGAAGGAAAGTAAAGCAAGTAAGTGATCTGGATATCAACCTTGAGGTATAACGTTTGATTAGTTAATGTCTAACTTGACATAAAGTATGTTTATTAATATAGCAACTATATTGACAGTGACGATTTTCGAGAAAAGTTTCTATTTCTCAAAAGTTTCTATTTTTGGAAACCTACTATTTATGAAAAACTTCCACTTATAGTAAGCTTCTAGTTTAAGAATGTTCGGGTTATAATTCTTAACAAAGATGTTGTACAATCTCGCCCAAACTTCGTCGCTAACATGCAAGTCACTCGAATGATCTATTGTTACCGAGCGGCCCAGGATCTCTTGATCAGAATCTAAGTCTTGGCATTCGAGATCCACAAGCTTCCCATAATGGTAACAAGGATCACCCTAGGCCACAAGTAGCGGTGATGTTTGTAGTCTTTGTACGCTATCTTTAATTATAACCTTCACGTTAGGTGCGTATATACATATATATTCATTAATTCGATTTTAATTATAACTCCTATATATTAATTCATAAAAATACTTTTATAATTTTTAGTAACATATATTACTAATTATAACATGTTATTTATTTTAATTTTAATTGCATATAATTTATAACATTATTTACATGTTTCGGTAAAAAAAAATAATAAACCGAAGTAAATAGTAAAAAGTAAAAAGTAAAAAGTAAAAAGTAAAAGTAAGAAAAGAATACTTACTAGTAGTAATTCTTCAAAGAGAGAATGAGAGAAATTTTGGTGTGAGTTTGAATGAGAAATGAAGGGTATTTATACTTGAAAAAATTAGGTAAAAAGAATAAAATAATTAAAAGAAAAAGAAATATTTTAATTTTTAATGGGATTTTAAAATTCAAAAGTATTAAATGTTAGGTCATGGGATAATGCACAAAATAAAATAATAAAAGTAGTTTTCCATTATAATTTTTAATTAAAAAGTAATTTATTTATTTATTTATTTATTTTATTAAAAAAATCATTTATTTTAAGGATTTTTTTTATATTTTTTTAAAATAAACAAATTGATTTACTACTTTTCCAAGAATATTTGTCAATATTTTTTTTTATTATTTATAATAACAATACTGATAATAAAGATATTAATTATTGATATATTGTTTAAAAAGGATATTAATAATAATAATATTAATATATCAAATTAATGCGTAATTATTTACAAATAATTGTTCATGAATCGTCGGAATTAGTCGAGGTTAAATGAAATCATATAAAGATTTTTGTTTAAATTTTGCCGGAAATTTTCGGGTTGTCACAGTATCCCCCTGTTAATAGAAATTTTGTCCTGAAATTTAGTTGTTGCCATCAGTCGGCGTTGTTTGTAAACAGGTGAGGATATTTTCATTTTATTTGGTCTTCACGTTCCCAGGTATGCTCGGGGCCTTTCGTGAATTCCAACTAATAGGATATTGTTTTGTTTCTAGCGTTTAAATCTTACGATCCATAAATTCTTCGAAGTGCATTTTATTATTAATGCGGAGGTTATCTAAAGGATTTATCAAGAGTGTCATTGATTAGGTTTTCCTCAGAAAGAGATGATGAAGTTATACAAGCATTTCAATATACATAAAATGTGTGATGAATAATAGTGAGTTTATTTAAATCTTGAGCGTTTATGCCACAATATTAGGGTAGACAAAATAGAAAGGAGTTCGTGAAAATCAAGGTCACGATATTTGATAGAGATAGTCATTGTTTACAACAAGAATATCTTAATGATGAATATGAGTTGAAAATTAGAGTTTTATCGACATTAAATAATATGGATAAAACGATTCGATTATAGAAAGAGTATAAACGAAGCTATCATAAAAGATTGAAATGAGGAAATTAAATATTTGCCTTAACTTTTGATACGGTTAAAGTTGATTTCCGGAATTCAAGGGATTTAAAGAAATCTTCATAATCCTTATAAAATTTGATTCTCCGGTAATTACGGAAATTAGGATTTTCTTTAATTAAATGCGGTGAATTGCCTCGATTGCTGTGTCTGGAATTTTGCTATAAATTAGCTTCTTCCGTTTCATTATCTTCACCACTTCTATACTTTCTTTCCTCAATTCATATTTCCAAAAGATTTGTTAATATGCTCAATCCAGTTCTTGTTCTTGACCTTATATTGGTTATCGCCACAATCTTCCTTCTTTTCCAACTCCCACCAGAGGAGTCTGTTTACTTCTATTATGCTCTAGGATTTATTGTGTTTTTAGTTCTCCCATGTCTTTATATTGCTATACGCATTGATATACATGGTTTGTAATTTCTGTGCTGTTATCGGGCTTTATATTTTCCCTTATATGTCGGAGCTCTTTGCCTTTTTATTCTCCTCTCGACTCTTAAGTAAAGCGAGTAATGGTCCAGAATTTGTAGGTATGAAGTTTCGAATGATCATAATATTCAAAGTAGAAGGAAAGGTAATAGCACGATTTGATTTGTCAAATTACCAGAATATCTGGAAAAAACCGAATCATCAAGAAAAATATTTTCTTGATATGTTTAGAGGTTAAATACAATGTAAGAGTCGTGTAACATGGCAAATGATGATTATAAAGTCTATGAATCATCATCTTCCATTAAAAATTTAGCATGACTTACTGTAATATAATCACGTTGGTCTGACGTCATTATATTATACTAACTCATGCTTCAATTCCCAACACTACTTCAAATCATTCATAATTTAAACTTGAATTTTACAGAATATAGAAACTAAAACAGTTTCCTTTATGATGTGATAAAGATATCGCAAGGAGACAATTAAGTGCGATCAAGAATCGTTATGAAGATATCTTCAGAAATATAGAGGATATTTATAACGAAAGATACGGTGATATCTTAGAATTTCTAAGATCCAATGATGAGGAAAATTCTTCTGTTTCCTCTGCATTTAATGCTACCATATCTGAATCATTGGTTATCAATCCAAGATGGTTTCAAGAAATTTTATTTTTAGATGATTAAACGCTGATTGTAATCGTCAACGGATCTAATGGTTAACGAATAGGCGTTGTTGATTTCAAAAGTAATGAATGATAATTTCGGTGGGTTGATGTGATAATTCATCACAGAATATGAATGAATACAATTCATGAGAATTAGAATTGAAGAATGTACAATGTAACATATTAATGTGAGATATAAATATTTCTAGGGTATTACCTACCCGTTAAAACATTTTCACAATTAACAGTTTGTACAAAAGAGTTTTAATTACAGTCTTTATGAAAATATACATACATATATATTTTCCTTCAGATGTAATCATGGATTTAATGAGTTAGTATAATATTAAACTCATTTGATTTACGGTTGAAACGAGAATGAATAATCTCTAAAACCTTAGAGATTTCATAATTGTCGCGAAATATTTCGTTAATGAAGTTATGAATCAATACATTCATCATTACACTTGATTTATTATGAAATGGAGTTTATTGTGTTGAAGCAGTGATTAACAATTGTTAAGTCATTAACAAAGGGTGTACATCATAGCATATTAGTGATATGAATTAACCAAGTAGTACATACTAGTTGAGATTCACAATTAATTGCTTAGTACGACAAGATTTATTATTGTTCCAAATCATATATATATATAAGGTATACATATATAATTCTTCACGAAGAATGATTCAATACATCTTAACTCATTATTACTAATATTCCTTTATATCTATGGGCGTATGATGTTGATATTTGAGGTACTGAGTGTGATGTTGAGGCGTGGGATGCGGATGTTGTTGTTGATGAAGCTGATACTATTGGTGGTGATGTTGATGGTACTGTTGGTACTGGTGGTGATGCTGGTTATGCTGCTGGTGCTGCTGATGCTTGTAGAATTCGCACCATATTCTCCAGAGCCACCACTCGAGCGCAAAGCTCATTGACTTCTTCTACTATTCCGGGATGATTGGCGGTTGGAACAAGGGGGTGAATAAGATCTAGAATCTTTGATATTATATATTTGTGACGGGATACCCTGGAAAGAAGAGAGAAAATGGTGTTTCAGACTGGTTCGCTGGTAAGCGCCTTAGGTTCTTCGCCAAGAGGTGAATTTGGTTGGTGGAAGGGATCACCTTCTTCTTGCCTCCATTGATTGAGTCGGCTACGAACCCATCCCCAATTCATCCAGAATAGATGATGGCTGATTGGTTCGTTTGTTCCGGTTACACTGCCGTTGGAGCTCGAGGAGTTCAAAAAATTCATATTATGTGTTTGGAATAGGGTTTGATATGAAATGGGTATTGAATACTGAATGATATATTCGTCTCCTTGAATACGTATTTATAGCAAAAAGATTTTCGTAATTTACGGAGGAAATTTAGGAAAAGTGGTATACAAGGTCTATTGGGATAGATATGATAATATATGATTTGTCTGTACTCCAATAATGGCAGTATGACGTGTCGAGATTATAAAACGATAAGTATGTAATCTAATAATCTTTCGATTAAAGACTTTTAATTTGTATACTATAATAACCCAATGACATTTTCCGGTTCGCAAACCGATGCATAAAGGTATAAGGCATATAGGTACGTGATATAACAGGGAGTTATATACGTTTGAGTATGAATAGTAACAATTATAGGAGTTTCAAAAATCATGGATAATATTTCATGTAATACATATGTAATACACAAAACCATGATAGATGACATAGGAATGTCAAGAATTTCATAAATCATGGTGTCACATTTAAATGCGGTGGCGTAATTGGATAATACTTAGGGAAGTGAGCAGAGTTATTAGGTTGGCTCGGCATTCTAAGTAAAGTTTCTAAAGTATAGAGTAGCATTTAACAGTTAAAGGCAACAAGTAAAGGCACTACGGTCAAGGAAAGTTGTAGTCCTACATTGCTAAGGTACCTAATGAAATGTCCCGTTCTTATTGATTAAAAACGTTCCATATTAATTGATTTCGTTGCGAGGTTTTGACCTCTATATGAGACGTTTTTCAAAGACTGCATTCATTTTAAAACAAACCATAACCTTTATTTCATCAATAAAGGTTTAAAAGTTTTACGTAGATTATCAAATAATGATAATCTAAAATATCCTGTTTACACACGACCATTACATAATGGTTTACAATACAAATATGTTACAACAAAATAAGTTTCTTGAATGCAGTTTTTACACAATATCATACAAGCATGGACTCCAAATCTCGTCCTTATTTAAGTATGCGACAGCGGAAGCTCTTAATAATCACCTGAGAATAAACATGCTTTAAAACGTCAACAAAAATGTTGGTGAGTTATAGGTTTAACCTATATATATCAAATCATAATAATAGACCACAAGATTTCATATTTCAATACATATCCCATACATAGAGATAAAAATCATTCATATGGTGAACACCTGGTAACCGACATTAACAAGATGCATATATAAGAATATCCCCATCATTCCGGGACACCCTTCGGATATGATATAAATTTCGAAGTACTAAAGCATCCGGTACTTTGGATGGGGTTTGTTAAGCCCAATAGATCTATCTTTAGGATTCGCGTCAATTAGGGTGTCTGTTCCCTAATTCTTAGATTACCAGACTTAATAAAAAGGGGCATATTCGATTTTGATAATTCAACCATAGAATGTAGTTTCACGTACTTGTGTCTATTTTGTAAATCATTTATAAAACCTGCATGTATTCTCATCCCAAAAATATTAGATTTTAAAAGTGGGACTATAACTCACTTTCACAGATTTTTACTTCGTCGGGAAGTAAGACTTGGCCACTGGTTGATTCACGAACCTATAACAATATATACATATATATCAAAGTATGTTCAAAATATATTTACAACACTTTTAATATATTTTGATGTTTTAAGTTTATTAAGTCAGCTGTCCTCGTTAGTAACCTACAACTAGTTGTCCACAGTTAGATGTACAGAAATAAATCGATAAATATTATCTTGAATCAATCCACGACCCAGTGTATACGTATCTCAGTATTGATCACAACTCAAACTATATATATTTTGGAATCAACCTCAACCCTGTATAGCTAACTCCAACATTCACATATAGAGTGTCTATGGTTGTTCCGAAATATATATAGATGTGTCGACATGATAGGTCGAAACATTGTATACGTGTCTATGGTATCTCAAGATTACATAATATACAATACAAGTTGATTAAGTTATGGTTGGAATAGATTTGTTACCAATTTTCACGTAGCTAAAATGAGAAAAATTATCCAATCTTGTTTTACCCATAACTTCTTCATTTTAAATCCGTTTTGAGTGAATCAAATTGCTATGGTTTCATATTGAACTCTATTTTATGAATCTAAACAGAAAAAGTATAGGTTTATAGTCGGAAAAATAAGTTACAAGTCGTTTTTGTAAAGGTAGTCATTTCAGTCGAAAGAACGACGTCTAGATGACCATTTTAGAAAACATACTTCCACTTTGAGTTTAACCATAATTTTTGGATATAGTTTCATGTTCATAATAAAAATCATTTTCTCAGAATAACAACTTTTAAATCAAAGTTTATCATAGTTTTTAATTAACTAACCCAAAACAGCCCGCGGTGTTACTACGACGGCGTAAATCCGGTTTTACGGTGTTTTTCGTGTTTCCAGGTTTTAAATCATTAAGTTAGCATATCATATAGATATAGAACATGTGTTTAGTTGATTTTAAAAGTCAAGTTAGAAGGATTAACTTTTATTTGCGAACAAGTTTAGAATTAACTAAACTATGTTCTAGTGATTACAAGTTTAAACCTTCGAATAAGATAGCTTTATATGTATGAATCGAATGATGTTATGAACATCATTACTACCTTAAGTTCCTTGGATGAACCTACTGGAAAAGAGAAAAATGGATCTAGCTTCAATGGATCCTTGGATGGCTCAAAGTTCTTGAAGCAGAATCATGACACGAAAACAAGTTCAAGTAAGATCATCACTTGAAATAAGATTGTTATAGTTATAGAAATTGAACCAAAGTTTGAATATGATTATTACCTTGTATTAGAATGATAACCTACTGTAAGAAACAAAGATTTCTTGAGGTTGGATGATCACCTTACAAGATTGGAAGTGAGCTAGCAAACTTGAAAGTATTCTTGATTTTATGAAACTAGAACTTTTGGAATTTATGAAGAACACTTAGAACTTGAAGATAGAACTTGAGAGAGATCAATTAGATGAAGAAAATTGAAGAATGAAAGTGTTTGTAGGTGTTTTTGGTCGTTGGTGTATGGATTAGATATAAAGGATATGTAATTTTGTTTTCATGTAAATAAGTCATGAATGATTACTCATATTTTTGTAATTTTATGAGATATTTCATGCTAGTTGCCAAATGATGGTTCCCACATGTGTTAGGTGACTCACATGGGCTGCTAAGAGCTGATCATTGGAGTGTATATACCAATAGTACATACATCTAAAAGCTGTGTATTGTACGAGTACGAATACGGGTGCATACGAGTAGAATTGTTGATGAAACTGAACGAGGATGTAATTGTAAGCATTTTTGTTAAGTAGAAGTATTTTGATAAGTGTATTGAAGTCTTTCAAAAGTGTATAAATACATATTAAAACACTACATGTATATACATTTTAACTGAGTCGTTAAGTCATCGTTAGTCGTTACATGTAAGTGTTGTTTTGAAACCTTTAGGTTAACGATCTTGTTAAATGTTGTTAACCCAATGTTTATAATATCAAATGAGATTTTAAATTATTATATTATCATGATATTATCATGTATGAATATCTCTTAATATGATATATATACATTAAATGTCTTTACAACGATAATCGTTACATATATGTCTCGTTTAAAAATCATTAAGTTAGTAGTCTTGTTTTTACATATGTAGTTCATTGTTAATATACTTAATGATATGTTTACTTATCATAGTATCATGTTAACTATATATATATATATCCATTATATGTCATCATATAGTTTTTACAAGTTTTAACGTTCGTGAATCACCGGTCAACTTGGGTGGTCAATTGTCTATATGAAACCTATTTCAATTAATCAAGTCTTAACAAGTTTGATTGCTTAACATGTTGGAAACATTTAATCATGTAAATATCAATCTCAATTAATATATATAAACATGGAAAAGTTCGGGTCACTACAGTACCTACCCGTTAAATAAATTTCGTCCCGAAATTTTAAGCTGTTGAAGGTGTTGACGAATCTTCTGGAAATAGATGCGGGTATTTCTTCTTCATCTGATCTTCACGCTCCCAGGTGAACTCGGGTCCTCTACGAGCATTCCATCGAACCTTAACAATTGGTATCTTGTTTTGCTTAAGTCTTTTAACCTCACGATCCATTATTTCGACGGGTTCTTCGATGAATTGAAGTTTTTCGTTGATTTGGATTTCATCTAACGGAATAGTGAGATCTTCTTTAGCAAAACATTTCTTTAAATTCGAGACGTGGAAAGTGTTATGTACAGCCGCGAGTTGTTGAGGTAACTCTAGTCGGTAAGCTACTGGTCCGACACGATCAATAATCTTGAATGGTCCAATATACCTTGGATTTAATTTCCCTCGTTTACCAAATCGAACAACGCCTTTCCAAGGTGCAACTTTAAGCATGACCATCTCTCCAATTTCAAATTCTATATCTTTTCTTTTAATGTCAGCGTAGCTCTTTTGTCGACTTTGGGCGGTTTTCAACCGTTGTTGAATTTGGATGATCTTCTCGGTAGTTTCTTGTATAATCTCCGGACCCGTAATCTGTCTATCCCCCACTTCACTCCAACAAATCGGAGACCTGCACTTTCTACCATAAAGTGCTTCAAACGGCGCCATCTCAATGCTTGAATGGTAGCTGTTGTTGTAGGAAAATTCTGCTAACGGTAGATGTCGATCCCAACTGTTTCCGAAATCAATAACACATGCTCGTAGCATGTCTTCAAGCGTTTGTATCGTCCTTTCGCTCTGCCCATCAGTTTGTGGATGATAGGCAGTACTCATGTCTAGACGAGTTCCTAATGCTTGCTGTAATGTCTGCCAGAATCTTGAAATAAATCTGCCATCCCTATCAGAGATAATAGAGATTGGTATTCCATGTCTGGAGACGACTTCTGTGACGCCCCGTACTAAATCATCATGTACGGACCATCATCAACAGGATCATTACAAGGTTAAGTACTATATGCGTTTTCAAAACAGAGTTTACATTCATAAATAAAAGTGACGTCATAACATACGTCAATTGTTTTACAAATCAAAAGTATGCTTCACTAAGTAGAAGCATTAAATAAGTGTACGTGACCATAATGGTCGTTACATAACATAAGTTCATAAGTAAAAAGTTTGAATGCAACATAAGTAGTCATGCGATAACAACTCTAGGCAGCGGGTTCTACAGCACGACTAGTAAGATAGCGGAAGCGACTTCAAGCACCTGAGAAAATACATGCTTAAAAAGGTCAACACAAAGGTTGGTGAGCTATAGTTTAAGTATAACAGTAATGTAAGTAGGCCACGAGATTTCAGTGCTACAACGAGCGTTTCAAAAGTATGTAAAAGTATATGCTTAACCGTGGGCACCCGGTAACTAACTTAACGTTTAATGTACCCCCTTAAAGTGCACTTGGCAAGTGCGTATAACCTCGAAGTATTAAACACTCGTTAAATGCTAGCGCTACTAGCCCGAGTGGGGATGTCAAACCCTATGGATCCATATCTAAGATTCGCGTTCACGGTTCAAAAACCAATGATTAAACGTTACCGAGCTAAAGGGAATGTTTCTGCCGTTATATAACCCACACATATATAAAGTTTAAGTACTCGTGCCTAGTATGTAAAACATAAAATCCGCATGTATTCTCAGTTCCCAAAATAAGTTAAAGTAAAAAGGGAAGGCTATAACTCACAATGATTAGTAGTAATGGTAAGGTAGTAGTCGGAAAGTGGTGTGCAAGTAACGGTCCAAACGTCCTCAACCTAAGTCAAATAGCACTAAGTCAATAAGTCGTCTCAAAAGGTTTACAAGTACGTAATTAAGGTCATAAGGGTCATCATCAATCATCATTAAACAAAAGGTAACAAGTAAGACTCGTTTATGAAAGTCGTTTAAAACAAAGGCTGACTTCGGTCAGTCACCACGGCCTCTACCCTTACTGAATTAAGGTGAGACCAGTGGTCATGGCTCCGTCTATGAGTCCCTTGAGTGTGGTAAAATTTACAGAAGCAAACTCATCTTGGTTTGACCGTGGCGACGGTCTAAGTGCGAGTAGGTCAGAAATTTCTGCACAACGTTAAAGGACATGGTAACGATCGGAGGGCCATAAATCCTAAACCGTAACTCGGATTAAGTCGAGTCCTATATGAAAAGTTATCTACTCGAAAAGTTCTATCTAAAAATCAAGGTTAGAACAGCCCAGGTCTACTGGTCTGTTCCAGAAGCAGTAGGTCAGAAACTTTTGGACAGAATGCAGTGGGTTTTCAAGGGTTCCGGTGATCTTGGCGTTTGATGTTCATCACGGTTCTCATCCTTGATGCGTATAGCTTCAAGTGTACAACTCGTTGATGTGTTAACATCATTTTGACCAAGGTTTGTCCATCATAACCCAAGTGCAAGTGTTGTAAGTGTTTGATGAACCAAGGTTACATGTAAGTTTATGAACAAGTTCATGAACACTAAGAAAGATCACAACCAAGTGTTGGATCCATGATACTTGCACCAAAGTGTAAGCTCTTGTTGGTTTCATGTCCTTGTTCAAATGTGTAGTAAGCAACTTAACAATAAGAAATAAAGAAAATGAAAGATAAGCCTAAACCAACCATGAAGGTGGTATTCTAGTAACATACAACAAACAAGAACACAAGTAACAATTATAAAGATTATAACTTTAAATCTTTTGAAACAAAATATGTAGAACATAACTAGATAGATTATGTTCTTGGATGTTCTTGTTATAACAAGATAAAGATGAAGAATCAAAACTAGAAAGTTTGATCTTGTAACTTAGTAAATAAAGACAAGTAAGTAAGTAAATAATAACTAGTAACTTACAAGTAATTAAACTACAACAAGATTAAGTAACAAACAACAAAAGATGATGATGATTAAGATGATGAAGGCCATGGTTTTTAGGGAGAAAGAAGAAGAAGAAATGTCTTCAATATTACTTACAAGAACTAGAGAAAAAGTGAGAGAGAATGAAGCAAGTTTGAGAGGAATCAAGTGTGTGTTTTGAGAGAAGACTTCAAGTGAGCAAGTAATGAAGAAATAATGAAATGTGGACTCCTTGAAGCCTCAAAAATCACGGCCTGCAGCCCCAAGGGAAGGAGTGCATGGTTTGTTGGTTAAAAGCTTGTAAAGGTTGGTTAAAGTTGGATAATAAGGTGGTGTGCATGGGGATAGTGAGCCAACAAGATTCCTAATGGTAAAACTAACTAGTTACATGCTAAACTAATACTTACAAGTGTCATGTGGGCTAGTTAATTCATAAATATAAGTAGGGTGGGCTTACACAAGTCCATTAACACTAAAAGGCCCAAGTTTGCAAGTAGTTAGCAAGTAATCCAATAAAAGTCCAACTTAAGCCCAAGTAACTAACTAATAGCTTTAGTTAATTAAAATGATTAATAAAATTAATCATGAATGTAAATAATACCTTAAAATATTATTCGTGCAAGTTCCGGGTGTCACAAAGACGTTTCGGGCATTTAAAGTTCAAGTACGGGCAATTAAAGCAACATGTAAATGTAATAACATACATTCGTTTAATCAAGCGTATTAATAATAATAATTATTAATAAATAACGTAGGAAAAACCAGGGTCGTTACATTACCCACCTGTTAAAGAAAATTTCGTCCCGAAATTAAGCTGAAGTAGATGGAGGAGTCGGGAAAAGATGAGGATATTTCCGCATCATTTGATCCTCTCGCTCCCAAGTAAACTCAGGTCCTCGTTTGGCATTCCATCGTACTCGTACAATCGGAATCTTGTTGCGTTTCAAAGTTTTGATCTCACGATCCATAATCTCAACAGGTTCCTCCACAAAGTGGAGTTTGTCATCGATAGTAAGTTCTTCCAAAGGTATGATGAGTTCGGGTGCAGCAAGACACTTCTTCAAGTTTGACACATGGAAGGTAGGATGAACTGAGCTCAATTGTGCTGGTAGATCCAAACGGTAAGCAACTGGTCCAACACGTTCCAAGATCTCGAAAGGACCAATGTATCGTGGGTTCAACTTTCCACATTTTCCAAAACGGATCACACCTTTCCAAGGTGCAACCTTCAACATTACACGATCACCAACATTAAATTCAAAGTCTTTCCGTTTAAGATCGGCATAGCTCTTTTGGCGATCACGGGCAGTCTTAAGTCTAGCTTGGATCTGAGCAATCTTCTCCGTGGTTTCGTGAACTACCTCGGGTCCGGTGATTTGCTTTTCACCTACTTCGGCCCAACAAATAGGAGATCGGCACTTACGACCATACAATGCTTCAAAAGGTGTAGCATTAATGCTTGAGTGATAACTGTTGTTGTACGAGAATTCGGCGAGTGGCAAATGCCTTTCCCAGGCCTTTCCAAAATCAATGACACATGCACGCAGCATGTCCTCCAAGGTCTGAATCGTTCGTTCACTTTGCCCGTCAGTCTGAGGATGATAAGCAGTACTCATGTCAAGACGAGTTCCCATGGCTTCTTGCAAAGAACGCCAAAATCTGGAAGCAAAACGGGGATCGCGATCGGAGATGATTGATAAAGGTACACCATGACGAGATACAACCTCTTTGATGTACAGCTGAGCAAGTCTTTCCATTGTATCAGTTTCCTTCATCGCTAGGAAGTGTGCAGATTTGGTGAGGCGGTCAACAATAACCCAAATAGTATCGTATCCGCCCACCGTCTTCGGCAGCTTAGTAATGAAATCCATTGTGATCCTTTCCCACTTCCATTGTGGGATTTCCGGCTGTTGAAGTAACCCAGAAGGTCTCTGATGCTCGGCTTTAACCTTCGAGCAAGTCAAACACTTACCAACATAAGTCGCAACGTCCTTCTTAAGATTCGGCCACGAATACTGTTCTTTAAGGTCGTGGTACATCTTACCTGCACCGGGGTGAATCGAATATCTCGATTTGTGTGCTTCATCAAGTATCAGGCTTCGTAGATCTCCATAGTAAGGTACCCAAATTCTTCCGGCATAACATCGGAGTCCAGACTCTCTAACCTCGAATCGAGAGACAAGTATGTTCAAATGCTCGTGAGATATGTTCTCCTCCTTGAGAGCCTCAACTTGGGCTACTCTGATCTGGTTGTTGAGGTTCGAATGGATGGTGATGTTCAGAGCCCTAACACGGAGAGGTGCCGTCCTCTCCTTTCGGCTTAAAGCGTCAGCTACAACATTGGCCTTGCCAGGGTGATAACGGAGTTCACAATCGTAGTCGTTGAGCGTCTCGATCCATCGACGCTGTCTCATATTCAATTGCTTCTGATCGAAGATGTGCTGGAGACTCTTGTGATCGGTGAAGATAGTGCTCTTAGTTCCATACAAATAATGTCTCCACAATTTGAGTGCAAAGACAACGGCTCCAAGTTCAAGATCATGTGTAGTGTAGTTCCGCTCGTGAATCTTCAATTGGCGGGAGGCATAGGCAATAACCTTTGATCGTTGCATCAGTACACAACCAAAACCACTCTTCGATGCATCGCAATAAACAACAAAGTCGTCACTGCCTTCAGGGAGTGATAGGATAGGTGCGGAGGTTAACTTCTTCTTCAAAGTTTGGAATGCTGATTCGTGTGTGGGTTCCCAAATGAACTTCTTGCCCTTGTGAGTCAGTGCGGTCAAAGGACGCGCAATCAGAGAGAATCCTTCGATAAACCTTCGATAATAACCGGCGAGACCTAGAAATTGGCGGATATGCGTTGGAGTAGTGGGGGTCTCCCACTTGCTGATGGCTTCAATCTTGGCGGGATCAACTTTGATACCCTGGTCGCTCACAACATGACCCAAAAACTGTACTTCCTTCAACCAAAATTCGCACTTGGAGAATTTGGCATAAAGTTGCTCTTGTCTTAAGAGTTCAAGCACAAGCCGAAGGTGTTGCTCATGTTCTTCTTCGCTCTTAGAGTAGATGAGGATATCATCTATGAAGACGATAACAAACTTATCCAAGTAAGGCTTGCAGACACGATTCATGAGATCCATGAATACGGCAGGTGCATTTGTCAAACCGAATGGCATCACGAGGAACTCATAATGACCATAACGGGTCCTGAATGCAGTTTTCATCACGTCACTTTCCTTCACCCTCAGCTGGTGATATCCGGATCGCAAATCGATCTTTGAATAAACGCTCGATCCTTGTAGTTGATCAAAAAGATCATCAATTCGTGGAAGAGGATATCGATTCTTGATAGTCAATTTGTTGAGTTCACGGTAGTCGATACACATACGGAAGGATCCATCCTTCTTCTTTACAAACAACACAGGTGCGCCCCAAGGCGAGAAGCTTGGTTGGATAAACCCTCGATCTAATAGCTCTTGTAGTTGACTCTGTAATTCTTGCATCTCGGAAGGTGCGAGTCTATAAGGTGCGCGAGCTACAGGTGCAGCTCCTGGCACTAAGTCAATCTGAAACTCTACTGCTCTCTGCGGTGGTAATCCAGGCAATTCCTCTGGGAAGACATCAGAAAATTTGTTCACAATTCGAACGTCGTTCACGTTCTTCACCTCGGTTTCTACCGCTTTCACATGTGCTAGGACAGCAAAGCGTCCCTTCTTCATAATCTTTTGCGCTTTCACGCAACTAATGAGATTCAACTTCGAGGTACATCTCTCTCCATAGATAACCAGTGGTTCACCATCTCCTTGTGGTATGCGAAGTGCTTTATCTCCACAGATAACATCGGCCTTTATCTTGCTCAACCAATCCATACCGACGATCGCGTCAAAACTTCCCAGTTTGATAGGTATCAAATCAATTTCGAAATCTGCACCAGCTATGTTGATAATAGCTCCACGACTAATATGGTCAACCTTTTCAAGTTTTCCATTGGCGACCTCGACAAGCATACTTTCCTTCAAAGGAACTAACGACCAATCTAACTTATCACAAAAATGTCTACACACATAGCTCCTATCGGCACCAGTATCAAATAGGACAGAAGCTAAAAGATTGTTGATCTTGAATATACCTGTCACCAAGTCGGGGTTGTCGCGAGCGTCCCTTGCATTAACATTGAAGGCTCTAGCACGTGGTGGTCCGCCATCCTTACGCTTGTTAGGACACTCGTTTCTGAAATGGCCCGTCTTTCCACATTCATAACACTTCTTAGGCCCATTGTTGTTGTGGGTTGGCTTCACATTCAAAGTGGTAACCTTGCAATCCTTGCCAACATGTCCAGATCGTTGGCACTTCTCACAGATAACATTGCAATACCCAGTGTGGTGCTTGTAGCACCTATTGCATTGTGGTAAGGTTCCTTTGTAGTTCGGATTGGTGCGGTTGTTGTTGTTGGGGTTGGTGTTGTTGTTGTGCATGTTGTTGTTTTGCCTGAACCCTTCATGTCGTTTTGCCGGGTTTTGATCATAGTTCCTACCCCTGTTGTTGTTGTGGTTGTTGTCCCATTTCCTCTTTTCACCACTAACAGTTTCAAACTTAGCCTTCTCCGGCTCGTCAAGGATGATTTGATTCAAGAGAGTATGCGCCATGCGCATTGCTTCGGGAACACTTGGTGGTTTGGATGAGGTAACATTACCCTTGATGGACTTAGGAAGTCCCGAGAAGTATTTCTCCAAACGCTTAAATTCGGGGGTGACCATGGTTGGACACATAAGAGCCAATTCCAAAAACCTACGGTTGTAGCTGTTAAGGTCGTTCCCTACGGTCTTCAATTGCATAAATTCGATTTCCATCTTTTGAATCTCGGTTCTCGGACAGTATTCCTCGATCATAGCACATTTAAATTCTTCCCAAGGCGTAGCATACGCCTCATCAATTCCTTTCGCTTGGGCCATGGTATTCCACCATGTGAGCGCGCCATCAGACAGCGTGCAAGATGCAAATTTCGTTTTGTTAGCCTCAGAACAATTGCTAACCCTGAATACCGATTCCAACTTTTCGAACCATCTGGTGAGACCGACGGGTCCCTCAGTGCCACTGAAGTAGTGTGGCTTGCAGTTTTGAAATTCCTTGTAAGTACACCCATCTCGAACGACAGGTGGATTGACAGGCGGTGGTAGTGGAACTTGGGGTTGTCTTTCAGCTAGTGCAGCAGCGACTCGCTCGTTAATCATCTCCTCGATTTGTGCCGCGGTGGGGATAGATCTCCCGTTGGCCATGATGTTCTATACAAACATTTTGACTCAAGTCAAAATCCATTATGCAAATAATAATAATATAGTATATAACAACCAACATGAAAACAGCACAACACATGTTGATTAAGTAATGCAAGCATATATAAGTACCACAAAACCATGATATGATAACGTAAATAGAACACTTGCGCAAGAAGTAAGCAACACAAATTTCATTCATTAATGATAATAAATTCATACATTACAATAAGTTCGTACATTACATAAGTGAAATATGAAATTACAAAAGAAATTACAATACAGAATCTAGTACAAAGTCCTACGGCGATGGTGGGTACAAGATGTCCAAAACATGAGCCAACTGCTCCTCGAGCTCAGTAACTCGAGTCTGGAGAATCTCAATCTCCCGCCTCATTTCCTCATTAGAGGAAGATGGTGGGGCAGGTGGTGCTGGCGGTGCAGGTGGAGCCGGTGGTGCTGAAGTGGATGGTCCGGCTCTGGGTGGAGACGGTAATATCAGTGGGTCGGCGGGGTACGGCACCAGCCGTTTACGAGCAGTGATCCTACGACGCCGACCATAAGCGTCAGTGACAGTACGACCAGGAATTATGCCAGCGAAGCGATACCGCTTCTTCGGCAGGGTAGAAGGTGCCTGAATCGGTCGGTCAGCGGGATCCTCCTCATCACTGGAGTCGTCAGATGAGATGTCGTCTGAAGAAGCATCGGCGGAAGAACCGTCGTCTGAATCATGCGGTGGTGGCGCGGGTGGCTCAACGTATCCGAAAGCGGCCAACATCTGTCGGTGTCGGCCTGGCGTAATCACGGCTAAGCGGCCGTCGGCAGTGCGTCGGCAAGGTGTGCGCCAGTGGTTACGGAAGGGACCTTCCCCGAACTCCGCGGGGATCTCCATGCCACCAATGCGAGCCAGTTGCCTCAGGGGTCTGGAAGAAGACGCCGGGATAGGCACACTAGAGCTAGCTCCAGAACTAGAGGCGCCGGGGTCGCCAGTGGGTGTCGGGGCCGGAATGTCAGCAGCAGCAGCAGCAGCAACAGGTGCAGCAGTGGGTGGAACAACGGGGCCTGAGCCGCTCGGGATGTCAGTAGGTGGAACGTCCGACATCTGAACAAGGAAAAATAAATTTTCCATGTCAGTATGTCATAAAGCAAGCAAATAATAGGCCAACAGTTTAATTCATGTATAACAATAAGTAGCATGGCAATTCAGTAATCGTACGAAACTAGCATGCAATCGAAAGCAAGTAATAGCATGCAGTAGTGAAATCATGTAGTAGCATACGGCATATAGCAGTAACAGTAAGTTCAGCGGAAACAAGTAAACTAACAAGTTGTAGATTAGCCCTATTAGTGAATCCTACTCGGGTCGGTCTTAGACTCACTAATGCATCCTAATTCCCTACAACCAATGCTCTGATACCAAATGTGATGGTCCGTACATGATGATTTAGTACGGGGCGTCACAACTTCCTTCAAATACAGTCGTGCTAACTTCTCCATCTTGTCATCTTCTCTTATTGATAGGAAGTGTGCTGATTTGGTAAGACGATCAACTATTACCCAAATAGTATCAAAACCACTTGCAGTCCTTGGCAATTTAGTGATGAAATCCATGGTAATGTTTTCCCATTTCCATTCCGGGATTTCGGGTTGTTGAAGTAGACCTGATGGTTTCTGATGCTCAGCTTTGACCTTAGAACACGTCAAACATTCTCCTACGTATTTAGCAACATCGGCTTTCATACCCGGCCACCAAAAATGTTTCTTGAGATCCTTGTACATCTTTCCCGTTCCAGGATGTATTGAGTATCTGGTTTTATGAGCTTCTCTAAGTACCATTTCTCTCATATCTCCAAATTTTGGTACCCAAATCCTTTCAGCCCTATACCGGGTTCCGTCTTCCCGAATATTAAGATGCTTCTCCAATCCTTTGGGTATTTCATCCTTTAAATTTCCCTCTTTTAAAACTCCTTGTTGCGCCTCCTTTATTTGAGTAGTAATGTTATTATGAATCATTATATTCATAGATTTTACTCGAATGGGTTCTCTATCCTTCCTGCTCAAGGCATCGGCTACCACATTTGCCTTCCCCGGGTGGTAACGAATCTCAAAATCGTAATCATTCAATAATTCAATCCACCTACGCTGCCTCATATTCAGTTGTTTCTGATTAAATATGTGTTGAAGACTTTTGTGGTCGGTATATATAATACTTTTGACCCCATATAAGTAGTGCCTCCAAGTCTTTAATGCAAAAACAACCGCGCCTAATTCCAAATCATGCGTCGTATAATTTTGTTCGTGAATCTTCAATTGTCTAGACGCATAAGCAATCACCTTCGTTCATTGCATTAATACACAACCGAGACCTTGCTTTGATGCGTCACAATAAATCACAAAATCATCATTCCCTTCAGGTAATGACAATATAGGTGCCGTAGTTAGCTTTTTCTTCAATAACTGAAACGCTTTCTCTTGTTCATCATTCCATTCAAATTTCTTCCCTTTATGCGTTAATGCAGTCAAGGGTTTTGCTATTCTGGAAAAGTCTTGGATGAACCTTCTGTAGTAACCAGCTAGTCCTAAAAACTGGCGTATGTGTTTCGGAGTTTTCGGGGTTTCCCACTTTTCAACAGTTTCTATCTTTGCCGGATCCACCTTAATACCTTCTTTGTTCACTATGTGACCGAGGAATTGAACTTCTTCCAACCAAAATGCACACTTTGAAAACTTAGCGTACAATTCTTCCTTCCTCAATACTTCTAACACCTTTCTCAAATGTTCACCGTGTTCTTGGTCATTCTTTGAGTAAATAAGTATGTCATCAATGAAAACAATGACAAACTTGTCAAGGTATGGTCCACACACTCGGTTCATAAGGTCCATGAACACAGCTGGTGCATTAGTTAAACCAAACGGCATGACCATAAACTCGTAATGACCGTAACGTGTTCTGAAAGCAGTCTTTGGAATATCATCTTCTTTCACCCGCATTTGATGATACCCGGAACGTAAGTCAATCTTTGAATAAACAGACGAGCCTTGTAGTTGATCAAATAAGTCGTCGATTCTCGGTAGTGGGTAGCGGTTCTTGATGGTAAGTTTGTTCAACTCTCGGTAGTCGATACACAACCTGAATGTACCATCTTTCTTCTTGACAAACAAAACAGGAGCTCCCCACGGTGATGTGCTTGGTCGAATGAAACCACGCTCTAAAAGTTCTTGTAATTGGCTTTGCAGTTCTTTCATCTCGCTGGGTGCGAGTCTGTAAGGAGCACGAGCTATTGGTGCAGCTCCTGGTACAAGATCTATTTGAAATTCAACGGATCGATGTGGGGGTAATCCCGGTAATTCTTTCGGAAATACATCAGGAAATTCTTTTGCGACGGGAACATCATTGATGCTCTTTTCTTCAGTTTGTACTTTCTCGACGTGTGCTAGAACAGCATAGCAACCTTTTCTTATTAGTTTTTGTGCCTTCAAATTACTAATAAGATGTAGCTTCGTGTTGCCCTTTTCTCCGTACACCATTAAGGGTTTTCCTTTTTCTCGTATAATGCGAATTGCATTTTTGTAACAAACGATCTCTGCTTTCACTTCTTTCAACCAGTCCATACCGATTATCACATCAAAACTCCCTAACTCTACTGGTATCAAATCAATCTTAAATGTTTCGCTAACCAGTTTAATTTCTCGATTCCGACATATATTATCTGCTGAAATTAATTTACCATTTGCTAATTCGAGTAAAAATTTACTATCCAAAGGCGTCAATGGACAACTTAATTTAGCACAAAAATCTCTACTCATATAGCTTCTATCCGCACCCGAATCAAATAAAACGTAAGCAGATTTATTGTCAATAAGAAACGTACCCGTAACAAGCTCCGGGTCTTCCTGTGCCTCTGCCGCATTAATATTGAAAACTCTTCCACGGCCTTGTCCATTCGTGTTCTCCTGGTTCGGGCAATTTCTAATAATGTGGCCCGGTTTTCCACATTTATAACAAACTACATTGGCATAACTTGCTCCGACACTACTTGCTCCGCCATTACTCGTTCCGACACCATTTGTTCCTTTCGTTCTATTAACCCCTGGTCCGTAGACCTCACACTTCGCCGCGCTATGACCATTTCTTTTACACTTGTTGCAAAATTTGGTGCAGAATCCCGAGTGATTCTTTTCACACCTTTGGCATAGCTGCTTCTGATTGTTGTTGTTGTTGCGGTTATTATTGTTGTTAAGATGATTGTTGTGGTTGCTGTTGTTGTTGTTGTTGTTGTTGGGCCGTTTGTTGTAGTTGCGATTGATGTTGCGATTGTTAGGATAGTTGTTGCGATTATTGTTATAATTGCTGTTGTTATTGTATTGGTGATTCTTATCACCGTTTTCCTCCCACTTTCTTTTGACTTGCTTCACATTGGCCTCTTCAGCAGTCTGTTCTTTAATTCTTTCTTCAATCTGGTTCACTAGTTTGTGAGCCATTCTACATGCCTGTTGTATAGAGGCGGGCTCGTGTGAACTTATATCTTCTTGGATTCTTTCTGGTAATCCTTTCACAAACGCGTCGATCTTCTCTTCCTCATCTTCGAATGCTCCCGGACACAATAGGCACAATTCTGTGAATCGTCTTTCATACGTGGTAATATCAAATCCTTGGGTTCGTAACCCTCTAAGTTCTGTCTTGAGCTTATTGACCTCGGTTCTGGGACGGTACTTCTCGTTCATCAAGTGCTTGAATGCTGACCACGGTAGTGCGTACGCATCATCTTGTCCCACTTGCTCTAGATAGGTATTCCACCATGTTAACGCAGAACCTGTAAAGGTATGCGTAGCGTACTTCACTTTGTCCTCTTTAGTACACTTACTTATGGCAAACACCGATTCGACCTTCTCGGTCCACCGTTTCAATCCGATCGGTCCTTCGGTTCCATCAAATTCCAAAGGTTTGCAGGCAGTGAATTCTTTGTAGGTGCATCCTACACGATTTCCTGTACTGCTAGATCCAAGGTTATTGTTGGTATGTAGCGCAGCCTGTACTGCGGCTATGTTTGAAGCTAGAAAAGTACGGAATTCCTCTTCATTCATATTCACGGTGTGTCGAGTAGTCGGTGCCATTTCCTTCAAAATAGTTAAATGGAACAAGTTAATCATACAGAATATTAAGAGTAGTTAATAGTATTTCGTAGCATAATATGAACTCATTTATAAAAGCTTTTTCTTCATATTAGCGTTTTATAAGTTTAAATTCGGGTAGTACCTACCCGTTAAGTTCATACTTAGTAGCTAATATACAATTCAACTACTACAATTCTATATGAAAAACTGATTGTAATAATATTTCGCGTTCAAACTTTTATACAATATTTTACAAACTTACAATACCGCTTATTTTACATAAAGCATGAAATATAGCACACAATAACTTTGATACAAGATAGTTGTGAAGACAATTCTAGCTAGTACACAAGTCGTTCGGCAAAGGCAATAAAGACACGTAATTCATACGTCCAGAAACAAGTAATGCATTCTGGTTTTACTAGGACTACTTCCCATCCTTGGTCTTGTGCAACATAACCGTTATGGCCGTTGATAAGACAGCGTGTTGTAACGTCATCAAAGGGACGAGGGTTACGTAATGTCCAACAGTCCCGTAATAATCTAAAAACCTCATTTCTTACCCCAATTACCGACTCCGTCACTTGAGGGAACGTTTTGTTTAATAGTTGTAGCCCGATGTTCTTGTTCTCACTTTGGTGAGAAGCGAACATTACTAACCCGTAAGCATAACATGCTTCTTTATGTTGCATGTTAGACGCTTTTTCTAAATCACGAAGTCCTATATTTGGATATACTGAGTCAAAATAATTTCTTAACCCGTTGCGTAAAATAGCATTTGGGTTCCCCGCAATATATGCGTCAAAGTAAACACATCGTAACTTATGGGTTTCCCAATGTGATATCCCCCATCTTTCAAACGAAAGTCTCTTATAAACCAAGACATTCTTGGAACGTTCTTCGAATGTCTTACAAACTGATCTCGCCTTAAATAGTTGTGCCGAAGAATTCTGACCGACTCTAGACAAGATTTCATCAATCATGTCTCCGGGTAGGTCTCTTAAAATATTGGGTTGTCTATCCATTTTGTGTTTTTATACTGTAAAATAGACAAGAGTTAGATTCATAAAAAAAATACTTATTAATACAAGCAATTTTTACATATATCATAAAGCATAAGCACACTATATTACATATATTACACCACACGAATACAACTATCTTATTCCGACTCGCTTGTTTCTTCTTCTTTGGTTTTGGTTCGTTTTCCCAAGTTTCTAGGGATATATGATGTTCCCCTAATACGAGCCGTTATTTTCCACATTGGTTTAGAAAAACCTGGTGGTTTAGAGGTTCCCGGGTCATTGTTACAACTTAAGGACTTCGGGGGTTGACGATACATATAAAGTTCATCGGGGTTGGAATTAGATTTCTCTATTTTTATGCCCTTTCCCTTATTATTTTCTTTTGCCTTTTTAAATTCAGTTGGGGTAATTTCTATAACATCATCGGAATTCTCGTCGGAATCCGATTCATCGGAGAATTGGTAATCCTCCCAATATTTTGCTTCCTTAGCGGAAACACCATTGACCATAATTAACCTTGGTCGGTTGGTTGAGGATTTTCTTTTACTTAATCGTTTTATTATTTCCCCCACCGGTTCTATTTCTTCATCCGGTTCCGATTCTTCTTCCGATTCCGATTCTTCTTCTGGTTCCGACTCTTCTTCCGGTTCCTCTTCGGGAACTTGTGAATCAGTCCACGAATCATTCCAATTTATATTTAACTCTCCATTATTATTAGGTGAGTCAATGGGACTTGTTCTAGAGGTAGACATCTATCACATAATATCAAACGCGTTAAGAGATTAATATATCACATAATATTCACATGTTAAAAATATATAGTTTCCAACAAAATTTGTTAAGCAATCATTTTTCAAGTAAACACGGTCGAAGTCCAGACTCACTAATGCATCCTAACAAACTACATAAGACACACTAATGCAAAATTCTGGTTCTCTAAGACCAACGCTCTGATACCAACTGAAATGTCCCGTTCTTATTGATTAAAAACGTTCCATATTAATTGATTTCGTTGCGAGGTTTTGACCTCTATATGAGACGTTTTTCAAAGACTGCATTCATTTTAAAACAAACCATAACCTTTATTTCATCAATAAAGGTTTAAAAGTTTTACGTAGATTATCAAATAATGATAATCTAAAATATCCTGTTTACACACGACCATTACATAATGGTTTACAATACAAATATGTTACAACAAAATAAGTTTCTTGAATGCAGTTTTTACACAATATCATACAAGCATGGACTCCAAATCTCGTCCTTATTTAAGTATGCGACAGCGGAAGCTCTTAATAATCACCTGAGAATAAACATGCTTTAAAACGTCAACAAAAATGTTGGTGAGTTATAGGTTTAACCTATATATATCAAATCATAATAATAGACCACAAGATTTCATATTTCAATACATATCCCATACATAGAGATAAAAATCATTCATATGGTGAACACCTGGTAACCGACATTAACAAGATGCATATATAAGAATATCCCCATCATTCCGGGACACCCTTCGGATATGATATAAATTTCGAAGTACTAAAGCATCCGGTACTTTGGATGGGGTTTGTTAAGCCCAATAGATCTATCTTTAGGATTCGCGTCAATTAGGGTGTCTGTTCCCTAATTCTTAGATTACCAGACTTAATAAAAAGGGGCATATTCGATTTTGATAATTCAACCATAGAATGTAGTTTCACGTACTTGTGTCTATTTTGTAAATCATTTATAAAACCTGCATGTATTCTCATCCCAAAAATATTAGATTTTAAAAGTGGGACTATAACTCACTTTCACAGATTTTTACTTCGTCGGGAAGTAAGACTTGGCCACTGGTTGATTCACGAACCTATAACAATATATACATATATATCAAAGTATGTTCAAAATATATTTACAACACTTTTAATATATTTTGATGTTTTAAGTTTATTAAGTCAGCTGTCCTCGTTAGTAACCTACAACTAGTTGTCCACAGTTAGATGTACAGAAATAAATCGATAAATATTATCTTGAATCAATCCACGACCCAGTGTATACGTATCTCAGTATTGATCACAACTCAAACTATATATATTTTGGAATCAACCTCAACCCTGTATAGCTAACTCCAACATTCACATATAGAGTGTCTATGGTTGTTCCGAAATATATATAGATGTGTCGACATGATAGGTCGAAACATTGTATACGTGTCTATGGTATCTCAAGATTACATAATATACAATACAAGTTGATTAAGTTATGGTTGGAATAGATTTGTTACCAATTTTCACGTAGCTAAAATGAGAAAAATTATCCAATCTTGTTTTACCCATAACTTCTTCATTTTAAATCCGTTTTGAGTGAATCAAATTGCTATGGTTTCATATTGAACTCTATTTTATGAATCTAAACAGAAAAAGTATAGGTTTATAGTCGGAAAAATAAGTTACAAGTCGTTTTTGTAAAGGTAGTCATTTCAGTCGAAAGAACGACGTCTAGATGACCATTTTAGAAAACATACTTCCACTTTGAGTTTAACCATAATTTTTGGATATAGTTTCATGTTCATAATAAAAATCATTTTCTCAGAATAACAACTTTTAAATCAAAGTTTATCATAGTTTTTAATTAACTAACCCAAAACAGCCCGCGGTGTTACTACGACGGCGTAAATCCGGTTTTACGGTGTTTTTCGTGTTTCCAGGTTTTAAATCATTAAGTTAGCATATCATATAGATATAGAACATGTGTTTAGTTGATTTTAAAAGTCAAGTTAGAAGGATTAACTTTTATTTGCGAACAAGTTTAGAATTAACTAAACTATGTTCTAGTGATTACAAGTTTAAACCTTCGAATAAGATAGCTTTATATGTATGAATCGAATGATGTTATGAACATCATTACTACCTTAAGTTCCTTGGATGAACCTACTGGAAAAGAGAAAAATGGATCTAGCTTCAATGGATCCTTGGATGGCTCAAAGTTCTTGAAGCAGAATCATGACACGAAAACAAGTTCAAGTAAGATCATCACTTGAAATAAGATTGTTATAGTTATAGAAATTGAACCAAAGTTTGAATATGATTATTACCTTGTATTAGAATGATAACCTACTGTAAGAAACAAAGATTTCTTGAGGTTGGATGATCACCTTACAAGATTGGAAGTGAGCTAGCAAACTTGAAAGTATTCTTGATTTTATGAAACTAGAACTTTTGGAATTTATGAAGAACACTTAGAACTTGAAGATAGAACTTGAGAGAGATCAATTAGATGAAGAAAATTGAAGAATGAAAGTGTTTGTAGGTGTTTTTGGTCGTTGGTGTATGGATTAGATATAAAGGATATGTAATTTTGTTTTCATGTAAATAAGTCATGAATGATTACTCATATTTTTGTAATTTTATGAGATATTTCATGCTAGTTGCCAAATGATGGTTCCCACATGTGTTAGGTGACTCACATGGGCTGCTAAGAGCTGATCATTGGAGTGTATATACCAATAGTACATACATCTAAAAGCTGTGTATTGTACGAGTACGAATACGGGTGCATACGAGTAGAATTGTTGATGAAACTGAACGAGGATGTAATTGTAAGCATTTTTGTTAAGTAGAAGTATTTTGATAAGTGTATTGAAGTCTTTCAAAAGTGTATAAATACATATTAAAACACTACATGTATATACATTTTAACTGAGTCGTTAAGTCATCGTTAGTCGTTACATGTAAGTGTTGTTTTGAAACCTTTAGGTTAACGATCTTGTTAAATGTTGTTAACCCAATGTTTATAATATCAAATGAGATTTTAAATTATTATATTATCATGATATTATCATGTATGAATATCTCTTAATATGATATATATACATTAAATGTCTTTACAACGATAATCGTTACATATATGTCTCGTTTAAAAATCATTAAGTTAGTAGTCTTGTTTTTACATATGTAGTTCATTGTTAATATACTTAATGATATGTTTACTTATCATAGTATCATGTTAACTATATATATATATCCATTATATGTCATCATATAGTTTTTACAAGTTTTAACGTTCGTGAATCACCGGTCAACTTGGGTGGTCAATTGTCTATATGAAACCTATTTCAATTAATCAAGTCTTAACAAGTTTGATTGCTTAACATGTTGGAAACATTTAATCATGTAAATATCAATCTCAATTAATATATATAAACATGGAAAAGTTCGGGTCACTACACCTAATTGTATAAGGCACACATAAAATGCAATCCTGGTTCTCTACAACAACCTGCTCTGATACCAATCTGTGACACCCCCAAATAGGGCATGGGGTATTTGTGTCTAATTATATCAAATCACAGTTGTATAAACGAGAACGACTCTACATGAGACGTTTTGTTGAGTTTTGCAGCGGAAGATAAATATGTCTTTAATTGATATGATATGTAATGAAGACTCCAAGCATAGCAAGCAATCATCATCAAAGCAGTAGATATACAGCGGAAGCAATATTTAAGTACCTGAGAATAAACATGCTTAAAAAGTCAACACGAGGTTGAGTGAGTTCATAGGTTTGTCATAAATAATGATTTCAGTAATAGTGTTAGACCACAAGATTTGTTTTTCATAAGTAGATCACTCAGATCCAGTTAAGTTGATCTCCCGCAGGATCAAAAAGTTATGCCAGTGCGTGATATTTAGACTAAACGTTGTTTGCCCCGTGACAAGTTGTTCTGTCCTTGTCGTTTCAATTTCATTATCAAGTAATACAAAGACTTAGTCAAATGTATCGGGGACGTTACTCCCGATAGGCCTATCCCCAATAATTAAGAATGCCGCAGCAATTAAAAATATCACTGTAGGGACTTAGTCGGACATAGCCGGGTATAGCATAGTTTAATAGTTGGTACTGATATTTAGACTAGACTTTCAAGTTTGCCCCGTAACAATTTATCGTTTATACTTGTCGGTTGGGAACTTGCTGGTCATAGCCCAACATATCACAGTTTAATAGTTGGTACGTGTATTCAGACTAGACTTTCAAGTTTGCCCCGTAACAAGTTATCGTTTATACTTGTCGGTTGGGGACTTGCTGGTCATAGCCTAACATATCACAGTTTAATAGTTCATACGTGTAAAACAGTTATAAAAGTTGCGCATGTATTCTCAGCCCAAAAATATAGATAAAAAGGGAGCTATGAAAACTCACGAAAAATCAGTTTTAGTATTTGTATTCATTTCATAAAAACAGTTATAAAAGTAGCGCATGTATTCTCAGCCCAAAAATGTAAAGAGTAAAAGGGAGCATATGAAAACTCACGTTAAATAGCAGTTGAAGTATTCCACGCAAGAAGGAAAGTAAAGCAAGTAAGTGATCTGGATATCAACCTTGAGGTATAACGTTTGATTAGTTAATGTCTAACTTGACATAAAGTATGTTTATTAATATAGCAACTATATTGACAGTGACGGTTTTCGAGAAAAGTTTCTATTTCTCAAAAGTTTCTATTTTTGGAAACCTACTATTTATGAAAAACTTCCACTTATAGTAAGCTTCTAGTTTAAGAATGTTCGGGTTATAATTCTTAACAAAGATGTTGTACAATCTCGCCCAAACTTCGTCGCTAACATGCAAGTCACTCGAATGATCTATTGTTACCGAGCGACCCAGGATCTCTTGACCAGAATCTAAGTCTTGGCATTCGAGATCCACAAGCTTCCCATAATGGTAACAAGGATCACCCTAGGCCACAAGTAGCGGTGATGTTTGTAGTCTTTGTACACTATCTTTAATTATAACCTTCACATTAGGTGCGTATATACATATATATTCATTAATTCGATTTTAATTATAACTCCTATATATTAATTCATAAAAATACTTTTATAATTTTTAGTAACATATATTACTAATTATAACATGTTATTTATTTTAATTTTAATTGCATATAATTTATAACATTATTTACATGTTTCGGTAAAAAAAATAATAAACCGAAGTAAATAGTAAAAAGTAAAAAGTAAGAAAAGAATACTTACTAGTAGTAATTCTTCAAAGAGAGAATGAGAAAAATTTTGGTGTGAGTTTGAATGAGAAATGAAGGGTATTTATACTTGAAAAAATTAGGTAAAAAGAATAAAATAATTAAAAGAAAAAGAAATATTTTAATTTTTAATGGGATTTTAAAATTCAAAAGTATTAAATGTTAGGTCATGGGATAATGCACAAAATAAAATAATAAAAGTAGTTTTCCATTATAATTTTTAATTAAAAAGTAATTTATTTATTTATTTATTTATTTTATTAAAAAAATCATTTATTTTTAAGGATTTTTTTTATATTTTTTTAAAATAAACAAATTGATTTACTACTTTTCCAAGAATATTTGTCAATATTTTTTTTTATTATTTATAATAACAATACTGATAATAAAGATATTAATTATTGATATATTGTTTAAAAAGGATATTAATAATAATAATATTAATATATCAAATTAATGCGTAATTATTTACAAATAATTGTTCATGAATCGTCGGAATTAGTCGAGGTTAAATGAAATCATATAAAGATTTTTGTTTAAATTTTGCCGGAAATTTTCGGGTTGTCACATCATACCTGCCAGACAAACCTTATGGTTTATTGTCTTATCGAAAGTTCCTAGCGATTACACGCTACCCACAATTTCCACAAGGCCAAAATGATATAGCCTAACGAAACCTTTCATCCAACACTAAGGAGATGCTTGGAAACACCAAGTTTTACATCCTTCCACACCTCGATAAAACCACTACTACAATGGACATTCCGTTAGGAATGTTACCCTATAATCCACAACACACTAACGCAATCATCATTATACGGGTCCCACTCCCATGAGTTTAACGACCCGAAGACTCCTCGATTCACCAATTTCAAGGCGACTCACAACAAGCATCCTAACACGATTCTCTAACCACACACTCTACCGAGTGTAACTCAAAATTACAATCATTAGACTAATCGCATTCCATTACGGAATTGAAGTCCTCGTCGCTCACACGCACACGTAAATCGGTCATCCTAGTTACGATGGGTAACTAAAACCAATAACAATCTCAATAGTGCACCCACTACTTAGGGTGACTAAGCACGCACCAAACTTGTAAGCTTGCTCACTCACCTTAGCTAATCGAAACCACCATAACACTTCCCGACTCACAAAGAACCCGATGTGACAACAAGCACATCACTCGAGACCACTATATCCTAGGAACCAATAAAAGATTCCTAATTCATCCCGTTCTACCCCAACCATACCACGTTTCCTCCGCTCGGTACTCGTCATGTCATGCTTGGTGTCAAGATACATGGTTGTAATAATGGTGATCAGTCACTATTACAATTGCGTACCTTACCATTTTCACATGGTCACGCAAAGTACTTTACCCGGACTGACGCGACATTCACACAAAATAACACACGATAACTCCTAGTACCCGAATGACCAAAGTCCTTACCGTGAACTTGATCACTCAAAACCGCCAAACACCCAATCTCTCCAATAGATTCGTCTCTAGGACACCGCACCAATAGATACCTGTATATATACACCTATATAAAATATAATAATAAATGTACACAAGTACACCGCAACAACAAGTCAACCTCCAACCTAGGTGACTATCACTATAACAACGTCCAAGTTCGCCTACTTACGTTAGATACTAGCTATCCAAGGCACTAATTTACACACAAAAATCACACTTTGGACAAACACAAGTCCTAGTTAGTCACCTACTCTAAGGCACAAACAAATCTCAATCCGTTTACCAAATCCGTTTACCAAATCCGTTTAACAAATTCGACCCCAAATCCGTTTACCAAAAACGAAGCACATTTTTTTTATAAGTTAGGTCCCATTAAACATCCACTTTACATAAACCATTCCAAATAGTTTTAACTGAAAACGCATTATCATAATGACACATTTAACATTTTAATATGACTCTTGATACACAAATGACATATTACAAGAGAAATTGTAATAATGACTCAATCACACGAATTACGGGTTAATACTCAATTACCCAACCCGATACCAAGAGCATAATCCCGGAGACTACCAAATCCCCAATCCGCGTGCAATTATCCAAAAGCTACCCCCATCAAGCCCAAGCGCTTCTACGCATCTAGTCTAACAACTAGCTAGCTTCACAAACACAATACCTGTAAAAAGGTAAACAACGAGAGGGGTAGCATAAAGCTTAGTGAATGCAATAATTATACATATTGATCGTGCATATATTTTCCAAGAAGTCAATATGCATATTCGATACGCTTTAAAGAGGTTTAAGGATCTTAGAACTTAGCTCTCCGGTCCGGCTACCGTGAATAACCCTGGCCGGCATGATGATGCCGACGGGGTGGCTAGGTGATTAAGTCCACCTTCGATGACAGTCATCGATCGAAGGCCCAAATAAGGTTGTAGGAAACCGTCAAGAGTGACTAACCTATTAACCTTTGGTGAACGATGATAATGATTACGTATTGTAAGCTTACGTAAAGTGTGATGTCCCTTGGAATGATAATTAGGGTTAGTATATATAGGCCAACCCTAATTCGAGAACCATCCAAGATAATGGTAATCTCTTCCATAACAAACTCCCCTGAATTTCGGATGTATTTATGGAAAAGATATCAACTTGGTGACCAAGTAATCGCCGCACCGGGAACGAAGGTATTCAATACACCACCGCATGCTGCATACCGCATATAAAGTATGCGCATACGCACGCCGGCATTTGCCCGCACGCATATAGTATGCGCATGCGGGATGCGGTATCATTACATATACATATGTAATCTACTTACTTGCAAATACTTACACAAATACCGCATACATGCTAGCAACTAAATTAGCATACTAACTCCAAGTATAAAGCTAATAACCTCCAAAACCACAACTAGCATAACCAATAGCATAATACACGAAACAATATAATATGCTACACTACAACACGTACACAACCATATGGTTAACCATACTCACGTCATGGTGCTACCGGCTCCATGGTTCACACCATACGCATTACCATGATGCTACCGGTGTGACGACCCGAAAATTTTCGATCAAATTTAAACTTAATCTTTATATTATTTTGACACGATAAGCAAAGTATGTAATGTTGAATCTCGAAAATTTTGAAACCATATTCATGTAATCAATTACCCTTTGACCAGGCCCGACGATTCGCGAACAATTTATTTGTAAATAAATATGTGTGTGTGTATATATATATATATATATATATATATATATATATATATATATATATATATATATATATATATATATATATATATATTAAAAGTAATAATTAATTGATTGTAATACCCGCTTAACGTTTCGATTATTATTTAGAGAAGTTTAATTCGAACTTATATGATTTTAAAATAAACGGTGATCCGAAAATGAGTTCTATAAATTTTAGGCTTAATAAAAATGTATTTAGGATCTAGTTATTAAATTTTAGCACTTTTTATATTTTACCCATAAATGAGAGGGACAGTTGATGTAATATTTATTTATTAAATTAATGACTGAATTTTATACCGTAATGACCAAAATAAATAAAGATACTTAATTTAAAATTTGGGATTTTTCTGAGAACTTTTATCCTCCACTGATTAACAACGGAGTACGATATAATTCCCGTAATGAACTGTCGGCCGTAATTAATCAAGGAATTATTCCTTTACACGTTTTCTTCCTCGTTTATATTTAATTATTAATATTATTAATTATTATTAGAATTATATTATTAATTATATATATAATATGCAGATATGTTCCAACATCTCTCTTCCATTTTTTTTTCTCTGTACCGAAATTATCATCTCTCTATCATATACACAGTCAGTGAGATACATCTAGTTTACATATTGATTTTTATATCAAAAATTTTTATTTCATAAATACCAAATCTTATATAAACAAATCACCAAAACAATGAATTCAGATTCATATACTTTACCCTCTATTGCTACAGTTTGTCATATTCATGAACTCAAATTAAGAGATTCCTAATTGATGTACAACATCACAAATTAAAGTTAAAACTTCAATCATTATCATCACAATACCATTCGATGATCATTATCATCCTTTCATATAAACACCAACAGTTTGACAAATTTTGAGCTTGTGTTCATTGTTAAACCGAAAACATGCTCCTTTTGGTCTCCAGAATGATTGAGTCATTTTCAGATTGAATTGAGCTCAAACTCAGATTCCTTATCACTTATTCAAACTATTTGGAGCTTCAATTTAGGACGAAAATCATCACGAATTGTGATTGGATTTCAGATTTTGTTTCCAATTTAGATCGAGTTCTGGATCTGAGGTTGATGGTCCTCTGATTAGGTTTTGTTCTTCCATATCTTCTTTTTACATCTTCGATAGGTTCTTCTTGTTGGCTCTCAGTAATATAATTTGCATCATATTTGATGATTGTTTGATAGTGCTTATATTTATGTGATATAAACTGGAACTTGAAAATTTGATTTTAGATTTGGTACATATACAAAATTGAGAATTTAAGAAGTAGCGATACAATCGATGATGTAAGTTGAGATTTAAATTCATTGTTAGGATTTTAAGTGGTTTTTAAGGATCTGATAGTGGAGTGATGGATTCACGATTTTATTTTTTCTTGGTGCATGATAATCACGATACTATGATTCTGATGATGATAAAAGTGATTTGATGATTATGTTGATTAAACAGTGAGGTGAATGAATGATAATGATGATGATTTCGGTTATGATAATCATATTGATGATGATATTTAGTTGATGATAATTAGTAATAATAATTAGTTGATTATGAAACAGTAGGTTAAATAAATAAACTTGCGAGTAATTACATAAATGTGACGAGCGGTTCTGTGGTTTGGAAGAAATTAGTTAGATGGGAGATCACGGGTTCGAGCCCGGATTGTGGCATTTGATTTTAGAAAAAGAAGAAAGTATAAACTGAAAATAAAACGGGTTATATAGTTTTGGTTGTAGAAGTATATAAGAAAAACTGAATTAGATGGATGGTTATGCAGTGTTTTAAGGGAACGAGAGGTCGTGGGTTCGAGCCCGGTCTGGGGCATTATTTTTTTAGAAAAAGATGAAGGAAATAGAAACAAGTTAATACGGGTTAGTGGGACGTCGCGGGTTCAAACCCGGACTTGAGCATTTTTTTAAAAAGGCTACTTCTTTGAGGTAGTTTACTTATTACTCATTATTATTATTATTATTATTATTATTATTATTATTATTATTGTTATTATTATTATCATTAACATTAAAATTGACATTTTAATTAAAATTATTACTATCATTAGAATTATTATTGTTTTTATCATTATTAATATTATGATAAGTATTAACATTTTTCTTATCATTATAATTATTATCATTATTAGAATTATTATTATTATTATTATTATCATTATTACTATCATTACCATTATTTTCATTAACGTGATTTTTATATATAATTTTATATACATTATTTTTATTATCATTATTATTATCATTAATATTATTATTATTACAGTATTATTATTACTACAAACATATTAACATTATTTACATATAACAAATTTTGATTTAATAATATAATACTAATTATATAGATATATATGTATTAGTATAACTATATATATATATATATATATTAATATACAAAATAAATATATATATATATAACTTTTGAAATAACAAATAGATTACTAAATTAAATCAGTAATATACATAAACTAGTTTAATTATTATTACCTGTTAATTATATGTGTTAATATATATATAAATGATATAGGTTCATGAATCCAAGGCCAACCTTACACTTGTTCAATGTCATCATATGTATTTTTACTACAAAATACAGTATAGTGAGTTTCATTTGCTCCCTTTTTAAATGCTTTTGCAATATATATTTTTGGGACTGAGAATACATGCGCTGCTTTTATAAATGTTTGACGAAATAGACACAAGTACTTAAAAACTTTCTACGATTGAGTTACAAGTACAACGGATATCACCCCTTTTTAGTCTGGTAATCTAAGAATTAGGGAACAGATACCCTAATTGACGCGAATCCTAAAGATAGATCCATGGGCACTCACAAGCCCCAGTCAGAGAATTTGAATTGCTTTAGTACTTTAAAATAGGTATACAACCGCCAGCTTTAAAAGATATGATCTGTTTGTGAGGTGTACACAACCATCATATTTAAAAGAGTGGCCTGTTTGTATGCTTTTGCATGACCATGCGGAATGCCGGTATGCGGGGGATATTCTATATGCATCTTGTTAAGGTCGATTACCAGGTGTTTATATATCATATGAATGATTTTCCAGCAGTGAGCAGACCTGCACAGATTGTTTTCTAAATATGAGTATCTTGTGGTCTATTATATTATTGACAAATGATTATTTATGATAAACTAATAAACTCACCAACCTTTTAGTTGACACTTGAAAGCATGTTTATTCTCAGGTATGAAAGAAATCTTCCGCTGTGCATTTGCTCATTTTAGAGATATTACTTGGAGTCATTCATGACATATTTCAAAAGACGTTGCATTCGAGTCGTTGAGTTCATCAAGAATATTATTAAGTCAATTATAGTTGGATATATTATGAAATGGTATGCATGCCGTCAATTTTCAATGTAATGAAAGTTTGTCTTTTAATAACGAATGCAATGTTTGTAAAATGTATCATATAGAGGTCAAGTACCTCGCGATGTAACCAATTGTAATGTATTCATCCAGATGGATTAGGACGGGTCATCACAGGTGGTATCAGAGCGGTGGTCTTAGCAAACCAGGTCTTGCATTAGTATGTCTAACTGATAGTTGTTTAGATGCATTAGTGGGTCTGGACTTCGACCATGCCTGCATGTCAAAAGTTTTGCATATCATTTCGTGTCGAAAATTATTTGCTTATCATCCATAAATTCTAGACACATCTTACTGCCTCTATTGCATAGATAGTATATAGATAAATTCATATCTTAGCGTATCTGTTATTGTTACCTTTGTCTAACAGCTTCCGTAGATTCCTCCGTAACTTATGGGATTTTAGTATTATATATGCATATGTAAATTATGTATTGTAGGGTACTAATCTACATCCTATAATCTATTTCTTATCAAAAATCCTTCATCTGATCGTACGAGATGAATCCCTCAATCAGTTCGAATCCCTCAGATTCCGATAGCTATTCCGATAGTTATTCCGACAGCTATTCCGACATGGATATTCACCTAAGCTCCGAAAGCAGTGTAAACGAAATGGATCAACCAACTAGTCATCTTCAATTCTGGATGAATTGGAGACGGGTTCGTAGTCTACTTAATCATTGGAGACAAGAAGAAGCGATCCCTTTCATCCACCATATTGTCCTCTGGGCGAAGAACCTGAAGCATTCACCGGCGAACCAATCTGAAACACCATTTTCTCTCTCATTTCCAGAGTATCTCGTCACGATTATATACTATCTCAAATTCTAGATCTTATTCATCCACTCGTCCGAACCGACAATCATCCCGGTGTAATAGAAGAAGTCAACGAGATTCGCACTCGGGTAGTGGCTTTGGAGAATATGATGCAAAATTTACCAGCTTCAGCAACATCACCAGCACCAACATCAATACCAGTACCACCAAGAATTATTTATATATTATATTATATTCATAACAACCCAAGTTCAACATCACACACCTCAACATCTCATTATGTACCTCGAGCATAATCATCAATCTGCGAATCGTTCTACATCATTTATCTTCGTTCGACATGGCGATTATGTAATCTCTAATGTTTTAAAGATTATATATTCTTGTTCTAACGGTAAATCAAATGAGTTTAATATCATATTGACTCATTAAATCCATGATTACATCTGAAGAAAATATATATGTATATATATTTTTCATAAAGATTGTAATTAAAAATTCTTTCGTACAAACTGTTAATGGTGAAAATATTTTAACGGGTAGGTAATACCCGAGGAATATTTAGATTTCACATTAATAAGTACACTGTACATTCTTTCAAATCTAATTCAACAGTCAATTACTATTCTATTTACAACCACCGATATACGTATCCGTTCACTGCAGAATAACCCTTTTCATTCAATTTTATATTTGGATTTTGATCTATCAGAATCCAACAAGTGGCATAATGAAGAGAACATTGGACAAAAATAAAATTTGTTAGAAATAAACAAATTAACTATGAGAAATTTGGTTAAGAATTCACGCTAACTGTTTCCAGCTAACTGTTCCTAGCTAACTGATTACATTTTATTTATCGCAATTTAATTCTCGCAATTTTAATTATTCTCATTTAATTTCTGTTATTTATTTTACGCACTTTATTTATCGTCATTTAAATACTGTTATTTATGCATTTTAAATATCGGGACACGTATACAATGTTTTGACATATCATATCGACGCATCTATATATATTATTTGGAATAACCATAGACACTCTATATGCAGTAATGATAGAGTTAGCTATACAGGGTTGAGGTTGATTCTACAATAATATATATACTTTGAGTTGTGATCGAGTCTAAGACATGTACACGGGTCACGATACGTATTAATTAATTCAAATATTATATATTAAATTATATATGAATTATTGAATTGCTAACTGTAGACTATTAACTGTGGACTACCAACATTGAACAATTAAAATGAATTAAAATATTGATTATAACATATGAAACTAAACATTTCTTCAAGTTTGCCACTTGATTTCATCTTAAACCTCATTTGTATCTTGGCGATTACAATCTGCATTCAAACCTTTCATGAATCTTGAAAACACCTCAATCGAGAGGATGAACCAACCGTACTTCATCTACGGAAGGAAAGATTTATACATATAGTTATGCACCTGAAAAACTCTCGAAAATCTGAGAAAACGTTTAGCACGTATATGTGCTAGCACCTTTGGCGTTGTTATTACCGAAAATAACTTTACAATCCCTCTTCAAATTAGCCAATTTTGTCACAGCTCCAGCAAACCAACTTCGACTTTCATTCGAATAAGTCTTATTATAACTTTGATAGATACGTTTGCCTCTTCATCATCATTACCGGAGAACCGTTTATATTCCACAGCATTAGCAGTAAACTTACCAGCAACTTTATTGATTTTGACTTCCCGA
This sequence comes from Rutidosis leptorrhynchoides, assembly GCF_046630445.1. Taxonomy (NCBI): domain Eukaryota; kingdom Viridiplantae; phylum Streptophyta; class Magnoliopsida; order Asterales; family Asteraceae; genus Rutidosis; species Rutidosis leptorrhynchoides. The sequence goes on along the minus strand of NC_092336.1, from coordinate 599,278,936 downwards.
AAAATTATTATATTTATCGAAACCTCGTCGTATACTCATCCGCATCTTGTAAATTACCGAGAATCAGCAAATCGGTATTTTGAAATCTCGCAACATGTCTACATCAATAGTTATATGTATACATATAACATTATTCCCTTAAGATTATGATCTTTCGTTCTGAAATTCTGAAAAGCACCCAGTCTACGAATCAATACTCCAAATTTAAAAAAAAAAAACTGAATAAAGCAGCAAAAACTATAAACGACCTTAACAGTCAAAAGTTGATGATAAAGAATGAAGTGTTGGAAACGCTCAATAGAAAATTTAGTACCAAAAAGCGGATTATGCGAAATTATGAAGGAGGCTGTGAACAAATCACAAGGACTAAACTTGTACATAAAGAATCCTGATGATTCTGTTTCCGATGAAATCTTTAACGAATACCTAGCTCCTTAATCGCTTTAAATCATCGTGAATGAATTTCTTCATCACAATTTGATTCTAAAATTCTAAGTTATCATCGTATCTTTCATTATAAATATCCTCGATATTTCTGAAGATATTTTCATAGTTATTCTTATCTGAAATCATTTATTTCATCGTGCTATCTGTGTTACATCATAAAGGAAACTATTTTAGTTTCTAAAGTTCTTTGAAATTCGAGTTTAAATATGAATGTTTTTGAAGTAGTGTTGGGAACTGAAGCATGAATTAGTATAATATAATGACACTTGATCAGCGTGATTATATTACAGTAAGTCATGCTGAGTTTCTAATGGAACATGATGATTCACAGACCCTACAGCCATCATGTGTCATGTTATACGACTCTTACATTTTACTAAAACTCTAAATAAAATCAAGAATATATTTTCTTGATAATTCTGTCTTTTCCAGTGACTTTTAATAATTCGGAAAATGTCTCAGAAATATGAATTGAAGTATAAAAGATGAGAGTTGTGAAAATAATGGGACGGAAGAAGTTCATTTATAGTGAAATATATGACAGAGCAATCGAAACAGATTATCGCATTTAGTCAAAGAAGATCCTAATTCTTAATTACTGAAGAATCAAATCTTATTACGAAGATTTTCTTTAAATCCCTGAAATTCCGGAAATCAGCCTTGACTACGTCATAGGTTAAAACAAATCTTTAGTATCTCATTTCAGTCTTTTGTGATAGCTTCATTTATACTCTTTGCGTAATCAATTGTTTTATCCATATTACTCACTTATGATAAAAAAAAAAAACTAATTTCTAGTTCGTATGCGTCATGAGAACATATTTATTGTCAGCCATGACTATCTTAATCAAATTTCGGGACGACGAAATTTCTTTAACGGGTTAGTACTGTGACGACCCGGAAATTTCTGACCAAATTTAAACTTAATCTTTATATTATTTCGACACGATAAGCAAAGTATGTAATGTTGAATCTCGAAAATTTTGAAACTATATTCATGTAATCAATTACCCTTTGACCAGACCCGACGATTCGCGAACAAATTATTTGTAAATAAATATGTACATACATACATATATATATATATATGTGTGTGTATATATATATATATATATATATATATATATATGTATATTAAAAGTAATAATTAATTGATTGTAATACTCGCTTGACGTTTTGATTATTATTTAGAGAAGTTTAATTCGAACTTATATGATTTCAAAATAAACGGTGATCCGAAAATGAGTTCTATAAATTTTAGGCTTACTAAAAATGTATTTAGGATCTAGTTATTAAATTTTAGCACTTTTTATATTTTATCCATAAATGAGAGGGACAGTTGATGTAATATTTATTTATTAAATTAATGACTGAATTTTATACCATAATGACCAAAATAAATAAAGATACTTAATTTAAAATTTTGAGATTTTTTTGAGAACTTTTATCCTCCATTGATTAACAACGGAGTACGATATAATTCCTGTAATGAACTGTCAGACGTAATTAATCAAGGAATTATTCCTTTACACGTTTTCTTCCTTATTTATATTTAATTATTAATATTATTAATTATTATTAGAATTATATTATTAATTATATATATATATATATATATATATATATATATATATATATATATATATATATATATATATATATATAATATGCAGATATGTTCCAACATCTCTCTTCCATTTTTTTTTCTCTGTACCGAAATTATCATCTCTCTATCATATACACAGTCAGTGAGATACATCTAGTTTACATATTGATTTTTATATCAAAAATTTTTATTTCATAAATACCAAATCTTATATAAACAAATCACCAAAACAATGAATTCAGATTCATATAATTTACCCTCTATTGCTACAATTTGTCATATTCATGAACTCAAATTAAGAGATTCCTATTTGATGTACAACATCACAAATTAAAGTTAAAACTTCAATCATTATCATCACAATAACATTCGATGATCATTATCATCCTTTCATATAAACACCAACAGTTTGATAAATTTTGAGCTTGTGTTCATTGTTAAACCGAAAACATGCTCCTTTTGGTCTCCGGAATGATTGAGTCATTTTCAGATTGAATTGAGCTCAAATTCGGATTCCTTATCACTTATTCAAACTATTTGGAGCTTCAATTTAGGACGAAAATCATCACGAATTGTGATTGGATTTCAGATTTTGTTTCCAATTTAGATCGAGTTTTTGATCTGGGGTTGATGGTCCTCTGATTAGGTTTTGTTCTTCCATATCTTCTTTTTACATCTCCGATAGGTTCTTCCTGTTGGCTCTCAGTAATATAATTTGCATCATATTTGATGATTGTTTGATAGTGCTTCTATTTATGTGATATAAATTGGAACTTGAAAATTTGATTTTAGATTTGGTACATATACAAAATTTAGAATTTAAGAAGTGGCGATACAATCGATGATGTAAGTTGAGATTTAAATTCATTGTTAGGATTTTAAAGTGGTTTTTAAGGATCTGATAGTGGAGTGATGGATTCACAATTTTATTTTTTCTTGGTGCATGATAATCACGATACTAAGATTCTGATGATGATAAAAGTGATTTGATGATTATATTGATTAAACAGTGAGGTGAATGAATGATAATGATGATGATTTCAGTTATGATAATCATATTGATGATGATATTTAGTTGATGATAATTAGTAATAATAATTAGTTGATTATGAAACAGTAGGTTAAATAAATAAACTTGCGAGTAATTACATAAATGTGACGAGCGGTTCTGTGGTTTGGAAGAAATTGGTTAGATGGGTGATCACGGGTTCGAGCCCGAATTGTGGCATTTGTTTTTAGAAAAAGAAGAAAGTATAAACTGAAAATAAAACGGGTTATATAGTTTTGGTTGTAGAAGTATATAAGAAAAACTGAATTGGATGGATGGTTATACAGTGCTTTAAGGGAACGAGAGGTCGTGGGTTCGAGCCCGATCTCGGGCATTATTTTTTTAGAAAAAGAAGAAGGAAATAGAAACAAGTTAATACGGGTTAGCGGGATGTCGCGGGTTCAAACCCGGACTTGAGCATTTTTTTAAAAAGGCTACTTCTTTGAGGTAGCTTACTTATTACTCAATATTATTATTATTATTGTTATTATTATTATCATTAACATTAAAATTGACATTTTAATTAAAATTATTACTATCATTAGAATTATTATTGTTTTTATCATTATTAATATTATGATAAGTATTAACATTTTTCTTATCATTATAATTATTATCATTATTAGAATTATTATTATTATTATTATCATTATTACTATCATTACCATTATTTTCATTAACGTGATTTTTATATATAATTTTATTTACATTATTTTTATTATCATTAATATTATTATTATTACAGTATTATTATTACTACAAACATAATAACATTATTTACATATAACAAATTTTGATTTAATAATATAATACTAATTATATAGATATATATATATATATATATATATATATATATATATATATATATTAGTATAACTATATATATAAATATTAATATACAAAATAAATATATATATAACTTTTGAAATAACAAATAGATTACTAAATTAAATAAGTAATATACATAAACTAGTTTAATTATTATTACATGTTAATTATATATGTTAATATATATATAAATGATATAGGTTCGTGAATCCAAGGCCAACCTTACACTTGTTCAATGTCATCATATGTATTTTTACTACAAAATACAGTATAGTGAGTTTCATTTGCTCCCTTTTTAAATGCTTTTGCAATATATATTTTTGGACTGAGAATACATGCGCTGCTTTTATAAATGTTTGACGAAATAGACACAAGTACTTAAAAACATTCTACGATTGAGTTACGAGTACACCGTATATCACCCCTTTTTAGTCTGGTAATCTAAGAATTAGGGAACAGACACCCTAATTGACGCGAATCCTAAAGATAGATCTATGGGCACTCACAAGCCCCATTCAGAGAATTTGAACTGCTTTAGTACTTCGAAATAGGTATGCAACCGCCAGCTTTAAAAGATATGATCTGTTTGTGAGGTGTACACAACCATCATATTTAAAAGAGTGACCTGTTTGTATGCTTTTGCATGACCGTGCGGAATGCCGGTATGCGGGGGATATTCTATATGCATCTTGTTAAGGTTGATTACCAGGTGTTTATATATCGTATGAATGATTTTCCAGTAGTGAGCAGACCTGCACAGATTGTTTTCTAAATATGAGTATCTTGTGGTCTATTATATTATTGAAAAATGATTATTTATGATAAACTAATGAACTCACCAACCTTTTGGTTGACACTTGAAAGCATGTTTATTCTCAGGTATGAAAGAAATCTTCCGCTGTACATTTGCTCATTTTAGAGATATTACTTGGAGTCATTCATGACATATTTCAAAAGACGTTGCATTCGAGTCGTTGAGTTCATCAAGAATATTATTAAGTCAGTTATAGTTGGATATATTATGAAATGGTATGCATGCGGTCAACTTTCAATGTAATGAAAGTTTGTCTTTTAAAAACGAATGCAATGTTTGTAAAATGTATTATATAGAGGTCAAGTACCTCGCGATGTAACCAATTGTAATGTATTCGTCCAGATGGATTAGGACGGGTCATCACAACCGGCTCCGTGGTTCACATCGCAACTCGAGTCATACTCTTGTCGAGGCGCTACCGGCTCCATGGTTCACACCTCAACTCTTGTGCTATAGTTCTACCGGCTCCGTGGTTCACACTACATTACACGTACCTTAGTGCTACCAGCTCCGTGGTTCACACTATAATACACGTACCATGATGCTATCGGCTTCATGGTTCACATCATAGCATACTCGCACATACTATGGCACTTCCGGCTCCGTGGATCATGCCATAGCATACAAGTAAATACACTATATACCCACATGCATAATTATTCCACTCACCTTGGAATGCCCGCACAAGTCATGTATAACATGAACTCCATCCTCAAATCCGAGCAAGTAACCACCTATATCACACATAGGTACGATATACACATAAATAGCCATTCTCTTAAAACAGAACCCGACACAAACATCTCCTATCCGAGGGATCACACCTTGCTCGTCAAAACCCGCCCATTTAACACCTAATGGACACAAACCAATTACCACTTCGGGTGGTAATTCAAACCCACTCTACAAAGTACAATTTAACCCAAATTTTACTTTACACCAATTAGACCAAACCTAGGTCTTAACACTAAATTACTATTTAAGTAGTAATCATTTTAAACATCATGTACACCAAAACCATAACACGTGCAATATTGACCCATATTGCGGTTGACCACGTTTGACTTATGTTAAAATACTATTTTAACCCAAAATCACCTCCCACGATTACTTACATTCAAAAACGCCATTTAAAACTTAACAAAAGTGTTTAACATCCATTTAATCCAAAATTAGTGTCATTACCAAATTTGACCCAATCAAATTGCCCATTTTGACATAAGTCCCAAAAATGCTCAAAATCGCTAACGACTAGTGATTATATTTCCAAAACACCAATTAACACCTAAATCAAGTATTTACATACTTGATTCACCAAAACTTGACTCAAAACTCATTTTGACACCAAACCAAGTCAACACCCATTTTTGACTAGCAAACTTTGTTCTTAAGAACATCAAAATCATTAACAACCTTTCAATCTAGTGATTTAACACCCAAACCATGACAAATACTTCCAAATTCATCATCAAATCCTAAACCCACAATAATCGGGTTTACTTACACTAACAATACCCAAAACCCTCAAATTTTACAAGAAATGGGGTTTATAACCCTAACTAGCACAAACCCTAACACACTTCAAATTAAACAATGAAATTCGGAGTAAGAACTCACCACCACTACCAAAATGTAGTTGGGAATGAGGTGGACAAATTTAACACTTGGACTTGGTCAAAAATCCAACTTCTTCTTCTTCAAATCAAGCTTTCTCTCTCTAAGCTCTTCCCCTCTCTCTCTCTCTCTAGATGGAAGTGTGTGAAAATGGTGGAATGAGGATAAGGATGAGCAATGGATCAGTTTTAGTGGCTCAAAACTGACCCTCAAGTGAAAAGACTCAAATACCCCTCCCTAAAACTTAAAATATCAAGAAAATCACCAAAAATACGTTCCAGCCGCAATTTGCGCCTACTGGCCTCAATTACGGTCGGGCTACAAAAGTGGTCGCAAGAATACACCCATTTGGGCGCTGAAGAACCCCAACCAGCCGCAAATTGCACTTACCAGCCGCAATTTGCGCCTGGGCCCTTTTCCGCATTTTTCTGACACTTGTTTTGGTCGGAACTTTCAAACCATAACTCCGTTTTTGATGAATCAAATATCGTTAGAAATGTAATAAGGTGTACTATCCAGTGGTAAGGTTATAAAACTTCAACTCAAACTTTACTTGGGGTTAAAATATATGATTACATGCCTCGTAATTCAAACGACGTCTAAAATAACGCATAACTGAAAAACCGGATGTTACATCTGGCCAACCAGACATTACTCGTTCGTTTCATTTGATAACAGTGATGCGGCTATAATGGCAATTAATGATCTTAATGGTTCCAAGATCTTCGAACGACCAATTTTTGTGGGAAGACCAAAACGACATGAATTAGGTTCTTTTAGCCGATTGAAGACACATTCGGCTTCGCAACTAAGGTGTAAGTTGAACCCAAATCCTTTGCTCAATACGCTTAGGTTTTCTGTTTTGATTGTTGATAAGATTCCGTTGGTGGACACAAAAGTTTCTAACTTTTTGATTGCACATAATGCTCGTGTTTCCCGAATAAGTTTGTATGGTCCTTTTGGTTGTGTGTGTTTTTTTGGTGATCAAAATAGTTACGACAATATTATCAACTCTACTTCTAATGATTTTGTTATTGTGTCCCCATTCGATAATTTGGCCGATTCCTTCTCTCGGTATACGTGGTTGGAATTGACGGGAATTCCGGTCAAGTATGCTTTTAGGGATAGTGTTTTGAAGGTGGCCAAACTATTCGGTGAAGTCATTGATGTTGATTGCTCCTCTTCATCCTTGTGTAATTTTGGTTCATTTTTCGTTTTCGTTAAATCTTCTAAGGTTAAACATATACATGATTTGGTGGTTGTCGATCTGGGTGATAAGATTTGTGTAAGATGTGAAGTTTGGGTCTCCGAAATTTCTGATTTCTGTAGTTTGAATCGGCTCTTGGTTCGTAAATTTGATCAACGGTTACTCGAAGCTACCAATCAATTTGTGATTGCTAGTGGTCCGAAGACGTGGTTTGAATACACTCGTTTTGATGGTAACTGTAACACCCCAGGTAAAACGTTCCCCGTAGCATGATATTGTCCGCTTTGCAGAGATAGGGACGTACCCTTGTCTCCCCCATAGGTTGCGCACGGATTTTTCTTGGCGACCAAACACGACGAGCACTTTCCCAGGAGGTCACCCATCCTGGTAGTACTCTCGCTTGAGCACGCTTAACTGCAGAGTTCTCATGGGATCTGCTGCGCTTGTGGTCCCAAAACGCGTCATGCTAGGAAAGGTCTCCACACCCTTATAAGGCATGCTTCGTTCCCCTCTCTAACCGATGTGGGACGGATGTAACACGGATGTTACAATCCTCCCCCCTAATGGGACACAGCGTCCTCGCTGTGCACGTTTGGTCCGGGGCCTGGCTCTGATACCATTCTGTAACACCCCAGGTAAAACGTTCCCCGTAGCATGATATTGTCCGCTTTGCAGAGATAGGGACGTACCCTTGTCTCCCCCGTAGGTTGCGCACGGATTTTTCTTGGCGACCAAACACGACGAGCACTTTCCCAGGAGGTCACCCATCCTGGTAGTGCTCTCGCCTGAGCACGCTTAACTGCAGAGTTCTCATGGGATCTGCTGCGCTTGTGGTCCCAAAACGCGTCATGCTAGGAAATGTCTCCACACCCTTATAAGGCATGCTTCGTTCCCCTCTCCAACCGATGTGGGACGGATGTAACACGGATGTTACAGTAACAATCTGGATATACGCCATGATGCGTCGATCTAAGGTGGAGAGCATATTGTAAATGTTCCTGTCGTTGAACAGGCCACAACTACAACTGAATTTCACAGCCCTAGTGTTCTTGTTGATAATCGTTTAAAACAAAATGTAACAAGGTCTTCTTCTACTGGGCATGCTAAACTCTTTGCCAATGTTGATATGTTTAGTGACGTTCCTGGAATTAATTTTGGTACAGTGGAGTTAGATAAGGTCTAAGAAGTGATGTCTTTTGTTCCCGCAGGTTGTAATTCAAAGGTTAATGGTTTTGGTGGTAATGAGGAGTATCATTGTTTGAATCAAAATGCTTCAGTTAGTGCTAACATTTCGGTTACGGATACTCCTTGTGATGGTACTGTCTCGGATACTCCTTGTGATGGCCAGACTACTGTTCATCCTGATATTGACAACGGGTCGGGTAACGGGCCTGTAATGGACCGAGTCGACTTGGATGCTCCTATTGACCTTTCAAATATCAATGAGGATAACATGACGTTTGCACTTAGGTTGGATAGATTGAAGAAGGAGAAGAAGATGAAGAAAGAAGCAATCGCGGCTTATAAACTTAAAGATAATGTTGATGACTTGGACTACGGGGACGCAATTCAAAGCTTGTTTATGGGTCCTCAAGTTGGGAAAGATGGCGATTCATCGGTGGTCGTGCGAGGAATTATGTCAACGAAGGCCTTTGCGGCTTTTGGTGAAATGATGACACGGTTAGCCTGGGAGTGTGCACCAGGTGATGGATCCACCAATGTGTTATCTTACAAGATAGAGAATCGGTCCGGCAAGAATTCATTGAAAGAGACGGTTAACGGTAAATTAAAAAGGGCGGGTAATAGAGGTTAAGTAGTTGAGTCCGTCTTGTGTTGATCGATTGGTGTGTTTTCTTTTCATCGTATTGTAATTGGGTTTCCTTAGTTAGTTTATCTTTATGGCTTTTGAATCGTTAGGGAGGCTCGGTTATAGATAGTTTTCGTTTGATAGTTGCTTTCTAGGTGCAAGCTTCCCTGTTTCACCAGTCTTTTTGTAATCCTTGTTGAGGGTGTTTTCCTTTGGAGAACGGCCTCAGTTTCTATATGAGTTTTCGTTTTTTCGCAAAAAAAATAAAAAAAAAAATCTAGAGCCTTAATAATTTTGGAAGCATGGGTTAATAATCAATATACTTGGTGAACGAAACAGTTTAGTTTATTGCCCCGTGGAACCACGTATTCCGACTAAGAAATTTATCGTTGATTTTACAAATATAAAGTTCACTCAAAGTTGAGTATTTATATTTATATTTTTAATAATAATAATAATAATAATAATAATAATAATAATAATAATAATAATAATAATAATAATAATAATAATAATAAATGCCCTTTAAATTTTTTTAGAAAAATAAAATTACAATTTAGGAGAGATTAATATTTCCTTTTATAAAAGATTTCGTATTATTTTTTAAATTAAATTAATATATAATTATGACATCATCAATATGAAAATTAAGCTTAATGATGACATCATCATTTTAGAGGTTTATTAGACTATATAGATATAGATTGGTTAGATTTATTATAAATCGTTCAATTACGGTATTAATGTTACATAACTTGTATTCAATAAAACTTGTTTAAACGGAATTACACATTTGTATATGTAAAAGATTACTTTACACTTTGTCGACTTTTCTGAAAAAAGAACTTAAAAATTACCTTTAACATAATTGGGGGTCTTCTCATATGTACGAATATCTTGTGTCACCCGTATTAGTATATTAGTAACATGGTACACATAATCATTTACCACTATACACATGTTTAGCATTATATTCAAAAGCAATCAATGTATGTTAACTGAAATGATAAATGGAAGGAACAAATATAGTGATAGTAATTAGCAGTTTATTTTCTATTGGTTATCTTTGCATGTTTTACTATCAAAGAGGGCCAATTAAAAACTGTAAAAACAATTCAACATCAAAATGTTCACATAGTTGATATATGAAAGAGTTTATATTAGTGCAAGGCTGCATGAAGTTATATCAAGATAAAAATATTTTCAAAGATATGTGTATAAAAGTGATAACCTTTTACAGTAGAAAGTTCTACCTAGCTTAAAGATGAAAATAGCTCAGTACATGTACGTCTAGAAACTCATAATCAATACAAATATATCTATCCATATTCTACGATACTTGTTATCTCAAGAGTTATAAATCTTGATTGAACTACGGATCGTCCACCTACAAATCTCGTTCATCGCGGTGAGCGCATCTTTTACGACATACTAGATGCCCGCAAGGTATAAATGCAGAACGTCATTACCTCATTAAACAGATTACACACCTCTCTGTTTGTTGTCTCCACTTTTTCCATATGTTCCAAATCATGTTATAAATCTTGATAGCTTCTTCCTTAGCAATTTATTGTTCAATCTATTGTCTAAAATCTTTCCATTCATTCTAATTCATGATAGCTTCTTCCTCATCATATTATTGCTGAATTTGTTCTGGTTGAATTTGTTTTTCTTGGCCCTACTCTTCCCATCTGGTCCAATTCCTGATACAATAGTGTTAGAAAACATAGTTTAATCGTATATCACTTTCTCAATTAATTATTTAGACCCTATCAAACTGTGACACGACTAATTTTTTTTTTATACATATACGGGGCTGAAGCATTTATTTATTAATTACAAAACAAACATTAACAAATGTTAATACAACCAGTGTCACGTGTCATTACAAAATACATGTTTATTCAGAGATGACGTATTTACAATATGTTTACAAAAGATTATTGTTTAAACAAAGCAAGACAACATCAGAGTTGACTCCTGTTAAACATAACATCACCATGCCCGTCTTCTCCCCAAAATGCACCACTTACAAAAGCTAACAACCTGCAGGGAGAGGATGTTGTAGTGACCCGAACTTTTCCATGTTTATATATATTAATTGAGATTGATATTTACATGATTAAATGTTTCCAACATGTTAAGCAATCAAACTTGTTAAGACTTGATTAATTGAAATATGTTTCATATAGACAATTGACCACCCAAGTTGACCGGTGATTCACGAACGTTAAAACTTGTAAAAACTATATGATGACATATATATGGATATATATATATATATATATATATATATATATATATATAGTTAACATGATACTATGATAAGTAAACATATCATTAAGTATATTAACAATGAACTACATATGTAAAAACAAGACTACTAACTTAATAATTTTTAAACGAGACATATATGTAACGATTATCGTTGTAAAGACATTTAATGTATATATATATATATCATATTAAGAGATATTCATACATGATAATATCATGATAATATAATAATATAAAATCTCATTTGATATTATAAACATTGGGTTAACAACATTTAACAAGATCGTTAACCTAAAGGTTTCAAAACAACACTTACATGTAACGACTAACGATGACTTAACGACTCAGTTAAAATGTATATACATGTAGTGTTTTAATATGTATTTATACACTTTTGAAAGAATTCAATACACTTATCAAAATACTTCTACTTAACAAAAATGCTTACAATTACATCCTCGTTCAGTTTCATCAACAATTCTACTCGTATGCACCCGTATTGGTACTCGTACAATACACAGCTTTTAGATGTATGTACTATTGATATATACACTCCAATGATCAGCTCTTATCAGCCCATGTGAGTTACCTAACACATGTGGGAACCATCATTTGGCAACTAGCATGAAATATCTCATAAAATTACAAAAATATGAGTAATCATTCATGACTTATTTACATGAAAACAAAATTACATATCCTTTATATCTAATCCATACACCAACGACCAAAAACACCTACAAACACTTTCATTCTTCAATTTTCTTCATCTAATTGATCTCTCTCAAGTTCTATCTTCAAGTTCTAAGTGTTCTTCATAAATTCTACAAGTTCTAGTTACATAAAATCAAGAATACTTTCAAGTTTGCTAGCTCACTTCCAATCTTGTAAGGTGATCATCCAACCTCAAGAAATCTTTATTTCTTACAGTAGGTTATCATTCTAATACAAGGTAATAATCATATTCAAACTTTGGTTCAATTTCTATAACTATAACAATCTTATTTCAAGTGATGATCTTACTTGAACTTGTTTTCGTGTCATGATTCTGCTTCAAGAACTTCGAGCCATCCAAGGATCCGTTGAAGCTAGATCCATTTTTTCTCATTTCTAGTAGGTTTATCCAAGGAACTTAAGGTAGTAATGATGTTCATAACATCATTCGATTCATACATATAAAGCTATCTTATTCGAAGGTTTAAACTTGTAATCACTAGAACATAGTTTAGTTAATTCTAAACTTGTTCGCAAACAAAAGTTAATCCTTCTAACTTGACTTTTAAAATCAACTAAACACATGTTCTATATCTATATGATATGCTAACTTAATGATTTAAAACCTGGAAGCACGAAAAACACCGTAAAACCGGATTTACGCCGTCGTAGTAACACCGCGGGCTGTTTAGGGTTAGTTAATTAAAAACTATGATAAACTTTGATTTAAAAGTTGTTATTCTGAGAAAATGATTTTTATTATGAACATGAAACTATATCCAAAAATTATGGTTAAACTCAAAGTGGAAGTATGTTTTCTAAAATGGTCATCTAGACGTCGTTCTTTCGACTGAAATGACTACCTTTACAAAAATGACTTGTAACTTATTTTTCCGACTATAAACCTATATGTTTTCTGTTTAGATTCATAAAATAGAGTTCAATATGAAACCATAGCAATTTGATTCACTCAAAACGGATTTAAAATGAAGAAGTTATGGGTAAAACAAGATTGGATAATTTTTCTCATTTTAGCTACGTGAAAATTGGTAACAAATCTATTCCAACCATAACTTAAACAACTTGTATTGTATATTATGTAATCTTGAGATACCATAAACACGTATACAATGTTTCGACCTATCATGTCGACACATCTATATATATTTCGGAACAACCATAGACACTCTATATGTGAATGTTGGAGTTAGCTATACAGGGTTGAGGTTGATTCCAAAATATATATAGTTTGAGTTGTGATTAATACTGAGATACGTATACACTGGGTCGTGGATTGATTCAAGATAATATTTATCGATTTATTTTTGTACATCTAACTGTGGACAACTAGTTGTAGGTTACTAACGAGGACAGCTGACTTAATAAACTTAAAACATCAAAATATATTAAAAGTGTTGTAAATATATTTTGAACATACTTTGATATATATGTATATATTGTTATAGGTTCGTGAATCAACCAGTGGCCAAGTCTTACTTCCCGACGAAGTAAAAATCTGTGAAAGTGAGTTATAGTCCCACTTTTAAAATCTAATATTTTTGGGATGAGAATATATGCAGGTTTTATAAATGATTTACAAAATAGACACAAGTACGTGAAACTACATTCTATGGTTGAATTATCGAAATCGAATATGCCCCTTTTTATTAAGTCTGGTAATCTAAGAACTAGGAACAGACACCCTAATTGACGCGAATCCTAAAGATAGATCTATTGGGCCTAACAAACCCCATCCAAAGTACCGGATGCTTTAGTACTTCGAAATTTATATCATATCCGAAGGGTGTCCCGGAATGATGGGGATATTCTTATATATGCATCTTGTTATGTCGGTTACCAGGTGTTCACCATATGAATGATTTTTATCTCTATGTATGGGATGTGTATTGAAATATGAAATCTTGTGGTCTATTGTTACGATTTGATATATATAGGTTAAACCTATAACTCACCAACATTTTTGTTGACGTTTAAAGCATGTTTATTCTCAGGTGAATACTAAGAGCTTCCGCTATTGCATACTAAAATAAGGACAAGATTTGGAGTCCATGTTTGTATGATATTGTGTAAAAACTGCATTCAAGAAACTGATTTCAATGTAACATATTTGTATTGTAAACCATTATGTAATGGTCGTGTGTAAACATGATATTTTAGATTATCATTATTTGATAATCTACGTAAAGCTTTTTAAACCTTTATTTATGAAATAAAGGTTATGGTTTGTTTTAAAAATGAATGCAGTCTTTGAAAAACGTCTCATATAGAAGTCAAAATCTCGCAACGAAATCAATTAATATGGAACGTTTTTAATCAATAAGAACGGGACATTTCAGTTGGTATCCGAGCGTTGGTCTTAGAGAACCAGAATTTTGCATTAGTGTGTCTTATCGAGTTTGTTAGGATGCATTAGTGAGTCTGGACTTCGACCGTGTTTACTTGAAAAATGATTGCTTAACAAATTTTGTTGGAAACTATATATTTTTAACATGTGAATATTATGTGATATATTAATCTCTTAACGCGTTTGATATTATGTGATAGATGTCTACCTCTAGAACAAGTCCCTTTGACTCACCTAATAATAATGAAGAGTCAAATGTAAATTGGAATGATTCGTGGACTGATTCACAAGTTCCCGAAGAGGAACCGGAAGAAGAGTCAGAACCGGAAGAAGAATCGGAACCGGAAGAAGAATCGGAACCGGATGAAGAAATAGAACCGGTGGGGGAAATAATAAAACGGTTAAGTAAAAGAAAATCCTCAACCAACCGACCAAGGTTAATTATGGTCAATGGTGTTTCCGCCAAGGAAGCAAAATATTGGGAGGATTACCAATTCTCCGATGAATCGGATTCCGACGAGAATTCCGATGATGTTATAGAAATTACCCCAACTGAATTTAAAAAGGCAAAAGAAAATAATAAGGGAAAGGGCATAAAAATAGAGAAATCTAATTCCAACCCCGATGAACTTTATATGTATCGTCAACCCCCGAAGTCCTTAAGTTGTAACAATGACCCGGGAACCTCTAAACCACCAGGTTTTTCTAACCCAATGTGGAAAACGACGGCTCGTATTAGGGGAACATCATATATCCCTAGAAACTTGGCAAAACGAACCAAAACCGAAGAAGAAGAAACAAGCGAGTCGGAATAAAATAGTTGTATTCGTGTGGTGTAATATATGTAATATAGTGTGCTTATGCTTTATGATATATGTAAAAATTGCTTGTATTAATAAGTATTTTTTTTATGAATCTAACTCTTGTCTATTTTACAGTATAAAAACACAAAATGGATAGACAACCCAATATTTTAAGAGACCTACCCGGAGACATGATTGATGAAATCTTGTCTAGAGTCGGTCAGAATTCTTCGGCACAACTATTTAAGGCGAGATCAGTTTGTAAGACATTCGAAGAACGTTCCAAGAATGCCTTGGTTTATAAAAGGCTTTCGTTCGAAAGATGGGGGATATCACATTGGGAAATCCATAAGTTACGATGTGTTTACTTTGACGCATATATTGCGGGGAACCCAAATGCTATTTTACGCAATGGGTTAAGAAATTATTTTGACTCAATATATCCGAATATTGGACTTCGTGATTTAGAAAAAGCGGCTAACATGCAACATAAAGAAGCATGTTATGCTTACGGATTAGTAATGTCCGCTTCTCACCATTAAACAAAACGTTCCCACAAGTGACGGAGTCGGTAATTGGGGTAAGAAATGAGGTTTTTAGATTGTTACGGGACTGTTGGACATTACGTAACCCTCGTCCCTTTGACGACGTTACAACATGCTGTCTTATCAACGGCCATAACGGTTATGTTCCACAAGACCAAGGATGGGAAGTAATCCTAGTAAAACCAGAATGCATGACTTGTTTCTGGACGTATGAATTACGTGTCTTTATTGCCTTTGCTGAACGACTTGTGTACTAGCTAGAATTATCTTCACAACCATCTTGTATCAAATTTATTATGTGCTATATTTCATGCTATATGTAAAATAAGCGGTATTGTAAGTTTGTAAAATATTGTGTAAAAGTTTGAACGCGAAATATTATTATAATCAGTTTTTCATATAGAATTGTAGTAGTTGAATTGTATATTAGCTACTAAGTATGAACTTAACGGGTAGGTACTACCCGAATTTAAACTTATAAAACGCTAATATGAAGAAAAAGCTTTTATAAATGAGTTCATATTATGCTACGAAATACTATTAACTACTCTTAATATTCTGTATGATTAACTTGTTCCATTTGACTATTTTGAAGGAAATGGCACCGACTACTCGACACACCGTGAATATGAATGAAGAGGAATTCCGTACTTTTCTAGCTTCAAACATAGCCGCAGTACAGGCTGCGCTACATACCAACAATAACCTTGGATCTAGCAGTACAGGAAATCGTGTAGGATGCACCTACAAAGAATTCACTGCCTACAAACCTTTGGAATTTGATGGAACCGAAGGACCGATCGGATTGAAACGGTGGACCGAGAAGGTCGAATCGGTGTTTGCCATAAGTAAGTGTACTGAAGAGGACAAAGTGAAGTACGCTACGCATACCTTCACAGGTTCTGCGTTAACATGGTGGAATACCTATCTAGAGCAAGTGGGATAAGATGATGCTTACGCACTACCGTGGTCAGCATTCAAGCACTTGATGAACGAGAAGTACCGTTCCAGAACCGAGGTCAATAAGCTCAAGACAGAACTTAGAGGGTTACGAACCCAAGGATTTGATATTACCACCTAGGAAAGACGATTCACAGAATTATGCCTATTGTGTCCGGGAGCGTTCGAAGATGAGGAAGAGAAGATCGACGCGTTTGTGAAAGGATTACCGGAAAGAATCCAAGAAGATATAAGTTCAAACGAGCCCGCCTCCATACAACAGGCATGTAGAATGGCTCACAAACTAGTGAACCAGATTGAAGAAAGAATTAAAGAACAGACTGCTGAAGAAGCCAATGTGAAGCAAGTCAAAAGAAAGTGGGAGGAAAACGGTGATAAGAATCACCAATACAACAACAACAGCAATTACAACAATAATCGCAACAATTATCCCAACAATCGCAACATCAATCGCAACTACAACAAACGGCCCAACAACAACAACAACAACAACAACTACAACAATCATCCCAACAACAATAACAACCGCAACAACAACAACAATCAGAAGCAGCTATGCCAAAGGTGTGAAAAGTATCACTAGGGGTTCTGCACCAAATTTTGCAACAAGTGTAAAAGAAATGGTCATAGCGCGGCGAAGTGTGAGGTCTACGGACCAGGGGTTAACAGAACGAAAGGAACAAATGGTGTCGGAACGAGTAATGGCGGAGCAAGTAGTGTCGGAGCAAGTTATGCCAATGTAGTTTGTTATAAATGTGGAAAACCGGGCCACATTATTAGAAATAGCCCGAACCAGGAGAACACGAATGGACAAGGCCGCGGAAGAGTTTTCAATATTAATGCGGCAGAGGCACAGGAAGACCCGGAGCTTGTTACGGGTACGTTTCTTATTGACAATAAATCTGCTTACGTTTTATTTGATTCGGGTGCAGATAGAAGCTATATGAGTAGAGATTTTTGTGCTAAATTAAGTTGTCCATTGACGCCTTTGGATAGTAAATTTTTACTCGAATTAGCAAATGGTAAATTAATTTCAGCAGATAATGTATGTCGGAATTTAGAAATTAAACTGGTTAGCGAAACATTTAAGATTGATTTGATACCAGTAGAGTTAGGGAGTTTTGATGTGATAATCGGTATGGACTGGTTGAAAGAAGTGAAAGCAGAGATAATTTGTTACAAAAATGCAATTCGCATTATACGAGAAAAAGGAAAACCCTTAATGGTGTACGGAGAAAAGGGCAACACGAAGCTACATCTTATTAGTAATTTGAAGGCACAAAAACTAATAAGAAAAGGTTGTTATGCTGTTCTAGCACACGTCGAGAAAGTACAAACTGAAGAAAAGAGCATCAATGATGTTCCCATTGCAAAAGAATTTCTCGATGTATTTCCGAAAGAATTACCGGGATTACCCCCACATCGATCCGTTGAATTTCAAATAGATCTTGTACCAGGAGCTGCACCAATAGCTCGTGCTCCTTACAGACTCGCACCCAGCGAGATGAAAGAACTGCAAAGCCAATTACAAGAACTTTTAGAGCGTGGTTTAATTCGACCAAGCACATCACCGTAGGGAGCTCCTGTTTTGTTTGTCAAGAAGAAATATGGTACATTCAGGTTGTGTATCGACTACCGAGAGTTGAACAAACTTACCATCAAGAACCGCTACCCACTACCGAGAATCGACGACTTATTTGATCAACTACAAGGCTCGTCTGTTTATTCAAAGATTGACTTATGTTCCGGGTATCATTAAATGCGGGTGAAAGAAGATGATATTCCAAAGACTGCTTTCAGAACACGTTACGGTCATTACGAGTTTATGGTCATGCCGTTTGGTTTAACTAATGCACCAGCTGTGTTCATGGACCTTATGAACCGAGTGTGTGGACCATACCTTGACAAGTTTGTCATTGTTTTCATTGATGACATACTTATTTACTCAAAGAATGACCAAGAACAAGGTGAACATTTGAGAAAGGTGTTAGAAGTATTGAGGAAGGAAGAATTGTACGTTAAGTTTTCAAAGTGTGCATTTTGGTTGGAATAAGTTCAATTCCTCGGTCACATAGTGAACAAAGAAGGTATTAAGGTGGATCCGGCAAAGATAGAAACTGTTGAAAAGTGAGAAACCCCGAAAACTCCGAAACACATACGCCAGTTTTTAGGACTAGCTGGTTACTACAGAAGGTTCATCCAAGACTTTTCCAGAATAGCAAAACCCTTGACTGCATTAACGCATAAAGGGAAGAAATTTGAATGGAATGATGAACAAGAGAAAGCGTTTCAGTTATTGAAGAAAAAGCTAACTACGGCACCTATATTGTCATTGCCTGAAGGGAATGATGATTTTGTGATTTATTGTGACGCATCAAAGCAAGGTATCGGTTGTGTATTAATGCAACGAACGAAGGTGATTGCTTATGCGTCTAGACAATTGAAGATTCACGAACAAAATTATACGACGCATGATTTGGAATTAGGCGCAGTTGTTTTTGCATTAAAGACTTGGAGGCACTACTTATATGGGGTCAAAAGTATTATATATACCGACCACAAAAGTCTTCAACACATATTTAATCAGAAACAACTGAATATGAGGCAGCGTAGGTGGATTGAATTGTTGAATGATTGCGACTTTGAGATTCGTTACCACCCGGGAAAGGCAAATGTGGTAGCCGATGCCTTGAGCAGGAATGACAGAGAACCCATTCGAGTAAAATCTATGAATATAATGATTCATAATAACCTTACTACTCAAATAAAGGAGGCACAACAAGGAGTTTTAAAAGAGGGAAATTTAAAGGATGAAATACCTAAAGGATCGGAGAAGCATCTTAATATTCGGGAAGACGGAACCCGGTATAGGGCTGAAAGGATTTGGGTACCAAAATTTGGAGATATGAGAGAAATGGTACTTAGAGAAGCTCATAAAACCAGATACTCAATACATCCTGGAACGGGGAAGATATACAAGGATCTCAAGAAACATTTTTGGTGGCCGGGTATGAAAGCCGATGTTGCTAAATACGTAGGAGAATGTTTGACGTGTTCTAAGGTCAAAGCTGAGCATCAGAAACCATCAGGTCTACTTCAACAACCCGAAATCCCGGAATGGAAATGGGAAAACATTACCATGGATTTCATCACTAAATTGCCAAGGACTGCAAGTGGTTTTGATACTATTTGGGTAATAGTTGATCGTCTCACCAAATCAGCACACTTCCTACCAATAAGAGAAGATGACAAGATGGAGAAGTTAGCACGACTGTATTTGAAGGAAGTCATCTCCAGACATGGAATACCAATCTCTATTATCTCTGATAGGGATGGCAGATTTATTTCAAGATTCTGGCAGACATTACAGCAAGCATTAGGAACTCGTCTAGACATGAGTACTGCCTATCATCCACAAACTGATGGGCAGAGCGAAAGGATGATACAAACGCTTGAATACATGCTACGAGCATGTGTTATTGATTTCGAAAACAGTTGGGATCGACATCTACCGTTAGCAGAATTTTCCTACAACAACAGCTACCATTCAAGCATTGAGATGGCGCCGTTTGAAGCACTTTATGGTAGAAAGTGCAGGTCTCCAATTTGTTGGAGTGAAGTGGGGATAGACAAATTACGGGTCCAGAGATTATACAAGAAACTACCGAGAAGATCATCCAAATTCAACAACGGTTGAAAACCGCCCAAAGTCGACAAAAAAGCTACGCTGACATTAAAAGAAAAGATATAGAATTTGAAATTGGAGAGATGGTCATGCTTAAAGTTGCACTTTGGAAAGGCGTTGTTCGATTTGGTAAACGGGGAAAATTAAATCCAAGGTATATTGGACCATTCAAGATTATTGATCGTGTCGGACCAGTAGCTTACCGACTTGAGTTACCTCAACAACTCGCGGCTGTACATAACACTTTCCACATCTCGAATTTGAAGAAATGTTTTGCTAAAGAAGATCTCACTCTTCCGTTAGATGAAATCCAAATCAACGAAAAACTCCAATTCATCGAAGAACCCGTCGAAATAATGGATCGTGAGGTTAAAAGACTTAAGCAAAACAAGATACCAATTGTTAAGGTTCGATGGAATGCTCGTAGAGGACCCGAGTTCACCTGGGAGCGTAAAGATCAGATGAAGAAGAAATACCCGCATCTATTTCCAGAAGATTCGTCAACACCTTCAACAGCTTAAAATTTCGGGACGAAATTTATTTAACGGGTAGGTACTGTAGTGACCCGAACTTTTCCATGTTTATATATATTAATTGAGATTGATATTTACATGATTAAATGTTTCCAACATATTAAGCAATCAAACTTGTTAAGACTTGATTAATTGAAATATGTTTCATATAGACAATTGACCACCCAAGTTGACCGG
This sequence comes from Rutidosis leptorrhynchoides, assembly GCF_046630445.1. Taxonomy (NCBI): domain Eukaryota; kingdom Viridiplantae; phylum Streptophyta; class Magnoliopsida; order Asterales; family Asteraceae; genus Rutidosis; species Rutidosis leptorrhynchoides. Next base: position 599,257,506 of record NC_092336.1, on the reverse strand, counting down.
TGATTCACGAACGTTAAAACTTGTAAAAACTATATGATGACATATATATGGATATATATATATATATATATATATATATATATATATATATATATATATATATATATATATATATATATATAGTTAACATGATACTATGATAAGTAAACATATCATTAAGTATATTAACAATGAACTACATATGTAAAAACAAGACTACAAACTTAATGATTTTTAAACGTGACATATATGTAACGATTATCGTTGTAAATACATTTAATGTATATATATATTATATTAAGAGATATTCATACATGATAATATCATGATAATATAATAATTTAAAATCTCATTTGATATTATAAACATTGGGTTAACAACATTTAACAAGATCGTTAACCTAAAGGTTTCAAAACAACACTTACATGTAACGACTAACGATGACTTAACGACTCAGTTAAAATGTATATACATGTAGTGTTTTAATATGTATTTATACACTTTTGAAAGAATTCAATACACTTATCAAAATACTTCTACTTAACAAAAATGCTTACAATTACATCCTCGTTCAGTTTCATCAACAATTCTACTCGTATGCACCCGTATTCGTACTCGTACAATACACAGCTTTTAGATGTATGTACTATTGGTATATACACTCCAATGATCAGCTCTTAGCAGCCCATGTGAGTCACCTAACACATGTGGAAACCATCATTTGGCAACTAGCATGAAATATCTCATAAAATTACAAAAATATGAGTAATCATTCATGACTTATTTACATGAAAACAAAATTACATATCCTTTATATCTAATCCATACACCAACGACCAAAAACACCTACAAACACTTTCATTCTTCAATTTTTTTCATCTAATTGATCTCTCTCAAGTTTTATCTTCAAGTTCTAAGTGTTCTTCATAAATTCTACAAGTTCTAGTTACATAAAATCAAGAATACTTTCAAGTTTGCTAGCTCACTTCCAATCTTGTAAGGTGATCATCCAACCTCAAGAAATCTTTGTTTCTTACAGTAGGTTATCATTCTAATACAAGGTAATAATCATATTCAAACTTTGGTTCAATTTCTATAACTATAACAATCTTATTTCAAGTGATGATCTTACTTGAACTTGTTTTCTTGTCATGATTCTGCTTCAAGAACTTCGAGACATCCAAGGATCCGTTGAAGCTAGATCCATTTTTTCTCTTTTCCAGTAGGTTTATCCAAGGAACTTAAGGTAGTAATGATGTTCATAACATCATTCGATTCATACATATAAAGCTATCTTATTCGAAGGTTTAAACTTGTAATCACTAGAACATAGTTTAGTTAATTCTAAACTTGTTCGCAAACAAAAGTTAATCCTTCTAACTTGACTTTTAAAATCAACTAAACACATGTTATATATCTATATGATATGCTAACTTAATGATTTAAAACCTGGAAACACGAAAAACACCGTAAAACCGGATTTACGCCGTCGTAGTAACACCGCGGGCTGTTTTGGGTTAGTTAATTAAAAACTATGATAAACTTTGATTTAAAAGTTGTTATTCTGAGAAAATGATTTTTATTATGAACATGAAACTATATCCAAAAATTATGGTTAAACTCAAAGTGGAAGTATGTTTTCTAAAATGGTCATCTAGACGTCGTTCTTTCGACTGAAATGACTACCTTTACAAAAACAACTTGTAACTTATTTTTCAGACTATAAACCTACACTTTTTCTATTTAGATTCATAAAATAGAGTTCAATATGAAATCATAGCAATTTGATTCACTCAAAACGGATTTAAAATGAAGAAGTTATGGGTAAAACAAGATTGGATAATTTTTCTCATTTTAGCTACGTGAAAATTGGTAACAAATCTATTCCAACCATAACTTAATCAACATGTATTGTATATTATGTAATCTTGAGATACCATAGACACGTATGCAATGTTTCGACCTATCATGTCGACACATCTATATATATTTCGGAACAACCATAGACACTCTATATGTGAATGTTGGAGTTAGCTATACATGGTTGAGGTTGATTCCAAAATATATATAGTTTGAGTTGTGATCAATACTGAGATATGTATACACTGGGTCGTGGATTGATTCAAGATAATATTTATCGATTTATTTCTGTACATCTAACTGTGGATAACTAGTTGTAGGTTACTAACGAGGACAGCTGACTTAATAAACTTAAAACATCAAAATATATTAAAAGTGTTGTAAATATATTTTGAACATACTTTGATATATATGTATATATTGTTATAGGTTCGTGAATCAACCACGACGAAGTAAAAATCTGTGAAAGTGAGTTATAGTCCCACTTTTAAAATCTAATATTTTTGGGATGAGAATAAATGCAGGTTTTATAAATGATTTACAAAATAGACACAAGTACGTGAAAGTACATTCTATGGTTGAATTATCAAAATCGAATATGCCCCTTTTTATTAAGTCTGGTAATCTAAGAATTAGGGAACAGACACCCTAATTGACGCGAATCCTAAAGATAGATCTATTGGGCCTAACAAACCCCATCCAAAGTACTGGATGCTTTAGTACTTCGAAATTTATATCATATCCGAAGGGTGTCCCGGAATGATGGGTATATTCTTATATATGCATCTTGTTAATATCGGTTACCAGGTGTTCACCATATGAATGATTTTTATCTCTATGTATGGGATGTGTATTGAAATATGAAATCTTGTGGTCTATTGTTACGATTTGATATATATAGGTTAAACCTATAACTCACCAACATTTTTGTTGACGTTTAAAGCATGTTTATTCTCAGGTGAATACTAAGAGCTTTCGCTGTTGCATACTAAAATAAGGACAAGATTTGGAGTCCATGTTTGTATGATATTGTGTAAAAACTGCATTCAAGAAACTGATTTCGATGTAACATATTTGTATTGTAAACCATTATGTAATGGTCGTGTGTAAACATGATATTTTAGATTATCATTATTTGATAATCTACGTAAAGCTTTTTAAACCTTTATTTATGAAATAAAGGTTATGGTTTGTTTTAAAAATGAATGCAGTCTTTGAAAAACGTCTCATATAGAGGTCAAAACCTCGCAACGAAATCAATTAATATGGAACGTTTTTAATCAATAAGAACGGGACATTTCAGATGTAGGGGAATTAGTACGAAACTAAGTGAGTACGACTAACTACAGGCAATAGTATACAGAACTGTTATACTAATCATGTCACATAGGCTAACACACAAACATCACTCAAGTGTCATCTACAGAGACTCTAGCGGCTCGGCCAAACCATTAACCACCAGCTGATCAGACTGGGGCTTACCAAAAGTTCCTCCACCACCGTGTGTATATATATAATCCACACACGACGGACGCGTCATTCACTTATATATACACCTCGATTGTCTAGGCTACCACATGAGGAACCCAACCCGCAGATTGATCTCTCCTACCGAGGCTACCACACAATAGGGATGCACTGGGCTCCAGCAGACAAGCATCAACTAACATGCAGTCATCACAACGTACTAACTAACCACAACAATATGTATATCTAACAAGCATGACAATCATAATATAACATGCTACTCTATACTATATACTCCAGTTAGTCCCACTCACCAATTACCAGCAACCAGCTCAGATAATCTACTACTGAGCGACTTCTTTATCCTTATCACCTGAACATAAGGCAAATCAAGTTAGTTACTATCCATTAACATCAAATAACACAGTACAGAAATTTTTGTATAAAAAATCGTCCGCTAAAAATTTTTGCTTAACACTTATGCACTTTTATAATTTACATCCTGAAAATCAAAATACAAACGGGCAGCATAACGGCTAAAAATCAACACTTAGTAAAATATTTCACTGCCAAAGATACTCTGTCGACTGTCATAGACAGTCGGCCGACTGTCTACACTCACTCGGCCGAGTGTCTAGTCACTCGGTCGATGGTCTCTCACAGACACACTCGGCCGTGGGTCATACACTCTCGGTTGATGGTCGAGTCGGTCGGTCGAGTGTCAGGAGACACTCGGCCGACTGTGTTTATCTGCAGAAGTTGAAGACAAAGTGACGGGTTTCACCCAAATTCATCCAATTCTTGCTCTAGAGCTCGATTACGACCTCAAAACTAACCAAATCGAAGACACTAAACATGTAGAAACATAAACCCACTAAATTTAGACTCAAACAACATCAAATCTAACCATTTTGACCCAAATTACACACTTTGTAAAACCTAACACAAAAACCCAAATTTCTTAAAGATTAAAGCATGAAATGCTATGATTCTTACCTTGATAGAATCAGTAAAACACAAGGAACAAGATAATGTAAATGATTTGAGCTCTAAAACAAGAATTAAAGATTAGGGTTTGATTAGGTGAAAGAGATGAAGGTACGTTGTTTGAGAAGAAAAGTCTAGAAATGGAAAGAAGGACACAGCTCTAGCCAATTAATTGGGTTTAATTCCCACACTGTGCAACACACGGGTATTTATCAGTTATCTGATATCTTTCGTACGTCATTTGACAATCCAAACGAAGTCCAAATTAAATAAACAAACCTGTTCTGTGAACCTTGTCACAAACTGGTCCTAACCACATCATTATTTAATAGTAAATATTAAATAAAAATAAAAGCATATAATAACACAATACTAACTTAAGGGTAATTTAGTAATCTTACAGCTAGGCCCGATTGAGGATGTTACACAAACTTTGGGTTAACGAAATCTAAAATGGGATAAGACAATAGCGATATTTTGTTTTCTAGGGCAAGAAGATAATAGAATCTGAATATTTTGTTTTTCTAGAGGGAAAAATAGTTAATTTCGGTTGGAAAACGAAAGGGTGTAACCTTTATTTTTGACAGGAAAAGTTGTTAGTTATATAATCTGGTCCGAGCGTGCGTATACTCTACACTCCTCAAAACCTGTTATTAAGCACAAAAACATAACACATACTTTCAAATAAATCACAATTAACTTAGGAAATGATACTAAAATCACTAGCAAGAGTAAAGTTGTTTCAGTCTATAAAAAGTGGCCACAGTTGTATAGGATTGGAGGCATTGGTGCATGTGTATGGGTTTGGTACACATGTTCCTTTTAAAGGTGATATAAGGTGTGTCAAAATAAGTCTCACTTTTTCCATGTTGCTAATTATTGAGATTTTACCTTTTATTGGAGGTGAGATGGGAGTGTGTATGGTAAAACAGGCACTTGGGGTAGGTAAATTTTGGTGTGGAGTGTTGTTAATGATCTATATGCAGGTCTCAGGCTGCCATGATGTGCATTACCAACATAAAAATGGTAATACGTGGGTCCTACATGAGTTCTAGGGCCCACAGAGTCTAGGTTCAGAGGTCTGTGTCAGTTCATCACTGGGTGGGTCATTTTGGTTTGGGGTATGGTTTTTGGTGGATTAGTGTTCCTGCTGCTGTACTGATATGGTTTGTTTTTGAGAAGTTTGACTTTATCTGGTCAAACTTGGAATTCTGATGATGTTATTTGTTACAGTTTGATGATTTTATGGTGTGGTGATGGTTTATGGATGATGTGTTATGGCTATAATGGGAGTAGGGTTTTAGATTTGAATATGATGTGGTATTTAGGGTTTTTAGTGATGGTTGACTTTTTGAGTCAAAGGGTTATTTGGGGTAGTGAATGGTACTTAAAGTTTGTTTTATGGTTTATGATGAAATGCAAATGGCACTTTGTTCCAAGGATGCTAAATTTTGAAAATGTTTACCAGGGTTGACTTTCAGTCAATGTTGCAGGTTTAATGGAATGCAACAGGAAATATGATGATTGTATTTGTCTACATATGATTGAGTTTGGTATTGTTACTTCAAGTATTGTGAATGAGAGCATGATTGGTTCCTTAAAGCTTGTGGTTCAACTTATTGTGTGCATTTTGAGTTCATCTCAGCCTGGGCATTTATTGATCAAATTTATGATGATTTGGTAATGGTATTATGTTTTGATCGAAATGATGCAACAGCAGGTTAGGTTGTTGAGAATTATAATGGGTTTTGGTATAAGTTTTGAGGGTATTTTGATTATGGTGTTAAGGGTTTGGATTATGGTGAAGTGGTATTACTTGTTTGCTGATCAAAATGGTGGTTTCTTGGCTAATTCATCTGCAGGGACTAACAGTGTAAATATGGAGCAGATTGAAAAGTTTTGCAGTACCAGTCCTTCGTTAGTTTACGTAGTTTGGCAGATTGGCATTGTTAGTCCTTGTTTAGTTAATTGTAGATGGTTAGTTTTCTCATGTAATATTTTTGTGTATTGTGTTTGGGATGTGCACTAAAACGACCCCTCGGGTATTCCCGTTGTAGTTGTACGATCTTAGTTTTTGATATATGATATTTTTCTGGGGGCTTGTCCCTCTTTGTCAAAAAAAAAATATCACTAGCAAGTAGTACCTTACTACGTGGTAGCCGAGAATGCCGACTAATGTACCAATAAAAATGAAACGCCCTCGACCCTTCAGAAAAACGACCAATTTTTTTCTCCTTTTTTTTTTCTAAAAAAATAGCAGCAGCACCCAGAAGGCTATCCAGATTTTGTCATTTGAACCATTGTGACCCGTTTCCAAGACCCAAATCGACACCAATGCTTAACCAATCATACACGACCAGTTTAAAACATTATACAACCAATTCATTAAATTTTGCTACTATTAACAAAAAGTGTATGACAGAAAGTGTGACGAGCTTATACACCAATTTGTAAAAGATCTCAAAACTCATGTCATCGAGAAAACTCGAGCTATCGTTAAAGATCTTTATTCAAGAATCATTGTTGCACTTCATACTGTTGATACCATATCAAAAAGGGATCGAGAAAATGAGGGACGAAGAGTTGCAACCACAACTCTTAGAACTCATTCAGGGGTAAGAATCCATACTTGATTTTAAAGTAGTTCCTTCTTGCCACCTGATGCACACCATTATTTTGTGAAACTATAGTTGTTTTCTTGTATTCTGCTTTTGAAATTGTGATGATTGAATGTAATACATGACAGCTATTACTGAGATATCCAATTTGGTGCCTGGATCAAATGTTGAGCTGTCTGAAAGGTCTTCTTTTGCTCCGTTGACTCCTATGAGACCAATCCGGAAAAAGGTAGCGAGTGCTGATCGAAGGGTGATGCTCGAATCCTTTGTCAAAAAATATAGAGCTATGAATCTGGGAAAATTCCCGTCTCCAACAAGTGCACAAAAAGAGGTAGGTGGCAGTTACTATATAATCAAAAAGATGCTTCAGGAGATGGAATACAATGTCAAAATATCTTCTGAGGAAAAAGTACGGGCCGGGAACTTAAATTGGTGAGATAACTTACTCTGGTAAAAAGAAACAGGTCAAACGGGTTTAAAGTTGTTCAAACTGTTGTTTTAATGTTTACAATACCATATAGCATTTTACTCATTTTCTAATTTATATTCTAAACATTATTGAACCATCCCAAGGTAGCCCAAGTGGTTGGGGCCCTGAGATCCTTGCAAGAGGTCTCAGGTTCAATTCTTGGGGTGGCCAGGGAAGGGTTGGAAACAGTCAGGGAGTATTCCTGATGGGCTGCGTACACTAGAGTATGGGGTCGGATTACTCGCCCTTCCCGGGTAACCCGAACAGGGAAAACCTTACAACTTTATTCTAAACATTATTGCTTTTTCAAGCATAATTTTATGCATTGACTATATTATAACAAAAAAAGTAAAGATTTAACATATATAATAAATGTTTTCTGGTCAACTCAAACCGACATACTAAAATGGGGCATTCGAAACAAACTCATTTTGGCCATTCACAAACCATCACAAGATGGGCTAGTGGTTTGCGTCCTAATATCCTCGTAAGAGGTTTCAGGTTCATACCTCACTATTGGCACATCTTGGGTTGTCAAGAAAATTGTCGGAAAGGGAACAAGTAGATGGGTATACATTGTCACATGAGTAACGTATAACTATACATTCCGTGCTTGTTATAATTTTATTTATTTATTATATAGAAAAAGTCTAAGATGATTTTTTGAAATATTCTTGTGCAGCTTTGATTGTAATGCCCTTGTGTTATTGGAGAAAATGTTGACTCTTGATCCATCACGGTATGCTTATTTAGACAAATTTATTCTGGACATATCATTACAAAGTTTTAACTGTCTTAAAGAATTTAAATGGGTCGATTTGGTTATGTTTTGTCTCATCTGGTCAAATAAGAAATGATTAAAGGGGTAATGTGAACAAATGGGTCAATCAAGTTAAAAAATCATTTAACTACCCAAGTGCTATGTGTCAATTATGAGCTTTTATATACCTATTTGCACAGGTTTTGGTTTCTTGATACTTGATTCTAATGACACGACTTTCTTTCTGATCTTGTTTTATATAGAGGATTTCTGCAAAGGATGCATTGGATGCTGAATATTTCTGGGCTGACCCGTTGCCTTGTGACCCAAAAAGGTTTGCTCTCATTATCAATATTTCAGTTTTCCTACTATCTCCTTATGAGATGTTTTATTCCTCACCAATTAGACATGATACGATACTCATGTGACAATGTATACCCATTGACTTATTATCTGCACATCATTATGTTAACGGGATAATGATGGAACAGGGATCTGCTGTTGTAAGAGGAAACACAACAATTTCAATTGGGGATTTTTTTTTTTTTTTTTTTTTTTTTTTTTTTTTTTTTTTTTTTTGAAAGGCAAGCTTGCATCAGTCCGGACCGAAGCCTAGTCATCATTTGCACACACACACGCGCTTTCGGGCAGGAAACCCGAACCACACTCTGAGGATCCGACCCTTTAACCATCCCGAGGGGCAGGCGGGCCGGATCTTAGTCCCGGAGCGGGTCGGTAAAACCTTCCCTTTGGGCCACCTTCAAGGAATATATTTCAATTCCTAGAGCGGGTGACGAGGCTCGAACCCGAGACCTCTAGCCCTGCGAGTACACAAGTGTAACCGCGGTACCATTGAAGCAATGCTTCGTTGGTAATTTCAATTGAATGATAATAATTATGAATTTAGCATTCATCAAACGAGTGATGAATGATTAATTTATCATTCATCACTCGTTTTGATGAATGATAAAATTTATCATTCATCACGATTATTATCATTTATCACCGATTTTTTAATGATTTCGAATGCTTTTAGCTTATAAAAATATAGATTAAGATAGCATTTTGATGCAGATTTTATGAATCTAAAAAAAAGATGTGATTTTGCTTATCCCGTTTGTACCATTAAAGTTACTTATCTCTATATTTGTTCCCTTAATGCGAAATGCTATATTGATAATTAATAAATCAATTAGTATGTTTTTGATGAATGGTAAATTTTTTAATTATATCTATTTGATGAATGATAACATTTTGATGAATGATAACTTTTTTTTTTATGATTGATAAATGTTTAACGAACGATAAGGAATAACAACACATACATTAAGTAACTCGGCATTTGGTCTTGAACTCTCAAACCAAATTAAAGACCGATAGCAATATTGCGTCAGGGGGCACCCGGTGGAAGTTCCATGATATTTTAATCATGGGGGCGGAAAGCTTACTCCCGCCGACTGAGACTTCGGTTTTCAGTTACCCTCACTCGGAATTTGAGGTTAAACTCGGTGAATCCGATACCGGTGATGGTTAATTCGAAAAACGTGTCTAGTGTAAAAGCTAGCATGACAATTTTTTTAAAAACTCTAAAATTATTTTCATAAAGGTCATATTTTTCCCCTAAGGACAAAATTTTTGATCTAATCATTAGTCACGTGGGACTTAAATTCAACGACCTTCCTTCAAGTGTTCACCCTGTTCTAGTGTCACCAGAGTGGTCGTTGGGGCACTCGATGAGTGTCGTCATCCTAAAACACAGGGAGAACCAAAGGGACTACCATCTCGGCACACCCACTTTTTCAATGTAGATGGAATTGACGGTAACGCTTCTAATTTTACAACTAGAGTGTAGCATGTAATTTGTACCAAGTTCTAATGTCGTGTGTTCATATCGATGCTTCGGTTCCCCCTTGATTCTCGGTTCGTTTGAAGATTACATCATAAGGTTCGAGATTCTTTTACTTCCTTTATATGGTATACTTTGTTTCATATGAAATTTTGCAACCGTGATCATTATATTATTTGAGGTTTGGAAAGTTAGAGTTGGGGAATTGCAAGTGGGAGCCATGTTGGTACAAAACTTGCAACGTTCATACTTCCCCAAAAATCCAAAGACCCACCATTTTTCTTGCAATCAATTTACTACCATTAACCTCTAGATTGTAAAACTTTAAATCACACCTACAAACTGTTTAGATTTTTCCGATCCAAACCCGACTAGTTTGTCCGGCAACGGAAAGATCACGCGCCGCCACGAGCCTATACCGGATTTGGTACTGTTTTCCGGCGAGTTGTTAGTTTCTCCTACTACAACGTTTCCGGCGATTTTACTGCGTTTTCGTGACCGACCGACCCGAGTTTCAACAGTGTTTTGCTCCGCCGCTAGCTGTACTTGCTGCCGGAAAGTTTTTCCGGCGACGGTTTGCAACTTTCTGTCCCCAATTTTTGTTGAATATATCTATGCACTATATCTGATTACTTGCGATCTATATCTGTGTGTGGTATAAATTGGTTAAGTTCGCTACCGGCCTTTTATATCGGTTGGTGCCCCTGTTTTATATTGTCTAAAATAGTTAATTACTGAGTGCTCGTCGTTTATACCTTTCCTTGTATTATATTGCTAAATTTTTGGTGCTTGCCTTCTTTTATTTTTGTTGGTCTTGTATCAAATTAATTGGAATAATTAATTCTTCTACTTGCTTGACTTCCTGTACAAACTATATTAATTAAACTTTGAGAAGTTTCTACTCTGTCTGCTGCTTGTTTCTATGCAATATACGTCTAATATTCTTTTACAACCTACTATGAGCTTTTTATTCTATATCTATATTAATTAATATATATTTATATAGACTATATTTATATTTATTATTATTATTACCTTTACTTTATAATTTATATATAATCTGACCCTTGAATATAGATACATTTATACTCATACACACTTTTCTTATCTTGACTTCCTTTTTAGAGTAAGATAGACACTTCTCGTAGAGATGGTAACTCGAGGTCATGTCCTTCAAATTTGGCGGCAGGTAGGTCTAGAGGGTCTAGTAGTGGCAATAGGTTAGTGAACCCGGTTAAGATTAGAGTAGGAAGTTGGAATGTAGGAACCTTGACTAGCAAATCCCAAGAACTTGTTGATACTCTACTCAAGAGTAAAGTAGACATATTGTGTGTCCAAGAGACCAGATGGAGGGGTCTTGAGGCGGTTGTCATTGGTGACTACAAGTTGTGGTTTGCGGGTTCGGGGGCAGCTAGAAACGGGGTAGGAATCCTTATAAGACATCCTTATAAGGATTATGTTGTGAGTGTGGGTAGACGTAGTGATAGGATTATGTCGGTTACGTTAGTTATCCAGGAGGAGACCTACATGGTCATTAGTGCTTACGCACCCCATGCTGGGTTAGGAGAAGAAGTAGAGAGACGTTTTTGGGAATCGTTAGACGATTGCCCCGCTGACTATCGTTTACTTATAGGGGGAGATCTTAACGGTCATATAGGAACAGAATCAGAGGGATATACGGGTGTTCATGGGGGCTTTGGGTACGGAGTTCGAAATGAAGAAGGGCGCTCTATTCTCGAATTTGCGGTTGCCCACGACTTGATTGTTGCAAATTCTTTCTTTAGGAAAACGGAAGCTCAGCTAGCAACTTTCCATAGTGGGGGTCATAGTACCCAGATTGACTATTGGCTGCTTCGCAAAGGGGATCTTAGGGCTTGCGGAGACTGTAAGGTCCTGACTACCTATACCTACCTATACCTGTTCCACCCAACACAGATTATTGGTCTTGGACTTAGCTCTGCAGAGACGGTTTACCAGGAGTGTGAGACGCGTCCAACCTAGGATCTTATGGAAGAATCTGAAAGAAGCGAAAGCCGAAACTTTTAAAGCTTCGGTTTCGGAAAGAGTTGAGGCAGGAGTGGATATTGTTACTCATGGTGATGCGGATCAGATGTGGAAGATGCTGGCGTCTACTATTAGAGATGTAGCTAAGGAATCCTTAGGCGTGGCAGTAGGGACATCGAGAGGACATAAGTCTAGTAGAGAATCATGGTGGATTAGTGATGAGGTCCAAACCAAAGTAGCGCTCAAGCAACTGAGGTTTAAGGAGCTCATTACATGCCGTGAGGGGACAAGTGAGGATAGAACTAGGGCTGAAGAGAGATATAAAGAAGCAAATAGAGAAGCTAAGAAGGCTGTCGCACGCGCAAAAGACAAAGCGTATAACGATTTATATAAGACACTTGACTCTGAAGAAGGAGCTAATGATATCTACAGGATTGCAAGAGCTAGGGAGCGTAAAAGGAGAGATATAGATAACATCATGTTCATCAAAGATGAATCAGGGCGAACCATAGTGAAGGAAGACGAAATTAGAAAAAGATGGGAAGGGTATTTCTCATCTCTTTTCGTTAGTGGAGGACCCGGGCGTCGAGAGGACCTACAGGACTTGGGTATAGGACCTTTTCAGAACAACAATTTCTGTAGGAGGATTAGCCAAGAAGAAGCAAGATCGGCACTACGAAAGATGGGGAGAAACAAAGCTATCGGACCAGATCAGATCCCAATAGAGGCGTGGCGGTGCCTTGGTGAGGATGGTGTTAGGTGGCTGACGTGTCTTTTCAACAAGACGTTTAGAAGCTATAGAATGTCTACGGAATGGAGACTCAGCGAGATTATCCCCATCTACAAAAATAAAGGGGATGCCCAAATTTGCGGTAACTATAGCGGTATCAAACTACTTGGTCATACTATGAAGCTTTGGGAGAGAGTGATTGAGACTAGACTTCGACGTGAAACCACGGTTTCAGAGAACCAATTCGGCTTCATGCCAGGGCGCTCTTCGATGGAGACAATTCATATTATAAGGAGCCTTATGGAGAAGTATAGAGAAAAGCAAAAGAGCCTGGAGATGGTCTTCCTAGACTTAGAAAAGGCATATGATTGTGTCCCGCGAAAGTTGATTTGGAGGACCCTTAATGCTAGAGGTATCCCAAGCAGATATATTAGAGCTATTATTGATATGTACGAAGGGGCAAAGTCTTGTGTTCGAACACCTGTGGGAAACACAGAGTTCTTCCCGATAGAAGTAGGCCTGCACCAGGGATCTGCCCTTAGTCCTTTCCTTTTCGCTTTGATCCTCGACGAGCTGTCTCGAGGAATACAAGAAAGCATCCCTTGGTGTTTGATTTTTGCCGATGATATTGTGCTTGTATCGGAATCCAATGAGGAGCTTAATAGAAGACTAGAGCAACGGAGGGAGGCTCTAGAAGACAATGGTCTACGGATCAGTAGACAGATGACGGAATATCTGAGGTGCAGTTTTGACAGGACTGGGGAAGAACAAAATGTTGGAGTGGACATCATCATTGGGGACCAGATCTTGCATCCACAAGATTCCTTTAGATATCCAGGGATCTGCCCTTAGTCCTTTCCTTTTCGCTTTGATCCTCGACGAGCTGTCTCGAGGAATACAAGAAAGCATCCCTTGGTGTTTGATTTTTGCCGATGATATTGTGCTTGTATCGGAATCCAAGGAGGAGCTTAATAGAAGACTAGAGCAACGGAGGGAGGCTCTAGAAGACAATGGTCTACGGATCAGTAGACAGATGACGGAATATCTGAGGTGCAGTTTTGACAGGACTGGGAAGAACAAAATGTTGGAGTGGACATCATCATTGGGGACCAGATCTTGCATCCACAAGATTCCTTTAGATATCTAGGCTCAGTCCTCCACAAATCGGGGAGGATAGACGACGACGTGACCCACCGTATTAAGGTAGGTTGGTTGAAGTGGAGAGCAGCGAAAGGGGTCTTGTGCGACAAGAAGATACCGCTCAAATTGAAAGGGAAATTTCTTAAGGTGGCATTAGACCGGCCATGTTGTATGGATCATAATGTTGGCCAATGACGAAGGCCCATGAGAGAAGGATGGAGGTGGCAGAAATGAGGATGCTTAGGTGGACATGTGTTATCACCATGTTAGATATGATTCCAAATGGTGTGTTTAGGGATAACCTTGGGGTCAGAAGCATCGCCGACAAGCTAAGAGAAGAGCGGCTTCTGTGGTTTGGGCATGTGATGAGGCAATCAAGTTTAGACCCGTTTAGGAGAGTTGAGGCACTCACGGTCGACGGAGTAAGGAGAAGGGGTAGACCTACTCGTAGGCCTCACGGTCGACGGAGTAAGGAGAAGAGGTAGACCTACTCGTAGGTGGATGGATAGACTAAGGCTCGACATGAGGGAGCTTTTGTTGACCGAGGACATGACTTTTGATAGGAATGTGTGGAGGGCTAGAATAAGAATAGTCGAGTAGGTTTTTTTTTTTTTTTTTTTTTTTTTAGTGGTGCTATTATTATTATTAGTATTTAATTAGTAATTAGTAATTAGTAATATTATTATTATTACTATTACTATTACTATTACTATTACTATTACTATATTATTACTATTACTAGTACTATTACTAGTACTACTACCACCACCACCACCACCACCACCACCACCACTTGTTTTTACGATTACAACAATCGTACTATTATTAGCTTTTACTATTACTACTACTACTATATTATTACAAATTATTAATATGTTAATATTATTATTACTTGTATCAGTAATTAGTATTATTTATATAAATACTATTACTATTCCTATTTTCCTATTAACTATTATTTTCAACTATTATTATTTTTATTAGTACTTTTAGACGAGTAAGTTTTAGTATGCATGTATGTATGTTTGTATGTAGGTATGTACATATGTCTATAGATGTATGTATCTAGGTTTTTGTAATGTATGTAATTATGTTTATGTACGAATGTTCGCTTACGTATGTAGTTATGTAAAGATGTATGTATGCTTATGTATCTTCTCTTTATGTATGTATGTTTATGCATGTATGTGTCTTCTTGATTTATGTATGCCTACTTTTTGTTTTCTACCCAGTCATCTTCTTGATATGTGTTTGTATGTGGGGCGGGTATGTATGAGGTATGTATGGATGATGTGTTATGTATGCACACGTGTTTATGTATGTATGTTTGTTTGTAGATGTGTATATATGTATGCATGTATGTTTTCTGTTTCATAGGTTTACTTATGTCGAGGTATGTATTACATGGATGTATGTATGTATGTTTCATAGAAAGTATGTATGCGCGGATGTAGGTATGTATTTTTGTATATACGTCTGTATGTATGTTTATGTAGGCAGGTACGTATGTTATGTAGGTATGTATATTTATATGTTTGTATGCATGTTTTTGGCTCTAATTATTGAGGCAACAACAAGCGTCGATTTAGTGGCGACTTGACTGCCTCTTAGAGCCTAAATTGAATCCCAGGCAGGCTTTAAAACCTATGGAAATTTGATCCTACCATTCCCATGGCGTCTCTCTCTCTCTTTTTTTTCATTTTTATTCTTATTTTTATTCTATTTATTATTATTATTATCGTTTTTATTACTATTATTATTTTATTTTTATTTTTATCCTAGTTATCGGCCGGAGGTTCACTCGGAAGCAATCTCTCTATCCGTCGAGTAGAGAGAGGGATGACTTTCTCTACTTTTTGACTTAACTATAAGTGGTGATCTGACTTGTCTTTATTCTCGGTTAGGGGAAGGATTGTCTACATCTCACCTCCCCCATACACCACTTATGTGGTATTGAGTTTTGTTGTTGTTGTATATTTATGATTGGTTGAAATTGGATGATGATTTGTTGGTTCTTTAGATTTTATGTTTAATATCGAGTTTCAAGGATTATTCGATTCTACATATGCTTTTGAAGAATTATCTTTCGGTAGAGACGGTTCGTATTTTACGCGTGTTTTAGTTCATAAATGGCGAAAGTTAGAAGCGTTTTGAAGATAAAAAGAAGAAGATATGAGTTTTTGGTGAAAAAATGGCAATTGAAGAGGTTTTTGCAAAAAGTTAGTAAAAACCAGAAAAGCATCAGCTACTTGGCGTAATTTACGCCTAAGAGGAAATTTGAGACAGGAATAACCTGCACTTGGTGGTGTAAAATTACGCCAGTAGTTAACATGGTGGCGTAATTTACGTCAAACCTGGCGTAAATTACGCTAATGCAATTTTGCTGCAGCCGGATTTTTAGAGATTTTTCTTAGGGAACAAGTTGGACATTCCATATATAAAGGGAACCCTAAAGCTACGAATTTGATTACTTTTACATCAGTTTTGAGCAGCGGAGAAGAACCCTAACATCAAGAATTCATCTCTTATCAAGATTAAAAGGCGAGAACTTCATGCTTCATCAACAAATCCCGACATGATCATCATCATCAATATGAGCGGCTAGTTCTTTTATCTTTATTTCTTCCATGAACAATTCCATGAACAATTAATGCATGTATTTTATTCAAGTTCCTATGTGGTTTACGATATTATGAAACTTAAGTCTGTTGGATTATGATGGTTATATGAACCGATTGGATATTGATTAATGCAAGTTTTATAATTTTGATTATTGCAATGATTTAATATTGTGTACATGATCCAACTTAGTGTTAATTAGATTAAGGATAAAGACATAATGTCTAGGTTACATAGTTCAATCTCAAGATAATTATAATTAGTAGACTTAAGAATTTTTTTCTATGTGATTTAATCAATACTTAGTAAACATTAGACTTGTTTGAATGAATGCATGCATGCTAGATTGAGATCGTGAAGGAATAAAGGCTTTGAATCTCATTGTTTACATTATTATCTCTTTAATCTTCTGTTTGTGCTCTTAGCTTAAAATCATTTAAATTTTAATCTTGAATTAGTTAATCATTAGTTAAACATAACAACCAAATCCTGAAAATTGCTTGCTTTTGACTATCATTTTCCGTGGAACGAATCCTAGTTACCCTTACTAGTTAAAGGTAATTAGGTTGATTTGATCAGTACTTCGACGTCGATCACTAACATGCCTTTATTTACCTTCAGACGGCTCGTAACCCTGGTTAGACTCCTGAGAGCCACCATCAGAATCACTACCTTCCAAATTCAAAAACTCCCATCCCCCTTCATCGATCAATGAAGTTTTGCGGGTCATCTGTTATGGTTTTCACTATAGCCCGCCAGTTCATGTTCAACCTGCAACATACATGAAACCATATAGTATACATTTGTATATTCAACTTAATTTCGGTAACTTCATTCAGATGAAAGCATATAATATTTGTAAATTGAACATGGATGGGTTAACCGGATGGGTTAACCAACCTGCTTTCATAATATTTAATATCCGTCGTATCCAGCCATTCATTAATCCCTTCAAGTGAAGTAGAAGGAATCGAATCAATGCGTAACACGTCACATTTAAAATCCTTGAACACAGTTTCACTAACAGGTTAAAGATACAAGGTCTACTTTTTGAAGGAGGAAGTGTCGACAATGTGATTGCGGTTGCAAAGAATTACGGATCAATGTTATGTGTGGATCGTGCAACACATAGAAAGTCACAATCTTGTTATTCGTTTGTTTTTATAGAATGTCAAGATCCTGGGGATATCCATGAATATCAAATTGTTCCTTTCAAAAATTTTAAGAAATACAGAGTTTGGGTGGAAGAGGTGAAGTCACACGATCTTAATCAAGAGTTGTTTTCGGTTTTGGATATTGATTTTCATAATTCAGAGGTGTCAAGACTTGTTGCTCCTATCATCTGTTCCGAAAGTCCATCAGATAATGTTGCTCAACCAGATTCCAGCGATACAGTTCAAAATGGTGATAGTTCAAATTTTGAATTTGTGGGTACAGTAAATGGCGATAAAGGGGGGAAAAGGTGGACTTTTTACCTGATTCATTAAATGAGGAAGATTTCACCAACGACATGTACAATACTGTCCTTCATATTTTCAACAGTCTGCAACAAGGTCCAAATGTAACCAATAATCCTAAAGGGGACAAAAAGGCTGTTACTTTCTCAAATAGTACTAAAGAGCATTCCATAAACAATGAAACTCCTTTGTCACCTGCTCCACCCACAATTATTTTACCAAATTCAAATACTTCAGATCTTGTTAATACACCTATAAAACCCCACGTTTGTTCTCATTCATGCCGCACTTCAGGTTGCAAAAGACCCTGTTTAACCTTTTAGACAATTTCAAAAAAGTCAAAGATCTTCAAGCACAAGAACCTCTTATTTTACAAGTCCATAAAGCCAAGCCTTCCAAAAGTGAAAAGAAGAGGTTTTTGAAAGCTAAATCGGGCAATCTAGATAAAGATCCCTTCGTGCAAACTCCCTCCGGCGAGTCAGTTGATGAAGATTTAGACGGGTTCACGGATCATATGGATATTAGATCACAATCAAATCAATCTAAAGTAAATGCAAAGCTCTTTAATCCTAGCAAACAAGTCGTTCATTTAAAAAAGTACAATGAATTCTTTACCCCGGTGAGAGAATACGGAGAGCCTCCTACGCCTCCTTTTAAGAAGCGTCAATAAATTTGGCGTCTCGGAACACGTGAGGCTTCGGGGGTATAGACTGGGATCGTATGGTTGGCCGAATGGTTACATGAATGCACAAAGAAACGATGGTAAATGAGGTTCAGGTAAATGTTTGTAATGTTTGTGTTTGGGTTCTGTCTTCTCCTTTAATTTTTATGTTTTTCATGTCTTTTTCGACTCTGACATATGGAAAAAGTCTTAAACCTTGTTTAGTTTTCGTGGCTGACATGATGTGTGTGTGTTAGATATGGGTTCCGGTTTCGGTTTTTAAGAATACAAATTTGAATCTTGTGTAAGGGTTGAGTGTTAATGGTTGGTTGGATGGTGTCAAGATTTCAATTTCTTTAGATTTTTCTGAAATCGAAAGGTGGAGTGTGTAATGGTTCGTTCATGTTTGGGATTTGGAATCACAAGGTTTTCAGAAGGTTATGGTGGTAAAATGGGCGACGGGTTCTTAGATTCGCTTTTCACTCCAACCTTATTATGGGTTACAACCATTGGATTTTAGTCTATATTTAGTTTATTGTGCTTGTTTGAATATAGTTCACTAGGTTCTTTGAAGGTTTACGTACTTGGGTCCTGTTATTTAATAGGGTATATGGCTTAAATTGTGTACAAGTTTGGACCCCAACGTTATATTCTCTTGGCTTACGGATAGTTTACTTTTGGTTTTGGTTTTAACGCGGATAAGGATCGGAGTTCAATTGGTCCGTACACTTTGTAGGGTATTGTGGTTGGTCAGAGATAAGGTGGTGTTCTATGGCTCATATACGTGTAGCTTGTGTAGCTTGTTCAAGATCGTACTTGAGATTGCGGTTGTTAAAGTTAGACGGGCCCAGTTTGTGCAGTTAAAGGGCTATGTATTGTAATGTAATGCTTTATAAAGCTCCATAATGTTTTGTATTTTATGTTCGTAAGATATGGCTTGTATGCTGATTATGACCCAAATGGGCAGAATTGTTGTAAGCCCAGTTTGGGTCACCTACTTGTTTTCTTTAAATTTTTCACTATTTGTGAAAAAGGGATTATTACCAAAATGCCCAAACATTTTGGTCCCTTTGCACCAGAGCCCAACAAAATTTTTTTTTGACAAAATGCCCTCGCAAGGCGCAAGGTACCTTGCGTACAAACAGGCGCAAGTCCTTGCGCCTTTATCTTAGCAGGATAAGATTTCATTAGATTTTCTAGATTTTCATGGATAGAATTTCGATCTTATATAAAGAATGTCTCTGGAACTTGTAATTTATCATTTCCTCACAACTCATTCCCAAAGAATTTCAGTGATTATTGGCTACACAAGGTACATTTTCAAGCATTTTTTTTGCACTACCTAAGTATTTATGAATTGTGTTATTGAAGATAAATTTGTTGTTCATATATGTTGTGGGGGTTCTTTTGAGTTTATTAACAACATTCCCATGTATTTACCCCTAGATTGTTTTAGAATTCGGCTAAAACTACCTGTTGCACCTATAAAACCAATGAATCAGAGAATATTATTAAAAAATGTTCTTAAAAAAATATAAATGCCACCCAATTCACATGTTTCAATGAGATACATTTATAATAACCATGTTTTTGATATTACGGATGATTATGAAGACTTTCAAGAGTTCTTACGATATGCAATTGTAAATGCTCCGATTGATATTTATGTTGTTGAGAAAGTACGAATGAATCTACCACAACGAAACCCAGAAACACACGTACCACAACGAAACCAAGAAACACACCAACCACAACGAAACCCAGAAACACTCCAACCACAACCAGACCCAGAAACACACTCAACACAAGTCACTGAACCACTCCTTCATAATTTAGAAGCGGAAGAGCCTGAAATGCCACCTCCAAACACTGAAGAGTTTGATATGTTTAACTATGGTGTTGAAAACGTATGTAAAATTAAAGGAGAACACCCGTTTGAGATATCTGTTGTCGCATCTAGTGATTCAGATGGAGAAAAAGACGGAGACGAAGAAGATCAATATGAAGAAGAAAAGCAAGATTTATTTTGGAATATGCCACCTCTATTGAGTCAGCAAGAGCAAGAGCCTGAATTTACGACTCAAACACCTACCACGTATAGGGTATCAGATTTAATTAAAGTTCGTCAAACTTTTTTGAACAAGGCCGAGTTCATAAACACTCTATTTACAAAATGTCTTGAAGAAAACTTCCAAATTAAGCCTGTAAAGACGGACACATCTCGATACACCGCTAATTGTGTGTTGCCAAGCTGTGAATGGAAAATTAGTGGTTACAAAATACGGAACACTGAAAACTTTATGGTAAAGAAATTGCATGACGTACACACATGCCCACGCACACTAATTATGGGAAACAATAAACATGCTACCAAAAAGGTGTTGGGTAGTATGCTTGTGGATTCTTTCAAGTCTGCAAACCGGGAATACAAAGCAAATGATATACGTGCGGATATAGGACACCGGTTCGGTGTCAGCATATCTTACAATCAAGCATGGAGGGCAAAATGTCATACATTACAGATGCTTCGTGGCAGTGCTGAAGACTCGTTCTGAATGCTTCCCCTTTACCTATATAACATTAGGATCCACAACCCGGGAAGCGTAAGTAATTTGGTCACCGACAAAGAAGATAGATTTTTAATGTGTTACTATTCCCTTGGCGTAGTTGTAAGTATCGATAATCTCTCTCAATTTTTAACTTATAATTGACCTTATTATAATTGAACACTTTTGACCTGCTAAAATCTATGTAGGTTCGATCATTTGTTCAACATTGTCGCCCTGTAATCATCGTCGATGGTGCGCATTTGAAGGTTGGGTACTCGGGGACAAATTTAGTTGCCGTTGCGATGGATGACAATAATGGAATTCTGCCATTGGCCTATGGAATTGGTGGCGGCGAGACAAACGAGGTTTGGTCATGGTTCTTAGGCAACCTAAGAGATCATTTAATGAGTTGACTTTCTTTCTCTGATTCCACGTCGAATGTGCATTGGAGAAGGCCTTTCAATCTCATTATCAGACAAAGATCGATTGAAACACGTATCATCATCCTAAACATAATAAATAACATAAGTAATAAATAAATCAATAAATCAATTCAATTAATACCAAAATATAATAATAAATAAAGTCAATTCAATTCAATGTACCTGATGTTGTTGTTGTTGTTGCGATAAAAGTTCTTCGTGTTGCATAACAAGTTTTTTGCAATCAGTTAACTCTTTCTCTTATTTGTCCATCCGCTTTGTCAGCAACTCTAACATACGATGTAAATTGTGTACATCGTGAAGGCCCTCTGTATGAACATCTTCTGTTGCATGCTTGTGGTGTGTCTGCTCAGACCCATCAACAATTGGATCATCTGTATCAACTTCATCATCCTGGACCTCAACCTCGATCTCATCTTCTGGTACATTTCCTCCTCTAAAGTACACGTCACTCTGAATCCACCATTGACAACTTTGCTCTGTTTCAGTTGGCTGCAGACCATGTAAAGGTCTCTTTTTCTTGGGACACTCATCCTACAATTAATTATTTAATTATCAAATAAGAATATTAGCAGAAACCAATACGCAAAGACGCAAATAAAAGCTTGCGTCCGTTTACGCAAGGTCGCAAACAACTCTTGCGTCAAAGAACAAAACCATACGCAAGGACGCAAGGGAAACCTTGCGTCTACCTAAAAACACACGCAATGACTCAATGAATACCTTGCGCCCATACCAGAAACTGTTTGTAAACAGATAACAGGTAAACTATGCAACAATTTAGGATAGACTAACATTTTTAAAATGTAACTAACCTGAATATGTAGGAGTTTAAGGTATTCAGACATTCCAAATGACTCGGCAGATGAACGCTTTCAAAAAAGAGCCCTCGGTACTCCATTCTTGTCAGTCTTTTTTGCAAACGGTTTAATGGTACGACGGTAAGACTCGAGAATCCAAATCTACAAATAAAAAAACAATTAATTTAATTTATTTTACATCTTAAATATTAACATTAAATAACAAATATTCAACCATTTACCTTGAAAGCCAACATAAATCCCGCCAAAGTGTACGCCTTTCCACTCTCTAATTGGCTTTCACGAATAACAAACCCTTCACTAACCGCTTCGTAAGTTGGCTCCCAAATACGAGACCCCCATGGGTACTGATTAACAGGCGATAACTCTTCGACTAGCCATAAAAACTTCTTATTCACAACATGGATCCCTTGTTTACCCATAAAACCTCTCTCTACAATCAAGATAATTGCTAATCGCACCACATCATCGTCACTAATACGCCTGTGATCAGATTTTAAAAGCATCTTTTCAACATCACTAAGCAAAACATTTTGAGAATCTTTAAAACCCTTAAATAAACGTCGTCTAATAGGTGCGGTCTGGACGTCATAATTCTTCGGGATGTAATGTGCCATGTCCATCCGGCTACTAAACAAAAAACCCGTCACAAGATAAAATTCACGGCGACCAAATCTAATCGAAAAATTGTTCTGAAAATGAAACCATATATCCTCATGCTCATCGGGGTACTTAACATTATCTAGTCTTTCCGGCCGCACACTCTTTCGTTGGAGCATGCAATGTACAAGCCCGGGATCATTACCAAAGTATTCTAGATCTAACCATGGACCAAAACACGTTTCTTTAAACTTTTTAATTTGATTCTCAGTCATGACCTTCTTCACATCCCCTATAACGCTCAACTTATTCTTCATCGTTAACTTTCCTTCCACAAATCCCTGCATAAGTAACAATATAAAATAATCAGCAGAAAGTATCAGGACGCAAGAACGCAAGATAAAACTTGCGTCCGTTTAATTGACCAACGCAAGGACGCAAAGACAAGTTTCTGGGAACACGCAAGGACGCAAATATAACCTTGCGTCCACTCACGTTGCGTACGCAAGCACGCAAACTATGCCTTGCGTCTAGTCAATTTCCAAAATTTTACGAGCACTTAATGTATGTTTCACTCGAACATATAACCCAAAATACAGTTCCATGTCATAAAACAACGGTTGTACTTCATTAAACACAAATACACCTCGAAGAGACATTTCATCGAGCAGTTAGTGTGCACATTTATAAAATTCACATCGAACCAAAAATAAACCGATAAAACACACATAAATAACAAAGTAATCACTAACCTGGGTGCTCGCCATCGTTGCAAGGTTGATTCCTTGATTATTTGCTTGATTACTTCGTGAAAACCCGATTTCTTTAGCGTGAAAACCCTAACACTTCGTGAAAACCCTTGTAGGCTAGTATAAGAGGTCACGGTGGTGGCAAGAGGGGTTAGGTGGTGGTGGAGATGATGAAGGAGGAGAATCTGGTAGTAGTAATGGAAGAGGGTTTGCGTTTGTGCTTGCGTTGTTGTGAATCGCCTGTGTGACTTTATTTGCGTGTTTGCGAAGTCGGATGAAAGTGTGGAGTGACAGGTTGAAAAATGTCATTTAACCGTTTTTTTTTTAGAAAAATACGCAAATACGCAAGGTCGCAAGGTACCTTGCGCCTTGCGAGGGCATTTTGTCATTTTTTTTTTTTTGGGCTCTGGTGCAAGGGGACCCAAATATTTGGGCATTTTGGTGATAATCCCTGTGAAAAATTGATATATTTCATTCCTTGTTTTTTGTCAAAAAAAAAAATAATAAATAAAAAAAAAAAAAAATTAGGCCCAATACTCCCCACGAAATCAACAGGATCACGAATTGTGTCATTTTTCAAGTTTGACTTTTCAACACTTTCCACATCAATAACTTCAGGTCCTATATCATATCCTTCTTATTAGTACTAATAACCATCTCATCCAATATTGCAATATCATCAACCGAACCAACTATATTCTGATCTTTATGTTGCGCACCATGAACAAATTTGCGATGTTACTACCATCCAACTCGATAGAACCGAATTTAATACCCGAAGAGAAGTGATTATAAGAGTCCACATTACCCGTATTTTGGTTTCCCACAAATCAACATCTTGACGAAACCCGAAGCCTTCGGTCCTCACACCATTTGACACCACCAAGTGATTCGTCGACTCCAACAATTTTTGATCGCACCCATAAAAAATGAACCGATTTAACCCGTTAATGTCCGAGATTTCCGAGACCCAAACATTACATTTAGCAAACTTCGGACCTTTCAAATCAACATCGACAGAGTCATGAATATGTCTCGTACTCGAAGATTTTACCAAGGCAAATAAAGAACCCATGGAAGATAAAGTAGTGGATGATGTAGCAACGGTTATGACCAATAACCGTAGCATTTGTCCATTCATTGAAGGTGTGTTTCACATTTTAGTGTGTGTTTCAATAGTATTGGTACTATATATTTGTTTAGTGACACTTACTCTATTAGTATGCAACTAACTAAGCCTTTTAGAATTGACAGCATACTTCTTTTCAAACAGAAATCGTTTTATTAAATATAAAAACAAAGAACTTTGACAATTGCAAACAAAATAGCTAGAACCCAACATGAATTGAATATGACAAATTTTCAACCAATTATAATCTGTAATTCCAGAATTAGTCAATTCAAAGGTGTAAAAACAATTCAACATCAAAATGTTCTCATAGTTGATTGATACTCCGTATATGAATATGAAAGAGTATATATTAGTGCAACACTCCATGAAATTATATCAAGATATGATTTTTAGTAAGAAAAAAAATAATATTGCAAAGATATGTGTATAAAACTGATAACCATGTACAGTAGAAAGATTACCTACCATAAAGATGAAAATTGCCTGATCTAGAAACCCATAATCAATACAAATATATCCATATTCAATCTCTCAACCAAAATCTGTTGTTACCTCAAGATCTATAAATCCTGACTGATTCGTAGATCGTCTGCCTACAAACAGGGCATTTGGGAGACAAGTCTCGTTCAACGCGGTGAGCGCATCTTGTACAGCAGACTAGATGCCCACAAGGTATAAATGCAGAACGCCTTAGCCTCATTAAACAGATTACACACATCTCTGTTTGTTGTCTCCACTTTTTCCATATGTTCCAAATCTTGTTATAAATCTTAATAGCTTCTTCCTTAGCAATTTGTTGTTCAATATGTTGTCTAAACTCTTTCCATTCATTCCAATTCATGATAGCTTCTTCCTCATCATATTGTTGCTGAATTTGTTTTTGTTGAATTTGATTTTGTTGGCTCCACTCTTCCCATATGTTCCAATTCCTGATACATTAGTGTTAGAAAACAGGATTGAACTAATAATTTGAACCGGTTCCTGAATCGTGTAACAAACCCTATCAAACCTGGTGTTCACAAAATCTTTAAAGGGAGCAAGAAGATAACAAAATTTGAATATTAGAGATTGCGTTGTTTTTCTAGAGGGAAAAAAAAGTTGATTTTGGTTGAAAAACAAGAGGGTGCAACCTATATTTTTGACAGCAAAAGTCGTTCGCCATGGTCCGTACGTATAGTCCACACTCTTCATACCCGCGAATAAAATAACACAGACTTTCAAATAAATCATCATAATTAACTTAATAATTGAGACTAAAATCACTAACAAGTAGTAGTACCTTACTACATGATAGCCGAGAATGCCGGCTAATGTACCAATAACAAAAACCACAATCGACAATAGAAACATAAGGTGATGTTAAATGGTGCTATGATATTCTGCACACTAACAGAAGAAAATTCAAGTACATTAATAGTTAGTAACTTGTAATACTGCTGAATCATATGGTCACCCCGGTGCACACGAAAGAGATGGTTTAATTACATATCTATAAATATGCGATTTTAGATAGGATTTACCTTTAATGGTGAGGTTAATGTCTTGACTCCTGTTGCGGCTTCTTCGGTTTATGCGAACCACATTATGGCGTATCATACTGGCATGAATAGTTCCGGTTTTAAAGAAGTTGGAAGAGTTGGGGTTTCTTCGACAGGGAGTCAAGTGCTGACTTCGATGTGGGTTCGAATTCCGGCCCAATTGAGGCCTGTTGAGCCCAGGATGGGGCCTTCGGTTGTTAGGCCTGAGCGTGGATTGTGTAGTGGTTTTTTGTAGATAGTGTCGTTTGTTCCTTGTGTGGCTTTGGTGCTTTTGAGTTGACTTTTTCGAGGCTTCATCAAAATCAACCTAATTCTCATAAGTGTTAAATTGTTAAAATATCACGAATGAAGAAACATATTCACGCTAGCAAAATCAACCTAATTCTTGTAACTTTCCAAAAGTTTAAATGTTAAAATATCAGTCCCTTTTTTAAATAGGGAGCTGTGGACCGAGTTAACGAGCTGAAGATAAGACATTTATTATTACCTTTTACGAGTATTTACTTCATTACTTGATGAATGAATTGATGAATCTAAATACATGTACAGTAGATATCATTATCATTATTATTATTATTGTTGTGGAGTATTTTTTTATTTAATTTTTTTATTGTGGAGTATATTGCTCGGTATATATTAATGTACTACCATTAAATATAATTATATTATTATTTGGATAAGCTAACACTCGATCAAAAAAGAAACACTGAGTTCGAACATGTTCGCTTTCGAATTCTTCGAATTAGTAAGTAGAGTTCTAACAACCCCTAGGTTCAAACATGGTCATGTTCGAACCATGTTCGAACCTGATGCACTGGAGCATAGTTTTTACGACGTGCAATAGGTTCCAACATGGGTATTTCTACAATCCTAACACTTTAAAAAAAGTTGTAATTTGTTCATTTTCCCAAAAGACACCAAATCACGCCCATGTTTTTTGAGATCAACCCCAATGCTTCATTATCTGAATCAACATGTCGTTGCCGTACAGAAACGGGCCAATTTTGTAACCCATTTGGCCCAGCTCCATCTTTATCCAAATTATCTCAAAATCCCTCATTGTAGGCCCAAAATCATAAAGATTACAAGAATCGTACGATCAGTCTGCATGCTAGGGATTTGTGTTATGATTAAGAGTGAATCTTTTAGAGCATTTACATCGCTCCATTATTGGCTTGCCTTAGGAACTCGTCATCGATAAAATCGATGGCAATCCCGTGCTCAATTGATGGTGTACCTATTTCCATATCGTTGGAAAGCGTAGGACGATGAGGTTATTAGGGAATATTTTTGGAATATTTCTTATATATATTACTACTCCGTACAATTTTAGTTTTATTTTGTATGATACATTTTTACATATATTTCACCATATTTCTTTTATATATTTTCACACATTCTCACCATATTTCTTTTTAAACTATTAAAACTTGAAAATGAATATTGACAATCCTGATGGGATGATGATAAATTCAACACTCTTATTTTGATAGATCCACTACACATATGTATTAATAGATTGTACTGTCCAACTCATTGATGCATATATGTGATTAATATATCAAAAAGTGTGGTGGATATAATATTACTCTCAGTATGTTGTGTAAATTATTTTATTTTTATTTTAGTTTAATATAATGTAATGTAATTTTTTTATTTTTTTAAAATTTTAATGAAAGTGATCAAGTATAAAATGGTCCAAGGGGTTCGGTTCATGCAAGATCAACAATAAAGGAGGATTTAAGGGTTCCTTGAGTTTAACTCTCCGGTCCGGAGTACTGTGAATAACCCTCATACGAGATGATGATCTCAGAAAGGGTGGTTAAACATGATCCACCATCATTCGTGTTAGCCGGAACTGATGGCTCGAGGGGGCGGTGTTAGGATTTATGTTATGGCAACGTTACCTGAAACCGCTAAGGGTGTTGAATAGCTATTCTAGTTGCGCGGTTTAGCTGGTGTGTTGTGAGAATAAATGTAATTGAGAGTGATTTTTGATGAAGTGGAGATGATTCCGAATTGTTGTTCTATGTTTTCAGCTCAAGTTACATCAATTTATAAATGTGAGCTTTTGTCCCTTAGTGCCACGTAAGGGGACAAAAGGATATGTTAGTGACACGTCGTTTTGTCTTTGTCTTTTTATTCCGAAAAGCTATAAAAGTACTGCCATTATTTCAGTGTTGTCCCATTTATACCTGCTGTCCTTTTCTGGCTGTTATGCAATGTCAGGATCGTACTGTCCTGCCACTAGTGTCATTTATGCTTTAGTGTCGTCATAGTACACTTCCAGCCTTGTTCATGCAATTTAGGTAGCGTCATGTTTAGACTGCGCGACCAACGTTGAGAGCATGTCATTAAGGGATAATCAGGTGGCACTCGAGCAAGCGCATTAACACGGTATTGCGCGATTATTATGGGGCGATGCGCGCCATTCTGATGTTGCGCAATGGATGTGCAGCTATGCGCATCATTAGATAGTTTTTTATTATGTATTTAATATAATGTTATTTACTTAGTTGTTTAATAAAAATAATACTTTTAAATTATACCGTGTCACACTCTGATAGGGAGGAATGAGTCATTGATGGTAATTTTTTAGATAGACGATTTTGAATCGAATACTCTCATTTTTCACCCACACATGGTAGGAGGAAACTCTTCATACACCTTCGCCGCATTGGATACCCAGTGTGCTTTGGATTAAACCTAGTGGCTTGGGGCATACATCTTTATCATCACAATAGAATCCTTGAGAAAACATCCCCTAGATTCGAACCTGCGCCAACTAGGACTCAAATCCAACTCAGAGCTTATACCACTAAGAAAATGTCTCGATTGTCATGATGGTATTGAATCTGTAATTTATTAAGGATGGAGAGAAAATGCTGAGGTGCGTTGAGGTGTTAGTCTGTCATAGTTGAGAGAGGTCCTATTCATTTGTGATGAGAGAAAATTATAATGTGATGCTAATATAACAGTATGTATTATTTAAATTGTTGGTTAATGATCCAATGATAATATTCAAATGTTAATCACTTTGTTTTGATGATGACACCAAGTCTTATATGTTTAAAAAGCGAATAGAACAACACAAGTTCACAAGCCTACATGATCTTTAGCAAACGACCAATACACATAATAAAGAGTCATTTGAAAAACTCTGGATGTGCACGGCTGGGTCCACAATCGACCGCATGTCAGACCTTGGATATCCTGTACCTTGGTTCTGAGAAACAAGGTGCACGGTCGACTCCATGGTCAACCGTGGGTCGACTGCAGTTCTCTCTGTCCGAATTTTTGACCAAATAAAGTTTGACCACTTCGGCATCTATAATTTATAAAACCTTATTTAACATGCTTACAATAGTTGCCCCCTTCATATCCAAAAGAGTTTTGATCACTAGTAATCTTGGTTAATCACATCTAATGATGTCTTAATGACACTTTTACTTGTGATTAATGTTTAAACACATAAGTGTTGCTAAATGTCCTTTTGCAAGTCATCCTTCTTAAAATCTAAAAATAAATGTAGACATAATTAGGATGGTCATTAAAGTCTCAACTAAAGAGATGTTCTCCACTTGATTAATCATTAAGCACTACTTCATGTTTAATAAGTGATTAATGTAACTTCCTAGATATCTTCATGTAAAACAAATGGGTCTTATTTGGAGGGTTGCAAGTAACCAATGAATGCATATACTTGCAAACCAATATTGACAAAAGCCTTAAAGACTTGTGATATGGGATTTGGAAGCTTATGGTTTGTCAAAGTATCAAAATTCTGCATGTGCCATAAAGGGAAATCAATGACATACTAGAAGTACAATGGGACTTTCCTCTTTCAAACTCATGTCAACTTCCAAGAAAACATCAAAGATAAAAGGAGTAATGCAGGTCTTTTCAGATATTTTTGGCTTCTAATTGCAGCCATCCAATAAGGGAAAATGTAACACCCTGATTTTTTATTTTTTTTTTAAACACAGCGGAAGTAAATATGTAATTACCAAAGTAACCATAGTTAATGTTTACATAACATTGTTTACAAACCAACTTTATACAACAACGGTGTTACGTGAAATCATAATTAAATTAGAAAACATCAGAGTGTTACAACTTGGTATCAGATCGTGGTTTAGCAGCAAGTACGTGCGCTTATTTATTCCTAAACCCTGAGTTAAGTCAAACATGTCCGTGGGATGGGAGCTAAGTGAATGTAGGATATTGTGCATGTTAGTGTTTAGGAAACTAACAGTTATCCACTAAGCTTTTGTGCGAGTGTTTTGTAGCACAGATGGCAGATAACAGGGATGCGAACGCTACAAACCAGATCCACCCCGGAACGTTCAGTGCTCCTGATGTGGAGGATGAGGTAGAGGTTTATGATGCTGATTATGTGCATGAGCTTGAAAGTAAGTTTAAGGAAGCTCAGGAAAAGATTGCTGAGCTTGAGTTAGCTAGATAGTCGGGTAATGAGGATACACCGCCAGGTTTTGCCACTGCACAGTCGCATACCGTGCCACAGATAAACCAGAACCAGTATCAATACCCATTCCAGAATCAATTCCCTCAGCATGTTATGCCACCACATAATTACTACCAGTATCAAAATCCCATGATGATGAACCAAGTTCAACCACCCATATATCACCAATCATTTTCACAACAACAATTCCAACAACAGTACCAGCCACCAAAGAGATGCACTTTTAAACAATTCAGAGATTGTGGGCTGTCTCCATTTTTGAGAAGTCCTGACCCAACTGTGACTCTCAATTAGTTACGGGAGGTTGAAAAGGCATTTGAGGCTTGTCAGTGTGAGCCAGAACTAAAGGTGAATTATGCAAGCAGGTTATTGAAAGATAGAGCAATGGTATGGTGGGATTCTGTGATAGCTAGTGTTCCACCAGAGCAAGTTAGAATGATCACCTGGGAACAGTTTTACGCGAAAGTATGTGAGCAATATTGCAATGTGTTTGACATGAACAGAATTAAGATGGAGTTCCTTGAAATGCGGATGACGCCACAGATGTCAATTGATGAAGTAATTGAGAAGTATATGGACAAGATGAGGTTTGTGCAACAGTGGGTGCCGGATGAACAATCTCGAATTCAGCATTTTGTGAACATGATCTTTCCAGAGTACAGGACCTTTGTGAGGTCAGCACCGACGTTGTCTCAAGATTTTGTGATGGCAAAGATGGTGGAAAGTGATGTAAGAGCAGCTAGAGGAATGAACTGGGGAAACATTGCACCGCAGGGTAGTCAGGCTACCAGTCAATCCGGTTTGAAGTCTAAGAAATCGTTTGGGTTTAGACAAAAGGGTAAGGGTAACCAAGGTAGTTCAGGTTCAGGTTCTGGAAAGAAAGAATGGTGTAAGGGATGCAAGTCTTCTCACAGTGGGTAGTGTTCAGAGGCGACGAGAAGGTGTTTAAGATGTGGTATGGTAGGTCATGAATCTCAGGGGTGTTCCTTCAGGGAGAATGTGTGCTGGAGTTGTCATCAGCCGAATCATCACTCAGCTAGTTGTCAGGCGTCAAAGGGCGCAAGTTCCAGGGCAGGTCAGGGGCGCGTTCGGCATCTGTCAGGGGTTCCACAGCCTCAAGTGGACAGAAGAGAAAGAACCCACCGACTGTGGAAGCCTGGGCCTTTCAGATGACAGTTGAGGCCGCAACTAATAATGATGACGTCATAACTGGTATGTTCTTGATCAACTCAATACCTGCTAGAGTATTGTTTGATTCGGGTGCAAATAGGATGTTTATGTCTATGGATTTCTGTACTAGGTTAGGGTTACCTGCTACTGTGCTGCCTGAGCCTGTTAGAGTAGAGGTAGCTGATGGTAAGACGGTTCTAGTCACAACGTATGTTTCTGGAGCTAGTATAGAAATTGATGGTAGACCGCTTGCTATGTCCTGTTTAGTGTTGCCTATCCCTAGTTTTGATGTAGTGTTAGGGATGAACTGGATGAGCCTACGTAAGGCCCACATTAAGTGTGACAAGAAGATTGTGACCTTCCGTTTGACCGATGGAACCCGTATTGTGGCCCGAGGGGAATGAAATGGGTTCAGTTTTCCATTGATTTCTATGATGAAGGCGAAGAAGTCACTTTCGAAGGGGTGTTAGTCTTTTATGGCTTATGTTATTGATGCTAAGATAGAGAAGAGATCTGTTACTGATATTCCTGTGGTTTCGGAATTTCCTGAGGTGTTTCCTGATGAATTACCGGGGTTGCCGCCGGTAAGAGAAGTAGAGTATAAGATTGAGTTGGTTTCTGGAACAACTCCAGTAGCTAAGGCTCCTTATAGGCTAGCACCTTCCGAAATCAGAGAGACGATGTCTCAGATACAAGAATTGTTAGACAGAGGGTTTATAAGATCGAGTTCTTCGCCGTGGGGTGCACCGGTGTTGTTTGTAAAAAATAAAGATGGTTCGTTAAGAATGTGTATAGATTATCGAGAATTGAATAAGAGAACGGTTAAGAATAAGTATCCGTTGCCTAGAATCGATGATCTGTTTGACCAGCTTCAGGGTGCGTCGTATTTTTCGAAAATGAATCTTAGATCCGGGTATCATCAGGTTCGGGTTGCAGAATCAGATATACCGAAGATAGCGTTCAGAACTAGATATGGGCATTACGAGTTCTTGGTTATGCCATTTGGGTTAACAAATGCTCTGGCAGTCTTCATGGATCTGATGAACAGGGTTTGTAAACCATATTTAGATCAGTTTGTTATTGTGTTTATCGATGATATATTGGTATATTCAAAGACATAGGCTGATCATGCGACACATCTTCGATTAGTGTTAGAGTTGTTAAAGAAAGAGAAGTTATACGCTAAGTTCTCGAAGTGTGAATTTTGGCTTCGAGAGGTGCAGTTTCTGGGTCATGTTATCTGCGAGGCAGGTATTAAAGTGGATCCGTCAAAAATAGAAGCGGTAATGAGTTGGAACTCGCCGAAGACGCCGACAGAAGTTAAGAGTTTCTTAGGTCTTGCGGGCTATTATCGCCGATTTATAAAATATTTTTCTAAAATAGCGGGTCCATTAACCAAATTGACCAGAAAAAATGTAAGTTTCTGATGGGGTGATCAACAGGAACAAGCCTTTCAGACTCTGAAACAGTTATTGTGTCAGGCTCCAGTGTTAGCATTACCAGAGGGTTCAGATGACTTCGTGGTTTATTGTGATGCGTCAATTATCGGGTTGGGTTGTGTTCTGATGCAGATAGATTAAGTTATCGCGTACGCTTCTCGTCAGCTAAAGACACACGAATGTAACTATCCGATTCATGATTTAGAAATGGCTGCAGTGGTGTTTGCTTTGAAGTTATGGAGACACTACTTATACGATACAAAGTGTGTAATATGTACAGATCATAAGAGTCTTCAGCATATTTTCATGCAGAAAGAACTGAATATGCGACAGAGACGGTGGATAGAGCTTATAAAAGACTATGATTGTGAAATAAAGTATCACCCGGGCAAAGAAAATGTTGTTGCTGATGCTTTAAGTCGTAAAAATACCGCGGAGACCATAAAATTTATGAGAACCGAAATAGTTTATGACCTAATTGAACAAATAAAAAAGGTGCAAGCCCAAGCTTTATTGGAGGAGAATTTAAAGACTGAATTGATGACCAAAATAAAGGATCAATTGATTGACGATTCTCGTGGACTTAAGACGTTTAAGAACCGAATTTGGGAGCCTATGCTTGGAGATTTAAGGAAATTGATCTTAAATGAAGCACATAAATCGAGGTTAACTGTCCATCCAAGTAGTACTAAGATGTATAACGACTTAAAACCGATGTATTGGTGGCCAACAATGAAGAAAGATGTTGCTCAATTGGTGGAAAAGTGTCATATTTGTGCACAGGTTAAGGCAGAACATCAGAAACCCTATGGTTCATTACAGCAGTTGAAAATTCGGGAGTGGAAATGGGATCATATTACGATGGATTTTGTAACCAAATTACCTAGATATCAGAGAGGTAATGATATGATATGGGTAATTGTTGATCGACTGACGAAAAGTGCACATTTCTTAGCAACAAAAGAGACAGCTTCGTTGAGTACTTTGGCAGAATTGTACTTGAAAGAAATAGTTAGTCGACATGGGGTTCCGTTGTCTATCGTATCTGACAGGGATTCTAGATTTATATCGAAATTCTGGAACAGTTTACAGAAAATTTTGGGAACGAGGGTAAATCTGAGTACCGCGTATCATCCACAGACCGACCGTCAAAGTGAGCGTACTATGCAGACACTAGAGGATATGCTTAGGTCCTGCGTATTAGAGTACGGTGGTCCGTGGGCTATACATCTACCTTTGATCGAGTTTGCCTACTATAACACTTACCATTCGAGTATTGGTATGCCGCCTTATGAGATGTTGTATGGTCGCAAATGTAGAACGCCGACTTGTTGGTTAGAAGCCGGAGAGAAACAATTTGCAGTCCAACATTAGTTCAGATAACAGCAGACAAGGTAGCGATAGCACGTGAAAAATTGAAAGCGGCACGTGATAGACAGAAAATGTATGCCGATCCACGTAGGCGTCCGGTAAACTTTGAATTGGGAGATCGTGTTTACTTGAAAGTTTCGCCGTGGAAAGGTGTTATCAGGTTTGGTAAGAGGGGAAAGTTAGCTCCGAGATACATTGGGCCATTCAAGATTATTCAGAGAGTTAATGATCAGACGGTTGTATTAGAGCTCCCGAAAGAGTTAGCAGGAATTCATAACACTTTCAATGTGTGTTACCTTAGGAAGTGTAAGGTTGATGATGAGACGCAACTGGCTCCGTTAAGTGATTTGAGGGTGGACTTAAATCAAAAGTTAGTTGAAGGACCGGTAAGAATTGTCGATAGAAAGGTGACTAAGCTGAGAAAGAAGGAGATCCATATGGTGCTTGTTGAGTGGAAGCATAGTTTAGGATCGAACCTTACGCGGGAGACCGAAGAGCTGATGAAGGCTCGTTATCCACATCTGTTTGAACTTGACCAGATTCCGAGGACGGAATCTCTTTAAGGGGGTGGATTTGTAACATCCTCAGATCGGGCCTAGAAGTAAGATGACTATTGTGCCCTTAGGCATATTTGTGCGATTATTTATGCCTTTATTTTATTTATATGTGTAATATTATTTTATTATTTAGTTAAGACCAGTTTGTGACAAGGGTCACGGAACAGGTTCTTTTATTTAATTTGGACTCCGTTAGGGCAGTCAAATCAAGTACAAAAGATATTAGATAATTGGTAAATACCAGTGTGTGATGGGGTATGAGATTTTAATCCCAATTAAGTGTATAGTGATGTCCTTTTCTTCTCATTTCTTCTTGAATATTCTAAATACTCCGTACACTCTCATCTCATTCCATCAAACCCTAGATTTCTAATTTGTGTTCTAGAGCTCAAATCATTCATATCATCTTGTTCCTTACGATTTACTGAGTCTTTTGAGGTAAGAATCATAGTGTATCAAGCTTTAATCTTTGTGAAATTAAGGTTTTTGTGTCAAGTATGTTAAAAGTGAAAATTGGGTCAAAATGGTTGATTTTGATGTTGTTAGTGTCAAAATCTTGTGGGTTTGTGTTTATTGATGTTTAGTGTAGTCGATTTGGTTAGTTTTGAGGTAAGAAACGAGCTCTAGAGCAAGAAATGGCGAATTTTGGGTTAAACCCGTAGCTGTGTTCATCTTCTTCATCAGATAAACACACTCGGTCGAGTGTCTCTTGACACTCGACCGACCGTGTAGACGATCGACCGGTTGAGTGACACACTCGACCCAGTGTGTCTGAGTTCTGACCAGATGCTTTATTTTACTCAGTCAACCGAGTGAGAGGACACACGACCGTGTGTGTGGACACAGTCGACCGACTGTGTGAGTCAGTCGGTCGAGTGTCTTTGTGGGCAGAATATTTTACTAAGTGTTGTTTCCTAGCCGTTATGCTGTCCGCGTGACTTATGATGATCAGGATGTAAATTCTGAAAATGCATAAGTGTTAGGTGGACTTTTAGCGGCGCTTTTTGTGACTGATTTACTGTACTGTGCTGTTTTGTGTTAACAGACAGAAACTAACTTGATTTGTCTTATGTTCAGGTGATAAGGATAAGGAAGCCGCTC
This sequence comes from Rutidosis leptorrhynchoides, assembly GCF_046630445.1. Taxonomy (NCBI): domain Eukaryota; kingdom Viridiplantae; phylum Streptophyta; class Magnoliopsida; order Asterales; family Asteraceae; genus Rutidosis; species Rutidosis leptorrhynchoides. Next base: position 599,220,953 of record NC_092336.1, on the reverse strand, counting down.
AGTGATAGATTATCTGAGCTAGTTGCTGGTATTCAGTGAGTGGGTTTATCTCCGGATAGAGTATTAAATAGCTGACACGCTACTTGTTCAGACTCTTTATATTATTTTTATGTTCAGTATGATTACCATGCGTAGTTAGATATTGCTATGCTAGTTAGGACGATCGCATGACTGTTTATCTGTGATCTTATGTGCGCACTGTTAGTTGGACACTAATCGAGGCGGCAAGGTTGGGAACCCACCGAGGCGGCAAGGTAGGGTTGATGTGATGTCGACCATAGTAGCCTGGTCGGGTCATGATGTTACTGATTGTTTAGTATAGCATAGAAGGACGCATGTGTTGCGTCTGGACGGTTATGCAGTGAAATCAGTAAAGCGGACTATCGGTAGACTGTAGCTTGATCAACTAAGTCGTGTGCTCGTACAAGCCGCCGATCCTCATATTGTCAGTTGTTGTCGTATGCTAGTTCAGGACGTTAGCATAGTTGTGACCCCTTGCATGTTCAGTTGCTTATGCTTGGTCTGTTAGATAGTATCCATTCACTTAGCAGTTGTGCTAATTCTCCCACATTTTCACCCCTTGCAGGTTTAGGTACTGCTGGTTAGGACGAGTGTTGCAGACGGGTTGAAGACATGTTTGACTATGCGTTGACTCTGATGTTTTCTAATTTAATATGATTTCACGTAACACCGTTGTTGTATAAAGTTGGTTTGTAAACAATGTTATGTAAACATTAACTAAGGTTACTTTGGTAATTACATATTTACTTCCGCTGTGTTAAAAAAAAAAAATCAGGGTGTTACAGAAAATGACAAAATTAAAGGTCTCAAACGGCTACAAATTCAGAGGTCAGAGACCTACACGGACGACCTACGGTCGACCGTGAAGTGAGTCGCACGATGTCTGGTTTGAAATTCTCTTGCTTATAAAAGCCAAGCCTTGGAGCATTTGAAGACTCACCTTTTGCACTTACATTTTCATATTTTTTACTAATATCATTAAAATGTTATTGTAATATATTTAGAGTGATTCTGGCAAGAGTGGTTGTAAACTTAGTTGTGAGTTTACTTGTAAACTATCTTCTTAAAGGGATCTAGAAAATAGTTAAGGTTTCACTAAGTTGGAGCATTAGGATCTTGTGGTAAGAGCGTTTGGTGATTGTGAATTCTTCAAACATATGTAAGAGTTCATAAGTTGCGGCTTATCGAGGAGTTAGTGTTGTATCCGGACACTCCACCGAGTTTGGAGTATAGTAGTGAAACAAACTCTCAATTCGTTAGAATTGAGGAGTGGATTAAGGAAGATTAGTTAACATCTTCCCGAACCATTATAAATCTTTGTGTTTGTTCTCTTATCCCTTATCTTTTATTTACTTTACTTGTGAACAAACAAATCAAATCACGCTATAGTTATCTCAAGTTCTAAATCAAAAAACTTTGTAAAAATCGTATTAAATAACTATTCACCCCCTCTAGTTACTTAAATAAATGATGTTACTCATTTGTGATGATCGAGGGTGATCTATTTTTTAAGGAAAATTATTTGAAAATACATTGAACTTTCACTAAATTCCTATTGTATGCATCCAACTTTCAAAACTCCTGTTGTATGTATTCAACTTTTAAATATGTACTATTGTATGCAAGACATGACTTATACATCAGGTAATAAGTTACTAAAGTTAATTTTTTAACACATTCGGTCCCTCAATAAAACGACCGTTAATTATCTCCGCTACAATTAAACAATTTCACCTCATCTTCAAACTCAAGCTCACTGAATGAATCATCATCAAACTCACTAATTCCTTAAATGATAGCAAGTCGTGAAAAATCTATTGTTCAGCAAGACGTAAAAGTGGATCGAACCTTATAAATCATATGTCCTTAATCAATCAATATATCATTAGTTTGATTTGATTCTTTAAAAAACTAAATTTTAAGTCTTTATAGACTGTTGGTGCTAAGTATTTCATCTACATAGCTTTGATGTTGAACCACACGTTGCAACTCATGAACAATTTTTTCTTTACGACCCCTCTATCTTCATTAGATAATGATTAGATATTAAACAAATCGAGCAAGATCTGAAAACAAAATCGAGCAACTTGATGGTTTTGTTGAGAAATGTTGTGTATATTATTTGTGTATCCCTCACATACAATGATCATGCCTTCAAATAGGCTAAACCCTAAGATACATAGTGAGCTAAGCCCAAGCAATAGAAAGTACTAGAACAATATCATATGGACTAGATAATACAAGTCTAACATCCTTCTAACACTACCCCGCAGTTCGAGCTGCAAAATCGCGAAAGCTCGATCTGAAAGAAAATACTAAACATGAAATAAATAAATAAAAATTTAGAGTAGCATATTTTTTTTTATTTGTCGCATTAAATCGAATGATATTCGCTTGTAGAGTAGCGCACATATTTTTCTGACGGCTTCTTCTTTTTCGTAGCGTTTTTTTTTTCTTTTACGCTGTGGCTTGTTGTGCCTAAGGATCAAGTACCACTTAGATATGCAACTTTTGTCGATGATAACAATGCTCTTCAATGCTTCAAAATAATGTTTTTTTAAATATATTCTTTTTTTTTCGGGGTTTGGAACCTAGTCAAGCTAGGCGGTTCAGCCAATTATTAAAGAAAAAAAATACAGAGTAAAGAGTAAACGATATAATAAATATATTTTGTGAATCGTAAGTACCATTAAAGAAGGATAGCTAGTTGACATGTGTGAGTTGGTAAATAATCAAAGGAAAAGATCTTGCCGCTGAAAGAAAATAATGGTAAATAAGGGATTTTTTTATTTTCGTTCATACGTTGCAAAAAGAAACCATGAGCTATTTTTTCATGTCTTATATCGTGGAAGGGAAAAAAAAATAAAAAAATCAGGAAAGAAAAGGGTATTTATTTGATCATCACTTTCAAGGAAGGAAAAAAAAAATCAATGGAGAAGCATCACGGGACGGTGGTAATAAAAAATTAAACAAAAAATAAAATAAAAATAGGTTGTTACACCAAACCAAGATAGGAAGAAACGAAGAGTAGATAAGAAAGAAAAAAAAAAGGTGAAACTAAAAGAAAAAGAAAAAAAGAATACAGTAGATTTGAAGATGATAAAACGATTTGCCTTGGTGATTGTAAAAGGAGGTGGTTCCACCAAGATCGTATGGCACGAATATCATGTTAAAAAATATTGTGTATATTATTTGTGTATCCCTCACGTACAATAATCATGTCGTTAAATAGGCTAAACCCTAAGATACATAGTAGTGGGCTAAGCCCAAGCAATAGAAAGTACCATAGCAATATCACAAGGGTTAGATAATACAAGTCTAACATCCCTCTAATAGGTTTTTGAGGAATCCAGCAGCATGGCGTCGATAGTGGTGGTTCACGGCGGCGATGTTCAAAAGTAGGGGCGGTAATATTAAGGGGCAGAGGGGGCAGCCGCCCCCAGTGGATTTGCAATTTTTAGTATAAAAATTTTGGATTTTTCGATTTCGCCCCCGGTAGAATTTTTATTTTGCCCATAAGTCTCCATAATTTGCCCCAATCTAATGACCCGTCCTAATCCATCTGGACGAATACATTACATTTGGTTACATCGCGAGGTACTTGACCTCTATATGATACATTTTACAAACATTAAATTTGTTTTTGAAAGACAAACTTTCATTACATCGAAAGTTGACAGCATGCATACCATTTCATAATATATCCAATTATAATTGACTTAATGATAATCTTGACGAACTCAACGATTCGAATGCAACGTCTTTTGAAATATGTCATTAATGACTCCAAGTAGTATCTCTAAAATGAGCAAATGCACAGCGGAAGATTTCTTTCATATATGAGAATAAACATGTTTTAAAGTGTCAACCAAAGGGTTGGTGAGTTCATTAGTTTATCGTAATCAATCATTTCCATAATTTTAATAGACCACAAGATTTCCTTTATTCAATAATCATACACTCGCAAGTGTTTAAAAATCATTCATATGGATTGAACACCTGGTAACCGACATTAACATCATGCATATAGAATATCCCCAAAACAGAAATCCATCTGTATAATATAAACTCGAAGTACTAAAGCATACCATTTTCCAGTATGGGGGAGTTAGTGCCCGTAGATCTACCTTTAGGATTCGCGTCAATTAGGGTGTCTGTTCCCTAATTCTTAGGCTACCAAGCTAAAAGGGGTGATATTCGATTCGAAAATCCAACCATAGAATGTAGTTTCGATTACTTATGTCTATTTCGTAAAACATTTATAAAAGCAGCGCATGTATTCTCAGTCCAAAATATATATATTGCAAAAGCATTTAAAAAGGGAGCAAATGAAACTCACCATACTGTATTTTGTAGTAAAAATACATATGACGTCATTGAACAAGTGTAGGGTTGCTCTCGGATTCACGAACCTATATTATTCATATATTTATTAAAACATATACTTGTAATCGAACAAGTTTAGATATTATTATTAATTGTTATTTCAGTAATTTGTATGTTTCATTGGTAACTATTTTAACTATATTTATTTTATATACCTTAGATAAATAATTAGTATTTATTATGAAAATATTAATGTTGTTATGCGATATGTTTTAAATATATTCTTATATAGCTATTTATTTGTTAAAATAATATCAATAATAATAAATAAGAATTTGTATCTTTTTATAATAATAATAATAATAATAATTATAATAATAATAATACTAAAAGTAATTAGATTTAGTAATGATACTGCTATTAATAGTTTTGATAATAATACTAATAATAAAAGTAATGTTAGTAATAATAATAATTTCAATGAAAAGATAATAATGATAAGATAAAAATGTTAGTTTTCATAAAAATAATATTTTAAATAATAATGGTACTTTTAATAAAAATGATGATTCTAATAGAAATTTTAATAGTCATATTAATAATACTATATATTTTAATAATAATAACAATAATAATGATAATAATATTAATTATACTAATAATCTTATTTCTAATATCGGTAATAATAATAATTACTTAATAACAATCAATAATAAATAATAATAATAATAATAATAATAACAATAAAAATAATAATAATGTAATAATAATAATAATAATAATAATAATAATAATAATAATAATAATAATAATAATAATAATAATAATAATAATAATAAGAGTATTAGTAATAACTACCTCAAAGGAGTAACTCTTAGAAAAAAAATGCCCAAGTCCGGGTTTGAACCCGCGACATCCCGCTAACCAGATAATATCCTTAACCATTGAGCTACTAGTTCGATCATGGTTTAAACCCCATATTTATTTTATTTAATCCATCTTTCTAGCCTTAACTATATCTCTAACCAAAAACAAAAATGTCGCCCCAAGTCTCGAACCCTTGACCTCTCGTTTCACAAACACACACCCTAACCACTTCTCTATCCTTTCATTTCTGTAACCACCCTCTCATTAAATCATTTTAACCCTTAGTATTCTGCTTCTTTCTTCTTCTCCTAAAACCCATTTAGTATCTTCATCATCTCATATATTCACATAAAATCTTAACCGAAACCTTCTTCATTGTATCCTAATCAAGCGTTAAATCATCATCTAATATATATGCCATCATCATAACATTTATCATTATCATCACCAAATCTTGCCTATATTATCATTACTCTATCTCTAATCCTCGTCATCTTTTAAGTGTTACCCTTTGTGGATATGAATTCGTTACTCACATTACCAACAGTTAAAAAATATACATCGGCCCAAATACTTAAACTGAAGTTCACGGCCCAAAGTACATGCTGTACCCATTTTCGATTCCTCTCATGCTTTAATATTCAAATGGTTCTATATTGTAGTAGTGATTGTCGGCCATCAAGTTGTGATGTGTCCCACATGCACAATATATATAACGAATACTTTTCTCAAATGCATTGTATATGAATCTTTAATAAAGCCAAGTGGTTCGGTTTTAGCCAGGAAAGCAACACCCTTTACCTATTTTAATGTAATTAGATATCATTCCAAGATCCACTTGCAAATAATAGGCTGTAAAATATTTTCTTTATCCAAGTTGACACTTTAATATAGTTAACACATTCTTCCCATTTTATTTCACTAACATGCTCGACAGAAACTGCAGCATTGGTTCAAGATTGAGTCGAGATTTTTTGTGTAGGTTTGAGTCTGTCTGAAAGGCTGCAACAATGATACTGCATCAGTAAACAGACTGTAGCAGTGGTAATCGAATAGCAAATATGTATATCAGCATTTGTATTGATCGAGAGGTTTGTTTGATGGTTGTTTAAACACGAATAACGAGCAAGTGGTGATTACAGGTGTGGTGTTGGTTCTCAGTTGTGACTCGGCGGGAAGAAAGAAATTTGGTTACACCAGCAGTAGCGAAAAGGGTGTATCAGGTGGTGGAGTTGCGATTTTGGCAGACGTTGGACCTTCTTGTTCGACACACAACAAATACATAAAAGAAGAGAGGATTTGTTGGGTCATGTGGGTTTCTCTTTGGTCGACAAAAGAGAAAGGAAAGAAAGGGATTAATGGTTGTGGTTTGTCAAAGTGAAAAGTTACAAGTAAATAAAAAAATAAGTTGGAAATTTCAAATCCTCACTTGAGCCACGAGCAGGAGACTAGCAATAGTGAGCAATTCATGGTGATGGTTTGGTGATTTAAAGTTGGTGATTAAGGTGGTGGTTGTTCCCGGTTAATAATAGGCCTATGGGTGTGGTGAGAGTGATGAGTTGGTGATCGATGGATTTTGGTGTTGATGGGTTGATCATTTGAAACGAAGATTATAACGACCCGTCAAAATCGCTATTGACGCAGCACGTTAATCATTGATTCCACAGTGAGGTTTTGACCTCTATATGATACGTTTTGATAAAATATTGCATTTATTAAAATAAGTGACTTTCTAAACATAGAAAGTTATAAACATGTGGGCGAGTGCTTAGGTATAAGCAAAACCCCAAAATACATAAGTCTTTAATTTACAGGTTGACTTCACAGTCCAATTATTTATTACACAACGCAGTTTTATTTTGAATGAAATAAACTTTGTACAAAGCATGAGAGACTCCATGCAGGCAACAAGCACATCACAGCGGAAGCAGTCTAAGGACCTGAGAATAAAACATGCTAGAAAGTCAACACGAATGTTGGTGAGTTATAGGTTTAATTGCTTGAGTCATAAACATATATAAAGATAGACCACAAGATTTCATCAAAAGTTTACCAATAGATTCTACGTAACATAGCACCCTGGTAACTAAACTTAACGCTATAGTGATAATTACCCCATTCGTTTTAATACGCGCAAACCAACGTGTGTTAAACTCAAATAACATACGTCCGTTAAAAGGCTAGCGCTCTAGCTCGGACGGGGATGTCAAGCCCTATGGATCCATATACAATTATTCGCGCCCACCAGTCCATATCCTATGTACTGGCAGCTACTAGTTACCAAAGCTAAGGGATTTTTGGTTTAACTCATTGTAGAATTTTGTATGTACTTGTGTCTTATTGCGTTTAAAATAAATTGCATGTATTCTCAGCCCAAAAATATTTAAAGTATTTAAAAGGGGAGACTATAACTCACAGTTCAATATTGCGATTCAATATTGTAGGCAAATTGCGTAGACTTAATGATGGTAGACGACTGTATGGTTGGTCTTGGATTCAAGAACAATACCCCGAACAATACCCAATATTTCCTTATTTTAAAACGGTTTGAAACCCGAATTAAAAATACCCTCGAATATACTTTATTATTATTAAACTTAAAATTAAAATTATAATTATAATTATAATTATAAAATTTACGTACAGAAATGATTATGAAAAATTCGTCGAGCAAAACTGACCTTTTATAGTACTTTTCGATTTACTGTAGCTCATGCGATCGCATGAGTTTTCAGTGTTTTTGCCATGCGATCGCATGGACGCCTTTTTCCGTTTTTGTTTTCTAGTTCGTCGACATCAAATAGTATTTTACTGTAGCAAATAGTATTTAATGTAGCAAATAGTGTTTACTGTAACAAATAGTGTCTACTGTAGCAAATCACTGTAGCAAAATACGGTTTTACTGTAGCAAATAGTGTTTTACTGTAGCAAAATAGTGTTTTACTGTAGCAAAGTCATTTTTACTTGTACATATATATATATATATATATATATATATATATATATATATATATATATATATATATATATATATATATATATATATATATATATATATATATATATATATATATATATATATATATATATATGTATATTTACATAGTATTAAATCATATAGAGAATTGGTTTAAATTAGTTGAAATTTTCCGGGTCATCACATAACCACCCCGTTAAAGAAAATTTTGTTCCGAAATTTTGAGTAGTGCCTGTTTTATGAGCGATATCAGTGAACAAATGTGGATACTTTTGCTTCATTTGATCCTCACGTTCCCAAGTAAACTCGGGTCCTCGTCTAGCGTTCCAACGAACCCTAACTATCGGTATTTTGCTTTGTTTTAATTGTTTGACCTCACGGTCCATGATTTCAACAGGTTCTTCGATAAAATGGAGTTTATCATTGATTCGTATTTCGTCAAGAGGAATTACGACATCCTCTTCAGCTAAACATTTCTTCAAATTTGACACGTGAAATGTGTTGTGAACACTACTAAGTTCTTGCGGTAGCTTTAATCGATAAGCAACTGTTCCAACTCTTTCTGTGATTTCAAAGGGTCCTACGTACCTAGGACTTAACTTTCCTCGTTTACCGAATCGTACTACGCCTTTCCAGGGTGACACTTTCAACATGACTTTGTCGCCCACTTGAAATTCTAGCGGTTTTCTTCTTACATCAGCATAACTCTTTTGGCGACTCATGGCCGTTTTCAATCGCTGTTGTATTTGAATGATCTTTTCGGTGGTTTCATGAATAATTTCTGGTCCAGTAAGTTGTCTTTCTCCCACTTCACTCCAACAGATAGGAGATCTGCACTTTCTACCGTAAAGTGCTTCAAATGGCGCTGCGTTGATGCTCGTATGATAGCTGTTATTGTATGAAAATTCTGCCAACGGTAAGTGTCGATCCCAACTGGTTCCAAAGTCAATCACGCATGCCCGTAACATGTCTTCCAATTTTTGCATTGTTCTTTCACTTTGACCATCTGTCTGTGGGTGATAAGCGATGCTCATATCTAATCGAGTTCCCAATGCTTTTTGTAATGACTGCCAGAAACGTGATGTGAATCGGGTGTCGCGATCAGATATGATAGAGATGGGTACACCATGCCTGGAAACTACTTCCTTCAAATATAGGCGTGCTAATTTCTCCATACTGTATGTCTCCTTTATTGGTAGAAAGTGAGCTGATTTAGTTAGACGATCAACTATCACCCAAATAGTATCATGACTACTTGCAGTCCTTGGCAATTTCGTAATGAAATCCATGGTTATTCTTTCCCATTTCCACTGCGGAATTTCTGGTTGTTGCAGTAATCCTGACGGCTTTTGGTGCTCAGCTTTGACCTTTGCACACGTTAAACATTTGCTTACATAAGTAGCAATTTCTGTTTTCATATTAGGCCACCAATAGAACTTCTTGAGATCGTGGTACATTTTTCCATTTTCTGGGTGAATTGAGTACCTCGTTTTGTGTGCTTCATCCAGTACTAGTTGCCTTAGGTTACCATGTCTTGGTACCCATATCCTACCAGCAAAATACAGGGTTCCATCGACTTTTACTTCAAGCTGTTTTTCTAACCCTCTGCTCATTTCGCCTTTTTCATTTTCTTCTTTTAAAACTTCTAACTGTGCTGCTTGAATTTGCTTTGTGAGATCGGTACGAATTGTAATATTCAAAGCTCGGACCCTAAGAGGTTTTACTCTTTCTTTTCGACTTAGGGCATCAGCTACAACATTAGCCTTTCCGGGGTGGTAACGGATTTCACAATCGTAATCGTTTAACAACTCTACCCAGCGACGTTGCCTCATATTGAGTTGTTTTTGATCAAAAATATGCTGAAGACTCTTATGGTCGGTGTACACTGTACACTTGGTGCCATATAGATAGTGTCTTCATATTTTGAGTGCAAAAACTACAGCTCCAAGTTCCAAATCGTGTGTCGTATAGTTCTTTTCATGAATTTTTAGTTGTCGTGAGGCATATGCGATAACTTTTGTGCGTTGCATTAATACACATCTTAAACCTTGGCGCGAAGCGTCACAATAGATCACGAAATCATCATTTCCTTCTGGTAATGACAAAATGGGTGCAGACGTTAACTTCTTCTTTAATAACTGGAATGAGGATTCCTGTTCCGTGGACCAATCATACTTCTTTCCCTTTTGAGTCAATGAAGTTAAGGGTTTGGCGATTCTAGAGAAATCTTGAATGAATCTTCGGTAGTAACCAGCAAGACCTAAGAATTGGCGGATTTGTGTTGGAGTCTTCGGTGTTTCCCATTTACTAATGGCTTCGATCTTGGCAGGGTCAACTTTAATTCCATGTTTACTGACAACATGTCCCAAAAATTGTACTTCTTGTAACCAGAAATCACACTTCAAAAATTTTACGTACAATTCTTCTTTCTTGAGTATCTCTAGTACCAGTCTTAAGTGTTGCTCATGTTCTTCCTTGTTCTTCGAGTAAATCAATATGTCGTCGATAAAAACAATGACAAATTTGTCTAAATACGGTCTACAGATGCGATTCATTAGATCTATGAATACTGCTGGAGCATTAGTCAATCCAAAAGGCATGACTAGAAATTCATAGTGACCGTAACGGGTTCTGAACGCGGTTTTAGGAACATCTTCTTCCTTCACTCTCAGCTGATGATATCCGGAGCGTAGATCAATCTTGGAATAAACACTTGATCCTTGTAATTGATCAAACAAATCATCAATCCTCGGTAATGGGTACCGATTCTTGATCGTTAATTTGTTTAATTCTCGGTAATCTATGCACATTCTCATAGATCCATCATTCTTCTTTACGAACAGAATAGGAGCACCCCAAGGTGAAAAACTGGGACGAATAAATCCACGATCCGATAATTCTTGCAACTGGTCTTGTAATTCTTGCATTTCTGAAGGTGCAAGTCTATATGGGGATCGGGCTACTGGTGCGGCTCCTGGTATGAGATCAATCTGGAATTCTACACATCTGTGTGGAGGTAGCCCCGGTAATTCTTCTGGAAATACTCCAGGATATTCTCTTACAACCGGCATGTCATCAATGCTTCTTTCTTCAGTATCGATCTTCTTTACGTGTGCCAGAATAGCATAACAACCTTTTCTTATAAGTTTCTGAGCCTTCATACAGCTGATAAGGTTCAGCTTCGAGTTGCTCTTCTCCCCATAAATCATTAATGACGTTTCATCCTTTCGAGGGATGCAGATCGCTTTCTCAGCGCAAACAACTTCCGCTCTTGTTTTGGACATCCAGTCCATGCCAACGATTACGTCAAAACTTCCTAATTCTACGGGTATCAAATCGATTTTGAAGGTTTCACCAGCGAGATTTATTTCGCAACCATGGCAAAATTTATTGGCTTTTATCAGTTTACCATTAGCTAATTCAATAGTATATTTATCGTCTAGAGGCAATGATGCACATTTTAGTTTAGAACTAAAGTCTTTACACATATAACTTCTATCAGCATCCGTATCAAACATAATAGAAGCTAGTTGATTATTAACGGTAAACGTACCCGTGACAAGATTAGGATCCTCACGTGCTTCACTGGTACTAACATTAAATGCCCTTCCACGTGCGGGTTCTTTGTTCTTCTCCTTATCAGGGCATTGATTTATAAAGTGACCAGGCTTCCCGCATCGAAAACATTTCTTGACATCGGTCGGTTTTGTCTTTACTTCAGAAACGGTGGCATAACAATCTTTCGCCACATGTCCTTTCTTGTTGCACTTATCACAGACCACTTGGCAATAACCTGCATGATGTGTGTAACATCTTTTGCAGAACGGATGGGGTCCCTTATAGTTTGGACTAGCAGTTTCCCCATCTTATTTACCTTTAAAAGTTTCTTGTTTCTTCAGTTGAGTACTTTTGCCCTTATAGTCTTCCCATTTCCTCTTTCCTTCAGTTGTCTTGACTTCGGTAATTGGTGCCTTAATCGAACTCTCTGTGATCTGGTCCATGAGTTGGTGTGCCATTGTAATGGCTTCATGCATCGTATTTGGTTTGGACGATGTAACATTTCCTTTGATATTGATCGATAAACCGTCAATATACATTTCTATCTTTCGTTTCTCGTTTGGCACCAATTCGGGACACAACAAGGATAGTTCCATGAAACGCTTTTCATAGTTATTGAGATTCGCGCCGATAACCTTCAAATTACGTAACTCAGATTCCATTTTTATGATCTCGTTTCGAGGACAGTACTCCTCGATTAGCATCTTTTTCAGTTCTTCCCAAGAGATATCATATGCAGTATCTATTCCTTCTGCTTTAGCATAATTGTTCCACCAAGTAAGTGCACCGTCTTGCAACGTGCACGAAGCATACTTTGACTTGTCTCTGTTCGCACAATTACTGATTTTGAAAACGGACTCCATCTTTTCAAACCATCGGGTGAGACCGACTGGTCCCTCGGTTCCACTAAACGTCTGTGGTTTGCATCCTTGAAAAGTTTTGTATGAGCATCCATTTCGTGAGTTTGTGTTTACGGCTGCTGCTTCGGCTGTTGCTTTTGCTGCCTCGGCTGCAGCAATTCTTTCATTCACACGTTTCTCGACTAGTTGCTCAAACTCAGCATCCGACATTTGAGACATGTTTCTTCAATGAACACAACAGATATAATTTAATCATATAGAATATTATAGGTAAAATAATTTGTCAATAGTTAATCGTAGCATATTAATAATATGAACCGATTATTATAAAAGCATTTTCTTCTTATTAGCATTTTATAATTATTTCTAGGGTATTACCTACCCGTTAAGTTCATACATAATAGCTAGTACAAGGAATTAACTACTAAAATCCTAATAATATTCCACTATGAAAAATTATAGCGAGTTACTACGTTATTATGTAATAATAATAATAAGTATTAATAATACAAATAATCATTCCATGCATTTATTATTAATAAACCAAAATAATACAATACCATACAATACCGATATTTTACATATGATTATTCTACATAACAAGATAGAGTAGCACACATAAGCAATAGAATAGCGCATGGAAGATTTATGGTTGTGAGGTCGTTTATTCAGAACTATCAGAAACTTCTTCCCATTTGGTTCTCTCTGCCAATTGTTTGTGTGCACATGGTCCGACAGACATTCTGGCAGTGTATTTTATTTTTGGTTGGGGTTTTGAGGTACCCGTTTCCTCAGTGGGTTTAATACAATAAGGGTGGTTACGGATCGAATGGTCCTGTTCCTTTTTAATAATTAAGGACTTTTTATTATTGTGGTTGTTTTTATTATCTATAGCAAGTTGAAATTTCTCCTTAGTGATCTCTTTTATTTCATTAGCGAAATCCTCCTCCTTACTGATCTCGTCTGATGACGAACTGTCTGAGTCATGTGTAGGAGAATATGATGACGAACTGCGAGAATATGTACCGGTGGTCATGAACCGAAATCTGCCAGGCGTAATAGGCACAACCCGCCCGTCGGCGGTATATCTGGACCAATGTCCATATTTGTTTAGAAATGGACGATCCTCGTTTACTCCAGGGATCATGGGTCCATGCCAACGATACTGTGGCTCCGGAAAACTAGAGTTGGGTGGAGCTGGAACCTCCTCTGGGTTTACCGGGAGTTGAGATTCCCCGGCTAACACAATTTCTTCTTTAATAGGTATTGGAACGCCCTTTTCAGTTGTGGATAGAATAGATTCAGTGTCCGATTCCGAGTCGTACAAAATGATAGGATTAGAAGAAGTCATCTATCGCATAATTGAAACAACAATTATGTTAGCATATAAATATATCACATATAATGTTTTTGACCAAATGATAAGCAAAATTCAGTAAAAACAAATATGGTCATAGTCCAGACTCACTAATGCATCCTAACAATTACCAGTTAAACACACTAATGTAATTTCTGGTTCCCTATGACCTCAAGCTCGGATACAAACTATAACGACCCGTCAAAATCGCTATTGACGCAGCACGTTAATCATTGATTCCACAGTGAGGTTTTGACCTCTATATGATACGTTTTGATAAAATATTGCATTCATTAAAATAAGTGACTTTCTAAACATAGAAAGTTATAAACATGTGGGCGAGTGCTTAGGTATAAGCAAAACCCCAAAATACATAAGTCTTTAATTTACAGGTTGACTTCACAGTCCAATTATTTATTACACAACGCAGTTTTATTTTGAATGCAATAAACTTTGTACAAAGCATGAGAGACTCCATGCAGGCAACAAGCACATCACAGCGGAAGCAGTCTAAGGACATGAGAATAAAACATGCTAGAAAGTCAACACGAATGTTGGTGAGTTATAGGTTTAATTGCTCGAGTCATAAACATATATAAAGATAGACCACAAGATTTCATCAAAAGTTTACCAATAGATTCTACGTAACAGAGCACCCTGGTAACTAAACTTAACGCTATAGTGATAATTACCCCATTCGTTTTAATACGCGCAAACCAACGTGTCTTAAACTCAAATAACATACGTCCGTTAAAAGGCTAGCGCTCTAGCTCGGACGGGGATGTCAAGCCCTATGGATCCATATACAATTATTCGCGCCCACCAGTCCATATCCTATGTACTGGCAGCTACTAGTTACTAAAGCTAAGGGATTTTCGGTTTAACTCAGTGTAGAATTTTGTATGTACTTGTGTCTTATTGCGTTTAAAATACATTGCATGTATTCTCAGCCCAAAAATATTTAAAGTATTTAAAAAGGGAGACTATAACTCACAGTTCAATATTGCGATTCAATATTGTAGGCAAATTGCGTAGACGTAATGATGGTAGATGACTGTATGGTTGGTCTTGGATTCAAGAACAATACCCCGAACAATACCCAATATTTCCTTATTTTAAAACGGTTTGAAACTCGAATTAAAAATACCCTCAAATATACTTTATTATTATTAAACTTAAAATTAAAATTATAATTATAATTATAAATATAAAATTTACGTACAGAAATGATTATGAAAAATTCGTCGAGCAAAACTGACCTTTTATAGTACTTTTCGATTTACTGTAGCTCATGCGATCGCATGAGTTTTTAGTGTTTTTGCCATGCGATCGCATGGGCGCCTTTTTCGTTTTTTTTGCTAGTTCGTCGACATCAAATAGTTTTTTACTGTAGCAAATAGTGTTTACTGTAGCAAATAGTGTTACTGTAGCAAATAGTATTTACTGTAGCAAATCACTGCAGCAAAGTCGTTTTCACTGTAGCACTGTAGCAAAATACGGTTTCACTGTAGTAAATAGTATTTTACTGTAGCAAAATAGTGTTTTACTGTAGCAAAGTTATTTTTACTTGTACATATATATATATATATATATATATATATATATATATATATATATATATATATATATATATATACATACATATATATATATATATATATATGTATATTTACATAGTATTAAATCATATAGATAATTGGTTTAAATTAGTCGAAATTTTCCGAGTCATCACAAAGATGGAAGTGATTTTCGAAAGTGGTGATGATCATGGTGGTTGTAGGGTTTCAAGTGGTTGTTATGGTAAAGGTGGTTTAAGGGTTTGGTGATCAAACAAGGAAACTAGAACGAGTAGTAAGAATACAAAGTGATTAGAACATGGATATCATATCTCTGTATGCATATATGACATATATATCCATAACATATTAATATTAGGTAAGAACAATCATAATCATATATTACTAAAAGAAAGAAACTAGTGGTACGTACAGAGAATAAAAATTGGTTATTGCCAGTTGTTAAAAATTTTAGATTCTATAAATTGGTGCCTAGCATATATATAATATAATATTAACAATAATAATAATATAATAATAATCCATAAATTAAACGTGCGTTTGAGAATGAAAAAAGAAAAAAAAATGAACGAATAGTTAAGCAGCCTAAGATTTGGATTATTCTACCGACAGTTTTAATGGACTATTATTTCGTACTCCATTGTTATTCAGTGGCGAATTAAAAGTTCTCAGAAAAATCCAATATTTTTAAATTAACTATATTTATTTATTTTGGTTATTATGGTATAAAATTCAGTCATTAATTATTAAATAAAAATTACATTAATTATTTACTCCCAACCTCAAGCAAAATATAAAAAGTTTTAAAATTCAACAAATAGTTCCTAAATATATTTTTCGTAAGTCCAAAATTCATAGAACTCATTTTCGGATCACCGTTTATTTTAAAATTACATAAGTTTGATTTTAGCTTTCTTAATGTCAATCGAAACATTAAACGGTTATTACAATTATTTAACATTTATCTTTATTACACTTTATTTACATATATATGTGCTTTAAATAATAATTATTGTAATATCCTATTTTTATTTTATTTCACATAATTACTTATAATCATATAATATTTCAAATTACATTTCTAATTATTATATATATATATATATATATATATATATATATATATATATATATATATATATATATATATACACACACACACACATATCCATTTACAAAATAATCATTCGTGAATCGTCGAGATTAGTCAAAGGTCAAATATATATATGAACACAATTCAAAGTTTTTTTTTAGACTTAAAGATTACAGACTTGCTTATCGTGTCGATTTCAAATTAGGATCAAGTTTAAATTTGATCAGAAATTTCCGGGTCGTCACAGTACCTACCTGTTAAAGAAATTTCGTCCCGAAATTTAATCGAGGTCGTCATGGCTAACAATAAAAAAATTTTCATGACGAATATGAGTTGATATATAGAGGTTTATCATCATTGAGTAATATGGATAAAACGCTTTGATTACTCGAAGCGTACGAATGAAGCTATCACTAAATAGTGAAATGAGTAAATGTAGATTCGTCATATCTTTTGACGTAGATATGGTTGATTTCCAGAGTCCAAGGGATTTATAGGAAATCTTTGTAATAAGATTTGTTTCTTCAGAAAATTAAGAAGATTAGGATCTTTTTTGGTTAAATACAATAATCTACTTTGATTACTCTGTCAGATATTTTACTATAAATCCATCTCCTTAGTTTCACAGCTCACATCTTCTATTCTTCCTCCCTCAAATCAAAATTTTGTTTTCTCTTCTTGACTTTAAGTCAAGCGAATAATGATTCCAGAATTCGTAGGTATGGAGTTTCGAATGAACATGACTAATGTTCTAAGAGAGAAATTGTAATAGTACGATCTTGATTGGTTAAATTACCATAATTCAAGAGAAAAGATAGAACTATCAAGAAAAAAATGTTCTTGATATGCTTATTGATTAGATAGAATGTAAGAGTCGTGTAACATGGCACATGATGACGATATGGTCTGTGAATCATCATGTTTCATTAGAAACTCAGCATGACTTACTGTAATATAATCACGTTGATCAAGTGTCATTATATTATACTAACTCATGCATCAATTTCCAACACTACTTTAAAATCATTCATAATTTAAATTCGAATTTTTCAGAATTTAGAAACTAAAACAGTTTCCTTTCTGATGTAATACTGATATCGCGAAGAGATAAATGATTTCAGATAAGAATAGTTATGAAAATATCTTCAAAAATATCGAGGATATTTATAATAACAGATATGATGATATCTTAGGATTTCTAATATCGAAGAATAATGAAAATTGTCCATAAAAGTGTAGAGTCAAGAGTAAGGTATTCGTTAATGATTTCAGCAGACACTGAATCATTTGGATTCTTTGAAGGCAGGTTTAGTCTTTGTGATTTATCCACAACCTCCTTCATGATTTGCTCAATCCATTTTCCAGTTCCAACATTTCTGAGCTTTGCCAACATACTATTCTTTATCATCAATTTTCCGACGGTTAAGGTCATTTAAGGTTGTCTACAGTTTCTGCTGCTTCGTTCAGCTTTTTCAACATTCCGAGTATTAATTCACAGACTAGGTGCTTTTCAGAATTTCAGAATGAAAGATCATAATTCTAAGAGATAAAGGTTATATGTATACATATAACTGTTGATGTAGAAACGTTGCGAGATTCGAAATACTGATTGCTGATTCTCGGTAATTGATATGGCAATTATCGTTACAAAATGCGGAAGAGTATATGATAGGGTATTAATGAATAAATATAGTGATTTATCGAAGTGACTTACGCCAAAGAGTAGTGAAGTTGCTGGTATGTTTACTGTTAATGTGGTGGGATATAAACAGTTCCCCGGTAACGAAGGCGAAAGACAACGTATATATCAAGGTTATAATAAGGTTGTTTCGAACGAAAAGTCGAAGTTGACTTGCTGGAGCTGTGACAA
The DNA here is from genome assembly GCF_046630445.1 of Rutidosis leptorrhynchoides. NCBI lineage: Eukaryota > Viridiplantae > Streptophyta > Magnoliopsida > Asterales > Asteraceae > Rutidosis > Rutidosis leptorrhynchoides. Next base: position 599,202,447 of record NC_092336.1, on the reverse strand, counting down.
AACTGACTATTATGAAAAAGAATTGCAATGTTATTTTCTGTAATAACAATGCTAAAGGAACTAACGCAGATACGTGTTAAACGTTTACTCAGGTTTCGAGTGTTTTCAGGTGCATAACTATATGCATAAATCTTTTCTTCCGTAGATGAAGTGTGGTTGGTTCATCCTCCCGATTGAGGTGTTTTCAAGAATCATGAAAGTTTTGAACGCAGATTGTAATCGTCAAGATACAAATGAGGTTTAAGATGAAATCAAGTGGCAAACTTGAAGAATTGTTTAGTTTCATATGTTATAATCAATATTTTAATTCATTTTAATTGTCCAATGTTGGTTGTCCTCAGTTGATAGTCCACAGTTAACAGTTCAATAATTCATATATAGTTTAATATATTATATTCGAATTAATTAATACGTGTCGTGACCCGTGTACATGTCTCAGACTCGATCACAACTCAAAGTATATATATTATTATAGAATCAACCTCAACCCTGTATAGCTAACTCGATCATTACTGCATATAGAGTCTCTATGGTTATTCCAAATAATATATATAGATGCGTCGATATGATATGTCAAAACCTTGTATACGTGTCCCGATATTTAAAGTGCGTAAAATAAATAACAGAAATTAAATGACGATAAATAAAATTGCGAGAATATAAATTGCGATAATTAAATTGTGATAAATAAAATGTAATCAGTTAGCTAGGAACAGTTATCTAGGATTTCGTTAGCGTGGTTTCTTAACAAATTTTCTCATAGTTAATTTGTTTGTTTCTAAGAAATTTTATTTTGTCCAATGTTTTCTTCATTATGCCACTTGTTGGATTCTGATAGGTCAAAATCCAAATATGAAATTGAATGAAAATGGTTATTCTGCGGTGAACGGATTCGTATCTTTGTAGATGTAAGTAGGATAGTAAATGAATGTTGAATCAGATTTGAAGAATGTACAGTGTAACTTATTAATGTGAAATCTAAATATTCCTCGGTTATTACCTACCCGTTAAAATATTTTCACCATTAACAGTTTGTATAAAAAAAAATTTAATTACAATCCTTGTGAAAATATATATACATATATATTTTATTCAGATGTAATCATGGATTTAATGAGTTAATATAATATTAAGCTCATTTGATTTACCGTTAGAACAAGAGTATATAATCTCTAAAATATTAGAGATTACATAATCGCCATGTCGAACGAAGATAAATGATGTAGAACGTCATGTAGAATGAAGATAATCGATGTAGGACATCAGGTAGTATGATGATTATGCTGGAGGTTCAGACTGTGAGTGTGAGGCGTGTAGTGTTGAGGCTTGTGCTGCGGATGTTGTTGTTAGTGTTACTGGTGTTGTCGGTGCTGTTGTTGAAGCTAGTAGGTTTTGCACCACGTTTTCCAAATTTATTACTCGAGCGCGAATCTCATTGACTTCTTCCATTACTCCAGGATGATTGTCGGTCGGAACGAGCGGATGAATAAGGTTTAGAATTTTAGAGAGAATATAATCGTGGCGAGATACTCTGGAAATGAGTGTGGAAATGGTGTTTCGAATGGGTTCGCCGGTAAATGCTTCAGGTTCTTCGCCAAAAGGGGTATGTGGTGGATGGAAAGGATCGCTTTCTTCGCGTCTCCATCGGTTAAGTCGTCTACGAACCCATCAGATGAATTGGGGATGGCCGATTTGGTTGATTCATTCTAGTGACGCTGCTTTCGGAGCTCGAGTGAAACTCCATATCGGAATCCGAGAGACTTGAACTAGTGGCGATTTCCATTTCGTACGATTGAATAAAGGAATTTTCGATATGAAATGATTTTCAAATATTGGATGACATTCTAACTACATAGAATATCTATATATATAGTACTAAAGATTTCGTAGACTACGGAGGAATTTACGGCATATGTCAGGCAAGTCTACAGTAACAGATGCGCTAAGATATGAATTATCAGATACGCTAAGATATAAATTTTGTCTATACACTATTCATGCAGTCAATGCAGTAAAACGTGCCTAGACTAAGAATGATAAGCAGGTAATTTCCTAAGGATGATAAGCAGGTAATTTTCGACACGAAATGATAAGCAAAACTTTTGATATGCAGACATGGTCGAAGTCCAGACTCACTAATGCATCTTAACAACTATCAGTTAGACACACTAACGCAAAACCTGGTTCGCTAAGACCACCGCTCTGATACCACCTCTAATGACCCATCCCAATCCATCTGGACGAATACATTACATTTGGTTACATCGCGAGGTACTTGACCTCTATATGATACAATTTACAAACATTGCATTCGTTTTTGAAAGACAAACTTTCATTACATCGAAAGTTGACAGCATGCATACCATTTCATAATATATCCAATTATAATTGACTTAATGATAATCTTGATGAACTCAACGACTCGAATGCAACGTCTTTTGAAATATGTCATGAATGACTCCAAGTAGTATCTCTAAAATGAGCAAATGCACAGCGGAAGATTTCTTTCATACCTGAGAATAAACATGTTTTAAAGTGTCAACCAAAAGGTTGGTGAGTTCATTAGTTTATCGTAATCAATCATTTTCATAATTTTAATAGACCACAAGATTTCCTTTATTCAATAATCATACACTCGCAAGTGTTTAAAAATCATTCATATGGATTGAACACCTGGTAACCGACATTAACATCATGCATATAGAATATCCCCAAAACAGAAATCCATCTGTATAATATAAACTCGAAGTACTAAAGCATATCATTTTCCAGTATGGGGGGAGTAAGTGCCCGTAGATCTACCTTTAGGATTCGCGTCAATTAGGGTGTCTATTCCCTAATTCTTAGACTACCAAGCTAAAAGGGTTGATATTCGATTCGATAATCCAACCATAGAATGTAGTTTCGATTACTTGTGTCTATTTCGTAAAACATTTATAAAAGCAGCGCATGTATTCTCAGTCCCAAAAATATATATTGTAAAAGCATTTAAAAAGGGAGCAAATGAAACTCACCATACTGTATTTTGTAATAAAAATACATATGATGTCATTGAACAAATGTAGGGTTGCTCTCGGATTCACGAACCTATATTATTCATATATTTATTAAAACATATACCTGTAATCGAACAAGTTTAGATATTATTATTAATTGTTATTTCAGTAACTTGTATGTTTAATTGGTAACTATTTTAACTATATTTATTTTATATACCTTAGATAAATAATTAGTATTTATTATGAAAATATTAATGTTGTTATGCGATATGTTTTAAATATATTCTTATATAGCTATTTATTTGTTAAAATAATATCAATAATAATAAATAAGAATTTGTATCTTTTATAATAATAATAATAATAATAATAATAATAATAATAATAATAATAATAATAATAATAATAATAATACTAAAAGTAATTAGATTTAGTAATGATACTGCTATTAATAGTTTTGATAATAATACTAATAATAAAAGTAATATTAGTAATAATAATAATTTCAATGAAAAGATAATAATGATAAGATAAAAATGTTAGTTTTCATAAAAATAATATTTTAAATAATAATGGTACTTTTAATAAAAATGATGATTCTAATAGAAATTTTAATAGTCATATTAATAATAATACTATATATTTTAATAATAATAACAATAATAATGATAATAATATTAATTATACTAATAATCTTATTTCTAATATCGGTAATAATAATAATTACTTAATAACAATCAATAATAATAATAATAATAATAATAATAATAATAATAACAATAAAAATAATAATAATGTAATAATAATAATAATAATAATAATAATAATAATAATAATAATAATAATAATAATAATAATAATAATAATAATAATAATAATAATAATAATAATAATAATAATAATAATAATAATAAGAGTATTAGTAATAACTACCTCAAAGGAGTAACTCTTAAAAAAAAAATGCTCAAGTCCGGGTTTGAACCCGCGACGTCCCGCTAACCAGATAATATCCTTAACCATTGAGCTACTAGTTCGATCATGGTTTAAACCCCATATTTATTTTATTTAATCCATCTTTCTAGCCTTAACTATATCTCTAACCAAAAACAAAAATGTCGCCCCAAGTCTCGAACCCTTGACCTCTCGTTTCACAAACACACACCCTAACCACTTCTCTATTCTTTCATTTCTGTAACCACCCTCTCATTAAATCATTTTAACCCTTAGTATTCTGCTTCTTTCTTCTTCTCCTAAAACCCATTTAGTATCTTCATCATCTCATATATTCACATAAAATCTTAACCGAAACCTTCTTCATTGTATCCTAATCAAGCGTTAAATCATCATCTAATATATATGCCATCATCATAACATTTATCATTATCATCACCAAATCTTGCCTATATTATCATTACTCTATCTCTAATCCTCGTCATCTTTTAAGTGTTACCCTTTGTGGATATGAATTCGTTACTCACATTACCAACAGTTAAAAAAAAAATACATCGGCCCAAATACTTAAACTGAAGTTCATGGCCCAAAGTACATGTTGTACCCATTTCCGATTCCTCTCATGCTTTTAATATTCAAATGGTTCTATATTGTAGTAGTGATTGTCGGCCATCAAGTTGTGTGTGTCCCATGTGCACAATATATATAACGAATACTTTTCTCAAATGCATTGTATATGAATCTTTAATAAAGCCAAGTGGTTCGGTTTTAGCCAGGAAAGCAACACCCTTTACCTATTTTAATGTAACTAGATATCATTCCAAGATCCACTTGCAAATAATAGGCTGTAAAATATTTTCTTTATCCAAGTTGACACTTTAATATAGTTAACATATTCTTCCCATTTTATTTCACTAACATGCTCGACAGAAACTGCAGCATTGGTTCAAGATTGAGTCGAGAGTTTTTGTGTGGGTTTGAGTCTGTCCAAAAGGCTGCAACAATGATACTGCAGCAGTAAACAGACTGTAGCAGTGGTAATCGAATAGCAAATATGTATAGCAGCATTTGTAGTGATCGAGAGGTTTGTTTGATGGTTGTTTAAACAGGAATAACGAGCAAGTGGTGATTGCAGGTGTGGTGTTGGTTCTCAGTTGTGACTCGACAGGAAGAAAGAAATTTGGTTACAGCAGTAGTAGGGAAAAGGGTGTATCAGGTGGTGGAGTTGCAATTTTGGCAGACGTTAGACCTTCTTGTTCGACACACAACAAATACACAAAAGAAGAGAGGATTTGTTGGGTCATGTGGGTTTCTCTTTGGTCGACAAAAGAGAAAGGAAAGAAATGGATTAATGGTTGTGGTTTGTCAAAGTGAAAAGTTACAAGCAAATAAAAAAATAAGTTGGAAATTTTAAATCCTCACTTGAGCCACGAGCAGGAGACTAGCAATAGTGAGCAATTCATGGTGATTGTTTGGTGATTTAAAGTTGGTGATTAAGGTGGTGGTTGTTCCCGATTAATAATAGGCCTATGGGTGTGGTGAGAGTGATGAGTTGGTGATCGATGGATTTTGGTGTTGATGGGTTGATCATTTGAAACGAAGATGGAAGTGATTTTCGAAAGTGGTGATGATCATGGTGGTTGTAGGGTTTCAAGTGGTTGTTATGGTAAAGGTGGTTTAAGGGTTTGGTGATCAAACAAGGAAACTAGAACGAGTAGTAAGAATACAAAGTGATTAGAAGATGGATTATCATATCTCTGTATGCATATATGACATATATATCCATAACATATTAATATTAGGTAAGAACAATCATAATCATATATTACTAAAAGAAAGAAACTAGTGGTACGTACAGAGAATAAAAATTGGTTGTTGCCAGTTGTTAAAATTTTTGGATTCTATAAATTGGTGCCTAGCATATATATAATATAATATTAACAATAATAATAATATAATAATAATCCATAAATTAAACGTGCGTTTGAGAATGAAAAGAAAAAAGAAAAAAAAAATGAACGAATAGTTAAGCAGCCTAAGATTTGGATTATTCTACCGACAGTTTTAATGGACTATTATTTCGTACTCCATTGTTACTCAGTGGCGAATTAAAAGTTCTCAGAAAAATCCCATATTTTTAATTAACTATAATTATTTATTTTGGTTATTATGATATAAAATTCAGTTATTAATTATTAAATAAAAATTACATTAATTATTCACTCCAACCTCAAGTAAAATATAAAAAGTTTTAAAATTCAACAAATAGTTCCTAAATATATTTTTAGTAAGTCCAAAATTCATAGAACTCATTTTCGGATCACCGTTTATTTTAAAATTACATAAGTTTGATTTTAGCTTTCTTAATGTCAATCGGAACATTAAACGGTTATTACAATTATTTAACATTTATCTTTAATACACTTTATTTACATATATATGTGTTTTAAATAATAATTATTGTAATATCATATTTTTATTTTATTTCACATAATTACTTATAATCATATAATATTTCAAATTACATTTCTAATTATTATTTATATATATATATATATATATATATATATATATATATATATATATATATATATATACACACACACATACACACACACATATCCATTTACAAAATAATCGTTCGTGAATCGTCAAGATTAGTCAAAGGTCAAATATATACACAGAGATCTTTAGGGGGGCATGGAGGGGTGTTGGCCCTCCCAAGATCATTAACAAGTAGTAATATATTATTAAGTTGTTCTGAGGAAAAAAAAAAAAAAAAAACTCGTGTTGATTTTAATGAGGTTTTTAAGATGGGGATACAGGGAGTTAAAATTAGGAGATGAAGTAGCTGAACTTTTAAGAAAGAAGCCTACTTTTAGTTTTTTTTTTTTTTTTTTTTTTTTTTTTTTTTTTTTTAACTCAACACCCCCTTTAAGTTTTTAAAAGTATTCACTATTAACCCTACAAAATGTATTCCTCTCTATATTAAAGTAAAAAAAAATACGTATAGTATGAAACAATTGACTCAAGGATATTAATACTAACAATTTTCTATTGAAAGGCCATATTTTTACTTACATACATGAATTATATCGAGTAGATGAAATTAATTAAGTCCAAACTAGTGATAGTTGTGCGAGGAAATGCAATAAAAATAAAAATATAAATAATGTTATTAATTTTTGTTTCAAGAAAGTAAGCTTTAACAAAATGGTCTTAACTTCATAAATTATTTGTCTTTTATACCTAGGATACAAACTCGTTAAATTTTACTTTTCAAAAACACACTTGCTAAGATAGATTGGACGACTATTAATAAAACTATGTTTTACATTTTAAATTGTTTTTTTGGCCCCCACACAGAATTTGTTGAAAATCCGCCACTGTATATACATGAACACAGTTCAAAGTTTTTTTTTTTTAGACTTAAAGATTACAGACTTGCTTATCGTGTCGATTTCAAATTAGGATCAAGTTTAAATTTGATCGGAAATTTCCGGGTCGTCACACCCAAAGCCTTCATATTTTGCCTCAAAACCTCTAAATTTTGCCAAAAAACCTCCAAATTTTGCTTAAAAACGTCCAAATTTTGCTCAAAAATCTTCATATTTGTCCAAAAAAATTGCTACGCTTTAAAAAAAAAATTCACCTCCGTTTAAAAAGTTTCCTGCTTACGCCACTGTTCAAAAGTGGACCAAAACTCAAAATTAAAACATGAGAATTCACAGAAAGATGTGTATGATTAATCCTAACACTTCCTCGTTTTTACTTTTTCCAAAAACAAGATAAAAATGCTAGAACACTCGATTTTATATTCAAAATTTTCGAACAGAAAATGAGATCGTTCGTAAATCAAATGGACGAATTAGACTCTGAAATTTTGTGGAAATGATCACGAGATGATGATGGATCTTTCTACTTTTTCAGATTTTACTAAAACACTTTGAAATCAAAACCCACTTAAAAATTAACAAAAGTCAATACGAGATTTTAATTCGATTTTTAACAAATTAAACACTAAATCAAAGTTGATGAGCAATACAATAGTGTTTGTAAACATCTGAAATCACATTGTGAAACTGGGTAAAAAAAAAAAAAAACTGTTGAAATGAATGTTTGGTATATGATCAAATGCTACCTAACTTCTTATTTTTTATATATATATTCAATGGTTAATTTAGGCTCAGCCATGTTTATGTAAAAAGTAGTGAAATATATGTTGTCAAGGTGAAATATGCCAATCGTTACAGTTTTAGATTAGGTGTATACACAGGATCGAGTGTATAAGGGAGGGGGGCGCCCGCGCCTGGTGGATTTCGAAAGTTTAGTGCAAATTTTTTCGGTTTTTCGATTTTGCCCCCGGTGGAATTTTTTTTGCCCCAAACCCTTCATATTTTGCCCCAAAACCTCCATATTTTGCCCCAAAACATTCGTATTTTGCCCAAAAACCTCCAAATTTTGCTCAAAAAACTCTATATTTTGCCAAAAAAAAAATATTCCTACGTCTTAGAAAAAATTTCGCCCCCGGTGAAAAAAATTTCTGAATCGTATACACATAACAAGCATGGCATAAACATGATAAAATATATTACGAAAATAAGCATATTTGGAAACATATTGCCAGAGACCATTTAATTAAGATCAGTAGCTTTGCTCATGTTTATTCTTTCATGATTATGGTTTTAAATTTTGATTGAATGAAATATCATTAGTTTTGATGTTATGTTATAATTATAAGACAAATAGTTACTATGGTTTGTCAAATCTTGCAACTTTGGTCACTAAGGTTTTTTTTTTGCAAGTTTAGCCACCGTGGTATCAAAAAATTACAAGTTTAGTCACTCAAGCTGACTGACGCTCACGTGAGAGGTATTTTCGTCAATTTCTTTATAATCTCAAACTTTATCACGTTCTTCTTCTTCCCCTTTTCTATTTGAAACCCTAATTTTAAAATTCCATTTCTGTTAATCAAAATTAAAATTAATAAAACACTGCATCCATTAATGTGCTGTAGGAAATCAAAACATACGGATCAAATAAAATAGGAAAACTTGTTGTTCTTGTTTATAAATATCCGAAAATACAAATAGAACCATAAATTGACCGGAGCTGCCACATATCACAATAAATAAAACATCCACCATTCGTGGAACTACTTTTTTCCTGACATTGAGAACAAAAACACTCCATTTAAGAAACTTATCCCTCTTATATTTTCTTGATTTGCATCATCAAATATAACACCATATTTCTTTTTCTGGTTCTATTGTTCAAACAGATTCCGACCAAAAATATGGTCTCACCGAAAATTCTTCTTATCACCACCAAATTAATCGAAAGTCACCCCATTTCGTTGACGGCCGAAGGTTAGTACGATTTCAGATCTGTGATTCCGAATGAGGTTAGTACGTTTCAGATTTGTAATTTCGATGAAGGTTAGTACGTTTTCAGATCTGTAATTCCGATGAGGTCTCGTGGGTTTCCGGTGAGCCACCACCACCTCCTCCGTCGTCATCTCCGTCGTCTACGACAGAGATAACATCGACCATCGGAAACACATCGATCAAATGGTCTTCGATTTAATTTGGTACAAACTAATTAAGAAAAAGAAAGAAAGAAATCTTGAGCATTAGTGAATTTTTGTGGTAACGAGCTTTAGTGATTTTGTATCAGTGAGCAGAGTGACCTTGAATTCATGGTTTTGGTTCTGAAAGATGAACAAGTGACAACCACTTTGATTTTATTTTATTTAAATCTTGAGTTAAAAAGAAAAAGAAGTGATTTTGTATTCATGGTTTTGGATCTGAAATTCACAGGTGACTATTTGAGCTTTGGTGTATTATTATATGAGTATATATAATGTATGTAACGACCCGGATTTTTTCGATCGTTTTACACTTATAAGATTAATATTTACATAAATTAAACCTTACCAACATGATAAGCAATCTAAATTGTTGAGACTTATGTTTTTGAAAAGAGTTTTACACAACGTTTGACCGTCCAATTTGACCGATGATATCACGAACTATATAACATACGATAATTATACGTTTGTGTATATATATATATATGTATTTTTATATATTTAACATGATCTAAGAATGTTTTAACATCTCATTGTGTACTAATAACAATGAGTTATAAGTATATTTTGAGACTACTAACTTAAGTTTTCAAAACGATAACTATATGTGACGTTCTTCGACTTAAATACTTAAAACTTATAATGCTTATACATGTATCGTATAGATATGTATTTTATCACTTTTAAAGGATTTATATACATAAAACAATATAAGTATATTTACAAAAGATAGCTATATTTGAATCCTCGTTCCGTTTTCTCAAGATTTTTATACGTATATCTAGGGTATATGTACCCGTATCATACCCAGCTTCTATACGTATTTACTATTGGTATATACATATCACAATCACTTTATTAGCAGCCATGAGTCAGCCAATTTTGGATCTTAGCATGCATGATTAATCATTTTGGCATATTACAAGACTTTTGCACAATATTACAAATTTATACATCTTTTCACCACCATTTATACTCCATTCCATTTTCATTTTTACTACACATTTTCTCTAACCAAAAACACACTCTTAGGAACCTTAAGTGTTCTTCACAATCTCAGCAAATAACCATGAAGATCTAGCTTCAAAAACAACCCTTAATCATCATAAGAAAATCCATTCAAGAACACTTCAAAAATCCTTCCAAGTAAACAAGTTTACTTCCAACCTTTCAATCCAACTCCACCACTCTTTTGATTCTAGGATTTTTCTCATCTCTTACAGTAACTTTGTCCAAGTAACTTGAGGTAGTAACCTTATTCATAATCTTATTCAATTCATATTCATATAGCTATCTTATTTTGTGGTATAAAATTTTAACAACAAGAACATAGTTTGAATGATTTCAAACTTGTTCGCAAACTAAATAGATCCTTCTAACTTGACCTTTAAAACACTTCAAGACCTGTAATATATCATAATGATATGCTAACTTAACAGGATATAACTTGGTTTTACAAAGAACACCTTAAAAACTGAATCTACGTCGTCGGAGTGCAACCGGGGGCTGTTTTGGGTTGGATAATTAAAAACCATCTTATGCTTTGAATTGGAAGTTTATATTCTGGAAAAATGATATTTCTTATGAATATGTTAAAACATAAAAATTTCATGGCTTAACTCAAAGTGTAAGTATTTTTAGAAAAATGATCATTAAATGTTGTTTTTATGATCACTTTCATAAGTTTCACCAAAATTTGACCTATAACCTGTGTAACGACCCTGGTTTTTCCAACGTTAATTTATTAATAATTATTATTATTAATACGTGTGATTAAACGAATGTATATAATTACATTTACATGCTTCCATGATTGCCCGTACTTGACTTTTAAGGGCCCGAAACGTCTCTGCGACACACGAAACTGCGCGAATAATATTTTTAGAATATTATTTACATTCATGATTATTTATTATTAATCATTTTAATTAATCAAGGTTAGTGATTAATTACTTGGGCTTTAATTATTTAAATTGCATCTTTAATCAAACTTGGGCCTTTAATTAATGGACTTGGACTAGTAAGCCCACCCTACACTTAAATGGACTTGTAAGCCCATTCTAGTAAGCTAGTTTATGTTAGATTAATCAAGGTTTAATTAGGCTAATTTAGAGACAAAGTTGTCTCAAGCATGCAAGGCTTATTTAACTTCATTACCATTCTTAGCTTTTATCATCCTTCCCATGCTTGAAAGTGGCCATTTGACCTCCCTCTTTTACCCTAGAAACCGTCCACCACCATGGAGTAAAGGAGTTCATTTTTTTCACTTCACTTTGTTACCTTATTACTTGCAATTTCTCTCACATTTTCACACACATTCAAACAACTCTCAAATTCTCTCAACTTTCTCTCTTTCTTTTGTAAGTTACAAACTTTTTTTTTTCTTCTTCTTGCTCTCCCAAAACCGTGGCCTAGAACCACCATAATCATCATCATCTTTTGTTTTAAATTACTTGTTGTTTGTAATTGTTACTTGTCTTTGTTAAAGATCAAACTTAGTAGTTGTATCTTCATGTAATCTTGCTACTTCCATTATGTTTAAGGAAGTCAAGAACAAAGAATCAAAGTTCTTTCATAACTTATGGTTCTACTTTACTTGTTTTCAAGATTTAAAGTTTATAATCTTCATATTGTTACTTGTGTTCTTGTTTGTTGTATGTTACTAGAATACCACCTTCATGGTTGGTTTAGGCTTATCATTCATTTTCTTTATTTTGTATGTTTACTACACACTTGAACAAGAACATGAAACCAACAAGAGCTTACACTTTGGTGCAAGTATCATGGATCCAACACTTGGTTGTGATCCTTCTTAGTGTTCATGAACTTGTTCATAAGTTTACTTATATTCCTAGATCTAAGCTTTGGCTTAGTATCTCTTTAAGAAGTAAAAACCAATTTGTAAAGTTCTTATTTACTTTGTAACTAGTTGTATTTACTTTATTTTTACTTACATGTAACCTTGGTCATGATTACTAGTTAATCTTGATCTTATATTTCTTGGATCTAACTTGTTAGTTCAAGAACAACACTTTAAACTCTCTAACTTGTGTTGATTTAACTTAAGTACTAGATCTATACTTTTGAAACAAGGATCTTCAAGATCTACTAAGAACTAAACTCTACAACCTAAGATCTTGTGTACTTAAGTTTATTTTCAAGTTTGTAGATTATTACTAGTTTTAAAGTTGATGTATGTGTTAGATCTAAGACCTTGATGAAACTTTGGTTCATCAAACATCATACAACTCTTAAGTGAGTTGTGCTTCATGTCTTAGACTTGCACATGGGTTATGATGGTCAAGACTTGGTTAAGATGATGTAGATACATCAATGAGTTGTACACTTGAAGCTATATGCATCAAGGATGAGAGCCATGATGAACATCAAGCACCAAGACCACCGGAACCCTTAAAAACTCACTGTTCTGTCCAAAACCTACTGACCTGATGCTTCTGGAACAGACCAGTAGACCTGGGCTGTTCTAACCTTGATTTTTAGATAGAACTTTTCGAGTAGATAACTTTTCATATAAGACTCGTCTTAATCCGAGTTACGGTTTAGAGTCTACGGCCCTCCGAGCGTCACTATGTCCATTTACTTTTCTGTTTTCTGTGTACAGTCTCTGTTTTTCTGGTTTCTGTAACAGACCAGTACACCTGGGCTACTGTAACCTTGATTTTCAGATAGCTCAGTTTGTGTAGATAACTTTTCATATAGGACTCGTCTTAATCCGAATTACGGTTTAGGATTTATGGCCCTCCGATCGTCGCTATGTCCTTTAACGTTGTGCAGAAATTTCTGACATACTCGCACTTAGACCGTCGCCACGGTCAAACCAAGACGAGTTTGCTTCTGTAAATTTTACCACACTTAAGGGACTCATAGACGGAGCCATGGCCACTGGTCTCACCTTAATTCAGTAAGGGTAGAGGCCGTGGTGACTGACTGAAGTCAGACTTTGTTGAAAACTACTTTCATAAACGAAACTTACTTTACGCCTTGTGTTTGATGATGAATGATGATGACCCTTAAGACCTTAAATACATACTTTTAAACCTATTAAGACGATTTACTGACTTAGTACTATTTGACTTAGGTTGAGGACTTCGGACCATTTACTTGCACACCTTTCCCGACTACTACTTTACCGCTACTACTATCATTGTGAGTTATAGCATTCCCTTTTTACTTTAACTTATTTTGGGAACTGAGAATGCATGCGGATTTTATGTTTTACATACTAGGCACGAGTACTTAAACTTTATATATGTGTGGGTTATATAACGGCAGAAACATTCCCTTTAGCTCGGTAACGTTTAATCATCGGTTTTTGAGCCGTGAACGCGAATCTTAGATATGGATCCATAGGGTTTGACATCCCCACTCGGGCTAGTAGCGCTAGCATTTAATGGGTGTTTAATACTTCGAGGTTATACACACTTGCCAAGTGCACTTTAAGGGGGTACATTAAACGTTAAGTTAGTTATCGAGTGCCCACGGTTAAGCATATACTTTTACATACTTTTGAACGCTCGTTGTAGCACTGAAATCTCGTGGCCTACTTACATTACTGTTATACTTAAACTATAGCTCACCAACCTTTGTGTTGACCTTTTTAAGCATGTATTTCTCAGGTGCTTGAAGTCGCTTCCGCTATCTTACTAGTCGTGCTGTAGAACCCGCTGCCTAGAGTTGTTATCGCATGACTACTTATCTTGCATTTAAATTAGTTTACTTTTGAACTTATGTTATGTAACGACCTTTATGGTCACGTACACTTATCTAATGCTTCTACTTAACGAAGCATGTTTTTGGATTGTAAAACATTCGACGTTTGTTATGACGTCACTTTTATTAATGAATGCAAACTCTGTTTTGAAAACGCATGTAGTACTTAACCTTGTAATGATCCTGTTGATGATGGTCCGTACATGATGATTTAGTACGGGGCGTCACATTTGGTATCAGAGCATTGGTTGTAGGGAATTAGGTTGCATTAGTGAGTCTAAGACCGACCCGAGTAGGATTCACTAATAGGACTAATCTACAACTTGCTAGTTTACGTGTTTCTGCTGAACTTACTGCATGCTGCTGCTTACTATTACTGCTATATGCCACATGCTATTACATGATTTCACTACTGCATGATGCTACTTGCTTTTGATTGCATGCTACCTTCATATGAATTACTGATATTGCCATGCTACTTATTGTCATACATGATTTAAACTGTTGGCCTATTATTTGCTTGCTTTATGACATACTGACATGGAAAATTTATTTTTCCTTGTTCAGATGTCGGACGTTCCACCTGTTGACATTCCGGGCAGTACAGGCTCAGACCCCGTTGTTCCACCTACTGCTGCACCTGCTGCTACTGCTGCTGCTGCCGATATTCCGACCCCGACACCCACTGGCGATCCCGGCGCTTCTACTTCTGGAGCTAGCTCTAGCGCACCTGCCCCAGCGTCTGCTTCCAGACCCCCGAGGCAACTGGCTCGCATTGGTGGTATGGAGATCCCCGCGGAGTTCGGGGAAGGTCCCTTCCGTAATCACTGGCGCACACCTTGCCGACGCACTCCCGACGGACGCCTAGCCGTGATTATGCCAGGCCGACACCGACAGATGTTGGCCGCTTTCGGACATTTCGGATTACCACCTCCGCCACCCGCGTCACCACCACATGATTCAGACGACGGGTCTTCCACCGATGCTCCTTCAGACGACACCTCATCTGACGACTCCAGCGATGATGAGGATCCTGCCGATAGACCTATTCAGGCACCCTCCACCCCGCCGAAGAAGCGGTACCGTTTCGATGGCACCGTCATTCCAGGGGTGAATGGAGGTCGTGTTTTTACTGATGCTTTTGGCCATCGACGTAGGGTTACTGCTCGTAAACGAGTTGTGCCATACCCTGCCGACCCACAGATACGTAAGGTTCCCCGTTACGTATTGACTATTCCTGGAACCGTACCACCTAGATTTAGATACGGACCACTTACATCTAGGGACGTACCGTCTACATCCGGAGCCGGACCATCTACATCAGCACCACCGGCACCACCGGCACCACCCGCCCCACCTGCACCGCCTGCCCCACCAGCTCCCTCTAACGAGGAACTGATGAGGGAGATTGAGACTCTCCGAGCTCGAGTCACTGAGCTCGAGGAGCAGTTGGCTCGAGGAGCAGTTCACCCGCCTTCACCGTAGGACCTTGTATTTAGTTTTCATGATGTAATCTAGATATAGTTTCATGTATTTCATATGTATTGTACGAACTTATTCAGATGTATGAAACTTATTATCATTAACAAATGGAACTTTGCGTTATTTAATTCTTGCACGATGTTCTATTTACATTGCTGTACTATGATTCTGTGATGTTTGTACCTAGATGCATTATTTAATAACATGTGATGTTTTGATTCCATGATTGGTCACTATATACTGTATTATTACTACTTGCATGCTGGATTTTGACTTGGGTCAAAATTTTTGTTTAGAATACCATGGCTAACGGAAGAACCACGCCTACCGCCGCCCAGATTGAGGACATGATTAACGAACGTGTTGCTGTTGCTCTAGCAGAAAGGAACCCTCCAATTGTACCACCGCCTGTCGTTCCACTAGCCCGAGATGGGTGTACTTACAAGGAATTCCAGAGCTGCAAACCGCATAATTTCAGCGGCACCGAGGGACCAGTTGGTCTCACCAGATGGTTTGAAAAGTTGGAATCGGTATTCAGGGTTAGCAATTGTTCGGAAGCTAACAAAACGAAATTTGCATCTTGCACGCTTTCTGATGGCGCGCTTACATGGTGGAATACCATGGCCCAAGCGCAAGGAATTGATGAGGCGTATGCTACGCCTTGGGAAGAATTTAAATGTGCTATGATCGAGGAATACTGTCCAAGAACCGAGATTCAAAAGATGGAAATCGAGTTTATGCAATTGAAGGCCGTAGGGAACGACCTTAACAGTTACAATCGTAGGTTTTTGGAGTTGGCTCTTATGTGTCCGACCATGGTCACCCCCGAATTTAAGCGCTTGGAAAAATACTTCTCGGGACTTCCTAAGTCCATCAAGGGTAATGTTACCTCATCCAAGCCACCAAGCGTTCCTGAAGCAATGCGCATGGCGCATACTCTCTTGAATCAAATCATCCTTGACGAGCCGGAGAAGGCTAAGTTTGAAACTGGTAGTGGCGAGAAGAGGAAATGGGACAACAACCACAACAACAACAGGGGTAAGAACTATGATCAAAACCCAGCGAAGCGACATGAAGGGTTCAGGCAAAACAACAACAACACCAACCCCAACAACAACAGCTCCAACCCGAACTACAAAGGAACTTTACCACAATGCAAGAGGTGTTATAAGCACCACACCGGGTATTGCAATGTTGTCTGTGAGAAATGCCAACGGACTGGGCATGTTGGTAAGGATTGTAAGGTTACTACTTTGAACGTGAAGCCAAACCACAACAACAATGGGCCTAGGAAATGTTATGAGTGTGGAAAGACGGGCCATTTCAGAAACGAGTGCCCAAACAAGCGTAAGGATGGCGGACCACCACGTGCTAGAGCCTTCAATGTTAATACAAGGGACGCTCGCGACAACCCCGACTTGGTGACAGGTATATTCAAAATCAACAATCTTTTAGATTCTGTCCTATTTGATACTGGTGCCGATAGGAGCTATGTGTGTAGACATTTTTGTGATAAGTTAGATTGGTCGTTAGTTCCTTTGAAGGAAAGTATGCTTGTCGAGGTCGCCAATGGAAAACTTGAAAAGGTTGACCATATTAGTCGTGGAGCTATTATCAACATAGCTGGTGCAGATTTCGAAATTGATTTGATACCTATCAAACTGGGAAGTTTTGACGTGATCGTCGGTATGGATTGGTTGAGCAAGATAAAGGCCGATGTTATCTGTGGAGATAAAGCACTTCGCATACCACAAGGAGATGGCGAACCACTGGTTATCTATGGAGAGAGATGTACCTCGAAGTTGAACCTCATTAGTTGCGTGAAAGCGCAAAAGATTATGAAGAAGGGACGCTTTGCTGTCCTAGCACATGTGAAAGCGGTAGAAACTGAGGTGAAGAACGTGAACGACGTTCGAATTGTGAACGAATTTTCTGATGTCTTCCCAGAGGAATTGCCTGGATTACCGACAGAGAGCAGTAGAATTTCAGATTGACTTAGTGCCAGGAGCTGCACCTGTAGCTCGCGCACCTTATAGACTCGCACCTTCCGAGATGCAAGAATTACAGAGTCAACTACAAGAGCTATTAGATCGAGGGTTTATCCAACCAAGCTTCTCGCCTTGGGGCGCACCGGTGTTATTTGTGAAGAAGAAGGATGGATCCTTCCGTATGTGTATCGACTACCGTGAACTCAACAAATTGACTATCAAGAATCGATATCCTCTTCCACGAATTGACGATCTTTTTGATCAACTACAAGGATCGAGCGTTTATTCAAAGATCGATTTGCGATCCGGATATCACCAGCTGAGGGTGAAGGAAAGTGACGTGATGAAAACTGCATTCAGGACCCGTTATGGTCATTATGAGTTCCTCGTGATGCCATTCGGTTTGACAAATGCACCTGCCGTGTTCATGGACCTCATGAATCGTGTCTGCAAGCCTTACTTGGACAAGTTTGTTATCGTCTTCATAGATGATATCCTCATCTACTCTAAGAGCGAAGAAGAACATGAGCAACACCTCCGATTAGTGCTTGAACTCTTAAGACAAGAGCAACTTTACGCCAAATTCTCCAAGTGTGAATTTTGGTTGAAGGAGGTACAATTTTTGGGTCATGTTGTGAGCGACCAGGGTATCAAAGTTGATCCCGCCAAGATTGAAGCCATCAGCAAGTGGGAGACCCCCACTACTCCAACGCATATTCGCCAATTTCTAGGTCTCGCCGGTTATTATCGAAGGTTTATCGAAGGATTTTCTCTGATTGCGCGTCCTTTGACCGCACTGACTCACAAGGGCAAGAAGTTCATTTGGGAACCCGCACACGAATCAGCATTCCAAACTTTGAAGAAGAAGTTAACCTCCGCACCTATCCTATCACTTCCTGAAGGTAGTGACGACTTTGTTGTTTATTGCGATGCATCGAAGAGTGGTTTTGGTTGTGTACTGATGCAACGATCAAAGGTTATTGCCTATGCCTCCCGCCAACTGAAGATTCACGAGCGGAACTACACTACGCATGATCTTGAACTTGGAGCCGTTGTCTTTGCGCTCAAATTGTGGAGACACTATTTGTATGGAACTAAGAGCACTATCTTCACCGATCACAAGAGTCTCCAGCACATATTTGATCAGAAGCAATTGAATATGAGACAGCGTCGATGGATCGAGACGCTCAACGACTACGATTGTGAACTCCGTTATCACCCTGGCAAGGCCAATGTTGTAGCTGACGCTTTAAGCCGAAAGGAGAGGACGACACCTCTCCGTGTTAGGGCTCTGAACATCACCATCCATTCGAACCTCAACAACCAGATCAGAGTAGCCCAAGTTGAGGCTCTCAAGGAGGAGAACATATCTCACGAGCATTTGAACATACTTGTCTCTCGATTCGAGGTTAGAGAGTCTGGACTCCGATGTTATGCCGAAAGAATTTGGGTACCTTATTATGGAGATCTACGAAACCTGATACTTGATGAAGCACACAAATCGAGATATTCGATTCACCCCGGTGCGGGTAAGATGTACCACGACCTTAAAGAACAGTATTGGTGGCCGAATCTTAAGAAGGACGTTGCGACTTATGTTGGTAAGTGTTTGACTTGCTCGAAGGTTAAAGCCGAGCATCAGAGACCTTCTGGGTTACTTCAACAGCCGGAAATCCCACAATGGAAGTGGGAAAGGATCACAATGGATTTCATTACTAAGCTGCCAAAGACGGTGGGCGGATGCGATACTATTTGGGTTATTGTTGACCGCCTCACCAAATCTGCACACTTCCTAGCGATGAAGGAAACTGATACAATGGAAAGACTCGCTCAGTTATACATCAAAGAGGTTGTATCTCGTCATGGTGTACCTTTATCGATCATCTCCGATCGCGATCCCCGTTTTGCTTCTAGATTTTGGCGTTCTTTGCAAGAAGCCATGGGAACTCGTCTTGACATGAGTACTGCTTATCATCCTCAGACTGACGGGCAAAGTGAACGAACGATTCAGACCTTGGAGGACATGCTGCGTGCATGTGTCATTGATTTTGGAAAGGCCTGGGAAAGGCATTTGCCACTCGCCGAATTCTCGTACAACAACAGTTATCACTCAAGCATTAATGCTGCACCTTTTGAAGCATTGTATGGTCGTAAGTGCCGATCTCCTATTTGTTGGGCCGAAGTAGGCGAAAAGCAAATCACCGGACCCGAGGTAGTCCACGAAACCACGGAGAAGATTGCTCAGATCCAAGCTAGACTTAAGACTGCCCGTGATCGCCAAAAGAGTTATGCCGATCTTAAACGGAAAGACTTTGAATTTAATGTTGGTGATCGTGTAATGTTGAAGGTTGCACCTTGGAAAGGTGTGATCCGTTTTGGAAAACGTGGAAAGTTGAACCCACGATACATTGGTCCTTTCGAGATCTTGGAACGTGTTGGACCAGTTGCATACCGTTTGGATCTACCAGCACAATTGAGCTCAGTTCATCCTACCTTCCATGTGTCAAACTTGAAGAAGTGTCCTGCTGCACCCGAACTCATTATACCATTGGAAGAACTTACTATTGATGACAAACTCCACTTTGTGGAGGAACCTGTTGAGATTATGGATCGTGAGATCAAAACTTTGAAACGCAACAAGATTCCGATTGTACGAGTACGATGGAATGCCAAACGAGGACCTGAGTTTACTTGGGAACGAGAGGATCAAATGATGCGGAAATATCCTCATCTTTTCCCGACTCCTCCATCTACTTCAGCTTAAATTTCGGGACGAAATTTTCTTTAACAGGTGGGTAATGTAACGACCCTGGTTTTTCCAACGTTAATTTATTAATAATTATTATTATTAATACGTGTGATTAAACGAATGTATATAATTACATTTACATGCTTCCATGATTGCCCGTACTTGACTTTTAAGGGCCCGAAACGTCTCTGCGACACACGAAACTGCGCGAATAATATTTTTAGAATATTATTTACATTCATGATTATTTATTATTAATCATTTTAATTAATCAAGGTTAGTGATTAATTACTTGGGCTTTAATTATTTAAATTGCATCTTTAATCAAACTTGGGCCTTTAATTAATGGACTTGGACTAGTAAGCCCACCCTACACTTAAATGGACTTGTAAGCCCATTCTAGTAAGCTAGTTTATGTTAGATTAATCAAGGTTTAATTAGGCTAATTTAGAGACAAAGTTGTCTCAAGCATGCAAGGCTTATTTAACTTCATTACCATTCTTAGCTTTTATCATCCTTCCCATGCTTGAAAGTGGCCATTTGACCTCCCTCTTTTACCCTAGAAACCGTCCACCACCATGGAGTAAAGGAGTTCATTTTTTTCACTTCACTTTGTTACCTTATTACTTGCAATTTCTCTCACATTTTCACACACATTCAAACAACTCTCAAATTCTCTCAACTTTCTCTCTTTCTTTTGTAAGTTACAAACTTTTTTTTTTCTTCTTCTTGCTCTCCCAAAACCGTGGACTAGAACCACCATAATCATCATCATCTTTTGTTTTAAATTACTTGTTGTTTGTAATTGTTACTTGTCTTTGTTAAAGATCAAACTTAGTAGTTGTATCTTCATGTAATCTTGCTACTTCCATTATGTTTAAGGAAGTCAAGAACAAAGAATCAAAGTTCTTTCATAACTTATGGTTCTACTTTACTTGTTTTCAAGATTTAAAGTTTATAATCTTCATATTGTTACTTGTGTTCTTGTTTGTTGTATGTTACTAGAATACCACCTTCATGGTTGGTTTAGGCTTATCATTCATTTTCTTTATTTTGTATGTTTACTACACACTTGAACAAGAACATGAAACCAACAAGAGCTTACACTTTGGTGCAAGTATCATGGATCCAACACTTGGTTGTGATCCTTCTTAGTGTTCATGAACTTGTTCATAAGTTTACTTATATTCCTAGATCTAAGCTTTGGCTTAGTATCTCTTTAAGAAGTAAAAACCAATTTGTAAAGTTCTTATTTACTTTGTAACTAGTTGTATTTACTTTATTTTTACTTACATGTAACCTTGGTCATGATTACTAGTTAATCTTGATCTTATATTTCTTGGATCTAACTTGTTAGTTCAAGAACAACACTTTAAACTCTCTAACTTGTGTTGATTTAACTTAAGTACTAGATCTATACTTTTGAAACAAGGATCTTCAAGATCTACTAAGAACTAAACTCTACAACCTAAGATCTTGTGTACTTAAGTTTATTTTCAAGTTTGTAGATTATTACTAGTTTTAAAGTTGATGTATGTGTTAGATCTAAGACCTTGATGAAACTTTGGTTCATCAAACATCATACAACTCTTAAGTGAGTTGTGCTTCATGTCTTAGACTTGCACATGGGTTATGATGGTCAAGACTTGGTTAAGATGATGTAGATACATCAATGAGTTGTACACTTGAAGCTATATGCATCAAGGATGAGAGCCATGATGAACATCAAGCACCAAGACCACCGGAACCCTTAAAAACTCACTGTTCTGTCCAAAACCTACTGACCTGATGCTTCTGGAACAGACCAGTAGACCTGGGCTGTTCTAACCTTGATTTTTAGATAGAACTTTTCGAGTAGATAACTTTTCATATAAGACTCGTCTTAATCCGAGTTACGGTTTAGAGTCTACGGCCCTCCGAGCGTCACTATGTCCATTTACTTTTCTGTTTTCTGTGTACAGTCTCTGTTTTTCTGGTTTCTGTAACAGACCAGTACACCTGGGCTACTGTAACATTGATTTTCAGATATCTCAGTTTGTGTAGATAACTTTTCATATAGGACTCGTCTTAATCCGAATTACGGTTTAGGATTTATGGCCCTCCGATCGTCGCTATGTCCTTTAACGTTGTGCAGAAATTTCTGACATACTCGCACTTAGACCGTCGCCACGGTCAAACCAAGACGAGTTTGCTTCTGTAAATTTTACCACACTTAAGGGACTCATAGACGGAGCCATGGCCACTGGTCTCACCTTAATTCAGTAAGGGTAGAGGCCGTGGTGACTGACTGAAGTCAGACTTTGTTGAAAACTACTTTCATAAACGAAACTTACTTTACGCCTTGTGTTTGATGATGAATGATGATGACCCTTAAGACCTTAAATACATACTTTTAAACCTATTAAGACGATTTACTGACTTAGTACTATTTGACTTAGGTTGAGGACTTCGGACCATTTACTTGCACACCTTTCCCGACTACTACTTTACCGCTACTACTATCATTGTGAGTTATAGCATTCCCTTTTTACTTTAACTTATTTTGGGAACTGAGAATGCATGCGGATTTTATGTTTTACATACTAGGCACGAGTACTTAAACTTTATATATGTGTGGGTTATATAACGGCAGAAACATTCCCTTTAGCTCGGTAACGTTTAATCATCGGTTTTTGAGCCGTGAACGCGAATCTTAGATATGGATCCATAGGGTTTGACATCCCCACTCGGGCTAGTAGCGCTAGCATTTAACGGGTGTTTAATACTTCGAGGTTATACGCACTTGCCAAGTGCACTTTAAGGGGGTACATTAAACGTTAAGTTAGTTATCGAGTGCCCACGGTTAAGCATATACTTTTACATACTTTTGAACGCTCGTTGTAGCACTGAAATCTCGTGGCCTACTTACATTACTGTTATACTTAAACTATAGCTCACCAACCTTTGTGTTGACCTTTTTAAGCATGTATTTCTCAGGTGCTTGAAGTCGCTTCCGCTATCTTACTAGTCGTGCTGTAGAACCCGCTGCCTAGAGTTGTTATCGCATGACTACTTATCTTGCATTTAAATTAGTTTACTTTTGAACTTATGTTATGTAACGACCTTTATGGTCACGTACACTTATCTAATGCTTCTACTTAACGAAGCATGTTTTTGGATTGTAAAACATTCGACGTTTGTTATGACGTCACTTTTATTAATGAATGCAAACTCTGTTTTGAAAACGCATGTAGTACTTAACCTTGTAATGATCCTGTTGATGATGGTCCGTACATGATGATTTAGTACGGGGCGTCACAACCTGTGATTTCGAATACAACCTAAGGTATTTTCAGTTCATATTCTTAAAATTTGACTCGAAAGTGGCAAGTTGAACCAACAAAAACGGAGTTGTAATGAAGAAACTACGACTAAAACAAGATCGGGTATCCGAAGCTAGTTTAGCTACGAAAATATTTGGAGAAAAATTAAATTAATCATATATTTTCTAATTAATATGATATTTCATATATATTTACTTATGATTTGATTATATATATTTCAGGACCACCCGTAAACAACACGAGAAGATTAATCATAAGACCTCATGATTGTACGCAACACGTCATTTGACAACACGGTACTTTATGTACGCAACACGTCACTTGACAACATGGTACCATGGGTCGAGATTAATTCGAATCAATACGAATACGATGGGGTCTTTATTTATTTTATTTAAGCAACTAATTGTGGACCACTAACATCGGACTGCTAACTACGGACTAAGAAAATATTAAAAGTATATATATATATATATATATATATATATATATATATATATATATATATATATATATATATATATATATATATATATATATATATATATATATATATATATATGTAACGATTACTTGAAAAGAAAATATGTTGATATATTACATATATGGTTAGGTTTGTGATATCAATCGGAGACCAAGTCGTGTTTATTACCTTCAAGGCAAAACGTGAGTATATAGTCCCACTTTTAAACTCTAAATATTTCGGGATGAGAATACATGCATTTTATGATTTACGTTATGGACACAAGGGATTAAAAATATATATTCTACGTTGAGTTGTACCACTGGCATACTTCCCTGTAACTTGGTAACTATTATTTACATGAGGTATTGTAAACGCGAATCCTGTTGATAGATCTATCGGGCCTGACAACCCCAACCGGATTGGACGACCAGTATTCAACGGTTGCACAGTACTTCATTTCGGTAACTACACTTGGTACGGTGTAGTAAGATTTCATAATAAAGGGAATATGCGACGTTGATTATGTAGAGACCCGTCCTAATCCATCCAGACGAAGTCCACATCGATTATAAACGATTCACAATAGTTGGTTACATCACGAGGTACTTGACCTCTATATGATACATTTTATAAACATTGCATTCGTTTTGAAAGACAAACTTTCATTTCATTGAAAGTTGACGACCTGCATACCATTTCATAATACATCCAACTATAATTGACTTAATAATAATCTTGATGACCTCAACGACTCGAATGCAACGTCTTTTGAAATATGTCATAAATGACTCCAAGTAATATCTCTAATATGAGCAAATGCACAGCGGAAGATTTCTTTCATACCTGAGAATAAACATGCTTTAAAGTGTCAACCAAAAGGTTGGTGAGTTCATTAGTTTAACATAAATAATCATTTCATAATTTTAATAGACCACAAGATTTCATATTTCCATTTCTCATAAACATACGTCCCATGGATAGAGACAAAAATATCATTCATATGGATAGAACACCTGGTAACCGACCTTAACAATATGCATATTAGAATATCCCCATCATTCCGGGATCCTCCTTCGGACATGATATAAATTTCGAAGTACTAAAGCATCCGGTACTTTGGATGGGGCTTGTTGGGCCCGATAGATCTATCTTTACGATTCGCGTCAATTAGGGTGTCTGTTCCCTAATTCTTAGATTACCAGACTTAATAAAAAAGGGCATATTCGATTTCGATAATTCAACCATATAATGTAGTTTCGATTACTTGTGTCTATTTCGTAAAACATTTATAAAAATTGCGCATGTATTCTCAGCCCAAAAATATAAAGGGTAAAAAAGGCAAATGAAACTCACCATACTGTATTTCGTAGTAAAAATACATATAACATCATTGGACAATTGTAAGGTTGGCCTCGGATTCACGAACCTATATTAATTATGTATTTTTATATGTTGGTCAATATTTGTCTAATAATTTAAGTCAAGTCATAGTGTACCACAATCCTAATGCTCGAGACTAATATGCAAAGGTTTACAAAAGTCAATCTGACTCAAAAATAATTTCCAAAATTTATAAATGATTATTATATATTTTAAATATCGTCGTTTTATATTTTTAAATATTTTTAAAAGATTTATTAGAGTAATAATATAATAAAATTTTATATAAAAATATACTTTGACATATCTTATAAAGTTCGTTTAGTAAAGATATTATGATAGGTTTTATTAAAGTAATTATATTATTTGTATTACATATTTATTTGATAAAATAACATTGATAATATTAGTAGGTAAAAGTTGTAGTATTTTGTAATAATAATTATTATTATCCTATTATTAAAAATATTAATTTTTGCATTTACCAAAATGATATTATGAGAAATGATAATTCTAATTCACGATATTAGTGAAATTTATATTAACAATGATATTCCTATTAAAAATAATAACTTTTGTAAAAATTAATATTTTTAATAATAATAGTGATAAAAATAATGAACAACGATAATTTTATCTAAATCATTTTCTTATAATATTTTAAATTTCATCATGATACTCATACTTATTATTTCCTAATTGATTTGTTAGCAGCTTTTAAATCGTCTTTTATGTCGCGTTCATTTTAGTGATAATATTAGTAAATTATAATAATTAAGTGTTACTAATATTAGTTTAATTATAATAATACTAATAATAATAAATATTATGATAACTGTTTTAATAATAATAACTTTAACGATAGTAATAAAAATAACAATTTTTAATGATAATACTTTTTATTGATAATAATAATAATACAAATAATAATAATAATAATTTGATAAAACTAGAACGACGATAATAATAATCATTTTTACAAAAAATTCAATTGACTATAACTCCTAATCCGTTCATCGAAACCATTAGACATCTAAAGGAAAAGTTCTTAATTTTTCGCTAGCTTTCCAAGGACATGCATATCTTATACCTTATCTCAATCGCAGGTGTAATTAATTCGAGATTCGACATAACCTATCTAAGGGCAGTATCAAAAATATAAGAATGCATAATCCTATATTCTCAAGCACTAGTCAAGGATACACTATTGATACGTAAAAATTAATTTACGAGTACTCACGTATCAATATTGAGGTTCAATATTGCAGGAAAGGTACGTAGACGCAACGGAGATGATAAACACTAAATTGACCTCATGAGCATACCCATGAACCATACCCATCACCTCCATAGCTATAACCCATAATTTCCTTAGCCCTATCCTACTCGAACCCAGTTTTGAAATTACTCGTTCATGACCTCGTCGTAGTATTTTATGTAATACTACTAATAATATCACTTATTAATACTTAATACTAAAAATAATAAAATTAATAATCTTAATATTAATAATAACAATAATAATAATAATAATAATAATAATAATAATAATAATAATAATATAAACATACATATACTACGAGAGAGAGAGAGAGAGAGAGAGAGATAGAATATGAATGAAAATGGAACCCGTACGTTTTATAAGACCTCTCCCCCAATCATACCCCATGCGACCATTACAGCTCATATGCACTCACAAGAATTTTTTCGACACTAGTTCTTTACACATATTACACATATGGTACGTAATATCGATTAGTTTATATATTAATTAATATATAATATATTTAATCTTTAGAATTAATTAAATATTATATTATATTTACGTGCGTAGTAAAAATATAATTTTTATAAAAATGACACGAACGTGGTCTCATGACTCATGTACCACTTTCGATTTTTCGAGCGCACTCTCGTACGTTTAGAAAACTAGCCTTTTACGTTAAGCGACGTGTACCTTTAATAATAATTTGATTTATTTATAAAAAAAATACTTTATGAAAATATATCTTATAATATTTGAGTGTCGTGGTCATTTGCTTCTATAAATCAGTGACTCGTTGTTTACCAAAATATTTTATTTTAAATTGAGACGTTTTATGACGAGGTTAAAATATATAGATACATTTTTAGGAATATAAATTTGTATCCAAAATCTTTCATCTAATATAACATTTAGTTTTTCAAAACTATTTATTTTTCAAAGTTTATTTTTATTTTATTTAGGAAAATAGTTTAGCGCGTAACATTTTTCTTTTTAAGAATTTAAATGGATACAAGTACTAATCGTTTTTTTTTATATCAAATGCGTCACTAGGCGGGTGTTACTACCGTATTCTTAATTTGAAAACATATATATTTAATGAATACTTTTAAATACACGTTACAACCAATATTTCAACTTACGTTTATTTATTCAAAGGCAGTTTAGATAGACAAGTCATGTTATATGGAAAAGTGTTTTAGTACAGTTGAAAACTACATCAATTTATTACTATGAAATTTCTTCAACAAACATATAGAACCAAATACTATATTGTAAAGTATTTATACTTAATACCTCGCTAATGTTATCAAGTTATAATATATACATGTATTCATATATAATCAATTATGTTCGTTTAATGGTTCGTGAATCATTGGAATTTGGTCGAGGTTAAATGAATGTATGAATACAGTTTTAAAATTTTCAAGATTTAACTTAACAAACTTTGCTTATCGTGTCAGATTAATATAAAGATAAAGTTTAAATTTGGTCGGAAATTCCCGGGTCGTCACAGTACCTACCCGTTAAAGAAATTTCGTCCCGAAATTTGATCGTGGTCGTTATGGCTAATCAAATGAAATGTTTTTATGATGATTATGAGTTGGTATATAGAGTTTTATCACTATTGAGTAATATAGATAAAACAATTCGATACTTGAAGAGTACGAGTGAAACTACCCCAAAAGGAATGAATTGAGAACTAAAGTTTTGCCTTAACTTTTGACGTTATCATGGTTGAATTCCGGAATTTAAGGGATTTAAAGAAAATCTTGGAAATCTATAAGATCTGATTCTTCGGGGTTTATGGAAATTAAGATCTCTATAATTAAATGCGATCATTTGTCTCGATTACTTTGTCTGGTATTCTCACTATAAATGAACTTCTTCCGTTCCATTGTCTTTACCACTCCTATACTAAATTCCCAAACTCAAAAGGCTGTGAAAATGCTTAATCCAGTTCTGATTCTTGTCTTATCCTTACTATCTCAACAATCATTCTTCTTTTCCAACTTCCACCTGAGGAATCTGTGTTCTTCTACTTCGCCCTCGGAATTATAGTGTGTTTAATTCTTCCGTGTCTTTATGTTGCGATAAACATTGATATACACGGTTTGTAATTTATGTGTGGTTATCAGATTTATTTTCTCCTTTATATTTCGAAGTCCTTGCTTCTGTTTTCTATAATCATTGTTATCCCCAGTTAATACTCTCCCCATATTTGCTGCGATTTATACTTAAATTTCTATTTCAGAGCTTTGTCCTTTCGTTTCTTCTTCTTGCGATTAGGCATCTCTTGTAATGGTCCAGAATTCGCAGATATAAGTTTCAGAATGAACATTGTTAATGTTCTACGAAAGAAATAGTAATAACACAATTTGACTTGTCAAATTACCAGAATTCAAGGAAAGATAGGACTATCAAGAAAAAATATGTTCTTGATATGTTTATAGATTAGACAGAACGTAAGAGTCGTGTAACATGGCACATGATGACGTTATGATCTGTGAATCATCACATTCCATTTAGAAACTCAGCAAGACTTACTGTAATATAATCACGTTGATCAAGTGTCATTATATTATACTAACTCATGCATCAGTTCCCAACATTACTTCAATAACATTCATATTTTAAACTCGAAAGTTTATAGAATATAGAAACTAACAGTTTCTATATGATGTAACACTAATAGTACGAATAGATTAATGATTTTAGATAATAATAGTTATGAAAATATTTTCAGAAATATGGAGGATATTTATAATGAAAGATACGATGATATCTTGGAATTTCTAATATCGAAGGATGATGAAGAAAATTTGTCCGCAAGAGTTTGGAGTCAAAAGCAAGGTATTCGTTAATGACTTCAGCAGGTACTGAATCATTTAGATTCTTTGAAGTCAAACTTATTCTTTGTGATTTGTCCACGACTCCCTTCATAGTTTGCTCAATCAGTTTTTCAGTTTCAAACTTTTTTTCATCTTTGCCAACCTACAATTCTTTATCATCAACTTCCGACGATTAAGGTCGTTTACGGTTGTCTACGGTTTCTGTTGCTTCATTCAGCTTTTTTAACATTCAGAGTATTTGATTTGTAGACCGAGTGCTTTTCAGGATTTCAGATGAAAGATCATAATTCTAAGAGATAAATGTTATATGTTTACATATAACTGTTGATGTGGAAACGTTGCGTGGCCCACAATACATATTTGCTGATTCCCGGTAATTGGTATGGCAATTCTCGTTACCAGATGCGGATGAGAATATGATGAGACTTCAATAGATAAAAGTAGTGATTTATCAGAGGGATTTAAACCAAGGAGCAACGAGATTACTGGTATGTCTGCTGGTAATATGGTAGAATATAAAAGATTCTCTGGTAACAATAAAAGAGCATGCATATAGATTAAGGTGATAATAAGGTTGTTTCGAACGAAAAGTCGAAGTTGACTTGCTGGAACTGTGACAAAATTTGCTATTTTGAAAAATGAATAGCAAAGTTATTTTCGGTAATAACAACGCCAAAAGAGCTAGCACAGATACATTTTAAGCGTTTACTCAGATTCCGAGTGTTTTCAGGTGCATAACTATATGCATCAATCTTTTCTCCCGTAGATGAAGTGCGGTTGATTCATCCTCTTGATTGAGGTGTTTTCAAGAATCATGAAAGGTTTGATAATTGTCAAGATACAATGAGATTTGAGATGAAATCAAGTGGCAAACTTGAAGAATTGTTTAGTTTCATATGTTATAATCAATATTTTAATTCATTTTAATTGTCCAATCATATTAGTCCACAGTCGATAGCCCACAGTTGACAGTCCAATAATTCATATACAGTTTTATATATAATATACGAATTAATTAATTCGTATCGTGACCCGTGTACCTGTCTCAGACTCGATCACAACTCAAACTTATATATATTATTATAGAATCAACCTCAACCCTGTATAGAGAACTCGATCATTACTGCATATAGAGTGTCTATGGTTATTCCAAATAATATATATAGATGGGTCGATATGATATGTCAAAACATTGTATACATGTCCCGATATTTAAAATGCGTAAAATAAATAACAGAAATTTAAATAAAATTGCGAGAATGTAAATTGCGATAATTAAATTGCAATAAATAAAATGTAATCAGTTAGCTAGGAACAATTAGCTAGGAAGAGTTAACGTGGATTCTTAACAAAAAATTTCATAGTTAATTTGTTTGTTTCTAACAAATTTTATTTTGTCAAATATTTTCTTCATTATGCCACTTGTTGGATTCTGATAAATCGAAATCTCAATATGAAATTGGATGAATATGGTTATTCTGTGGTGAACGGATTTGTATATCGATGGATGTAAGTAGGATAGTAAAAGACTGTTGAATCAGATAAGAAGAACGTACAATGTAACTTATTAATGTGAAATCGAAATATTCCTCGGGTATTACCTACCCGTTAAAATATTTTCACCATTAACAGTTTGTACTATAAAACTTTTAATTACCATCTTTATGAAAACATATATACATATATATTTTCTTCAGACGTAATCATGAATTTAATGAGTCAATGTGATATTAAACTCATCAGATTTACGGCTAGAACTAAGGTACATAATCTCTAAAACATTAGAGATTATATAATCGCCATGAAGGACGAAGATAGTTTATGTAGAACGATTCGTAGAACGATGATTATGCTAGGGGTATAGACTGCGAGGTTGAGACGTGTGATGATGTTGTTGTGGTTGGTACTGGTTATGCTGCTGGTGCTGCTGATGGTGGTACTGTTGCTGTCGGTGCTACAAGTGTTGTTGATGCTGATGATGTTGGTGTAGTAAGTATAGCTTGTAGATCACGCACCATTCTTGTAAGGTTTTCTATCCTACCCTCTATCATTTCCATCCATCCACTCATCTGATTCGATAGATCTTGATTATCAATTCGAAGTTCCCTAACTCCTTCTAATATTCCCCTTTTATTGGTATTCGGAAGTAGAGGTTGAATATTTTTTGAGATTACAGTAATGCGACCTTCGAGGTGAAAAACTTTAGCAAGAAGGGTGAATACAGTGTTGCGCATAGGTTCACCGGTGAGTACATCGTTTTCTCCGATGTTAGGAGGTAAGTTTGGTTCGCGGTAGGACTCGCCTTCTTCATTTCTCCATCGAGTGAGTAAGTCTCGGACCCACCCCCATCTCCTCCAGAAAGAAAAATAACTAAATGGTTGAGGCACTTCTGGTTCATTGACTTCGGAGTCTGCTTCAATATACATCTCAAAATCGCTTCCGGAACTAATGGAATCCAAGCTAGGTGTAGGATCCATCTCTCACGATCAGTTAAAGGGTTTTGATATGAAATGATTTTCGAATATCGAATGATATTCTAATTATATATAGAATATCTATACATACTTCCAAAGATCCCGTGAATTACGGAGAAAATTTAGGAAACGTGTCAGATAAAGTCTACAGTGACAGATACGCTAAGATATGGATTAGTAGATATGCTAAGATATAAATTTTGTCTATACACTATTCATGCAATCATTGCAGTAAGATGTGTCTAGACTAAGAATGATAAGCAGGTAATATCTTAAGGATGATAAACTGATAATTTCCGACAAAAACGATAGGCAAAATTTTTGACATGCAGACACGGTCGAAGTCCAGACTCACTAATGCATCCTAATGACTTATCGGTTATACACACTAATGCAGACCTGGTTCACTAAGACCACCGCTCTGATACCAACTGTAGAGACCCATCCTAATCCATCCGGACGAAGTCCACATCGATTATAAACGATTCACAATAGTTGGTTACATCACGAGGTACTTGACCTCTATATGATACATTTTACAAACATTGCATTTGTTTTGAAAGACAAACTTTCATTTCATTGAAAGTTGACGACCTGCATACCATTTCATAATACATCCAACTATAATTGACTTAATAATAATCTTGATGACCTCAACGACTCAAATGCAACGTCTTTTGAAATATGTCATAAATGACTCCAAGTAATATCTCTAATATGAGCAAATGCACAGCGGAAGATTTCTTTCATACCTGAGAATAAACATGCTTTAAAGTGTCAACCAAAAGGTTGGTGAGTTCATTAGTTTAACATAAATAATCATTTCATAATTTTAATAGACCACAAGATTTCATATTTCCATTTCTCATAAACATACGTCCCATGGATAGAGACAAAAATATCATTCATATGGATAGAACACCTGGTAACCGACCTTAACAATATGCATATTAGAATATCCCCATCATTCCGGGATCCTCCTTCGGACATGATATAAATTTCGAAGTACTAAAGCATCCGGTACTTTGGATGGGGCTTGTTGGGCCCGATAGATCTATCTTTAGGATTCGCGTCAATTAGGGTGTCTGTTCCCTAATTCTTAGATTACCAGACTTAATAAAAAAGGGCATATTCTATTTCGATAATTCAACCATATAATGTAGTTTCGATTACTTGTGTCTATTTCGTAAAACATTTATAAAAATTGCGCATGTATTCTCAGCCCAAAAATATAAAGGGTAAAAAAGGCAAATGAAACTCACCATACTGTATTTCGTAGTAAAAATACATATAACATCATTGGACAATTGTAAGGTTGGCCTCGGATTCACGAACCTATATTAATTATGTATTTTTATATGTTGGTCAATATTTGTCTAATAATTTAAGTCAAGTCATAGTGTACCACAATCCTAATGCTCGAGACTAATATGCAAAGGTTTACAAAAGTCAATTTGACTCAAAAATAATTTCCAAAATTTATAAATGATTATTATATATTTTAAATATCGTCGTTTTATATTTTTAAATATTTTTAAAAGATTTATTAGAGTAATAATATAATAAAATTTTATATAAAAATATACTTTGACATATCTTATAAAGTTCGTTTAGTAAAGATATTATGATAGGTTTTATTAAAGTAATTATATTATTTGTATTACATATTTATTTGATAAAATAACATTGATAATATTAGTAGGTAAAAGTTGTAGTATTTTGTAATAATAATTATTATTATCCTATTATTAAAAATATTAATTTTTGCATTTACCAAAATGATATTATGAGAAATGATAATTCTAATTCACGATATTAGTGAAATTTATATTAACAATGATATTCCTATTAAAAATAATAACTTTTGTAAAAATTAATATTTTTAATAATAATAATGATAAAAATAATGAACAACGATAATTTTATCTAAATCATTTTCTTATAATATTTTAAATTTCATCATGATACTCATACTTATTATTTCCTAATTGATTTGTTAGCAGCTTTTAAATCGTCTTTTATGTCGCGTTCATTTTAGTGATAATATTAGTAAATTATAATAATTAAGTGTTACTAATATTAGTTTAATTATAATAATACTAATAATAATAAATATTATGATAACTGTTTTAATAATAATAACTTTAACGATAGTAATAAAAATAACAATTTTTAATGATAATACTTTTTATTGATAATAATAATAATACAAATAATAATAATAATAATTTGATAAAACTAGAACGACGATAATAATAATCATTTTTACAAAAAATTCAATTGACTATAACTCCTAATCCGTTCATCGAAACCATTCGACATCTAAAGGAAAAGTTCTTAATTTTTCGCTATTTTTCCAAGGACATGCATATCTTATACCTTATCTCAATCGCAGGTGTAATTAATTCGAGATTCGACATAACCTATCTAAGGGCAGTATCAAAAATATAAGAATGCATAATCCTATATTCTCAAGCACTAGTCAAGGATACACTATTGATATGTAAAAATTAATTTACGAGTACTCACGTATCAATATTGAGGTTCAATATTGCAGGAAAGGTACGTAGACGCAACGGAGATGATAAACACTAAATTGACCTCATGAGCATACCCATGAACCATACCCATCACCTCCATAGCTATAACCCATAATTTCCTTAGCCCTATCCAACTCGAACCCAGTTTTGAAATTACTCGTTCATGACCTCGTCGTAGTATTTTATGTAATACTACTAATAATATAGCTTATTAATACTTAATACTAAAAATAATAAAATTAATAATCTTAATATTAATAATAACAATAATAATAATAATAATAATAATAAAAATAATATAAACATACATATACTACGAGAGAGAGAGAGAGAGAGAGAGAGAGAGAGAGAGAGAGAGATAGAATATGAATGAAAATGGAACCCGTGCGTTTTATAAGACCTCTCCCCCAATCATACCCCATGCGACCATTACAGCTCATATACACTCACAAGAATTTTGTCGACACTAGTTATTTACACATATTACACATATGGTACGTAATATAGATTAGTTTATATATTAATTAATATATAATATATTTAATCTTTAGAATTAATTAAATATTATATTATATTTACGTGCGTAGTAAAAATATAATTTTTATAAAAATGACACGGACGTGGTCTCATGACTCATGTACCACTTTCGATTTTTCGAGCGCACTCTCGTACGTTTAGAAAACTAGCCTTTTACGTTACGCGACGTGTACCTTTAATAATAATTTGATTTATTTATAAAAAAATACTTTATGAAAATATATCTTATAAAATTTGAGTGTCGTGGTCATTTGCTTCTATAAATCAGTGACTCGTTGTTTACCAAAATATTTTATTTTAAATTGAGACGTTTTATGACGAGATTAAAATATATAGATACATTTTTAGGAATATAAATTTGTATCCAAAATCTTTCATCTAATATAACATTTAGTTTTTCAAAACTATTTATTTTTCAAAGTTTATTTTTATTTTATTTAGGAAAATAGTTTAGCGCGTAACATTTTTCTTTTTAAGAATTTAAATGGATACAAGTACTAATCGTTTTTTTTATATCAAATGCGTCACTAGGCGGGTGTTACTACCGTATACTTAATTTGAAAACATATATATTTAATGAATACTTTTAAATACACGTTACAACCAATATTTCAACTTACGTTTATTTATTCAAAGGCAGTTTAGATAGACAAGTCATGTTATATGGAAAAGTGTTTTAGTACAGTTGAAAACTACATCAATTTATTACTATGAAATTTCTTCAACAAACATATAGAACCAAATACTATATTGTAAAGTATTTATACTTAATACCTCGCTAATGTTATCAAGTTATAATATATACATGTATTCATATATAATCAATTATGTTCGTTTAATGGTTCGTGAATCATTGGAATTTGGTCGAGGTTAAATGAATGTATGAATACAGTTTTAAAATTTTCAAGATTTAAATTAACAAACTTTGCTTATCGTGTCAGATTAATATAAAGATAAAGTTAAAATTTGGTCGAAAATTCCCGGGTCGTCACAGATTAAATGTTAAGTATGGTTATCAAGTGCTCAACAACTTAGAATATTTTTATTAAAACGTTTATATATGAAATCTTGTGGTCTATATTTATAATGCTGCTGGCATTAAACATATATCTCACCAACTTTATGTTGACGTTTTAAGCATGTTTATTCTCAGGTGATAACTAAAAGCTTCCGCTGCAACATGTTGAATTTAAGCAAGATCTTGAGTATGCATATTTGTGTCAAAAATAAAACTGCATATCGGAGGATTTGTAATGTAAAATATGTTGGAGGTCGTATTGTTATTATCACATGTAAAGTTTGTAAGTCTAAGATTATCGCTAAATGATAATCATTATTAAGTTGTTTAAACCTTGTATTTGTAATAAAAGCTATGGTTTGTATTGTAAAAACGAATGCAGTTTTTGAAAAATGTCGCATATAGAGGTCAATACCTCGCGATGAAATCACATGTTATTGTATTCGTCCTTATGGTTAAGGTCGGGTTATGACATGTGGTATCAGAGCGTTGGTCTTTGAGAATCAGAAAATTTGCATTAGTGTGTCTTATCGAGTTTGTTAGGATGCATTAGTGAGTCTGGACTTTGACCTTGTTTGATTTCAAAAACTATTGCTTATCCTTATTGGTTAAAAAAAATTAATATGTAAATATTATGTGGTACTAACGTGCTAGTTGTTATGTGATAGATGTCTGGCTTAGAACTTGTTATCACATTCAGCGACTCCGAACCAGAATCTTCAGATGGTGTTCCAGTCATTAACCTATCCGATGATGAAAACGATACCTTTGGGGAAGACTCACAATTTTCGGATGAATCAATTGAAGTGGAACCGGAAAGTGATCATGAGGAGGAAGAAATACAAGAAATTACGAAAGACAAGTTTGAAAGAGGAAAGAAACGAAAGGCTACTGAATTGGAAAATCCAAATCCCAAGTTTAGTGAGGATGTTGTGGCACCAACTCCACCAGACACTTCCACCCCTATTCCCGCTATTCCTATTAGTTCTATCCCGGCATCCAGTTCTTCAGCCCCTACGCCAAAACGCAGGGAGACAGTCAAGATAACCTATAAGCGATTTCTTTGAACACAAACGTTTTGGGTTAAATGATGCGCTGTTGTTTTAAACCATGGGATCATATAACGTTTTGTATAATATTACTAGTGTGGTTTGCTTAATGTTTGATGTAAGATAAGCTAGTGAAGTGTGAAATGCAATAATTTTCCATGGTTGAGTATTATTTGGGTGATAGTAATTGATTTCTGTACTAAGCTATTAAGTATGAACTTTAACGGGTAGGTACTACCCTAGATATAATTATAAAACGCTAATAAGAAGAAAAGGCTTTTATAATAATAACTGGTTCATATTATTAATAAGCTACGATGTACTGTAAATACATACTACATCTATAATATTCCATGTGAATAATTATTTTTTTTTCATTCTTATTGAAGATTATGGCGCGATTGAACCGAATGACGGAACAAGAAATCGAGGAACTCATCAATCAGCGAGTGGACGACAGAATGTTATGGGTCGAGGCTGCGAGAGGTGCTGCAGCTAACCCAAATCCTCGTGTGGGATGTACTTACAAAACTTTTCAAGGTTGCAAGCCCTCATCATTCAGTGGAACAGAAGGACCAGTCGGTTTAACCCGGTGGATCGAAAAGATTGAGTCTATGTTTAAAATCAGTGGTTGTATTGAGAAGGACATGATCAAGTATGCATCGTGCACCTTACAAGATAGTGCACTCACATAGTGGAAAAACTATGTGAAGGCCGTAGGAGGAGATGTAGCTTATGATACTCCCTGGGAAGAATTCAAAACAATGCTAATCAACGAGTATTGTCCAAGGAACGAGGTTAGGAAGTTGGAAGCTGAATTACGAAGCCTGAAAGTTGTTGGTACTGAACTCACCAACTACAATCAGCGATTCATGGAATTAGCTTTGCTATGTCCTGAATTGGTACCAACCGAAGAACGGAAGATAGAACTGTACAAAGATGGTTTGCCTAAAAATGTCAAAGCAAATGTTACAGCATCGAAACCCAAGACTATTCACGAAGCCATCACCATGGCGAACGATTTGATGGACCAGATTATTCTGGATAAGAACACCGATGTCAAGACATCGGGAAACAAAAGAAAGTGGGAAGGTAATCATCAACAATCCAACAAGAAACAAGAAACCACGCAAGGTGCGGGTAGCGGTTCGAACTCAGGTTACAAAGGACGAAATCCTTTATGTAACAGATGCCACAAACATCACTCTGGTTATTGTAATGTGGTGTGCGAAAATTGTAATCGAAGGGGTCATCTTGCTGAAGATTGTCGAATTCCTGTTACAAATACAAATGGCACCAAGACTCCTGCCACTAATGCAAATAGAACTGCCTTGGCCACTGTTACCTGTTATGGGTGTGGGAAACAGGGTCATTATAAGAGCCAGTGTCCGAATCCTGAGAAGAATAATGGATCTGCACGTGGAAGAGCATTTGTTATTAATGCTAGAGAGGCGTGTGAAGACCCGGAGCTTGTTACGGGTACGTTTACCATTAATAACTTATCCGCATCTATTATATTTGATACTGGTGCCGATAGAAGTTACGTGAGTAGAGACTTTTACGCTAAATTGAATTGTTCATCATTACCTCTAGATGCTAAGTACATGATTGAGTTAGCTAATGGTAAACTAATTAAAGCCGATAAAATTTGCCGTGATTGTAAAATAAATTTAGCCGGAGAAATATTTAAGATTGATTTGATACCCGTAAAATTAGGAAGTTTTGATGTAATAGTCGGCATGGACTGGATGTCCAAAATAGGAGCTGAAGTTGTGTGTGCCAAGAAGGCAATTCGCATTCCTCGTAAGGATAAAACGCCAGTAATGATTTATGGAGAGAAGGGTAACTCAAAGCTAAAACTCTTTAGTTGTTTGAAAGCTCAAAAGTGCTTGAAGAAAGGGTGTTATGCTATCTTAGCACATGTTAATAAAGTTGAAATGAAGGAAAAAGTGAAGAGCATCAATGGCGTGCCTGTGGCAAGAGATTTTCCTGAAGTCTTTCCGGAAGAGTTGCCGGGATTACCTCCATTTAGATCTGTAGAATTTCAAATAGATCTAGTACCAGGAGCTGCACCAGTGGCTCGTGCTCCATATAGACTTGCACCGTCTGAGTTAAAAGAACTTCAGAGTCAGTTAAAAGAATTACTGGACCGTGGATTCATACGACCAAGTACTACACCGTGGGGAGCTCCGATTTTATTTGTCAAGAAGAAAGATGGATCTTTTAGGATGTGTATAGATTATCGTGAATTAAATAAGTTAACTATCAAGAATCGGTATCCACTACCTAGAATTGACGACTTATTTGATCAAATGCAAGGATCATGTGTGTACTCGAAAATCGACTTAAGATCGGGCTATCATCAATTACGTGTCAAAGAAGAAGATATTCCGAAAACTGCTTTTCGGACACGTTATGGTCATTACGAATTTTTGGTTATGCCGTTTGGGTTGACTAATGTGCCAGCTGTATTCATGGACCTCATGAATCGAGTTTGTAGTCCGTATTTAGATAAGTTTGTTATCGTTTTCATTGACGATATTCTTATCTATTCCAGGAGTGAGCAAGAGCATGAGCAGCATTTAAGGTTGGTATTAGAATTGTTAAGAAAAGAACAGTTATACGCCAAATTTTCTAAGTGTGCATTTTGGTTGAAAGAAGTGCAATTTCTTGGCCACGTTGTTAGTAGCAAAGGAATTCAGGTTGATCCAGCTAAAATTGAGGCCATTGAAAAATGGGAGACTCCTAAGACACCAACGCAGATACGCCAATTTTTGGGTTTAGCTGGTTATTATAGAAGGTTTATTCAAGATTTTTCCCGAATAGCTAAACCATTAACAGCGTTAACACAAAAAGGGAAGAAGTACGAATGGACTTCTGAGCAGGAAAGTGCATTTCAATTACTGAAGAAGAAGTTGACTACAGCACCTATTTTATCGTTACCTGAAGGGAACGATGATTTTGAGATATATTGTGACGCTTCGCGACAAGGTTTTGGTTGCGTCCTTATGCAACGGAAGAAAGTTATTGCATACGCATCTCGACAATTGAAGATTCACGAGTGGAATTATACGACGCATGATTTAGAATTGGGAGCAGTAGTGTTTGCATTGAAGATATGGAGACACTATTTATATGGGGTTAAATGCACTGTGTTTACTGATCATAAAAGCCTTCAACATATTTTTGATCAGAAACAGCTGAACATGAGGCAACGTAGGTGGGTCGAGCTGATAAACGACTATGATTGTGAGATTCGATATCATCCCGGGAAAGCGAATGTAGTGGCCGACGCTCTAAGCAGAAAGGAACGGGAACCAATTCGAGTACGAGCGATGAACATAAAAATTTGCATGAATCTCAACTCACATATCAAAGAGGCTCAACGAGAAGCTCTTACTAAAGAAAACATAGGAAATGAAATAATGAAGAAGTATGGAAAACAACTCGTTATACGGGAAGACGCAATTCAATATTTTGCAAACCGTATTTGGGTACCAAAGTTGGGTGGATTAAGGAAGTTGATATTGAACGAGGCACATAAGACAAGATTCTCGATACATCCTGGAGTTGGAAAAATGTGTCAAGATCTTAAGACGCATTATTAGTGGCCTAATTTAAAGACAGACGTTGCAACATATGTTGGGGAATGTTTAACTTGTTCCAAAGTCAAAGCAGAACACCAGAAGCCGTCAGGGTTACTTCAACAACCAGAAATCCCAGAATGGAAATGGGACGGTATTACCATGGATTTCATCACAAAGTTACCTAAGACTGCCTGGGGTTATGACACCATTTGGGTAATAGTTGATCGTCTCACCAAATCTGCACATTTCTTGCCTATAAAGGAAACAGATAGAATGGAGAAACTATTACGATTATACATAAAGGAAATTGTTTCAAGGTATGGAATACCTATTTCCATTATATCCGATCGTGATAGTAGATTTACATCAAAGT
The DNA here is from genome assembly GCF_046630445.1 of Rutidosis leptorrhynchoides. Lineage (NCBI taxonomy): Eukaryota > Viridiplantae > Streptophyta > Magnoliopsida > Asterales > Asteraceae > Rutidosis > Rutidosis leptorrhynchoides. The sequence goes on along the minus strand of NC_092336.1, from coordinate 599,161,094 downwards.
TTTGGCAATCACTACAGGAGGCCCTGGGAACTCGTTTGGATATGAGCACCGCATATCATCCACAAACTGACGGGCAAAGTGAAAGAACAATTCAGACTCTTGAAGACATGCTCAGGGCATGTGTGATCGATTTTGGAAACGGATGGGATAAATATCTACCATTAGCAGAATTCTCGTATAATAATAGTTATCATGCGAGCATTAAAGCTGCACCATTCGAAGCATTGTATGGAAGGAAGTGTAGATCCCCTATCTGTTGGAATGAAGTAGGAGATCGACAATTAACTGGTGCCGAGATCATACACGAAATGACTGAGAAGATAGTACAAATCAAGGAGAGATTGAAAACAGCTCGTAGTCGCCAAAAGAGCTACGCGGATGTCCGAAGGAAACCATTAGAGTTTCAGATCGGTGACATGGTTATGCTAAAGGTGTCATCTTGAAAAGGTGTAATACGTTTTGGAAAAAGGGGTAAACTGAACCCAAGGTATGTAGGCCCGTTCAAGATCATCGAACGCATCGGACCGGTAGCTTATCGACTCGAGTTACCACAAAAACTCGCCGGAGTACATAATTCATTTCACGTCTCAAACCTCAAGAAATGTCTTGCAAAGGAAGATCTCACCATTCCTCTTGAAGAAATCCAAGTCGATGAGAAACTACAATTCATAGAAGAACCAGTCGAAATCATGGACCGTGAAGTTAAACGGCTCAAGCAGAGCAACATACCAATCGTTAAGGTTCGTTGGAATGCTCGAAGAGGTCCCGAGTTTACTTGGGAATGAGAGGATCAGATGAAACAAAAGTACCCACATTTGTTTCCAGAGAACGCAAAATAGGTACAACTTTAAAATTTCGGGACGAAATTTATTTAACGGGTAGGTACTGTAACGACCCGAATTTTTCCGATCGTTTTACACTTATAAGATTAATATTTACATAAATTAAACCTTACCAACATGATAAGCAATCTAAATTGTTGAGACTTATGTTTTTGAAAAGAGTTTTACACAACGTTTGACCGTCCAATTTGACCGATGATATCACGAACTATATAACATACGATAATTATATGTTTGTGTATATATATGTATTTTTATATATCTAACATGATCTAAGAATGTTTTAACATCTCATTGTGTACTAATAACAATGAGTTATAAGTATATTTTGAGACTACTAACTTAAGTTTTCAAAACGATAACTATATGTGACGTTCTTCGACTTAAATACTTAAAACTTATAATGCTTATACATGTATCGTATAGATATGTATTTTATCACTTTTAAAGGATTTATATACATAAAACAATATAAGTATATTTACAAAAGATAGCTATATTTGAATCCTCGTTCCGTTTTCTCAAGATTTTTATACGTATATCTAGGGTATATGTACCCGTATCATGCCCAGCTTCTATATGTATTTACTATTGGTATATACACATCACAATCACTTTATTAGCAGCCATGAGTCAGCCAATTTTGGATCTTAGCATGCATGATTAATCAATTTGGCATATTACAAGACTTTTGCACAATATTACAAATTTATACATCTTTTCACCACCATTTATACTCCATTCCATTTTCATTTTTACTACACATTTTCTCTAACCAAAAATACACTCTTAGGAACCTTAAGTGTTCTTCACAATCTCAGCAAATAACCATGAAGATCTAGCTTCAAAAACAACCCTTAATCATCATAAGAAAATCCATTCAAGAACACTTCAAAAATCCTTCCAAGTAAACAAGTTTACTTCCAACCTTTCAATCCAACTCCACCACTCTTTTGATTCTAGGATTTTTCTCATCTCTTACAGTAACTTTGTCCAAGTAACTTGAGGTAGTAACCTTATTCATAATCTTATTCAATTCATATTCATATAGCTATCTTATTTTGTGATATAAAATTTTAACAACAAGAACATAGTTTGAATGATTTCAAACTTGTTCGCAAACTAAATAGATCCTTCTAACTTGACTTTTAAAACACTTCAAGACCTGTAATATATCATAATGATATGCTAACTTAACAGGATATAACTTGGTTTTACAAAGAACACCTTAAAAACTGAATCTACGTCGTCGGAGTGCAACCGGGGGCTGTTTTGGGTTGGATAATTAAAAACCATCTTATGCTTTGAATTGGAAGTTCATATTCTGGAAAAATGATATTTCTTATGAATATGTTAAAACATAAAAATTTCATGGTTTAACTTAAAGTGTAAGTATTTTTAGAAAAATGATCATTAAATGTTGTTTTTATGATCACTTTCATAAGTTTCACCAAAGTTTGACCTATAACCTATGATTTCGAATACAACCTAAGGTATTTTCAGTTCATATTCTTAAAATTTGACTCGGAAGTGGCAAGTTAAACCAACAAAAACAGAGTTGTAATGAAGAAACTACGACTAAAACAAGATCGGGTATCCGAAGCTAGTTTAGCTACGAAAATATTTGGAGAAAAATTAAATTAATCATATATTTTCTAATTAATATGATATTTCATATATATTTACTTATGATTTGATTATATATATTTCAGGACCACCCGTAAACAACACGAGAAGATTAATCATAAGACCTCATGATTGTACGCAACACGTCATTTGACAACACGGTACTTTATGTACGCAACACGTCACTTGACAACATGGTACCATGGGTCGAGATTAATTCTGATCAATACGAATACGATGGGGTCTTTATTTATTTTATTTAAGCAACTAATTGTGGACCACTAACATCGGACTGCTAACTACGGACTAAGAAAATATTAAAAGTATTAAAAGTATATATATATATATATATATATATATATATATATATATATATATATATATATATATGTGTGTGTGTGTGTGTGTAACGATTACTTGAAAAGAAAATATGTTGATATATTATATATATGGTTAGGTTTGTGATATCAATCGGAGACCAAGTCGTGTTTATTACCTTCAAGGCAAAACGTGAGTATATAGTCCCACTTTTAAACTCTAAATATTTCGGGACGAGAATACATGCATTTTATGATTTACGTTATGGACACAAGTGATTAAAAATATATATTTTACGTTGAGTTGTACCACTGGCATACTTCCCTGTAACTTGGTAACTATTATTTACATGAGGTATTGTAAACGCGAATCCTGTTGATAGATCTATCGGGCCTGACAACCCCAACCGGACTGGACGACCAGTATTCAACGATTGCACAGTACTTCGTTTCGGTAACTACACTTGGTACGGTGTAGTAAGATTTCATAATAAAGGGAATATGCGACATTGATTAAATGTTAAGTATGGTTATCAAGTGCTCAACAACTTAGAATATTTTTATTAAAACGTTTATATATGAAATCTTGTGGTCTATATTTATAACGCTGCTGGCATTAAACCTATATCTCACCAACTTTATGTTGACGTTTTAAGCATGTTTATTCTCAGGTGATAACTAAAAGCTTCCGCTGCAACATGTTGAATTTAAGCAAGATCTTGAGTATGCATATTTGTGTCAAAAATAAAACTGCATATCGGAGGATTTGTAATGTAAAATATGTTGAAGGTCGTATTGTTATTATCACATGTAAAGTTTGTAAGTCTAAGATTATCGCTAAACGATAATCATTATTAAGTTGTTTAAACCTTGTATTTGTAATAAAAGCTATGGTTTGTATTGTAAAAACGAATGCAGTTTTTGAAAAATGTCGCATATAGAGGTCAATACCTCGCGATGAAATCATATGTTATTGTATTCGTCCTTATGGTTAAGGTCGGGTTATGACAATGTAGGTGTCAGTTTTTGGGAGGGATTAAAGAGGGAAAAGGAAAAATTAAAGTATAAAGGATGAAATAGTAAAGGAATTGACGAAAATATCCCTCACGTGAGCTGCACGTGATCTGCTCTAACGGAATAAATTAACGTCAGTTAGCTTGAGTGACTAAACTTGTAATCTTTTGAAACCCCGGTGACTAAACTTGCAAAAAAAAACTTAGTGACCAAAGTTGCAAGATTTGACAAACCACAGTGACTATTTGTGTAATTAAGTCTAATTATAACAAGACTTCTAAAGAGTACAAATTGAGAGATCAATGGCGTCAAGAATTAATACAAATGACTTGCGTGCAATATCTGACAAACATGAGGGTCTAATAATATAAATTTTCTATAATAGATTAACTACATATAATAGAACAATTTAAATAATTAAATACATACAATATGAGATTTAAAAATTGAATGAATACAATATAGAAATTTAATAAAAGTTCGTACATTTTCAAATAATTTTTTCTATTTTTTACTCACTATCACTCATTTTCAGCATAACATTTGTGAATGCTATCAACCAACACATAAACATTCTCCAATTTTATTTTTTTATTATTAGTAAATTTTAGTTACAGGATTATTTAGTTCAAAAAGTGCATACGACTATACGAGTCCATGTATGAAACATTAAGAGCTTCGTTACGAACTCCTAACGATACATCAAATTATACGAAACACGACTTTCGCTTACTATAATCATTACGATTGACACACCGACACATATTCCTACCGTACATAATTAAATCATTTTCAGTACAACAAAATAAACTATTAAAAACGGTACATTTCAACTGGAAGCCTTGGTTCAGCAACTGTGACAAGTGGGAACTTTTTCGGAGTCGATAATCCAAATATCTCGTTCATATCCAAATCGTCTTTATTCATTGTACCCGGCAACTTCCAATTAAACCCGTGTAACAAATTAGCCAAAGTTAATTCAATAACTTTTAACCCTAAACTGTACCCGGGGCACATTCTTCGTCCCGAACCAAACGGTAACAATGAAAAATCGTGACCTTTTACGTCGATATTTTTACCAATAAATCGATCAGGATAAAATTCATCAGGGTTATCCCACAATGTAGGATCCCTACCAATTGTCCAAACATTAACAAACACTTGGGTCCCTTCGGTTACATCGTAACCAAGTACTTTACAATTCTCACGAGCTTTTCTTGGGACCAACATTGGTGCCACGGGATGCAACCGCATTGTCTCTTTAGCAATAGACTCGATATATGGTAAATTGGGCATGTCCTTTTCTCGAACCCATTTGTTTTTGCCAATGACCCGATCAAGCTCTTCGGTCGCCTTTTCGAAGATCTCGGGTCTTTTTAGTATTTCGGAAATCGCCCATTCGACTGTAACCGCTGAACTCTCGGTTCCACCAGCAAGTAAATCCTGTAATTATCAAATCACGAATAAAAAATATTATTCAAAAGGTTTATTCTGGCGGAGAAACCCAGACTCCGTGTGACTATGTCACCCATACCGCCCACCCCGCAAGGGCTAAGTAAGCCGTGTAAGATACCTCCCCCTAATACCCAACAGGAAGTTGCAAGCCGAGATTCGAACCTGCACCTCTCAGTATTCAATAAGGCCCTCCTGCGGGCTCAGGGATCATAAGCGACGGGTACCACTGAAGCACTACTTCTTCGTTGGTAATAATAAAAAATATTAGAAAGAGTGTTTAAGTGCAACTTTTGAAAAATGTCTAAAGCTTAAAGGTGAGAAAGTAAACTATTGAATTGTTTTATTTACGGCAATCAACGTCAAAGAAATGCTTGAAAGTTGGTAGAAAGAAACTTAAGTTGTTAAGTTGTGATTGATTTATTTTATCAATGACTCTGTTTTATATATTTTTTGTATGAAATTTGAATGCTGTTAACATGACTAATAATTTGATAGAAAATGATCTACCCCGTACAAAGTAGCAAAGTAGATGGTAAGCCTTATGCGACGACATAAACTTTATTTTTATTTCACAATATAACATTTTCAATACTACGGATTTCAACAAACTAATACGGCAAATTGTCAAAATTAAATTATTTAAATTAAGATAATATATAAAATAGAAAATCTTATTATGATTGAATCATATCTTATTCGTGTTCAGAGTCTAGTTGTATATTTGACTCATTAGCTAGGCAATCATACAAGTTTATACATAGTGTGAATGTGTGATAAATTATGTTTTATTTCTTTTCTTGGCTTTCTAAGACGTTCTAAATAATCCTTTTTTGCGCTTTATTCATTTATTAATGAGGCATTTTCTATTTATAAAATTTCAACCGTTTTAAAAAAATATATAATGTGACAAATTAAAGAACCACTAAATATGTGCGTTAAGAAGTTGTATTATATACACAACCAGGTGGAGGTCCGGTGGTCCACTCCGTTGAGTCAAATACTTGATGTAAAAATAAAATTTCCCCAAAAAAAGAATTCGTTAGATGAAAAAATTGATGACTTCAGCATGTTAGGGTTCTCACGGACCATCATCACTCTGGCTAATATAAGTAGTACGGAGTAATAATTAATACACAACTTCAAAGGATATGTGAAAAATAATGGTACATCATATCAGTAATAAAAATTAAAATATTAAATTATACCATATATCATCATATCATATAGTCATATAGATAGATTATTACATGTAACAAAATATAAAAAAGGGGAATGGTTACAAACCTGAGTAAAAGCTTTAACACCATGTCGTTCAAGCTTAACATCAAGATCAGGATCATCAGCAAGTTCTAACAACAAATCAACCATATCAGTTGCTACAAACTTCTCCCCTTCCGCCTTTCTTCTCGCGTTATGTTCATCCAAAACATGCTCCAAAAACCGATCAAATTTCTTACCAACGGTTTTCATCCTCTTTATGTACCCTTGTAAATCCATAAAATCTAACCAAGGTATCGAATCACCGATATTAAACACACCATTTAGTAAAAACAATTCATCCAACATTTTCTTAAAATCATCCGGACTCACAATCGAGTCTTCCGATTCATCTAAATACCTTTTTCCCAATACCATTCTACTAATCACATTTAAACTAACGGTTGATAACAAATCTTTTAGTAAAATTCCTGTTCCTTTTGACTTAAATATCGTTTTCAACAAAGAGTTTGTTTCTTCTACTCTAATATACTCGTACGATTCTAAACGTTTAGCACTGAACAATACCATTAAGCACATTTTACGTGCTTGGCGCCAATAAGCGCCATATGGGGACCACGTGATGTCTGAATAATTATATGTTGTGTATTTTCCTGCCGCAGTTTTTGGCCTACAAGCAAACGTGACATCTTGTGTTTTAAGTATTATTTTGGCGGCTTCAACAGACGACGCGACTAAAACGTTTTTGGACCCGAATTTTAGTTGCATGACTTGACCGTATTTTTTTGAGAGTTCATGGATTGAATGGTGAGGGAGGGTGCCCATAAGGTTGAGGTTGCCGATTATGGGCCAAGGTTTTGGGCCGGGTGGTGGGTTAAGGGTGTTGGGACGGCAGAGATGGCGGGCTAAAAGGAGGAGTGCCACCGTGGCTAGCCATGCTATGGCGTAGTAAGGTGATGAGGATATTAGTGAGTCCATTTTGGGTTTGGGGGAATGTTTATATTTGTTTGTTGTGATAATAGAGAGGTAGGATGGTTGTTTATTTATAGTTGCAATATGGGGTGTGATTTGTAAATTAAAGTTGATAAGGAAATATCTTGACTGGCTTTTTATTTAGCTAGATAGTCAAACAAGTTGTGTTTATTAGTGAAGAATTTTGACTTTCAACTAAACAAGCACCGAATGCAATTAGCCATTTGGTGGCTCAGTTTTGATGGTTTCAGCGATGCTTTAGCCTTAATTATATACGATTAGACGTCCGTTTAGCAAGTTATAGTTTTTGCGAGTTGAACTGAATGAAGAACCTAATTAATTCAATCTTTGAGTGGTAACGTGAATTGAACATGGATCTCTGGCTTCATTTAGGTATTGTTTGTTTGTATTGTTTGTTTTTAAAAATGTTTTGGTCTAAAGATATGCGAACCATATCTGTAAAGGAGATGTAGTCTAAAGGTGTGTATGCTAAATTATGAAAACTTGCAAAATAATTTCATTCCGTCTGCAGCACTTAGAAACATGTTTCTAAGTCTGCGAGGCTGCAGACATAATAAGACATTAATTTATCTTATTTCTTCAAAAAAACTAACTGTCTGCAATAAAAATATCCTCGAGCATAAAGACATAAAACATAATAAGATTTGCAGACACAAAAACAAACAACACCTTAATGATCATTGGCCACTTGGGCTATTCCCATGTGGTTATATACTTATATATCTTTGTCTTTATTACAAGGTTTGTTCACATCTATATCTGTCAAGGGATATATATATATATTGTTATAAAATATCTAGATTGGATGTTAATTTTATTATTATTATATTTCTTGCATAGTAATATTTTATGCTATAAATAGACATGTATGGTAGCCATTTAAGGTGCACCATTTCTCTTGAAATATCAATATCAATATTTCTTCTCTCCTTCTTCTCTCTTTTTCTCTCTTTGTTCTTATAACCATTAAAGGTAGTTATAAGCCTACTGAATTATAACACGTTATCAGCACGAAGAGCTTAGTGTAATCAAAGGATATCTCAAACGATCACAAGTCAGTGATCAAGGTATGAAATTATTAATAATTTTCAGACTCGAATATATCAAACTTCTACTAACATTTTGAACTACTAATTTTTATTAAGTTCTTAGTGCATTTGTATTGTTCTTATTATATGGTTGGCTCTGCCACCTAAATTATATATGGTCGACACTGTCGCCTAACTATCATTTATGTTTACTAACTCTTATTAACTTCACTAACATTTATATTTATGTTATTTAAGTTATATATGGTCGGTTATACCGCCTGAATTATATTTTCTGTAATCTAACTCTTATTAACTTCACTAACATTTATATTTATGTTAATAAGACCTCATGATTGTACGCAACACGTCATTTGACAACACGGTACTTTATGTACGCAACACGTCATTTGACAACATGGTACCATGGGTCGAGATTAATTCCGATCAATACGAATACGACGGGGTCTTTATATGTTATCTAACATTTATGATTACTTATGCAATTAATCATTATTTATTTCATGCATACTAATGTTTATTCTTAAATTTATAATTTTAAAAGTTAAAATAAAAAAAATAGTTTGTATTTTTATTAAAAGTAAATCTTAAAAGTTAAAATAAGAAAAAGTAGTTTGTACTTTTATTAAAAGTAAATCTTAAAAGTTAAAATACAAAAAGTAGTTTGTATTTTTATTAAAAGTAAATCTTAAAAGTTAAAATAAGAAAAAGTAGTTTGTATTTTTATTAAAAGTATATCTTAAAAGTTAAAGTAAAAAAAAAAGGGGATGGTAAAATGGAATAGTTTTTGTCAAAAATGAAGTATTGAAAATGAAGTGGTCTCCTTCTATAACTAAAAAAAAACTTTTTTCCAAACAAAGGTAAATGAAAGTAGGACTTAATACAAGAAAAAAGTAAACATCTCCTAGACGTGATAAAATCTATCAATGATAAGTATTAGACTTGATGAGCTAAATGTGACAAAAATGTTTCAACATGTCTTATGTTAATTTTCTAAAATAAGTTATTATTATTCCGAGTTTAACACATATACATATGTTAATTAAAAACAACCTTTTTGTTCTTATGTAGTGTTGGGTTGCAATTTTGGTTGTATGCCATAATTCCATCCAGTAGAGTGACAATAGAAAACTTTTGATGATAATCAATAAAAAACTTTTTTCCAAACTTGTCAAATGTTTTGTTAAAAACGTGACCGTTGAAAAAAGGAGGTTGAATAATAAAACTTAAAAAACAAATTATTTTTTTTAAGAGTGTGCATCAAAATGGCCCGTTTAATAATGGGGAGTAAAAATATAGTCAAATTGTTTCAACGAACAAGGGTTCAATTGGATGTCTCTTAAAAAAAATCCGCGGGTACGGGTGATGGATCCAATGGATCCGCATCCACGACCCGCGGGTGCTATCCCTAATTGTGACAAGTACAAATCAACTAAAAGTCTAAAAAATAAATGCTCTTATAGGGACCAAATGTTCACAATAATTGCCTAAGCTAGATATGAAACAAATAGTTCATAAAAAAAAAAAAAGGTCGTTGTGCGTTTTCGGGATGATAGCCGAAATACACTTACAAAAGTAGGTCAGCCGTCAATTCTTTATGGCCATATCAACGTAGATCAATAAAATCATTTATGGTTTTGATAAAAGATTAATTAAAAATTAATTTTTTTTTGGTTTTGGATTCTCGGTAACAAAAGCAAAGGTTGTTTTTGGTTGCCACAACAAACAAGACAGAGGTTGTTGACTTTTGTTGTTAAACATGGCACAAGTGAACAATAACAATAGATTATTGTTTTTGAAAAGAATAATGATGCGTTAATTTTATTGTATAAAATAAAATTAAAGAAAATGGTTTTCATTGATGACTATGAACAAACGCAAACAAAGTGTTTGTGGTATTTGGTGATTAAAAAAAAGTGCATCTAAAGCTTCTACTGAAAATAATATGCATCTAAAGCTTCTACTGAAAATTAATGTGCAAGGTACAATGTATAACTATATGGTCAAATTCATTTGAGCCTTCGGAGTCACAAGTATATGATGTATATATATATATATATATATTACTCAATTAACAAAATAGTAAATCTAAATTAATTCATATGAATAGTAAAACGAAATTAATTAATTTACTATTCACATAAAAAAGCGCATATGATAAAAAGCGCATCGCATATGATAAGCGCATATGATAAAAAGTGAATATGATGAAAAGCACAACGCATATGATGAAAATCGCATATGATTAAAAGCGCATATGGTGAAAAACACAGCGCATGTGATTAAAAGCGTATATGGTGAAAATGATATATAATGAAAAAGCACATATGGTGATTTATGAAGAAAAAAAAAACACATATGTTGATTAATGGAAAGCACATATGATTATTAATGAAAAGTATATTGTGAAAAAGAATCATAAATGTTTCTTGAAAGAATTCAAGGTAAGATATATGAACCAATTCATCCATCATGTGAACCATTTTGATATTTCATGGTTCTAATAGACGCATCTAGCGGATGGTCTCATATTTGTATGTTATCAAGCCGTAATATGGCATTTGCAAAGTTTCTTGCACAAATTATTAAATTGAGAACACATTATTCTGATTACACCATTAAAAGGATGAGACTTGATAATACCGGTGAGTTAACATCTCAAGCATTTAATGATCATTATATATCTACAGGGATTGTTGTTGAACATCCAGTTGCTCATGTGCATACACAAAATTGGTTTAGCTGAATCAATAGATAAACGCTTGCAGCTAATAACTAGACAATTGATAATGAGTACAAAACTCTCGATATTTATATGTGGACATGTAAATTTACATGCTGCGACATTAATTCGCATTATACCATGTGGAAGTCATAAATATTTTCACTTACTACTTGATTTTGGCCAAGAGCCAAATATTTTTCACCTTATAACATTGGTTGTGCAGTGTATGTTCCAATTGTATCACCACAACACAATAAAATGGTTCTTTAAAGAAAGATGGTAATATATTTTGGATATAAAACATCTTCAATCATAAGATATATTGAACCCATGATGGGTGATGTTTTTACAGCACGTTTTGCTGATTGTCATTTTAATAAAACATTGTTCCCTAGATTAGGGGGAGAAAAAAAAATAAAAAAATAAAATGATGCTTCATGATGTGAACATCAATTAAGGTATATTGAACTCGCACAAAAGAATGTGAAACGAAAGTTCAAAAATAATGCATATGCAAGAACTTGCAAATTAATTACTTTATGCATTTACAGATATAAAAAAAGTGACTAAATCATATATACCAGCGATAAATGCTCCAGCTCGAACTGAAATTCCAAAAGCTGGCAATAATGTCACTGTTGAGTCTTTGCCACGCATCAAACGTGGAAGATCAATTGGTTCCGAAGATAAAAATCCTCGAAAAAGAAAATCAGCTGATAATGAGGTAAAAGAAAGTGTTCAAGAAGAACCACAAATCAATATTCCTTCTGCAGAGGATATTGATAAATGTAAATACTAAAATTGCGATAAACTATGCAATATTATGGAACCGAAATGAAATTAAAATCTCTATGAGATATTTTCATATAATGTTACAATGACATCATGAATAAAGATGATGATCTGGAACTAAAATCTGTCATTAAATATACAAAATGGACATGATTGAGCTCAATGGAAAAGAGCAATACGAGCTGAATTAGAATCGCTCGATAAAAGAAAAGTTTTCGGATCAATCGTTATCACTTTTAAAGATGTGAAACGTATGGGATACAAATGAATTTTTATCCGAAAAGAAATGTGCAAATGAAGTTACAAGGCAAAACTAGACTTGTAACTCAATATTTTCCACAAAGACCAGAAATGAATTAGGAGGAAAACTTATCCTCCTGTAATGGATACAATTACTTATTAGACACTTAATCAACCTGGTAGTTATTTAAATGCATCTCATGAATGTTGTTACTACTTATCTGTATGGATCACTTAATAGTGATATATATGAATATACCTAAAGGGTTAAGGTATCATAAGCATCTAATGTAAAACCCAAGGGAATATATTCCATTAAATCACAAAGATTTCTAAATGGGTTTATACAAATGGTTATGTCAATGTTCTTAACATCATATGAACAAATAAAGAAATCTATGAAATCATTCAACTTCTAAAGAATTATTTTGAAATAAAAAATCTTGAAAAAACCAAGTATTACCTTGGATTGAAAATTGAGCATATGCCTAATGGTCTACTTGTACATCAAACAACTTATACTGAAAAGATTTTAAAATATTTTTTTTAAAGATAAAGCCAATTGGTTGTTAGATCACTCAATATTGACACTGATCCATTTCATCCCCGTGAAGATCATGAAGATATTAACGGATCAGAAGTTCCATATATTAGTGCAATTGGGACTGTTATGTATCTTACAAATTGTACAAGACCTGACATTTTTTTGCAGTTAATTTGTTGACAAGGTTCAACTCAGCCCTTACAAAAAGACATTGGAATGGGATAAACACATATTTTGATACCCTTGAGAAACTGCTAATTTAAAATTATTTTATTCTAACGTTTCAAAACAAGATTTGGTTGATTATGTATATGCAGGTCATTCATCAAATCCTCATAAAGATAAATCTCAAACTCGATATGTATTCCTAAATGGAGGTACCACAAAAATCATGGCGTTCTTAAAATAAACACTTGTTGCAACATAATCAGATCATGACGAAGTGATTGCATTATATGAAACTACTCGAAAATGTGTTTGGTTGAGATCAATGACACAAATCATTATTGATTCTTGTGGACTAGTATAACAACCCTCACTTTTCGACTTCCGATTTTACTAAAATACCTAGAGTTGTTATATACGAATAAATTTAACGTTGACCGAATAAACGTACGCTTAAAATAAATAATATAATTATAAATATTATAAATAAGATTATGATATATAATATAACATAATTACATCAATGAATATATATATATATAATATTTATATTACTTTTGTTATTTAGTTAATAGAATATATAATTAACTAAATAATAAATAATATTATAACATTTATAAAACTAATAAAAACTATAAATTAATAATCATAAATTTTAATTTTTATAAAAACTAAATATAATAATAATTTTTATATAAAATTCGTATTTAATAATTAAACAAATATAGAAATAAAATGTTTAGAAATATATTAAACAATTTTTTTTTAGAATTTTATACAAAATAAAAATAAAAACTATATCTACTTTTAATAAATAAATACAAAAATACAAATTACTTTTTCTTATTTTAACTTTTAAGATTTTACTTTTAATAAAAATACAAACTACTTTTTCTTATTTTAACTTTTAAGATTTACTTTTAATAAAAATACAAAATTCTTTTTCTTATTTTAACTTTTAAGATTTACTTATTTTGTTTTAATTTTTTTTTTACCTAACATTTTCAACTATAAATACCACATACATTTCTCATTTCAAACTTACACCTAATCTCTCATTTTTCTCTTAAGAACTACTTCTAGTTGATATCTCGATCACTTACTTGCTTTACTTTCCTTTCTTGCGTGGAATACTTCAACTGCTATTTAAGGTGAGTTTCATTACTCCCTTTTTATATATATTTTTGGGCTGAGAATACATGCGTTGTTTTATAAATGTTTTACGAAATAGGCACAAGTACTAAAACTAATTCTATGTGGGTTTAAACCAGAAATATACCCTTAGCTTGGTAACATTAAACTACCTGTCTATGTACGGTAGGCGCGAATCCTAAAGATAGATCTATTGGGCCTGACAACCCTATCCTGACTATGGGATGCTTTAGTACTTCGAGGTTTATATAACACACCTGATTCGGTGTACTTTCAGAGGGTAAAACATGAACGTTAAGCTTGTTACCGGGTGCCTACAACTTATAGAATGCTTTTATACACTTGCTAGTGTACGGATATTTATGAAACTGAAATCTTGTGGCCTATTATTATAACGAAAATGATTGATTTTGATAAACTAATGAACTCACCAACCTTTTTGGTTGACACTTTAAGCATGTTTTGTCTCAGGTGACGAATAAGATGATTGCCATGATTGCTACCTGATGAATTGAATGCTGCTACGTGGAGTCTTCATTTCATTACATTTACTTTGCATTAAGACTATTATTATTATTTCAGTTTAAATTTGATGTAAAACTTTTAATGCTTCCGCTGTTTTATTAATAAATGTTTTATTCAAAACGTCTCATATAGAGTCGTTCTCGTATATACAACTGTGATTTGATATAATTAGTCACAAATACCCTAGGCCCTATTTTGGGGGTGTGACAGATTGGTATCAGAGCAGGTTGTTGTAGAGAACCAGGATTGCATTTTATGTGTGCCTTATACAATTAGGTACCTTAGCAATGTAGGACTACAACTTTCCTTGACCATAGTGCCTTTAATTGTTGCCTTTAATTGATAAATGCTACACTATACCTTAGAAACTATACTTAAATCTTAAGATTATAACATACACGATAATGTGAAATTACTCGAACGTCAACGCTACTTAAGGCCTAGGGTGATCCTTGGTACCACTACGGGACGCTTGTGGATTTCGAATGCCAAACTTAGATTTTGGTCGAGAATTCCTGGGCCAACCGGTAACAATTGATCATTCAAGTGACTCGGCGGTGGCATAGATGTTTGGGTATGGTGCACAATATCAAACCTGACTATAGTGATCATACAACACTTAGTCACTTACGCACTTAATAAGTGGTGAACTTATTAAGAACAACTCACTTAGTCATCTATCCTGGTTTTGTGTATTACATATGTATTACATGAAATATTATCCAAGATTTTTGAAACTCCTATAATTCATACTCAAACGTATATAACTCCCTGTTATATCACGTACCTATATGCCTTATGCCTTTATGCATCGGTTTGCGAACCGGGAAATGTCATTGGGTTATCACAGTATACGAATTGAAAGTCTTTAATCGAAAGATTATTAGATTACATACTTATCATTTTATAATCTCGACACGTCATACTGCCATTATTGGAGTATAGACAAATCATATCTTAGCATATCTATTCCCAATAGACCTTGTCTAACACTTTTCCTAAATTTCCTCCGTTAATTACAGAAATCTTTCTGCTATATATACGTATTCAAGGAGACGAATATATCATTCAATATTCAACACCCATTTCATATCAAACCCTATTCCAAACACATAATATGGATTTCTCACCTGATTCCTCAAGTTCTTCTAGCTCCAAAGATAGCGTGACAGGAGCACACCCACCGATCAATTACCGTGATTTCTTTAGAAAATGGGGATGGGTTCGCGAAATACTCACCCTATGGAGAAATGAAGAAGGTACTCCTTATCACAAGCCAAACTTACCACCAAACGTCGGAGTACTCGATCCACTTACCGGCGAACCTGTTCGCAATACCGTTTTCACTCTTTTCGCAAGGATTTTCTGTCTCGAAGGTTGACTCGATGTAACCAGCGACAATATTCGTCCTCTACTCCCGAATTCTAACCAGAAAGGGTTATTAGAAGAAGTTAGAAGACTTCGAACTAAATATCAAGAATTGACAAACCTTACAGAGGAATGGGTAGAACAAATCCATAGACTCGAGCGTAAAGTAGAAACCCTGGAGGAAATAGTGCGTGATTTGGTAGCTAGGCTCACACTTACTAACCAAGTACCACAAGCAGCACCAACAGCAGCACCAGCACCACCAGTACTATCAGCATCACCACCAACAGCATCAGCTTCACCAACAACAACATCAGCATCCCACGTCTCAACATCATAATCGGTACCTCAAACATCGACATCATACGCCCATAGATACTAAGGAATATTAGTAATAATGAGTTAAGATGTATTGACTCATTCTTCCTGAAGAATTATATATGTATACTTTATATATATATGGTTTGGAACAATAATAAATCTTTTCGTACTAAACTATTACGTGTGAATCTTAACTAGTATGTACTACTTAGTTAATTCATATCACTAATACGCTATGATGTACATCCTTCGTTAATGACTTAACAATCATTAATCACTGCTTCAGTACAATAAACTCTATTTCATAATAAACTAAGTGTATTATTCAAATGCATGTGTGATTTTACACTCCTATTTTCGATGTACTCGAAAATTTCTCGAAAACATCATTTGTGCCTTATGAATTTCACAAGAAATCCACGAGCATCAACATCATATACTGAGGTATATTAATAACAATGAACGATGAAGTATTGATTCATAACTTCATTAAAGAAATATTCCGCGACGATTATGTAATCTCTAAAGTTTTGGAGATTATTTATTCTCGTTTCAACCGTAAATCAAATGAGTTTAATATTATATTAACTTATTAAATCCATAATTACATCTGAAGAAAATATATATGTATGTATATTTTCATAAAGATTGTATTTAAAAATTCTTTTGTACAAACTGTTGATTGTGAAAATATTTTAACGGGTAGGTAATACCCAAGAAATATCTAACATTCACATTAATATATTACATTGTACATTCTTCAAAATCCTTGAAAACATATCGGATTGTTAATCAATAATTCAGATCAGTTAACCTTGAGAATGCTGATGAAGCAGCAAAAGCTGTAGATGGCCTTAATGATCAGAAGCTTGATAATAAAGAATTGTGTGTTGGAAAAGCTCAAAAGAAAATCTGGTATTGAAAGATGGATTGAGCAAAACATGAAGGAGACCAAGGACAAATTCCAAGGACTAAACCTATAACCAAAGAATCTAGATGATTCAATTTCTGAAGGAAATCACAGAAGATCTTTTTACGCATTCTAAATCCTTATAGAAGAATTTCTTCATTATCCATCGATTTTAGAAATTCTAAAATATCATCGTATCTTTCGTTATAAATATCCTCGATATTTCTAAAGATATCTTCATAACGATTCTTGTCCGCAATTAATTATCTCTTTGCAATATCTTTATTACATCAGAAAGGAAAACTGTTTAAGTTTCTATATTCCGTAAAACTTAAATTCAAATTTTGAATGATTTGAAGTAGTGTTGAGAATTGAAGCATGAGTTAGTATAATATAATGACGTCAGGCCAACGTAATTATATTACAGTAAGTCATGCTAAATTTTTAATGGAAGATGATGATTCATAGACTTTATAATCATCATTTGCCATGTTACACGACTCTTACATTCTACTTAATCTCTGAACATATCAAGAAAATATATTTTTGATAGTTCTATCCTCAGTAATTCTGGTAATTTACCAAATCAAATCGTGATATTACGCTTAGAACAGTAGGTCCATTCGAAACTTCATACCTACAAATTCTGGACCATTACTCGCTTTACTTAGAGTCGAGAGGAGAATAAAAAGGCAAAGAGCTCCGACATATAAGGGAAAATATGTAGCCCGATAACGATACCGAAATTACAAACCGTGTATATCAATACGTATTGCAACGTAAAGACATGGGAGAATTAAAAACACTATAACCCCAAGGTAATAGTAGAAGAAAACAAATTCCTCTGGTGATAAATGAAAAAGAAGAATGACTGAAATGATAGTCAGAAAAATATCCAGGATAAGAACTGGATGGAGCATTCTCACAATCTTTGGAAGTATGAATTGAGGAAGACAGTATAGAAGTGGTGAAGATAATGAAACGGAAGAAGCTAATTTATAGCAAAATTCCAAACACAGCAATTGAAGCAATTCACCTCATTTAATCAAAGAAAATTTCAAATTCCTTAATTACCGGAGAATCAAATCTTATGGATTACGAAGATTTCCTTTGATCCCTTGAATTCCGGAAATCAATCGTGACTACGTCAAAAGTTAAGGCGAACATTTAATTTCTCATTCACTCTTTTACAATAGCTTCGTTTATACGCTTCCTATAATCAAATCGTTTTATCCATATTATTCAGTAGTGATAAAACTTTATTTTTTTC
The DNA here is from genome assembly GCF_046630445.1 of Rutidosis leptorrhynchoides. Taxonomy (NCBI): domain Eukaryota; kingdom Viridiplantae; phylum Streptophyta; class Magnoliopsida; order Asterales; family Asteraceae; genus Rutidosis; species Rutidosis leptorrhynchoides. The sequence goes on along the minus strand of NC_092336.1, from coordinate 599,142,568 downwards.
AACTTATATTCATCATTACAATATTCTTGTTGTAAACAATGATGATCTCTATCAAACTTCATGACTATAATTTTTATGAACTACTCTCTGTTTTTTTTTCTACCCTAATATTGTGACATAAACACTCAAAGTTTTAAATAAGTTCAATACTATTCATAACACATTTTATGTGTTCAGTTTACTAAAATACTCGTATAACACCATCATCCCTTTTGAGGATAACCTAGTCAAATGACACTCTTATTAATCCTTTAGATTACCTCCGCATTAATGATAAAATGCACTTTATAGAAGAACCTGTAAGAAATTAGGGTTCGTATTATTTAAATGCATGAAACAGAACAATATTCTATCCGTTGGAATTCACGAAAGGCCCCGAACCTACCTGGGAACGTGAAGACCAGATAAAACGTAAATATCCTCGTCTAGGTACGAACAACGCCGATTGATGACAAAAACTAAATTTCGGGACGAAATTTCTTTTAACGGGTAGGTACTATAACAACCCTCACTTTTCGACTTCCGATTTTACTAAAATACCTAGAGTTGTTATATACGAATAAATTTAACGTTGACCGAATAAACGTACGCTTAAAATAAATAATATAATTATAAATATTATAAATAAGATTATGATATATAATATAACATAATTACATCAATGAATATATATATATATAATATTTATATTACTTTTGTTATTTAGTTAATAGAATATATAATTAACTAAATAATAAATAATATTATAACATTTATAAAACTAATAAAAACTATAAATTAATAATCATAAATTTTAATTTTTATAAAAACTAAATATAATAATAATTTTTATATAAAATTCGTATTTAATAATTAAACAAATATAGAAATAAAATGTTTAGAAATATATTAAACAATTTTTTTTTTAGAATTTTATACAAAATAAAAATAAAAACTATATCTACTTTTAATAAATAAATACAAAAATACAAACTACTTTTTCTTATTTTAACTTTTAAGATTTTACTTTTAATAAAAATACAAACTACTTTTTCTTATTTTAACTTTTAAGATTTACTTTTAATAAAAATACAAAATACTTTTTCTTATTTTAACTTTTAAGATTTACTTATTTTATTTTAATTTTTTTTTTACCTAATATTTTCAACTATAAATACCACATACATTTCTCATTTCAAACTTACACCTAATCTCTCATTTTTCTCTTAAGAACTACTTCTAGTTGATATCTCGATCACTTACTTGCTTTACTTTCCTTTCTTGCGTGGAATACTTCAACTGCTATTTAAGGTGAGTTTCATTACTCCCTTTTTATATATATTTTTGGGCTGAGAATACATGCGTTGTTTTATAAATGTTTTACGAAATAGGCACAAGTACTAAAACTAATTCTATGTGGGTTTAAACCAGAAATATACCCTTAGCTTGGTAACATTAAACTACCTGTCTATGTACGGTAGGCGCGAATCCTAAAGATAGATCTATTGGGCCTGACAACCCTATCCTGACTATGGGATGCTTTAGTACTTCGAGGTTTATATAACACACCTGATTCGGTGTACTTTCAGAGGGTAAAAGATGAACGTTAAGCTTGTTACCGGGTGCCTACAACTTATAGAATGCTTTTATACACTTGCTAGTGTACGGATATTTATGAAACTGAAATCTTGTGGCCTATTATTATAACGAAAATGATTGATTTTGATAAACTAATGAACTCACCAACCTTTTTGGTTGACACTTTAAGCATGTTTTGTCTCAGGTGACGAATAAGATGATTGCCATGATTGCTACCTGATGAATTGAATGCTGCTACGTGGAGTCTTCATTTCATTACATTTACTTTGCATTAAGACTATTATTATTATTTCAGTTTAAATTTGATGTAAAACTTTTAATGCTTCCGCTGTTTTATTAATAAATGTTTTATTCAAAACGTCTCATATAGAGTCGTTCTCGTATATACAACTGTGATTTGATATAATTAGTCACAAATACCCTAGGCCCTATTTTGGGGGTGTGACAACTAGAACGCTATAAAAGACTAACAACTATCTTCACCAACAACTATATATGAAGATAATGCAGCTTGCATAATACAAATGAAAGAAGAGTATCAAAAGTGACTGAACAAAATATAAATACTGACGAGGCGCCAAAGCCATAGACGGTCTTAACGGTCATAAGTTTGATGGAAAAGAATGGTATGTTGGTAAGGCTCAGAAAAAACTACAAGGGAATAGGAATTGAAACAAGGGTTTGAGCAAACCATGAAGGAGACTGTAGACAAATCACAGGGGCTAAACTTGTACATAAAAGATTTAGATGATACAGTTTCAGATGAAAATCTCAGATTCTTCTCATATACTCAAGATCTCGTAAAAGACAACCAGATTAAAATGAGATACGTTCAATCAACAACTCTGCTGATCTTTATACCAAAGCACTGCCAACTGCTATTTTCAGAACACACGTTCATAATAGTGACATGAGGCATGTTCAGAAGATGTAACAACTCAGACGTTGCCTACTTGAGGGGGAGTCAACTCTATGCTGCACTCTTTTTCCCTTAGCTAAAGTTTTATCCCAATGGGTTTTCTTTAGCAAGGTTTTTAACGAGGCAGTACTAGTTATTCTCTAATAAAATTGTCATCCAAGGGGGAGTGTTATAAAATATCTAGATTGGATGTTAATTTTATTATTATTATATTTCTTGCATAGTAATATTTTATGCTATAAATAGACATGTATGGTAGCCATTTAAGGTGTACCATTTCTCTTGAAATATCAATATCAATATTTCTTCTCTCCTTCTTCTCTCTTCTTCTCTCTTTGTTCTTATAACCATTAAAGGTAGTTATAAGCCTACTGAATTATAACATATATATATATATATATATATATATATATATATATATATATATATATATATATATATATATATATATATATATATATATAGTGTTGTAAAAGTCGTTCGACTTGGTCGATGAGTCGTGTCTTAGGCATGACTGACGCGTCAATGGTTATAAGTCGGTCAACTATAAAAAGTCGGAAGTCGGAAAAAAGTCGGTCAAAGTCGGTCATTTTCTATATATTATTATATAGAAATTGTAATATTGTTAATAATTGTTAATTGTTTTGTTTATTGTAAATGTAGTTTGTATTTTAAGATTCGATTTCTATATAATATTATATATTTTTATTATATATAAATATATATTTAATAAAATCATTTTAAAATGTCAACATTGGTTAACGCTTGATGCGTCCCCGTTGCGTCACCATCTTGACCGACTCGTCCCTCCAAGGTCCCGAATGACGCGTCCCCGACTCGCGTCTTTTACAACGTTATATATATATATATATATATATATATATATATATATATATATATATATATATATATATATAAAACCAATCGGGTGGAAACGGGGGGAAGCAAAAAAAAAATTAGTTTTTTTCGGAATTTTTTTTCAGGCATCAAGATTACACGAAAATATGAACATTTAAAAAAGACACTTCGTGGTGAATGTTATTATTTAGGCGGGAAAACGATCGACAAAAATAACATTCAAGATAATATTGATCGTGAAGAATGTTAACCTTTTTTCATGTTTTGTGAAGTAAAATTTAGCCCGATTTAGAGTTTAGGGTTTAGGTTTTGGTGTTTTGGGTTTAGTCCCTTAACCCAAAACCCCAAACTCTAAACCCTAAACCCTAAACTCTAAACCGTTCGTGTTAAAAACTCAATCTAAATCCTAAATCTAAACCCTAAACCCTAAATTTCTAAACTCTAATATCTAAACCTTATAAACCCTAATATCCAAACCATAATAGCTAAACTCTAATATCTAAAACCTCAACATACGCTCGAAAAACACGATAATTGTTATATATTACTTCTTCGAGCGTTTTTCCGCCAAAATAAAAATATTTATCACAAAATGTCTTTATTAAATGTTCATATTTTCATCTAATTTATAATGTTCGTGAACAAAGTTTTTTCAAAAAAAGAAAAAAAAAGTTTTTGCTTCCCCCCGATTGGTTAGTTCCCCCTTGATCCTACCACTATATATATATATATATATATATATATATATATATATATATATATATATATATATATATATATTAAAGGTTTGACTTTATTATCTAGTTAAACACACATCTCATGATCACAAAGTTCTTAACAAAAATATGATAATACAAACACATGTGAGTTTAAACTTACAGTTCAAGTACTTGCACTGGAAAAAAAAATAAAAAATTATTTCTCGTACTTATGAGGTTTCAACATAAAATCTCACCTTTTGCATTTTTTTTTTAAATGGTAATTTTGTCATTAAATCCTCTCATTTGTCACCCACACACATGTTACGAAGAAACTTCTCGCATTCATCGCGCAAAACGTACGGCTCGCACTGAGTGAAAGATACCTGAAGCACAACCTTGAAGAAAACTCTCCCTTTAGGATTTGAACATGCACCCATTTCTCAATGATACAGACCCAGAATTAACTGAGGCTTTTTACGATTCAACTAATAAGTTTGATGGTTCACCTTCGGCATATTATTAGGGTGACTAAAGAAATAAACGATACAAGACACTCAAATAATTCAGTTATGTCAAGTACATGTTAGTAAAAACATTCGGTCTACTTGAGTACTCTGAAAATCAAAAACATATTCTTTTACTCGAATTTACAAAAAGTTACCGAGAATTTTTATATTTTAAAGCAACAAGCACTGTTACTACTCCGTAGTAGTTAGTTGTTAGTTGTGAACAAATTTTTAGTTTATACAAAAGATGCAAGAAACTCCATGGTCAATAAGAATTTCATAGAAACTCATTATCATTTTCATTTGAAAAGTAATATGAGAGTGGAAAGGTCCACGTAAGTCACTAGTCAACTATGCAGACGGCTGTTGCCCTATTCCAGACCCATTTCTTTATCATTATTTCGTAAAGTAAATGCATTTTTCTCTTAAAAATCATCTTGCTAAATACTCAGCAATTTCCATTGAATTTCAAGAGAAAGATAAGTGAATTGAACAATCTAAATAATTCTTTGTGTCCTCTTGTGACAATGATTTTGGACTACCACAAAATAGATGGTCACTTTGGAGATTAGTAATCAAAAACCCATATATACGAAAAAAGTTAAATATGGAAGTGTACCAAACAATTAAAGTGTAACAAACAATTAATAACAAAAACATTCAATTCCGTTTCCAATTTGACTATAAGTTGTTTAACTAATTAAATGCAAAATTTTGGCTAGGCTCGTGCCGTGTAGTGAGGCCAATCCAATGTTAGGATAAGTGTATTGCTACGGTCGTTATCTATCTATATAGTCATATAAAATTCTAAAATGATGATTTCATCATTAAACTAATTACCCTTTAATTTTCATAATAATGATATCATAATTATATATTAATTTAAATTTAATTAAAAAATAATACGAAGTCTTTTATAAAAAGAAATACTAAACTCTCCTAAATGTAATTTTAATTTTTAAAAAAAATTTAAAAAGGCATTTATTATTACTAATAATTATTATTATTATTAAAAATATAAATACTTAACTTTCAGCAAACTTTATTATTGGAGTATTATTTACTTTTAATATAATAATTATAATTATTATATTATTAATATTCAAATATGAATTCTTTTTACGAAATTAATTATACATGTCTCTATATATTTGTAAAAACACGACAAGTTTCTTAGTCAAACGGGTCATTAAAATAAATGATTTTAGCATTTACATTTACTTAATACATAAAACATGTCATTAAATTATTTCGTTTAAATAAATTAATGATTCCACGAGTCATTTCACTAGTTGTTTTTAAAGTCTTTTCATGAAATTTGAAAGGTTCATTTTGATCAGAAGTATCGATTATAGTATTGTAGTGTGTTAACTCTTAAAGTGTTTGAATTTATATTTTGAAATTATATATATATATATATATATATATATATATATATATATATATATATATATATATATATAGGGTGTGGTTATGGTACAACAATGCTTAAAATACAAATATATATATATATATATATATATATATATATATATATATATATATATATATATATATATATATATATATATATATATATATATATATATAGGGTGTGGTTATGGTACAACAATGCTTAAAATACAAAGTGTAGCAAACCATATTAACCGTTGGATTAACATGATCCAAATTTTAATTGTATTATTTTGTTTTTGTAATTTAATTTCAATTAAGGGTATCACAGTCTTTTGATGTATTTCCCTACAATCACGTTTTCAGTTTCAGCTTATTAACGGCCTTTGAATATATAAAAACAAAACATAGTGTACGAAACGAATAACCAAATAAGTGATACAAAAATGATACATTTAGATACGTTCAATTGCTTTTGATGCACAAAGTATAATTTCATAAACGTTATTCGATGCAATTCAGTCCAAAAATACTCCGTAACATATTATTGATGCATCTTGCAAGTTGCAACCATATACACAATCCTTAATGTTTTTTTATGCACACTTTAATATCAATGGATACACTGTAAAAAATTGATACATAAAAGCAAAATATTTTGTTACAAAATCTCAAGATAGACACTAATTTATATTGATATACAATTTATTTTGATGCACACTGTAAGATAGACACTAATTTATATTGGTATACAATATTTTTACAATGATACTTTTTTGATGCAAATCTTTAGATACATGAAGACATGTTAATGATTGATACATAAACTACATAATAGCACAATATTTTGTTAATTAACATAAGTCATGATAAAATGATACACACTATTTTAGAGGGTGTGTGTAATGCGCAATTCACCCGATATCAAGTCTCACGTTTGGAAGGCTTGATTACCCGAGGTTTACCCTCGAGCCAATGTGCTCGTTCATATGGGAATTTCCTCGCTAATTCAAAAAATAAACCCAATGAACTATAAAACAACTGTCAACTCATATATAGGGGAGACTGATTGGCAATCCTAATACATCCATGATAGTTTTAACTAAAAGATATTGCACATTTATTGTTTAATGTGGCAAACAATCACGTTTATGAATAATAAGAATGTTGATGTTTAATGTATATGGGACATGGACGTTATTTAGTGAAATGCTCAGCTATAAGCTAGCATTCTTCTCAACACACACAAGCAACCAATACATAAGCACTATGACATGCGTATAGTTTCCGTTTTAAAGGTACAACTTTTAAATCCATCAAAATTTAACCATCGTCATCGCTAAACCTTTTTACTTAAAATGAATAGTCAGGAGATTCATTTTTAGTTTTATAATATAATATAATATAATATAATATAATATAATATAATATAATATAATATAATAATAATTTGGTCTGTAATTGATTAAGTATATTAAGATATTAAAAAATGTATTTTAATTTTAGCTTGTATTTGACTAGATTACCCTTTAAATTATACTCTCTTCCCTCAATTTAGGGTGGACATGTGTCAAAATAATGTGGCTTCCTACCTTATGTATTATAAGACTCTTTGTAAATGAACTAATCCCTATATATATATATATATATATATATATATATATATATATATATATAAAACATACAAATTTACTATTCACTACATTATTATATTTTAAAAGGGCATTTTCGTTATTTTACACCATCCTTCTCAAACCTTCTACACTATTGATTGTCATTCTCTAGGTCTTTGTAAACTCTCCGCCTCCATTCTCCAGCACACCGCCATCCTCCATCTCAGCTCTCTCGCTCACCTCCACCGCTATTATTCTTCCAGATATTGTTCCCTAAAATGCCTAACGTTACCGCCACTACCGTCTCCTCCTCCATGGTCGCCGCTGCTGTTACAACAGGTCATCCGCCACAATTTTTTTATCGGCTCCTGTTTTTTTGAAATTGATAAAGTAAGATTCTTTGTTTCACTTTCATTTAGAGATCTATTGTTACTTTTTATTTCGGAAACCTAAATCGTATTATTTTTCAGTTGACATTTTTATAAATGGGGAGTGCTAATAATAATGATTTAGGTTTCAGAAACCTAGAATGTTGATATATCCAACAAGCTTTTTGATAAATTCACTCACATTATGCATTGTTTATTTGTACAGTACAACCTGTCAATGCACAGAATGAGTGAATTTATCAAAAAACTTGTTGGATATATCATCACCCTTTTCTAAACACCTCTTCTTTCAATTTAATACCAATAAGACCAATAGAAATGGGTGATCATATATCTAACAAGTTTTTTTGATAAATTCACTCATTTTGTGCATTGACAGGTTGTACTGTACAAATAAACAATGCATAATGTGAGTGGATTTATCAAAAAGCTTGTTGGATATATCATCACCCTTTAGAAAAGGAGTGTCACATATTCTTTGCACTTATATGGATATTTTGTTGTTATCGGTAAACTATAACTTGAGAAGAATATGGAGCGCTCGTGGCACAAGTGAAATCACTCGAAATGAGGAAGGAATGAAGGAAATTGTGTTATATTAGCGCTCTTTGTAGAATGTTGTGGGTGTTGCGCTTTGCTGTTGTGGCTTACTTCTTTACCTGTGATTAATGACGTTGTACAGCAAGTTTCTTTTATTTTGGTTAAAACTCGAAATATGTCTGTTTATTTTGGTAGAGCTTATTTGTTACGCCATTAAGAATGTGAAATTTAGTCTAATATTTTTGACAACATACACAAATGGCCATGATTACTGAGATGACACATTAAGTTGCGTTTGTTAATTTGTTTTGTTTGTTTCACTAATCTCAGGCAAATGATGCATAACTTAGTACCATGGCTTCTAAACAGGTGAAGTAGATGTCGTTTTGCCATATCTGAATGTTATTGTATAAATTGATATATTGATGAATACAACATGCTTTTTGATATGTACAGTTTCAAATTAAACGTTTTTTTCTAAATCCCTCACCTTAATCGCATCTTTGTGAAGATAGTGCACGCGTTTTTAATACCCGATCTGAATTTGTAGTTAAATGCGGCTGGCCTGCTGATGTCGATATATAAAGCGTGCGAATGGTCGAACTGTTATATGAGCTACTTTTTTGTTATTTTTTTTTCTTTTCTTTTCTATTAGTTAATAGTTCTATATATGATGTTGGTTTTTTTGGTTAATGGTAGCAGTTTATCATTGTGTTGTTTGATTATATATGTTCACCGGTTTCAACTAATTCTCTGCAAATACGTGCACCAGCAATTCCAAAACGTCACAGTCGATTGAACAACCTAAAGATACTGTAGTCTCAGCTACAGAACAACCACGAATATCGGGTATTTTAAACTTCTAAAAATGTACGTAAAACTTTTTTCAGTACAGTTCTATCAATATGCACGATTTTGTGATGTTTTATAAAAAAAAAAATAAAAAAAATTAGTCAACTGACTATTGATATTGATTTTATATTTATATATTTATATCTATATCTATATTTGTTTGTTTTATATTGTAAGTTGTTAGTTATTCGATATTGAAAGTTTTCAGTTTTATATTTATATTTCTTTTATGTATATATTTGACACCAATCATCGTCTTTATTATTTGAATAATAAAAGGGAATGCCTGGGTCACGTTAGCGCTAATTTTTTCAGACCTTATGTTGGAAGTTTATGTTTTGATAAGGATTACGAACTACTTGTATAATTACTGGGATTCCTTTGCGTAGATTAATGGTCGTGGAAGCTACTAAAATGTTGCAGACCAAGGTGGTTACTTGACATTGAAGTGAAATTTGCTTTGAGAGTTGACAAAACGTGTTGGTTGGGAGCAGTGTTGTAAATCTCCCGAGATCTCCCCGAGATCTCCTCCGAGATCTCGTTTTTAGAAGGCAACCGAGACGAGATGTTCATCCCCCGATATTTCTCGGTCAACGTATTCAAACTTAGTCAAAGCCACGATTTCTCGGATTTTCTTGCAAATTTGTAAGATTTTCTTGTAAAATTCGTAATTTCTAAGATTTTATCGCTTATTTCTCGGATATTTTAGTAAAATCTCATAAAAACATATATAAATATACATATATTTATGTTTTTATGTATAATTTTATTTAAAAAAAATATAGTCAACGTAAGTCAGCGTCCGAGATCTCCCCGAGATTATTCCGAGATGCCGAGATCTCCTTAAAAAAGTATAAACGAGATCTCTCCAAGATCCGAGTTCTCCAACCTTGGTTGGGAGGTTGGCCAAAACATTAAACACTTTATCAAGTACGACAATGACGTTTTATGAACTAACATATACTTTTGTTGTTGTTTTGTAGCAAGAGAACGAAAGGTAGCAAACCATGTCTTCAATTTGATACACAACTTTTAGCAGTTGATTATTGATAAATTTATAGGTTTCTTACCTTTTGATAGAAGTTTCACAATTGTACTTCTCGAATGATTTCAAACTTTGTAGCATGTATGTAGCAAACAACAATGCGATATATGCCAACTGCACATGAATATCTTTTAAGGTGGCCGCTGCAACGCGCGGTTGGGTGGTTATCATTTTAGATAGTTATAATAACAACTCCAAAGGAGTGGTTGGGTGCTTGGGAATATCTAAAGGGGACCCAGGTTCAATCTCCGCCAACATCAATTTGGGGCCGTCCCTTTCAATATATATATATATATATATATATATATATATATATATATATATATATATATATATATATATATATATATATATTGTGACGCCTCGTACAAAACCATCGTGTACGGTTCATCAACAACGGGATCATTACAAGGTCAAACACTATATGCTGTTTGAAAACCAGTTTTGCATTCATAAAAAGATAGCGTTTTACAAAAGATAACGTGACACAAAGGTCATTACAAAGTCATTGTTTGAAAATAACATAAATTACGATTGCAAAGGAAAAGTTCCATGATTGAGACATCTCTAAGTAATGCAGCGGAAATCTAACACAGCAGGTCCATAACAGCAAGTCTATAACCCCAAGACAGCAATTCTAACAGCGGAAGCAACAACGTCTAAGCACCTGAGAAATGCATGCTTCAAAAGTCAACACGAATGTTGGTGAGCTATAGTTTATTTGTAATCAGTAATGTAGACCACGAGATTTCAGTGCTTCAACAAGCAGTTTAAATCAGTAATTCGAATCAGTATGATAAAGTATATGTTTATCCGTGGGCACCCGATAACTAACTTAACGTAATAGTAATTGAAAGGACCCGTCCTAATCCATCTGGATGAACACATTACATTTGGTTACATCGCGAGGTACTTGACCTCTATATGATACATTTTACAAACATTGCATTCGTTTTTAAAAGACAAACTTTCTTTACATCGAAAGTTAACGGCATGCATACCATTTCATAATATATCCAACTATAATTGACTTAATAATAATCTTGATGAACTCAACGACTCAAATGTATCGTCTTTTGAAATATATCATGAATGACTCTAAGTAATATCTCTAAAATGAGCAAATGCACAGCGAAAGATTTCTTTCATACCTGAGAATAAACATGCTTTCAAGTGTCAACCAAAAGGTTGGTGAGTTCATAGGTTTATCATAAACAATAAAATTCATCATTTTAATAGACCACAAGATTTAACATTCCCATTTTCCATAAACATCATGCATAAAATTCGTTCATATGGATTGAACACCTGGTAATCGACCTTAACAAGTTGCATATAGAATATTCTCATCATTTCGGGACAACTTCGGACATGATAAATTTGCCATCATTTCGGGAAAACTTCGGACATGATAAATTTGCCATCATTCCGGGAAAACTTCGGACATGATAAATTCGCCATCATTCTGGGAAAACTTCGGACATGATAAATTCGCCATCATTTCGGGAAAACTTCGGACATGATAAATTCGCCATCATTCCGGGAAAACTTCGGACATGATAAATAGGGCATATTCGATTTCGATAATTCAATCATAGAATGTAGTTTCGATTACTCGTGTCTATTTCATAAAACATTTATAAAAGTAGTTCATGTATTCGCAGTTCAAAATATATTTTAAAAGCATTTAATAAAGCAGTTGTTAAAACAGCGCATGTATTCTCAGTCCCAAAAATGTAAAGAGTAAAAGGGAATCAAATGATAGTAATTATATATATATTTCATATATTCATTATATTTATATATAAAAATATTAATTTTTTTTGTTATGTTATATGTATTAAACATATCATTTGTATATCAATGATAGTAATTATAAATACACCAAAATAATATTAATAGTGGTAAAAATGATAATAATTATAATACTTAATATTATTAATAATAATGTTAATAATTCTAATAATGTAAAAATATTAATTTTATTGTTAATGATAGTTATGGTAATGGTTTTTGTATTTACATAATAATACTCATGATAAGATATATAATAATACTTATAACGATAATAATCATAATAATGACTATAGTACTTATAATGATAATTATAATACTAATAGTAATTATAATACTAGTGATAATAATAATAATAGTAATAATAATAATAACCATAATATCTATAGTAATATTACTTTTACTAATAATAATAGTGATAATAATAGTAATACTTATAATACTATTAATAATGATAATAATGGTAATAATAATTATAACTAGGTTAATAATACTGCTAATGTTTATAAATGATACTAATACTAATATTTAATGAAAATAATAATAACGTAATAAAAATGATAAGTTTAATCGTTCTCATAATACTATCGGTATTCCTAATCTTTTATATACATATACTTCTATGCATTGTGTTAATATTTTTATAACCTTTTATATCCATAAGCTCATATAATTATGATCATAATCATAACAATTTTATACATATATCATTATACTGTTATTAAGGTTACGGTTTATGATAATTTCAGTAACAATATTAATAACAATACTAATAGCAATAATAATAATACTAATGGTGATAATATTAGTAATTATGATATTCATAATACTTAATAATAATAACGCTATTGATAATATTACTAATACTTATTAATAATGATAAAAATAATAACAACAATAACAATAAGAATTATAATAATAATAATAATAATAATAATAATAATAATAATAATAATAATAATAATAATAATAATAATTAATAATAATAATAATCAATGTTAATAAGGAAACTACCTCACAAAGAAAGAGTTCCAAAAAAAATGGCTGCCCTCGCCCGGGCTCGAACCCGAGACCTCCCGTATACCGACACACCCCTTAACCATTCAAGCAGTAATGTTTTCCTGATTATAAACCCACTTGAGTCAATTATAACCCGCGTTCTTTATTCATCTTCTTCATCAAACAGATTCGACCAAAACAGTTTGAATCTTTCCAACAATGATTAAGATATTTTAAAACAAACATAAATAATTAAAATCAAACGTTTGTATTAAAGGAAAACTTAAAAGGAAAAGAATTTAAAAATATTACAACTGCTACTGCAGTTCTTGAAACACAAAAAAAAAATCGTGATTTTGATTTCAAGACCGTTTTAGATAAAAGTCACAACATGAAATAAGTTTTAAAAGCTGCCTATAATCTTTCTCCATCCTTAATTGAAACAGAAATGTACAGTCGAGCTTGAATTTCATGAAGAACAAAACATTTGACTTTTTTTAATAAAAGTTTGACTCCAAAATTCTCTTTCGTTTTGAAGAATTGAAAGGTGAGATTTTGCAGATAGAATCACGACTAGATTTAGAACAGTTTTGCATTTATAGATTTTGATAATTGGTTCGAATTGGAATTATGGCCAAAACGTTGAGTTTACAGGGGACGACTTAGTGTTCTTGAGTTTCTGAGTAATTGTGCATTTGGTAACAGATGAAAACTGTGGATGATTGATAGTTAATGATAGAAGGTTTTATTAAAAGTCATTTGGTCGATTGTTATCTAATGGTGGGATAAATTGATTTATTTCTCTCGCATACCAAAAACAAAAAATATTAACAGTTGAAAATGAAAGCAAACAGATTCTTTTGTTTATATTGCAAATGAGCTCGACAACTATCATAATCAGATCAGAAAAAAATCAAAGAGAATTTGAAAGAGATGTTGACAGGAAACTAATTTTAATTGCATCAGAAATTAATATTTTATAATTTACTATATAGCATGCTGTTATTGATAAAAATAAATAATAATAAAAATGGTAATAATTAATAATAATGATATCAATAAAGATACTAGTAATATGATAATATCAAATAATGATATCTTTAATAAAAATAATAAATTTAATATTAATTAATGCTAATAATAATTATAATAAAAATAAAAATAATGATTCCTAATGATAGTAGTAATTATAAATTTAATGATAATAATCTTAATAAAAATCATAATCATAATAATGATATTAATATAATAACAATAATATTAGTAATTTAATGTATCCATCTTCATATATATATATATATATATATATATATATATATATATATATATATATATATATATATATATATATATATATATATATATATATATATATATATGTTATACGTATATAATAGTATTAATAATACTGATATTAATATTAATAATAATAATGAAAGTAATAACATTAATATAACAACTATATTTTAACTTGTGATTACATTTTTATATATTAATCTTTTATATTATTAAGTATGTAATACTTATATCACATTTGAATTGTTAATATTTATATATTTTATATTTAATACAATGTACATATAATATTAATTATGTATGAAAGTCATATATATATTTATATATATTCATTTTAATAACATATTTAATTCAATTGATTAAATTGTATTTGTATAATTTCAAATTATTATATGTATGCTTTTATTTATATTCATTTGTATATATATATATATATATATATATATATATATATATATATATATATATATATATATATATACATATATGTATACATATTTATTTACACCCTATTGCTCGTGAATCGTCAGAAATTGGTCGAGGTTAAATGATTACATGAATGCAGTTCAAAATGTTTAAGATTTAACTTAACAGACTTTGCTTATCGTGTCAGAATAATATAAAGTTAAAGTTTAAATTTGATCAGAATTTTCTGGGTTGTCACAGTACCTACCCGTTAAAGAAATTTCGTCCCGAAATTTGAGTGGAATCATCATGGCTGACAATAAGTATGTTTTCATGAATAATATAAGCTGATAATTATAGTTTTATTACCATTGAGTAATAAGGATAAAATAATTCGATTATTCGAAGAGTACGAATGAAGCTATCACAAAAGAGTGAAATGAGAGAAATAAAGTTTCATCATATCTTTTGACGCAGTCACGTTTGAATTTAGAAAATAAGGTGCGTCTTAACTTTTGACGTTGTCTTGGTTGAATTCCGAAATTCAAGGGATTTAAAGAAAATCTTCGTAATAAAATTTGGTTCTTCAAAAATTAAGGAAATTAGGATCATCTTTGGTTAAATGCGATAATCTGTTTTGATTGTTCTGTCGGATATTTCACTATAAATCCACCCTCTTCATTTCCTTTATATTATGGTGTTCCATCCTTTTGTTTTCTCTTCCCGACTTTAAGTCAAGCGAATAATGATCCAGAATTCATAGATATGAATTTCGAAATGAACATAGTTAATGTTCTAAGAAAGAAATGGTAATAGCAAGATCTTGATTCGTCAAATTACCAGAACTCAAGAGAAAAGATAGAATTATCAGGAAGATATATTCTTGATATGTTTAGATATTAGGTAGAATGTAAGAGTCGTGTACATGGCACATAATGCCGTTATAATCTGTGAATCATCACATTCCATTTAGAAACTCAGCATGACTTACTGTAATATAATCACGTTGATCAAGTGTCATTATATTATACTAACTCATGCTTCAGTTCCCAACACTACTTCAAAAACATTCATAGTTTAAACTCAAAAGTTTACAGAATATAGAAACTAACAGTTTCTTATATGATGTAACACTGATAGCGCAAAGAGATAAACGATTTCAGATAAGGATAGTTATGAAAATATTCTCAGAAATATCGAGGATATTTATAATAGAGGATACGATAATATCTTAGAATTTTAGAATCAGATTGTGATGAAGAAATTCATTCACGATGATTTAGAGCGATTAAGGAGCAAGATATTCGCTAAAGATTTCATCAGAATTAGAATCATCAGGATTCTTTATGTACAAGTTTAGTCCTTGTGATTTGTCCACAGCCTCCTTCATAATTTCGCATAATCCGCTTTTTGGTACTAAATTTTCTATTGAGCGTTTCCAACACTCCATTCTTTATCATCATACATTCGATGGTTAAGGTCGTTTACAGTTTCTGTTGCTTCATCAGCACTTTCTAACATTCAGAGAACTGATTCATAGACTGTGTGCTTTTCAAAATTTCAGAATGGAAGATCATGATTCTAAGAGATAAATGTTATATGTATATATATATATATATATATATATATATATATATATATATATATATATATATATATATATATATATCGGTTGACGTAGAAACGCTGCGAGATTCAAAATACTGATTGTTAAATTTCTGGTAATTGGTATGACAATTCTCGTTACAAGATGCGGATGAGTATATGAATAGATTTTAACGAACAAATATAATGGTTCTTCGGAGTGACTTAAGCCAATGAGTAATGAAGTTGTTGGTAAGTTTATTGCTAATGTGGTGGAATATGTGACGATCCGGGAATTTCCAACTAAATTTAAACTTAATCTTTATATGTTCTGACACGATAAGTAAAGACTGTAATGTTAAGTCTCGAAGAGTTTTGAACTGTGTCATATATTCATTTGACCTTTGACTATACCCGACGATTCACGAACAATTGTGCGCAAATAAATATGTATATATATATATATAAATAAATAAAAGTATATATATATATATATATATATATATATATATATATATAAACATCTTGAATTAATACGGTATATATTAATCATTTGAATTAAAAATGAAAAGTAATGTACCAAAATAATTAAACTATTATGAATCTATATAAATATATATATATTTGACTTCTGTAATATTATATATATATATATATATATATATATATATATATATATAGATATATATATTAAATATTCTGCATATGTTAATATATATATTTACATTATATAAATACTACATAGATAATAATAGGGATATTAATATATTAAATTTAATTACAAATTAAATTATAGTTGTTGTTATAGTATTACAAGTACTTTCAATATTACTATTAATATTTATATTAGTATTATTATCATTGTTGTAACTGTAAAGTTATCAAAGTAAAATTTTTATATAAAGATTAATTAAAAGAATAGTTTATGGGTAATTTAAATTTTGATATCATGTATGTCAAATTTAATCACGATTATATGTTACTTCTGAGTTAAAACTACAACAAATGAAATTAGTGTTAGGAAATTGCTTTGGTCTGTTTATGGATACATTACTCTGATCGACTGAGTGGTGGAAGGAGAAGAACAGAAGGTTTATCAGATTATATAGTTTAATTCGAATATAAAAACAGAAAAAGCTATAGCAGATGGATGGTTAGGGTGTTGATGGGTATTCGGGAGGTCGCGGGTTCGAGTCCCGACTTGGGCGATTTGATATTTTTTTTGGAGCTTTTAAGGTAGTAACCATTTTTATTATTATTATTAATATTATTATTATTATTATTGTTATTACTATTATTGTTAGTATTGTCATTAATTTAATTATTATTATGATTATGATTATTGGTGTTATAATTGTTTGTATTATTAATTAACACTTATCATTATTTTTATGATTATAGTAAGTGAATTGTTACTAATGTTATTATTACTAATATTATTATTACAAAGTATTAATATTTAGGATTAATTATTATTACTATTATTATTATTGATATAGTTAGTATTATAATTATTACCAATATCATAACTATAACTATATGTATTAGGAACATTATCTATCATTAATATATTTTTATAAGTAAGATTATTATAAATTGTATTATTTTAGTATTATTACCATTATTATGATTATAATTATTATTATCATTATTATAGTACAATTATGATTATTATTGTTATTAATAAGTATTATACGTTTATGAACTAAACTTGGAAATTATGGAAACTTTTATAATCTTGAATAAGATAAGTATTTAGATAAATGTAAGATTTATATTGATTAAGATATAATTATGATCGTGCATATTGTAAACAAAGTATCTATACATATGTAAATATATATATATATAAACGTTAAGTTATTAAGATATTAATAAGTGTTATTATTGGCAATATTATTATTATGATCATTACTAATATTATATTATTATTATCATTATTAACATTACTATTATTATTATTTCAAATAAATATTTCAAATATATCAATATAATGTTTTAATACCTAATATGATATTTTTTTCTAAACGTCAACATATAGGATAATTATAATACGTAACATATCTACTACTTTAAATCCATTATATATATATATATATATATATATATATATATATATATATATATATATATATATATATATATATATATATATATATATATATATATATATATATATAGTTATATAGTTATATAGTTATATATACATATAGTTATAAAAATTTTAAGTATTTAAAATATAAATAAAAAGTCAATAAATTAATAATATAAGAAATATATTAAAATACAAATTTGTTCGATTTCGATTATACATTTTAGTATATATATGAATGATATAGGTTCGTGAATCCGAGGCCAACTCTGCATCGTTCAATGTCGTCATATGTATTTTTACTACAAAATACATTATAGTGAGTTTCATTTGCCTTTTTACCCTTTATATTTTTGGGCTGCGAATACAAGCGCAATTTTTATAAATGTTTTACGAAATAGACACAAGTAATCGAAACTACATTATATGGTTGAATGATCGAAGCCGTATATGCCCCTTTTTACTTGGTAATCTAAGAATTAGTAAACCGATCTACTAATTGATGCGAATCCTAAAGCTAGATCTATTGGGCCTAACGAACCCCATCCAAAGTACCGGATGCTTTAGTACTTCGAATTCATTTTTATCATGTTCGAAGGATTTCCCGGAATGAGAGGGGATATTTATATATGCATCTTGTTAATGTCGGTTACCAGGTGTTCACCATATGAATGATTATTTTTGTCTCTATGCATGGGACGTATATTTATGAGAACTGAAAATGAAAATCTTGTGGTCTATTAAAATGATGGAAATGATTATTTATGTTAAACTAATGAACTCACCAACCCTTTGGTTGACACTTTAAAGCATGTTTATTCTCAGGTATGAAAGAAATCTTCCGCTGTGCAATTGCTCATTTTAAAGATATTACTTGGAGTCATTCATGACATATTTCAAAAGACGTTGCATTCGAGTCGTCGAGTTCATCAAGATTATTACTAAGTCAATTATAGTTGGATATATTATGAAATGGTATGCATGCTGTCAACTTCCGATGTAATGAAAGTTTGTCTTTTAAAAAACGAATGCAATATTTGTAAAATGTATCATATAGAGGTCAAGTACCTTGCGATGTAATTCAACTTTTGTGAATCGTTTATAATCGATATGGACTTCGTCCGGATGGATTAGGACGGGTCTCTACAGTTGGTATCAGAGCGGTGGTCTTAGCGAACCAGGTCTTGCATTAGTGTGTCTAACTAGTAGTCTTTAGGATGCATTAGTGAGTCTGGACTTCGACCGTGTCTGCATGTCAAAAGTTTTGCTTATCATTTTTGTCAGAAAACTTCCTGCTTATCATTCTTAGTCTAGACATGTCTTACTGCCTCTATTGCATAGACAGTGTATAGATAAATTCATATCTTAGCGTATCTGTTATTATTACCTTTGCCTGACAGCTTCCGTAGATTCCTCCGTAACTTATGAGATTTTAGTATTATATATGTGATGTCAAAGCTAAGGTATACGAAATAGTTTATATTTTATTAGGAAAAACTATTAAATACGATACAATTTTACACAAGATATTTATTTATTTATAGAATGGATATACTTAAACCTTGCTACAACACTTATAGGCAGTGTACCTAATCGTACAGTAGTGTAGTTTTTAGTAAGTCCGGTTCGTTCCACAGGGAATCTTTTTTTTAAACAAAGCTCAACGCTATATTAGTTTACTTTTATAAAAATACAAATATATATATATAAGTAATATTATTATTATAAAAGGGGGTTTTTACCGTTTAATGACCGGTTTGTCGATTTTAAAACTTTAGTCGCAGTTAAAAACAAATGTAAAATATTAAAAATAAATACAAGACTTAAATTAAAGCATGAACTAAATAACGATAAATGAAATTACGAATAATAAAAGTGCGATAAAATAAACTTGCGATAATTAAAAAGTACGATAATTAAAAGTGCAATTAAATATAATAACAATAAAAATGCGATAATTAGAAATGCAATTAAATATAAAATAAAGGAAATTAAATATGAAATAAAAGAATTATGCTTATTTAAACTTCCGTAATCATGATGTTTGACGTGTTGATTTTAGTTTTATGCCCATGGGTTAATTGTCCTTTGTCCTGGATTATTTAATATGTCCGTCTGGTTTTTGTCCATAACAGTCCATCAGTCATAAATATAAAGTGCGAGTGTCCTCGTCAAATTATCCTTATACCCGAAGTTAAATATTCCAACTAATTGGGGATTCGAATTGTAACAAGGTTTTAATACTTTGTTTAATGAATACACCAGGTTATCGACTGCGTGTAAACCAAGGTTTTACTACTTTGTTAACAATTACACCAATTACCCTTGAATGTAATTTCACCCCTGTTTTAATTATTCTAGTGGCTATTAATCCATTCCCGTGTCCGGTTAAATGAACGATTATTCGTACATATAAATACCCCGCTCATCGTGTCTGATCGAGTGTATATGGTAATTTATAGGGACGCCCAATTGTAAATCTTTATATTAACATTAACAAACTTTTATTTAGTTAAACAAATATAAAGCCCATTAATAGCCCATAGTCTAATTTCCACAAGTGTCGTTCTTTTGTCCAAACCCCAATTATGGTACAAAGCCCAATTACCCAATTTTAGTAATTAGCCCAACATCATGATTACTTCGTTTTAAATAAGCATAATAATAACTTAGCTACGAGACATTAATATAAAAAGGTTGAACATAACTTACAATGATTAAAAATAGCGTAGCGTTACACGGACAGAATTTCGACTTACACCCTTACAATATTCGCTAACATACCCTTATTATTAGAATTATAATTAAAATTAAAATATAAATTATAAATATATATATATATTTTACGTATGAGAAGAAGAAGAAAAAGATGGATGAAAATGATCAGAATTCGGTTTGCTTTATAGGGAGTTTTAAAACTGGGGGCTCCGCGACTCGCGGCCTTTTTGGCCTTCAAACTCCGCGAGTCGCGGAGTTTCAAATTACAGCTCAAAACTTTTGGAGTCTTTCTTGCCGACGGATTTTATATATAAATATAAAATATAAATAATTAATATAATTATTTATATATTATATTATATTCTTGTGCATAGTAGACTTGTAATTTTTAGTTCGTTGCGTCGAGCGTTGAAAGGTGACTCATGTCCCGGTTCCGGATTTTTGAACGTCCTTGCGTACAATTTTATATTTTGTACTTTGCGTTTTGAATCTTGTACTCTTGTAATTTCGAGACGTTTCTTATCAATAATTAGAACCTCTTTGATTGTCTTTTGTACTTTTGAGCTTTTTGGTCGTTTGCGTCTTCAATTCGTCGAATCTGTCTTTTGTCTTCACCTTTTATTATTTAAACGAATATCACTTGTAAATAGAACAATTGCAACTAAAAGCTTGTCTTTCTTGAGGAATAATGCTATGAAATATATGTTCGTTTTTAGCATTATCAAATATTCCCACACTTGAGCGTTGCTTGTCCTCAAGCAATATCGTCTTGAAATACAAGAATCACTTCTTTATTCTTCACACTTTGTACATCAATGATTTCTATACGGTGATATAAACAATGGTAGTAACGATATGGTTTACAGTCCCACATGACTATAAAAATTTAGATCCATTAAGGAAATTGGATCTTTATGAAAATATTTGATCTTTTGAAAATTAAATCTAGTTTTTACCCTAGATAAGTTTTCCGGAATAACCCTTTACCGGTGTTTGCAAAATATTTTTGTGGGTTTGGTGGGTTTCAGATTTGAAAATTTTAGCTCAAAACTTGCGGTTTTGTGTCACCCACTTGCTAACCTTGTATTTGGAAAGCAACACGTCCAGTTTACTTGTCCCGTATATTACCTTTCGGTAAACTACCGTCCGGTTGTAAAGGAAAGCGTTTGAACAAGCAACTGTTAAGGCAATGTCCCCTGACATGCTTTTAATTATGGTCTATAACGTGTCGAACGCAATTACTATCCTTGGTAGGAGCAATAGTAAAGCTCACCCTTATGATTTTTCGGTATGGCACAAGGTCCTGTCTTTGACCACTATGCAACCACCGTTCTTACGGTTGACACCCGATTTGGTTCAGGTGACCTAATGAATTCCAGGTGAATTCCTAGGATTTTACGTTCAATGGTAATGAACGCATTAAAAATAGGGTTTTCAGAAAACAAATCGGTTTGTAATTTTGATCAAAATATTTTCTCGTTCAAGCTCGAGTTTAGATATCATTGAATTCCATGAGTTTGTAATTCTCAATCTTTAAGGTCAATCTCTAGGATTGTGTAATATCAGTCTTAAAAGCTAATTTTTAATCTTTAAGGAGATTATCCTTTCTGGAGATCTGATTCATTAGTCTTATCCAGCTAATTTGCATGGTGCCTCCCCAATTTACAAGATAAATCATTCTCATGGTTAGGATAAATCTGACCACTTGGCGACCCTGTTTTATGCTGAGGTCCATGGATTTCCTGCTGATTTTAGAGATGACTTTTCTAGATTTTTCGTCAACCTACAGCTGGTCTGAACGACAACTTCATGACCTAAATCAAGAAGCGCGTTTCTTTTTCGGAAGACTTTACTTCCTTTTAATGATGGAATTGATTCATCGTGTAGATCCATGTTTTCTTTTCTTTCATTGAGTAAAACAGTTTAGTTTAGTCCAAAGCAAAAGTATTTTCAGTTATTTGTTACAGATATATGTGACATATGTTTAAGATAACTTGGTAAATTTTCCCACACTTGGCTTTTATTTTCCTTTTTATCGTCCTCTATTCCATTTTAAATGAATTTTAACATTTTAGTTTGTTTCTCAATTTATGTTCTTTCCGAGGTAACAATAATTTCGGTGTTAAAACCTAGTTTTATCGTTCATAAATATGTATAAACATGATTTTGAGTTCATTTAGTTGAAAATTTTTAAAAATTTTACTAGAATTGGGTAGTCAGTATATAAGACTAGGGCTGTTCTTTTTTATTAGAGAGCACTAGATTCTAATACAACTACTGCTTTACTAGTATTTTTAATGGTAACCAAGTGTATAAAGTAAAAAATTTTAAAATCCGAAAGAATTTAACTCCTTCCCACACTTAAGATCTTGCAATGCCCTCATTTGCAAGAAATCAGTAACAATTTAAATTATTGAGGGTGATTTGTGTGAAAATGATTAAATTTTACCAAAGTTTCCAAATATATTGGCGTTTGTTTGCTGAATGATAAATGGTGCACATCATTTGTTCATTCCGTCTTGTTGTTATTTCACATATATTTTGCATCTTGTCGTCAAAATTAGTTGCTTTTGCTGAACTTAATGCCAGTCTTTGAAAATGCATTGTTTTACCCTGTTGTGTACATAAGATAAACTGCAAACATATATACATATTTTTGAAGTTTGGTATATTACCCCACATTCAAAAATTATTAAAATCTAAGAATAAAAGTTAGATAATTATAAAAATGATTACAATATTAACAAAAGTATTAAACGTATCAATCATTACAAATTACAAAATAAAAAAAAAATAAGTAAACTAAGGATGATATTGGTACCAATAGGGGTTCCAGGCATAACCATAGGTGCTATAGAATGCTTCGGCAGGGTTATACGTAGGATATGGTGGCTGCATCTCTATAGACCAAGGAGGGAAGATGGGTTTCGGTGTAGGAATATAGTTTCTACCTATATGTTGGCAATGAGCTATGATTTGGTTCTGATGAACTTGCCAATCTTCAAATGCTCTCTGTCTAGCATTTTCGTATTCCTGAGAAGCTATAAACCTTTGCATTTCTTGCATCTCATTCCCCCCTCGTACATTACCTTGCTGTTGGTTTCTCTCCACCTGTGGATGTCTACCATGGTATCGTACTGCGGCGTTATTTCGTCTCTTCAAAACTTTCGCACCATGGTATACATTTAAACCTATAGTATCGCGGGGTTCTGGTTCTTCTACTAATAATCCCCCCCGACTTATATCCACACCGAGATATTCACCAATCAAAGTAATAAAAATACCACCTCCTATTATGCTATGCGGTCGCATCCCCCGAACCATAGCTGATAAATAATAACCCACACAATATGGTATACTTACAGCGCTTTGTGGGTCTCGAATACACATATGGTAAAACAAATCCTGTTCATTTACTTTTTCCTTGTTCTTACCCCTTTGTGTAGTCGAATTGGCTAAAAACCTATGAATCACTCTTAATTCGGCTCTATCTATATCCAAATAAGAGTAATTTCCCCCTTTGAAACGGTGATGGCTTGTCATTTGACTCCACACACTGTGTGTATCAAAATTTTCATCTATCTTTCTACCGTTTAGTATCAACCCTCTACAATCGGCAGATGCTAACTCCTCAGGCGTATATATACGTAAAGCCTGAGTCATGTCTAGTAAAGACATGTGGCGCATCGAACCGCCTAACAAAAATCTAATAAAAGAACGATCGGTTAAACTAGCTACCCGATCATTCAACTCTATACTACACAACAATTCTTCACACCATACTTTATATACAGGTCTACGCATGGTGAATAAACGTACCCAGTCATTAAAAGTAGAATTACCATACCTCTGTACAAGTAATTCCCTAATTGGCCCGGCCAATTCTACATCTTCTAAGGGTCCCCATTCTATGACCCTCGGTACCTCAACAACCTTAGAATGAAGAGTATGCAAACCCCTTTGATATTTTGGATAATCTATCCAAAGTTTGTCAAATCTCAGGTTCGGGTGCAACTCTTCCAAGTGCATATCAGAAAAGGTCATGACTGGATGAGGTATATCCTGCTTGTAGTAGTTATCCACCTCCTGTTGTTCCACATTCTCAGCAGGAACATTGCGGGCTTGGGATGAAGATTCACCCCTTTCATTCTGCAAAACACATCAAACACAATTTTTGTGCATCCAAATATGCATAAGTGTCAGCAAAATCATCAATCAAAATAATTACAATGACATTATCAATTTATATCAAACTTAAGCTCATTTTCACATTTTTATCAAATCTACACTTTTTCAATTAATCATATACGAAAATGTTTGCCAAGTTCATAAGCATTCAACTCAAATAACATGTCAAAATAATCATTACTAGCAATTAAACAAGTCTCAAATGGCATTATCTTTCAAAAATCAAGTTCATGAATTTTAGACTTGAAAAAGTCCACTTTAATTCTCAAAATCATGTTTAGGCTCAAAGTTTGGATCATTTAACTACCTAAACATGTTACACTACTTAATTTAGCAACAATTCATGACAAAAATCGGCCATAACCTGTTTATATCAAAAAGCCCCAAATTTGCTCAAGAACACAAACCCTAGATTACTCAAAAATTGAAGTTTAAGGCTTCTAATCATGTTAAACAGCATCAATCTAGGTTATACAAGCATAATACATAAACAATTTAAGCCTAATTACACTAAAAAGCATCAAAATCAAATTGGGGAAAAAATTGCTCAAGAACACCAAATTTCGGATTAAATGGTGTTTAGGAGTAGAAATTTACCGTTTTTCTTGAGTAATTCCTAGATAGCATCCTTCTCAACATGATTTTAGCAAAAAATTTGGTGATTAACGGTTAAAAATTGTGATTTTGGGGTGTATTTTTCGGGTTTTTCGTGGAGGTTTTCGCAGTTATTTTCTGTTTTGGGTGTGTGAAACTGAGCTGTTGCAGCTCTTTATTTTTTTTCTGATATCCGATATCTCCGCGACTCGCGGTGAATAACCCTTCAAACTCCGCGAGTCGCGGAGTTTGATTTTTTTTTTTTTTTTTTTATAATCATTAACTTATAAAACAATTAAGTACTTAATTTTAAATTTTGTTTCCTTTGTTATTTAGGACGAGGTCGTTTCGGATCAATGTCCTAGTCCGTCCTTCGACAAAATTTTAAAATTTGTCTTTTTGTAGCGATTGTTTTAAAAGCTAAGATTTTTGGGTTTTTTTAATGTTTTTGGCATACTTTAATTCAATAAGATTAAAAATAATGATAATAAAAGTTCTCGTCCCTCCCTCGGGTAAAGCAATTTCGGTTCAAAGACCTAGTCTTCAACTTACGACGAATTTTTAAAAATCATATTTTTAACTTAATGAGATAAAGTAAATTTTTGTTTTTAAATTCACACAACTTAAATATAAAATTCAAAATTAATATTAAAAATTCACACTAAACTTAAAATTTAAAATGCATAAAATTAAAAATTTATATTTTAAAAATTCACACCAAACTTAATTTAAAAATTCATATTATAAATTCACACCAAACTTATATTAATTTTTCAAATATTTACAATTTTAAATATATTGTTTTTACAAAGTTTACAATATTAATTTAAGATTTAAATATTAATTTTAAAAACATGGTAAAAATAAAATAAAAAATCTTTTTGTCTTTTTATCCCACTTTAATCAATCAAATATTATCAAAAATATGCGCCCCTCTTTTCGGTAAAGTAATTTCGGTTCCAAGACCTAATTTAACTCATGACGAATTTTTGAAATATTTTGTGTTGATTGATTAAAGATATTTATACCTTAAGAATAAACGTTAAATTTCGCAGTGATGTAATAAATTTTTGAATGATATCAATAATTTCGGTCGCCAAACCTAATTTTATTCAATACCAATTTAATACTTTTTAGCGAACAAATTAGCGTTTATTATCAAAAGGTTAAAAATAAAAATAAAATAAAAACTGTACAGACACACCTGTGAAATAGATTTCTTAGTTATATGATCTATTCCATTCATAAGATAGTCGGTTTAATTGGTTTTCCATAGCTACATAGGCATAACCTCGAGCATTCAGTGTCTTTTCTTCTAAACATATGAACGGTCCGTCTCTGCATAAAGTAACAAATTCGGTATTTGAATAGGTTTGATTATTTGAACATTTACCTCCATGTGACCATTTTCCGCATTTGTGACATCGTTCTAGGTGTCGTGCTCTTTTTTTCGCTGCGAATTTTGATTTTCCTTTACCAAATTGTAACTTATTATCTTCGCATCTGGATTCTTTTCTAACTCCGTCCATTCTTTCTCTGATTACTGATACTAATTCACTCGGTAGTATGTCATTATTTCTTTTAGTGATCAAAGCGTGTAGCATTAGACCATGGTTTAGTTCACAGGCAGTCTTCATTTTGTAAAAACCTAAAAAAAATAAAAATTTAGAATGGGGGGAGAAGACTAGTTCTTTAGGGTCTGCTAGAGAAAGACCATTCGGGTTCCATTTTCGAGAACTATACGAAAACAGACAATCTAACTCTAACAGAAATACATATTATCCTTTAAAGACTTGATTCTCCCCACACTTAGTTAGCTGTGGTGTCGAAATTGTGATTAACTTCGTTGTCGACTTCCATCGGACCATGTATGTAATGTTTAACTCTGTGACCATTAACTTTAAATTCAATCCCTTTTGAATTTATCAATTCTATCGTTCCGTATGGAAAAACTCTTTTGACTATGAATGGTCCAGACCATCTTGATTTCAATTTTCCAGGAAATAGCTTGAATCGTGAATTGAAAAGAAGAACTCTGTCTCCTTCTTTAAATTCTTTTGAACTTCTGATTCTTTTATCATGCCATTTCTTCGTTCTTTCTTTATAGATTAACGAATTTTCGTATGCTTCATGTCTTAATTCTTCTAATTCGTTTAGTTGACTTAATCGTAGACGTCTGGCTTCATGTAAATCAAGATTACATGTCTTCAAAGCCCAAAATGCTTTGTGTTCAATTTCTACTGGAAGATGACATGCTTTTCCATAAACAAGTCTAAAAGGTGTGGTTCCAATTGGAGTTTTATAGGCTGTTCTAAAAGCCCAGAGTGCATCCTCCAATTTAATGGACCATTCCTTCGGATTTGATCCTACGGTTTTCTCTAGAATACGTTTTAAAGCTCGGTTGGTATTTTCAACTTGTCCACTTGTTTGTGGATGATATGCGGTGGAGATTTTATGAGTTACTCCATATCTTTTAAGAACTTTCTCAAGTTGATTATTACAGAAATGAGTACCCCGATCACTTATTAAAGCTTTCGGTGTTCCAAACCTTGCAAAAAGACGTTTTAAAAAGTTGACTACAACTCGTGCATCGTTAGTTGGGAGAGCTTGTGCTTCCGCCCATTTAGATACATAATCAATGGCTACGAGTATATATAGATTATTATGAGATTTTGGAAATGGACCCATAAAGTCAATACCCCAAATGTCAAATACTTCATATACTTGGATGACATTTTGTGGCATTTCATCACGTTGACTTATTTTTCCGGCCCTTTGACATGCATCACAGGATTTGCAAAGAAGGTGTGCGTCTTTGTAAATTGTAGGCCAATAGAATCCAGCTTCATAAACTTTTCTTGCTGTTAGTTGAGGCCCATAATGCCCTCCTGTTGGTCCTGTGTGACAATGGTTTAAAATTTTACTAGCTTCATCTCCAAATACACATCGGCGTATTATTCCATCGGGACAACTTTTAAACAGATGTGGATCTTCCCAGAAATAGTGTTTTATATCACTGAAGAATTTCTTTCGTCTTTGGTACGATAATCCTTTTTCAAGGAATCCACAAACTAAGTAGTTTGCATAGTCTGCAAACCATGAGATTTCTTTATAATCTATCTTCAATAGATATTCATCAGGAAAGTTGTCTTGTATGGCTGATTCATTTAGAACTTCTAATTCGGGATTTTCAAGACGAGAAAGATGATCAGCGGCGAGATTTTCTGCTCCTCTTTTATCTCGGATTTCAATATCAAACTCTTGTAAGAGTAAGATCCAACGGATTAATCTTGGTTTAGCATCTTGTTTTGAAAATAGGTATCTAAGAGCAGAATGGTCGGTATAGACCACCGTTTTTGCTAGAACGAGATATGATCGAAATTTGTCAAAAGCAAAGACAATAGCAAGGAGTTCTTTTTCAGTAGTTGTATAGTTTGTTTGTGCTCCTTGTAACGTCTTACTAGCATAATATATAGTTTGAAATCGTTTTTCAATCCTTTGTCCTAAAACGGCTCCCATTGCAAAATCACTTGCATCGCACATTAGTTCAAATGGTAGATTCCAATTTGGCGTTATCATGATCGGCGCATTAGTGAGTTTCTATTTAAGAATATTAAAAGATTTGATACACTCATCTGAAAAGATGAATGGCACATCCTTTTCTAGGAGTTTATTCATAGGAGTGGCAATTTTAGAAAAATCTTTTATGAAACGTCGGTAAAAACCGGCATGCCCTAGAAAACTCCTAACTCCTCTAACATTTGTGGGATGTGGAAGTTTAGCAATTACATCTACTTTAGCTCTATCCACTTCAATTCCTTCTTTTGAAATTTTATGTCCAAGAACGATGCCTTATTTAACCATGAAATGGCATTTCTCCCAATTAAGTACTAGATTTGATTTTTCGCATCTAATTAGCATTCGTTCCAGATTAACTAGACATGATTTAAATGTATCACCGAAGACTGAAAAGTCATCCATGAAAACTTCCATGCATTCTTCTATCATGTCGTGAAAAATCGCCATCATACACCTTTGAAAGGTTGCAGGGGCGTTACAAAGTCCAAATGGCATGAATTTGTAAGCAAAAGTACCATAAGGGCACGTGAATGTGGTTTTCTCTTGGTCCTCGGGTGCTATTGGAATTTGAAAATATCCGGAAAATCCATCTAGAAAACAATAGTAACTATTTCCGGCTAATCTTTCCAACATTTGATCTATGAAAGGTAAGGGAAAGTGATCTTTTCTGGTGGCGTCATTTAATTTTCTATAATCAATACACACACGCCATCCTGTTACAGTCCTAGTAGGAATAAGCTCATTTTTCTCATTTGTAATGACAGTCATGCCACCCTTCTTAGGCACGCATTGAACTGGGCTTACCCATGGACTATCAGAGATTGGATAAATTAAACCTGCATCTAGCAGTTTAATAATCTCTTTCTTAACTACATCTTTCATATTAGGATTTAGTCTTCGTTGGCGTTGCACATACGTTTTATGACCTTCTTCTATAAGGATTTTATGTGTGCAATACGAAGGACTTATTCCTTTAATATCATGAATCTTCCATGCAATGGCTGGTTTATGAGCTTTCAACACAGAAATGAGTTGTGATTTCTCATTTTCAGTAAGAGAAGACGATATTATTACAGGTAATTCAGATTCACCATGTAAATAAGCATATTCCAAATGGTTTGGAAGTGGCTTTAACTCTAATTTCGGGGGTTCTTCTATCGATGATTTATATCGATATCTGTCTTCTTCTTTTAGCATTTGGATTTCTTCTGTTGTTGGTTCATATCCATTAGCTATAAGTGTAGCTAACATTTCAGCTTCATCAATTGGTTCATTACCTTCTCCTAAAGAGCATTCTCCTGTTCCTTGTAATTCTGGAAATTCTTCTAATAATTCTGCATGTGCATCTATAGTTTGAATATAATAACATGTATCATCTGCAGATTGTGGTTGTTGCATTGCTCTATCAACTGAAAAGGTAATACTCTCATCCTCTATACTTAGGGTCAGTTTCTTACCGAACACGTCTATCATTGCTTTAGCCGTGTTTAAGAATGGTCTTCCTAATATGAGAGGAACTTGAGAATCTTCTTCCATGTCCAGAACAACAAAATCTACTGGGAATACTAAAGTACCAACTTTAACTAGCATGTTTTCCATTATCCCTTTAGGATATTTTATTGATCTATCGGCTAGTTGTATGCTTATTCTGGTTGGTTTCAATTCTCCAAGGTCTAGTTTAGTGTATAGTGAATACGGCATTAGATTTATACTAGCACCTAAATCTGCTAATGCTTCTATTGAACTAAGACTACCCAGAAAACATGGAATTGTGAAACTTCCTGGATCAGATAATTTTTCTGGAATCTTATTCAACAGCACTGCTGAACAATTAGCATTCATAGTAACAGCCGAGAGTTCTTCCATTTTCTTTCTATTTGAGATTAGATCTTTCAAGAATTTAGCATATCTAGGCATTCCTGAAATCACATCAATGAAAGGAAGATTTACATTTATCTGTTTAAACATATCCAAGAATTTGGATTGCTCGGCTTCAAGTTTTTCTTTCTTCATTTTACTCGGGTAAGGAAGTGGTGGTTTGTTTTGAAAATTAGGTCTTTACTGATTATAAGTATTATTGGATACTTGTTGATTGCTAGGACCTTGTTGGTTGTTGTATGGAATATTTCGGTTATAATTTTGGTTTTGATTTTAAATAGGTCTTGGCGGTTGATAATTATTCTGATAATTATTTCCAGGCCTTTGGTTTATGTATGAAATATTCTCTCTTTGTTCCATTGTTAATTCAATACTGAGACAATCTTTTGTCAAATGTGGTCCTCCACACTGCTCACAACTAATTCGTATTGAGTGAATATCCTTAGTCATCTTTTCCATTCGTCTCTCCACAGCATCTATCTTTGCGGAAATGGAATCTAAGTCATGGCTAGAATCGGCTCTAGCTGCTTTAGATGATCTAATGATATCTTTTTCTTGGTGCCACTCATGTGAGTGGGAAGCAGTGTTATCAATAATTTTGTAAGCATCAGTTTCGGTTTTCTTCATAATAGAACCACCAGCTGCTATATCTATGTCTTTCCTTGTAGTGATGTCGCATCCTTGGTAGAATATTTGTACTATTTGACAGGTGTCTAAACCATGTTGCGGACATCCTCTTAATAACTTTCCATATCTTGTCCACGCCTCATATAGAGTTTCATTTGGTTTCTGTGTGAACGTACCAATTTCTGCTTGAAGTCTTACGGCTTTAGATGCAGGAAAGAATTGTTTAAGAAATTTGTCAACTAAAACATCCCATGTATCAATCGCCCCTTCAGGTAACGATTCCAACCAATCTTTGGCTTCTCCCTTTAAAGTCCAGGGAAATAACATGAGATATATCTGTTCATCCTCCACTTCTCGGATTTTAAATAGTGTGCAGATCCTATTAAAGGTACGTAGATGTTCATTTGGATCTTCCTTCGGCGCACCACTAAATTGGCATTGATTAGTCACCATGTGTAGAATTTGTCCTTTGATTTCATAATCTGGCGCATTAATGTCTGGATGAGTAATTGCGTGACCTTGGCCAGTACGTTTAGCTCTCATTCGGTCTTCCATACTTAAAGGTTCCAGATTTTCCATAATTGAATTTGTTGAATCGGTATCACTAGATGATTCTGATTTAATGGGTCGTTCCTCAACAATCTCTGTTTGAATGATTGGTGGCTCCGGAGGAAAGTTTAATGGTTGAGGATCTACGAACCGTTCCTGAATATTCTCCGGATTCTCAATTGTGAGGTCGGGTTCAAAAAATGAATTATCGGAAATTTGAACTGAAGTACTTGGTCGACTGGATGACGATTCTAAAGAAAAATCAACGGCGGTTATATTTGCTAAATGTCTTGATCTAGTTACAGGTGGTGAACGTACAAAAGGTGGTGAACATCTTGCTCGGTGCATTCACTGAATATCCTATTAGTTTTTAAAAACGAAAGAAAAATTATAATAAGTTATCCAATCAATAGACTTTTCTGATTTTGCCCACGTTTCGAATAGCCAAAAGATGCAGCAGAGGGGCAGGATTCGTTTGGTCTCAATATAATTGAGGACTGTTTGGCTCCAATAACCCGGTCCACGTACAAATCCAACTATTACTACGAACCAGAAAATTTTGATGTCTATTAATTTAACCACTTAAAATAAATTTTCATAATTTTAAGAAATTTAGATAAGAAGTAGAATAAAAATCTATGTCCTAAAACTAGAATAGCGAGAAATAAGAAAGAAAAAGAGTTCGTCGAAAAAGGTCGAAAAAGAAAAATGGTTGAAAAATAAAAGGTGACGGAAAAATAAAAGAAACTTATAAAACTTAAAAATACTTGACTAACCTAACCTTATTACTACAACTAACTTAAAATTATAATCGCAAATTGAGATTACTAATTGGAATGATAATTGATACATAGTAAAAGGTCGTCTAAAAATATTAAAGCTTACAAGAAAAACTAAATCTCAAATGGAAATAACTTAAAAAGAAACTAAAACTTAAAAAGGCGTCGCAAAATTCTAAAGTACCTAAATCTTAGTCTAAAGAAAAAGCACTTAAGGAATTCTACGGCAAAGCCTAAAAATCTAGGAGTAAAAATAACTATGGCAAAAACTAAGTTTAAAACTAAATATGAGCTAAAAATACAAAAGTTACGCTAAAACAATTAAAAAGGGACAAAATATAAAAATATACAAAAAGTTGTAAAAATTACAATTTTTATAAAAATATTAATTTTATATTATTTATTTATTAAAACTATTAATTTAATATTTTAATTAAACTAATTAAACAAAATAATAATAAAAATTAAAATTAATAATTAATTAAAAACTAATTAGGGTTTTATATTAATAATTATAATATAATCCGTAATTAATGTGAAATTAGGGTTCTGTCAGCGTGTCAGAGCAGCTCCGCGAGTCGCGGTAATTAATGCAGAAAACCCCGCGAGTCGCGGGGTTCAGAAATTCAGATGACAGCTTATTAAATTCGACGCGTTTTTCTTTATTTATTTTTTTTTATTTTCTGTTTTCTGTTTTTAAATAAATAAAAGATATTTAAATAAAACTTATATTTTTATAAACTACAATAAAAATAAAGAAACTTATAAAACTTAAATATTTAACAAAATCTTAAAAATACTTATATTTTTGTTTTTCTTTTTATATTTTTGAATAATTAAAACGTATTTTTACAAAAACGAATTTTAATAAAAGTTAACTAAAAATCTCTTTTTTTTTTTTTAATATTAGCGTTGCGCTTCCGGCGTTTAAGAGGTTTCCCCGGCAGCGGCGCCAAAAATACTTGATGTCAAAGCTAAGGTATACGAAATAGTTTATATTTTATTAGGAAAAACTATTAAATACGATACAATTTTACACAAGATATTTATTTATTTATAGAATGGATATACTTAAACCTTGCTACAACACTTATAGGCAGTGTACCTAATCGTACAGTAGTGTAGTTTTTAGTAAGTCCGGTTCGTTCCACAGGGAATCTTTTTTTTAAACAAAGCTCAACGCTATATTAGTTTACTTTTATAAAAATACAAATATATATATAAGTAATATTATTATTATAAAGGGGGGTTTTTACCGTTTAATGACCGGTTTGTCGATTTTAAAACTTTAGTCGCAGTTAAAACCAAATGTAAAATATTAAAAATAAATACAAGACTTAAATTAAAGCATGAAGTAAATAACGATAAATGAAATTACGAATAATAAAAGTGCGATAAAATAAACTTGCGATAATTAAAAAGTACGATAATTAAAAGTGCAATTAAATATAATAACAATAAAAATGCGATAATTAGAAATGCAATTAAATATAAAATAAAGGAAATTAAATATGAAATAAAAGAATTATGCTTATTTAAACTTCCGTAATCATGATGTTTGACGTGTTGATTTTAGTTTTATGCCCATGGGTTAATTATCCTTTGTCCTGGATTATTTAATATGTCCGTCTGGTTTTTGTCCATAACAGTCCATCAGTCATAAATATAAAGTGCGAGTGTCCTCGTCAAATTATCCTTATACCCGAAGTTAAATATTCCAACTAATTGGGGATTCGAATTGTAACAAGGTTTTAATACTTTGTTTAATGAATACACCAGGTTATCGACTGCGTGTAAACCAAGGTTTTACTACTTTGTTAACAATTACACCAATTACCCTTGAATGTAATTTCACCCCTGTTTTAATTATTCTAGTGGCTATTAATCCATTCCCGTGTCCGGTTAAATGAACGATTATTCGTACATATAAATACCCCGCTCATCGTGTCCGATCGAGTGTATATGGTAATTTATAGGGACGCCCAATTGTAAATCTTTATATTAACATTAACAAACTTTTATTTAGTTAAACAAATATAAAGCCCATTAATAGCCCATAGTCTAATTTCCACAAGTATCGTTCTTTTGTCCAAACCCCAATTATGGTACAAAGCCCAATTACCCAATTTTAGTAATTAGCCCAACATCATGATTACTTCGTTTTAAATAAGCATAATAATAACTTAGCTACGAGACATTAATATAAAAAGGTTGAACATAACTTACAATGATTAAAAATAGCGTAGCGTTACACGGACAGAATTTCGACTTACACCCTTACAATATTCGCTAACATACCCTTATTATTAGAATTATAATTAAAATTAAAATATAAATTATAAATATATATATATATATTTTACGTATGAGAAGAAGAAGAAAAAGATGGATGAAAATGATCAGAATTCGGTTTGCTTTATAGGGAGTTTTAAAACTGGGGGCTCCGCGACTCGCGGCCTTTTTGGCCTTCAAACTCCGCGAGTCGCGGAGTTTCAAATTACAGCTCAAAACTTTTGGAGTCTTTCTTGCCGACGGATTTTATATATAAATATAAAATATAAATAATTAATATAATTATTTATATATTATATTATATTCTTGTGCATAGTAGACTTGTAATTTTTAGTTCGTTGCGTCGAGCGTTGAAAGGTGACTCATGTCCCGGTTCCGGATTTTTGAACGTCCTTGCGTACAATTTTATATTTTGTACTTTGCGTTTTGAATCTTGTACTCTTGTAATTTCGAGACGTTTCTTATCAATAATTAGAACCTCTTTGATTGTCTTTTGTACTTTTGAGATTTTTGGTCGTTTGCGTCTTCAATTCGTCGAATCTGTCTTTTGTCTTCACCTTTTATTATTTAAACGAATATCACTTGTAAATAGAACAATTGCAACTAAAAGCTTGTCTTTCTTGAGGAATAATGCTATGAAATATATGTTCATTTTTAGCATTATCAATATGCATATGTAAATTATGTATTGCAGGGTACTAATCTACATCCTATAATCTATTTCTTATCAAAAATCCTTCATCTGATCGTACGAGATGAATCCCTCAACCAGTTCGAATTCCTCAGATTCCGACAGCTATTTCGATATGGAGTTTCACCTAAGCTCCGAAAGCAGTGTCACCAGAATGAATCAACCAATTCATTTGATGGTTTGTAGTTGACTTAATCAATGGAGACGGGAAGAAGGCGATCCCTTCCACCAACCGAATTCACCTCTTGACAATGAACCTGAAGCGTTTACCGGCGAACCTGTTCGAGACACCATTTTCTCTCTCATTTCTAGAGTATCTCGTCACGATCATATACTATCTCAGATTCTAAACCTCATTCATCCGCTCGTTCCGACCGACAATCATCCCGGAATAATAGAAGAAGTCAACGAACTTCGTGCTCGAGTAATCAATTTGGAGAATATGGTGCAAAATTTACCAGCTTCAGCAACATCACCGGCACCAACAGTACCATCAGTTACAACACCGGTACCATCAACAATCCATGCCTCAACATCTCATTCTGTACCTCGAACATAATTATCGTTCTACATGACGTTCTACATCATTTATCTTCGTTCGACATGGTGATTATGTAATCTCAAATGTTTTAGAGATTATATATTCTTGTTCTAACGGTAAATCAAATGAGTCTAATATCACATTAACTCATTAAATCCATGATTACATCTGAAGAAAATATATATGTAAATATATTTTCACAAAGATTATAATTAAAAATTCTTTCGTACAAACTATTAATGGTGAAAATATTTTAACGGGTAGGTAATACCCGAGGAATATTTAGATTTATCATTAATAAGTTACACTGTACATTCTTCGAATTTGATTCAACGATCATTTACTATCCTATTTACAACCACCGATGTACGTATCCGTTCACCAAAGAATAACTATTTTCATTCAAATTCAATTTCATAATTGGATTTTGACCTATCAGAATCCAACAAGTGGCATAATGAAGAAATAATGGACACAATAAAAATTGATTAGAAACAGACTAATTAACAATATGAAATTTTGTTAAGAAACCACGCTAACAAGATCCTAGCTAACTGTTCCTAGCTAACTGTTAATTCTGTATTACCTTTTATTTATCGTAATTTATTTATCACAATTTATTTATCGCATTTTATTTATCGCAATTTTAATTCTCGCAATTTTATTTATCGTCATTTAATTTTTGTTATTTATTTTACGCACTTTAAATATCGGGACACGTATACAAGGTTTTGATATATCATATCGACGCATATATATATTATTTGGAATAACCATAGACCCTCTATATGCAGTAATGATCGAGTTCTCTATACAGGGTTGAGGTTGATTCTACAATAATATATATACTTTGAGTTGTGATCGAGTCTGAGACATGTACACGGGTCACGACACGTATTAATTAATTCGAATATTATATATTAAATTATATATGAATTATTGGACTGTCAACTGTGGACTAGCGACTGTGAACTAATAACATTGGACAATTAAAATGAATTAAAATATTGATTATAACATATGAAACTAAATATTTCTTCAAGTTTGCCACTTGAGTTCATCTTAAACCTCATTTGTATCTCGACGATTACAATCTATATTTAAACCTTTCATAATTCTTGAAAACACCTCAATCGAGAGGATGAACCAACCGCACTTCATCTACGGAAGGAAAGATTGATACATATAGTTATGCACATGAAAAACACTCGGAACCTGAGTAAACGTTTAACACGTATCTGTACTAGATCCTTTAGCATTATTATTACCCAAAATAACTTTACAATCCCTTTTCAAGGTAGTAAATTTTGTCACAGCTTCAGTAAGTCAACTTTGACTATTCAGTCGGATTAGCCTTACTATAACCTTGATATATATGCGTGCTCTTTTATTGTTACCGGGGAACCTTTTATATTCCACCATATTACCAGCAGATGTACCAGCAACCTCGTCGCTCCTTGGTTTAAATCTCTCCGACAAATCACTATATTTACCTATTGAAGCCTCATCATGTACTCATCCGCATCTTGTAACAAAAATTGCCATACCAATTACCGGGAATCAGCAAATATGTATTGTGAGTCTCGCAACGTTTCCACATCAACAGTTATATGTATCCATATAACATTTATCTCTTAGAACTATGATCTTCCATTCTGAAATTCTGAAAAGCACCCAGTCTGCAAATTAATACTCTGAATTTTGAAAAGTTGAATGAAGCAACAAAAACTGTAAACGGCCTTAATCATCGGAAGTTTGATGATAAAGAATAGTATGTTGGAAAAGCTCAGAAAAGTTGGAACTGGAAAACGAATTGAGCTAACCACGAAGGAGACCAAAGACAAATACAAGGACCATACCATATATTCAAAGAATCCAAGTAATTCTGGATCCGATGAAACCTTCAACGAATATCTTACTCCATACCCATGTTAAAATCTTGCGGAAAATCTTTCTTCATCAACCATCGAACTTAGAAATTTCAAAATATCATCATCAATATCTTCGATATTTCTGAGGATATTTTCATAATATTCTCGTCTGAAATTATATACCCCTTCGTGCTTCCTGTGTTTCATTATATTGAAAACTTCTGTAAAATCTAAGTTTAATTTATGAATAAATTCTGGAGAAATGTAAAGAAATTGATGCATGAATTAGTATAATATAATGACACTTGATCAATGTGATTATATTACAGTAAGTCATGCTGAGTTTCTAATGGAACGTGATGATTCACAGATCATATCGTCATCACGTGCCATGTTACATAACTCTTTCATTCAAATTAACTTCTGAACATATCAAGAAAATATATTCTTGATAGTTCTATTCTCAGTGATTCTGGTAATTTGACAAATCAAATCGTGCTATTACGTTCTTTCTTGCTTAGAACATTAAGTTCATTCGGAACTCCATACCTACAAATTCTGGACCAATACTTGCCAAAAGAAAACAAAAGCATGAAGCTCCGAAATAGAAAGGGGGTATAAATCGCAGTACATAAGAGGGAGCATTAACTGTGGATGACAATGATTATAGGAGACAGAAGCAGAAACACCGAAATATAAGAGAAAATATAAAGCCCAATAACAACACGGAGATTACAAACCGTAGATATTAATACGAATAGCAATATAAAGACACGGTAGAATTAAGAATAGTATCATCCCAAGGTAATAGTAGAAGTAAACAGATTCTTCTGGTGAAAGATTAAAAAGAAGGATGACAGAAAGGATAATTAGGAAAATATCAATGATTAGAACTGAATGAAGCATTTTCAAAATCTTTTAGAAGTAAGAATTAAGAATGAAAGCATAGAAAATGGGAGTGGTGGAAAATAATGGAACGGAAAAAGTTTAATTTATAATGGAAATATTAGACAGAGTAATCGATGCAGATCACCGTATTTAATTATAGAGATCTTAATCTTAATCTCGTTATTCGCCGAAGAATCAAATCCCTCAAATTTCGAAGATTTTCTTTAAATCCCTTGAATTCCTGAATTCAATCGCGACTACGTCAAAAGTTATGGAAAATCTCCATTTCTTCATCTCGATCTTTGGTGATAGCTTCATTCATATGCTTCGATTAATCGAATTGTTTTATCCATATTACTCAATGATAACAAAACTCTATTTACCAACTCATATTCGTCATGAAAACATTCTTATTGTTAGCCATGACCACCTCACTCAAATTTCGGGACGAAATTTCTTTAACGGGTAGGTACTGTGACGACCCGGAAATTTCCAACTAAATTTAAACTTAATCTTTATATGTTTCCGACACGATAAGTAAAGATTGTAATGTTAAGTCTCAAAAAAGTTTTGAACTGTGTCATATATTTATTTGACCTTTGACTATGCCCGACGATTCACGAACAATTGTGTGTAAATAAATATGTAAATATATATATAAATAAATAAAAGTATATATATATATATATATATATATATATATAAACATCTTGAATTAATAAGGTATATATTAATCATTTGAATTAAAAATGAAAAGTAATGTACCAAAATAATTAAACTATTATGAATATATATATATATATATATATATATATATATATTAAATATTCTGCATATGTTAATATATATATTTACATTATATAAATACTACATAAATAATAATAGGGATATTAATATATTAAATTTAATTACAAATTAAATTATAGTTGTTGTTATAGTATTACAAGTACTTTCAATATTACTATTAATATTAATAATAGTATTATTCTCATTGTTGTAACTGTAAAGTTATCAAAGTAAAATTTTTATATAAAGATTAATTAAAAGAATAGTTTATTGGTAATTTAAATATCACTAGTTATTATTATTAAAAATTTCATTATTAACATGGTTATAAATATTATCATTATTAAAATAAGTAAAAAGTATCATTTATATTGTTATATTATCCTTATTATATATATGACTTTTGTATTAATATGATTGTTATTATATTTATTTATAACATTAAGAGTATTATTAATATAATTATATTTATTTATTAATAATATTAATTATAATCTATAAAAATAAATATATAAATATAATAGATATACACTTATTGAGATAGATATATACAGATACGTATAAGATATATACACGCAGTTGGATATAAATATACATTTAGGAAAATAAGTATTTATATTATTTAGATTATTATTATTAATATAAGATGTATTATTATTTATATTTATATATTTTATTGAAAAAAAAATCAGTTAAAAAGATATATATCACGCGTATTATTTTTTTTATTTTTTTTAATCCGTTTTGTTTTCTTCTTCCTGCACACTCGTGATTATATGTCGATGCAATCAAGGCTACAAAACAATTTTTGTTTATAACACTTGAGCAGATGAACGAATTAATACTGTTATTAATTTTTTTTTTATTTCTTTCTTTTTCTGCTCGTACCCCTGTCATCCCACTTTAATGCCAAAATTCGAATTTGATTTTTATTTCAAAAACTATAAATGCAGGATTGTTAGGAATCTCGTACTCGAACTCTCTGCAAATTCTTATACCTCATTTCGTTTTATCAATCAAGAATTTCGAGGTCAAAGTTTTGAAACTTAAAAGTCAACTTTTGTTCTTGAGTCAAATTCGAATTTTCTGTTTCGTTTTAAGTTAAATTAATGGTTCCTTTAGTTTTTGAGAGTGGATTATAACCTTTTTCATGTTGTAACATTTGTTCAAAACATCCCCAAAATCATAATCATATTTTTTTTTTGGCCGTGAACAGCAGCAGCGATATTGCTTTTTTATTTTATTTTATTTTATTTATTTCGTGTATGTCAAATTTAATCATGATTATATGTTATTTTCGAGTTAAAACTACAACAAATGAAATTAGTGTTAGGAAATTGCTTTGGTCTGTTTATGGATACATTACTCTGATCGACTGAGTGGTGGAAGGAGAAGAGCAGAAGGTTTATCAGATTATATAGTTTAATTTGAATATAAAAACAGAAAAAGCTATAGCAGATGGATGGTTAGGGTGTTGATGGGTATTCGGGAGGTCGCGGGTTCGAGTCCCAACTTGGGCGATTTGATATTTTTTTGGAGCTTTTAAGGAAGTAACCATTATTATTATTATTATTAATATTATTATTATTTTTATTATTATTATTATTATTATTATTATTATTATTATTATTATTATTATTATTATTATTATTATTATTATTATTATTATTATTATTATTATTATTATTATTATTGTTATTACTATTATTGTTAGTATTGTCATTAATTTAATTATTATTATGATTATGATTATTGGTGTTATAATTGTTTGTATTATTAATTAACACTTATCACTATTTTTATGATTATAGTAAGTGAATTGTTACTAATGTTATTATTACTAATATTATTATTACAAAGTATTAATATTTAGGATTAATTATTATTACTATTATTATTATTGATATAGTTAGTATTATAATTATTACCAATATCAAAACTATAACTATATGTATTAGGAACATTATCTATCATTAATATATTTTTATAAGTAAGATTATTATAAATTGTATTATTTTAGTATTATTACCATTATTATGATTATAATTATTATTATCATTATTATAGTACAATTATGATTATTATTGTTATTAATAAGTATTATACGTTTATGAACTAAACTTGGGGAAACTTTTATAATATTGAATAAGATAAGTATTTAGATAAATGTATGATTTATATTGATTAAGATATAATTATGATCGTGCATATTGTAAACAAAGCATCTATACATATGTAAATATATATATAAAAACGTTAAGTTATTAAGATATTAATAAGTGTTATTATTGGCAATATTATTATTATGATCATTACTAATATTATATTATTATTATCATTATTAACATTACTATTATTATTATTTCAAATAAATATTTCAAATATATCAATATAATGTTTTAATACCTAATATGATATTTTTTTCTAAACGTCAACATAGGATAATTATAATACTTAACATATCTACTACTTTAAATCCATTATATATATATATATATATATATATATATATATATATATATATATATATATATATATATATATATATATATATATATATATATATATATATATATATATAGATACATATATATATATATAGTTATAAAAATTTTAAGTTTTTTAAATATAAATAAAAAGTCAATAAATTACTAATATAAGAAATATATTAAAATACAAATTTGTTCGATTTCGATTATACATTTTAATATATATATATGAATGATATAGGTTCGTGAATCCGAGGTCAACCCTGCATCGTTCAATGTCGTCATATGTATTTTTACTACAAATTACATTATAGTGAGTTTCATTTGCCTCTTTACCCTTTATATTTTTGGGCTGAGAATACATGCACAATTTTTATAAATGTTTTACGAAATAGACACAAGTAATCGAAACTACATTATATGGTTGAATGATCGAAGCCGAATATGCCCCTTTTTACTTGGTAACCTAAGAATTAGTAAACCGATCTACTAATTGACGCGAATCCTAAAGATAGATCTATTGGGCCTAACGAACCCCATCCAAAGTACCGGATGCTTTAGTACTTCGAATTCGTTTTTGTCATGTCCGAAGGATTTCCCGGAATGATAGGGGATATTCTTATATGCATCTTGTTAATGTCGGTTACCAGGTGTTCACCATATGAATGATTATTTTTGTCTCTATGCATGGGACGTATATTTATGAGAACTAAAAATGAAAATCTTGTGGTCTATTAAAATGATGGAAATGATTATTTATGTTAAACTAATGAACTCACCAACCCTTTGGTTGACACTTTAAAGCAAGTTTATTCTCAGGTATGAAAGAAATCTTTCGCTGTGCAATTGCTCATTTTAAAGATATTACTTGGAGTCATTCACGACATATTTCAAAAGACGTTGCATTCGAGTCATCGAGTTCATCAAGATTATTACTAAGTCAATTATAGTTGGATATATTATGAAATGGTATGCATGCCGTCAACTTCCGATGTAATGAAAGTTTATCTTTTCAAAAACGAATGCAATATTTGTAAAATGTATCATATAGAGGTCAAGTACCTCGCGATGTAATTCAACTGTTGTGAATCGTTTATAATCGATATGGACTTCGTCCGGATGGATTAGGACGGGTCTCTACAGAATATAAACGGTTCTCTGGTAATGATGATGAAAGGCGAACTTATAAGTCAAAGTTATAGTAGAGTTCATTTGAATGATAAGTCGAAGTTGATTTGCTGAAGCTGTGACAAAATTAGCTAATTTTGAAAGAGATTACAAAGTTATTTTTGGTAATATCAACGCCAAAGGAGCTAGCACAGATATGTGTTTAATGTTTAATCAGGTTTCGAGTGTTTTCAGGTGCAAAATTATATGCATCAATCTTTTCTTCCGTAGATGAAGTGCGGTTGGTTCATCCTCTAGTTTGAGGTGTTTTCAAGAATCATGAAAGGTTTGAACGCAGATTTGTAATCGTCATGATACAAATGAGGTTTAAGATGAAATAAAGTGGCAAACTTGAAGAATTGTTTAGTTTCATATGTTATAATCAATATTTTAATTCATTTTAATTGTCCAATGTTGGTAGTCCTCAGTTGATAGTCCACAGTTAGCAGTTCACAGTTAGAAATTCAATAATTCATATGTAGTTTAATATATAATATTCGAATTAATCAATACATATCGTGACCCGTGTACATGTCTCGGATTCGATCACAACTCAAAGTATATATATTATTGTAGCATCAACCTCAACCCTGTATAGCTAACTCAAGCATTACTGCATATAGAGTGTCTATGGTTATTCCAAATAATATATATAGA
Source organism: Rutidosis leptorrhynchoides (assembly GCF_046630445.1). Classification (NCBI taxonomy): domain Eukaryota; kingdom Viridiplantae; phylum Streptophyta; class Magnoliopsida; order Asterales; family Asteraceae; genus Rutidosis; species Rutidosis leptorrhynchoides. Next base: position 599,097,711 of record NC_092336.1, on the reverse strand, counting down.
TGCGTCGATATGATATGTCAAAACCTTGTATACGTGTCCCGATATTTAAAGTGCGTAAATTAAATAACAGAAATTAAATGATGATAAATAAAATTGCGAGAGTATAAATTGCGATAGTTAAATTGCGATAAATAAAATGTAACCAGTTAGCGTGGATTCTTAACAAAAATTTTCTCATAGTTAATTTGTTTGTTTCTAACAAATTTTATTTTGTCCAATGTTTTCTTCATTATGCCACTTGTTGGATTCTGATAGATTAAAATTTAAATATGAAATTGAATGAAAATGGTTATTCTGTGGTGAACGGATTCGTATATCTGTGGATGTAAGTAGGATAGTAAATGACTGTTGAATCAGATTCGAAGAATGTACAGTGTAACTTATTAATGTGAAATCTAAATATTTCTCAAGTATTACCTACCCGTTAAAATATTTTCACCATTAACAGTTTGTATAAAAGAATTTTTAATTACAATCAAAATAAAAAAAAAATTCCGGTACAGCACTGTGGCGCGGCGCGCCACATAGGACTACGCGGCGCGCCGATCTGGTCTGTCCAAAAAGTTTTGAAACGCGAAAAAGATCGGCCACTTCCCAACATAATTAGACCAAACACTTTTAACAACATATTCAAATATGTAAAACTAACACTATTCAAACATAAAATAAGTTTTACAAAGCGGGGCCCACATCGGTCGTTTTACGAGTTTAATACATAACGTGAGTTTCGACCACCAAAAAGTTTAAGTACCAAACGACACGATGAGCATGGTGTTTGGGATTAAACTACCCAAGTCATGGTCAAACTCCAAAAGCTAACACATCCAAAAAGCGTCCCCTAACAATAAGCGGGATCTTTAATCCAACCGTATGCCCTTACCCTTATCCACGCCGGAACCTATAAAATGGTAAACAACGAGAGGGTAAGCTAATGCTTAGTGAGTAGAATAAATATATACATGCATATAAGAATTACCTACTCGCATCCACGATATCATATAACGCATACAAATGCATAACCTCTCAATAAACAAGCTATTATCGTCAATTCTTACAACTAGCAACATCAATAGCATAATATTCATAATAATAATTAAATGCTAACGTCAACAACTATAAACCATGGTTAACCAAATTCTTCGCAAGGGAATAACTTCGCGAAACAAGTCATCGATGTTCATAACAACCGTTAGCTCCCAAACACGGCTATGGTATACTAACCCCCGAGGTGTTCCAAAAACGGCTATGGCATCACACCCAAGTGTTCCAAAAACGGCTATGGCATCACTTGATCAATTTGTGAGTAAAACACGGCTATTACTCACAATCATGTACATAAACACGGCTATGTGCACAAAATAATACGGAATACATCGTGGGAGTAAAACACGGCTATTACTCGCCACTATACGCACAAACACGTCTATGTGCATAAATATTAAAAGTGGACAAAAACGGCTATGTCACACAACTATGGTCACAAAACGGCTATGTGACACAATTAATACGGCACGTAAATCATATACATACATATATAGATTTTCCACTCACCTCAAAGTCTTGGCGAGAGATAACCGAGCTTTCAACTTCAATGTAACACACCTATTACATTATGCACATATCAATAATTCATTCAAGGTGGTCAACCACTAACTTCATTGATAATGCTAAAAACGAACATATATTTCATAGCATTATTCCTCAAGAAAGACAAGCTTTTAGTTGCAGTTGTCCTATTTACAAGTAATATTCGTTTAAATAATAAAAGGTAAAGACAAAAGACAGATTCGACGAATTGAAGATGCAAACGACCAAAAAGCTCAAAAGTACAAAATACAATCAAAGTGGTTCCAATTATTGATGAGAAATGTCTCAAAATTACAAGAGTACAAGATTCGAAACACAAAATACAAGATATTAAATTGTACGCTTGGACGTTCGAAAATCCGGAACCGGGACCAGAGTCATCTCTCAACGCTCGACGCAACGGACTAAAAATTACAAGTCAACTATGCACATGAATATAATATAATATATAATTAATGCTTAAAATTAATATATATATTATATTATATTATATAATCCGTCGGCAAGCTAGGAGCCAAACTTGTGTGAGCTGGAATCCACAGCTCCGCACTCGCGGAGCTTTGAAGACCAAAAAGGCCGCACTCGCGGAGCCCAAAAAGTCAGAAATCCACCTTTAAAAGGCCGAGCATTCGGCCGAATTTTACACATCTTTTTCTCATTCATCATACGTAAAATATATATATATATATTTATATTTTAATTTTAATTTTAATTCTAATAATAAGGGTATGTTAGCGAATGTTGTAAGGTTGTAAGTCGAAATTCTGTCCGTGTAACGCTACACTATTTTTAATCATTGTAAGTTATGTTCAACCTTTTTAATTTAATGTTTCGTAGCTAAGTTATTATTATGCTTATTTAAAAAGAAGTAATCATGATGTTGGGCTAAAAAATTAAAATTGGGTAATTGGGCTTTGTACCATAATTGGGGTTTGGACAAAAGAACGACACTTGTGGAAATTAGACTATGGGCTATTAATCGGCTTTATACTTGTTTAACTAAATGATAGTTTGTTAATTTTAATATAAAGATTTACAATTGGACGTCCCTATAAATAACCATATACACTCGATCGGACACGATGGGCGGGATATTTATATGTACGAATAATCGTTCATTTAACCGGACACGGGAATGGATTAATAGTCTATGGAATTATTAAAACGGGGGTGAAATTATGTACAAGGACACTTGGCATAATTGATAACAAAGTATTAAAACCTTGGGTTACACGCAGTCGATAACCTGGTGTAATTATTAAACAAAGTATTAAAACCTCGTTACAGTTTAAGTCCCCAATTAGTTGGAATATTTGACTTCGGATATAAGGATAATTTGACGAGGACACTCGCACTTTATATTTATGACTGATGGACTGTTATGGACAAAAACCAGACGGACATATTGAATAATCCAGGACAAAGAACAATTAACCCATGGGAATAAACTAAAATCAACGCGTCAAACATCATGATTACGGAAGTTTAAATAAGCATAATTCCTTTATTTTCATATTTAATTGCACTTCTAATTATTACATTTTTTTTATTGTCATTGTATTTAATTGCACTTTTTAATTATCGCAATTTTGTTTCATCGCACTTTTATTTATTGCAATTTCATTATCGTTATTTACTTTACGCTTTAAATTAAGTCTTTTATTTATTTAATATTTTACATTAGGTTTTAATTGCGACTGAAGTTTTAAAATCGACAAACCGGTCATTAAACGGTAAAAACCCCCCTTTATAATAATAATATTACTTATATATATATATATATTTGTATTTTTATAAATTAAAACTAATATAGCGTTAAGCTTTGTTTAAAAGATTCCCTGTGGAACGAACCGGACTTACTAAAAACTACACTACTGTACGATTAGGTACACTGCCTATAAGTGTTGTAGCAAGGTTTAGTTATATCCGTTCTATAAATAAATAAATATCTTGTGTAAAATTGTATCATATTTAATAGTTTTTCCTAGTAAAATATAAGCTATTTCATATACGCCTCCACGCATAACATCAAGTATTTTTGGCGCCGCTGCTGGGGAACTTAAACGCCGAAAGCGCAACACTAATGATATAAAAAAATAATAATAATATAATTTTGTAAAAGTTTTTATTAAGTCTTTCAAGTAAAAATATAAGTTTTTTAAAAAAATATATAAAAAATATAAAAATACAAAAAGAGTTTGTTAAAAAAAAATATAGAAAGTTAAAAAGTATTTTTATTTTTGAGTTTAAATATAAGTATTTTATTGTTTTATATAAATATTTATTTATATTTATATATATTTTATATTTATAGAAAAGAAAAAAAACTGAACCTGTAAAAATCGACCCCTTTCTCAGCTGAAATTGAACCCTCCGCGACTCGCGGAGGTTTTGAACTGGGACTATCCGCACTCGCGGTGGTCTTCTGACAGGCCACAGTCAACCCTAAAACAGCATTAATTACGGAGTATATATTATTATTATTAATTAAACCCTAATTAGGGTATTATTATTATTATATAATTTAGTTTTTATTATTATTTTGTTTTATTTAGTTTAAATAGTTTAAATAATTTATAAAATTAATAATATTATAAAATAAATAATATAAAAATAATATTTTTATAAAATTGTACTTTTTACAAATTTTAGTATATTTTTATATTTTGTCTCTTTTTATTTGTTTTTAGCGTAATATTTGTATTTTTCGCTCGTTTTTAGTCATTGTTTTTGCCATAGTTATTTTTATTTCTAGATTTTTAGGCTTTGCCGTAAAATCCCTTAAGTGCTTTTTCTTTAGACTAAGATTTAGGTGCTTTAGAATTTTACGATGACATTTTTATTTATTTTAGTACCTTTTTAAGTTATTGCCATTTGGGATATAGAATTCCTTGTAAGCTTTAATATTTTTAGACGCAACTTTTAATTCTTAGTTTTTAGTTTCTTTTTAAGTTTCAACGCGCTACTTTCTTATTTTTATTTTTCGACGCCTTTTACCTATGTATCAATTATCACTCCAATTAGTAATCTCAATTTGCAATTTTAATTTTAAGTTATTGATAATAATAAGGTTGGGTTAGTCGAGTGCTTTAAAGTTTTATAAGTCACTCTTTTTCTTTCTTATTTCTCCAATTTTAATACCGACGCGCTCTTTTTCTTTCTTATTTCTCGCCATTCTAGTTTTTAGGACATAGAATTTTTTACTTCTTCTCTAAATTTCTTTAAATTACGAAAAATTATTTTAAGCGATTAAATTGATAGACATCAAAAATTTTCTGGTTCGTAGTAATAGTTGGATTTTACGTGGACCGGGTTATTGGAGCCAAACAGTACTCAATTATATTGAGACCAAACGAATCCTGCCCCTCTGCTGCATCTTTTGGCTATTCGAAACGTGGGCAAAATCAGAAAAGTCTATTAATTGGATAACTTATATAATTTTTCTTCATTTTTAAAAACTAATAGGATATTCAGTGAATGCACCGAGCAAAACGTTCACCACCTTTTGTACGTTCACCACCTGTAACTCGATCAAGACATCTAGCAAATATTGTCGCCGTTGATTTTTCTTTAGAATAGTCATCCAGTCGACCAAGTACTCCAATTTAAATTTCCGATAATCCATTTTTTGAACCCGACCTCACAATTGAGAATCCGGAGAATATTCAGTGACGATTCATAGATCCTGAACCATTAATTTTTCCTCCGGAACTACCAATCATTCAAACAGAGATTGTTGAGGAACGAACCATTAAATCAGAATCCTCTAGTGATTCAGATTCAACAAATTTAATTATGGAGAATCTGGAACCTCTAAGTATGAAAGACCGAATGAGAGGTAAACGCACTGGCCAAGGTCACGCAATTACTCAACCTGACATAAATGCGCCAGATTATAAAATCAAAGGACAAATTCTACACATGGTGACTAATCAATGCCAATTTAGTGGTGCACCGAAGGAAGATCCAAATGAACATCTTCGTACCTTTAATAGGATCTGTACACTATTTAAAATCCGAGAAGTGGAGGATGAACAGATATATCTCATGTTATTTCCCTGGACTTTAAAGGGAGAAGCTAAAGATTGGTTGGAATCGTTACCTGAAGGGGCGATTGATACATGGGACGTTTTAGTTGAAAAATTTCTTAAACAATTCTTTCCGGCATCTAAAGCCGTAAGACTTCAAGGAGAAATTGTTACATTCACACAGAAGCCAAATGAAACTCTATATGAGGCATGGACCAGATTTGGAAAGTTATTGAGAGGATGTCTGCAATATGGTTTAGACACCTGTCAAATAGTACAAATATTCTACCAAGGATGCGACATCACTACAAGGAAAGACATCGACATAGCAGCTGGTGGTTCTATTATGAAGAAAACAGAAACTGATGCTTATAAAATTATTGATAACACTGCTTCCCACTCACATGAGTGGTACCAAGAAAAATATATCGTTAGATCATCTAAAGCAGCTAGATCCGATTCTAGCCATGACTTAGATTCCATTTCTGCAAAGATAGATGCTGTCGAGAGACGAATGGAAAAGATGACTAAGGATATACACTCAATACGAATTAGTTATGAGCAGTGTGGAGGACCACATTTGACAAAAGATTGTCTCAGTATTGAACTAACAATGGAACAAAGAGAGAATGTTTCATATCTAAACCAAAGGCCTGGAAATAATTATCAGAATAATTATCAACCGCCAAGACCGATTTACAACCAAAACCAGAATTATAATCGAAATGTTCCATACAACAACCAACAAGGTCCTAGTAATCAACAAGTATCTAATAATACTTACAATCAGCAAAGACCTAATTTTCAAAACAAACCACCACAAACCGATGATAAAAAGCCGAATTTAGAAGATATGATGATGAAGCTAGTTGAATCTCAAACACAGTTTTTAACATCTCAGAAACAAACCAATGAACAAAATGCTCAAGCATTTAGAAATCAACAAGCTTCTATTCAAAATCTGGAACAAGAAGTAAGTAACCTAGCAAGGTTAATAGGTGAAAGAAAACCAGGAAGTCTACCTAGTGATACAAATGCTAACCCCCGGAATGAAACAGCTAAAGCTATTACCACAAGAAGTGGTACAACACTTAAACCACCTGAAATACCTGTAATTTCTGATGAAGCTATTCCTACTCCACATGAACCACAACCTGAACAAGATAAGGAAAAAGAACCGGTAGTTGAAAAGGTTAATGAAGATAACACAGTTAAAGCTAAACCTTATGTTAAACCATACCAACCACCACTTCCTTACCCGAGTAAAATGAAAAAAGAGAGACTTGAAGCCGAGCAATCCAAATTCTTGGATATGTTTAAACAGATAAATGTAAATCTTCCTTTCATTGATGTAATTTCAGGAATGCCTAGATATGCTAAATTTCTGAAAGATCTAATCTCGAATAGAAAGAAAATGGAAGAACTCTCGGCCGTTACTATGAATGCTAATTGTTCAGCAGTGCTGTTGAATAAGATACCAGAAAAATTATCAGATCCAGGAAGTTTCACAATTCCATATTTTCTGGGTAGTCTTAGTTCAATAGAAGCATTGGCAGACTTAGGTGCTAGTATAAATTTAATGCCGTATTCACTATACACTAAACTAGACCTTGGAGAATTGAAACCAACACGAATAAGCATACAACTAGCCGATAGATCAGTAAAATATCCTAGAGGGATAATGGAGAACATGCTAGTTAAAGTTGGTACTTTAGTATTTTCAGTAGATTTTGTTGTTCTGGACATGGAAGAAGATTCTCAAGTTCCTCTCATATTAGGAAGACCATTCTTAAACACGGCTAAAGCAATGATAGACGTGTTCGGTAAGAAACTGACACTAAGTATAGAGGACGGGAGTGTTACCTTTTCAGTTGATAGAGCAATGCAACAACTGCAATCTGTAGATGATACATGCTATTATATTCAAACTATAGATTCACATGCAGAATTGTGAGAAGAATTTCCAGAATTATAAGGAACAGGAGAATGTTCTTTAGGAGAAGGAACTGAACCAATTGATGAAACTGAAATGTTAGCTACACTTATGGCTAATGGATATGAACCAACAACAGAAGAAATTCAAATGCTAAAAGAAGAAGACAGATATCGATACAAATCATCGATAGAAGAACCACCGACATTAGAGTTAAAGCCACTTCCAAACTATTTGGAATACGCTTATTTACATGGTAAATCTGAATTACCTGTAATAATATCGTCTTCTCTTACTGAAAATGAAAAATCTCAACTCATTTCTGTGTTAAAAGCTCATAAACCAGCTATTGCATGGAAGATTCATGATATTAAAGGAATAAGTCTTTCGTATTGCACACATAAAATCCTTGAGGAAAAAGGTCATAAAACGTATGTGCAACGCCAACGAAGACCAAATCCTAATATGCAAGATGTTGTGAAGAAAGAAATTATTAAACTGCTAGATGCAGGTTTAATTTATCTAATTTCTGATAGTCCATGGGTAAGCCCAGTTCAATGCGTGCCTAAGAAGGGTGGCATGACTGTTATCACAAATGAGAAAAATGAGCTTATTCCTACTAGGACTGTAACAGGATGGCGTGTATGTATTGATTATAGAAAATTAAATGACGCCACCAGAAAAGATCACTTTCCCTTACCTTTCATTGATCAAATGTTGGAAAGATTAGCCGGAAATAGTTACTATTGTTTTCTTTATGGTTTTTCCGGATATTTTCAAATTCCAATAGCACCCGAGGACCAAGAAAAAACCACATTCACGTGCCCTTATGGTACTTTTGCTTACAAACGCATGCCATTTGGACTTTGCAACGCCCCTGCAACCTTTCAAAGGTGCATGATGGCGATTTTTCACGACATGATAGAAGAATGCATGGAAGTTTTCATGGATGACTTTTCAGTCTTCGGTGATACTTTTGAATCATGTTTAGTTAATCTTGAACGAATGCTTATTAGATGCGAACAATCAAATCTAGTTCTTAATTAGGAGAAATGCCATTTCATGGTTAAAGAAGGCATCGTTCTTGGTCATAAAATTTCAAAGGAAGGAATTGAAGTGGATAGAGCTAAAGTAGATGTAATTGCTAAACTTCCACATCCCACCAATGTTAGAGGAGTTAGGAGTTTTCTAAGGCATGCCAGTTTTTACCGACGTTTCATAAAAGATTTTTCTAAAATTGCCACTCCTATGAATAAACTCCTAGAAAAGGATGCTCCATTCATCTTTTCAGATGAATGTATCAAATCTTTTAATATTCTTAAAGAAAAACTCACTAATGCGCCGATTATGATAACTCCAAATTGGAATCTACCATTTGAACTAATGTGTGATGCAAGTGATTTTGCAATGGGAGCCGTTTTAGGACAAAGGATTGAAAAACGATTTCAACCTATATATTATGCTAGTAAGACATTACAAGGAGCACAAAAAAATTACACAACTACTGAAAAAGAACTCCTTGCTATTGTTTTTGCTTTTGACAAATTTCGTTCATATCTCGTTCTAGCTAAAACGGTGGTCTATACTGACCATTCTGCTCTTAGATACCTATTTTCGAAACAAGATGCCAAACCAAGATTAATCCGTTGGATCTTACTCTTACAAGAGTTTGATATTGAAATCCGAGACAAAAAGGGAGCAGAAAATCTCGCTGCTGATCATCTTTCTCTCTTGAAAATCCTGAATTAGAAGTTCTAAATGAATCGGCCATACAAGACAACTTTCCTGATGAATATCTATTGAAGATAGATTATAATGAAATTCCATGGTTTGCAGACTATGCAAACTATTTAGTATGTGGATTCCTTGAAAAAGGATTGTCGTACCAAAAATGAAAGAAATTCTTTAGTGATATAAAACACTATTTCTGGGAAGATCCACATTTGTTTAAAAGTTGTCCAGATGGAATAATACGCCGATGTGTATTCGGAGATGAAGCTAGTAAAATCTTAAACCATTGTCACACAGGACCAACAGGAGGGCATTATGGGCCTCAACTAACAGCAAGAAAAGTTTATGATGCTGGATTCTATTGGCCTACAATTTACAAAGACGCACACCTTCTTTGCAAATCCGGTGATGCTTGTCAAAGGGCCAGAAAAATAAGTCAACGTGATGAAATGCCACAAAATGTCATTCAAGTATATGAAGTATTTGACATTTGGGGTATTGACTTTATGGGTCCATTTCCAAAATATCATAATAATCTATATATTCTCGTAGCCATTGATTATGTATCTAAATGGACGGAAGCACAAGCTCTCCCAACTAACGATGCACAAGTTGTAGTCAACTTTTTAAAACGTCTTTTTGCAAGGTTTGGAACACCGAAAGCTTTAATAAGTGATCGGAGTACTCATTTCTGTAATAATCAACTTGAGAAAGTTCTCAAAAGATATGGAGTAACTCATAAAATCTCCACCGCTTATCATCCACAAACAAGTGGACAAGTTGAAAATACCAACCGAGTTTTAAAATATATTCTAGAGAAAACCGTAGGATCAAATCCGAAGGAATGGTCCATTAAATTGGAGGATGCACTCTGGGCTTTTAGAACAGCCTACAAAACTCCAATTGGAACCACACCTTTTAGACTCGTTTACGGAAAAGTATGTCATCTTCCAGTAGAAATTGAACACAAAGCATTTTGGGCTTTGAAGACATGTAATCTTGATTTACATGAAGCTAGACGTGTACGGTTAAGTCAATTAAACGAATTAGAAGAATTAAGACATGAAGCATACGAAAATTTGTTAATCTATAAAGAAAGAACGAAGAAATGGCATGATAAAAGAATCAGAAGTTCAAAAGAATTTAAAGAAGGAGACAGAGTTCTTCTTTTCAATTCACGATTCAATCTATTTCCTGGAAAATTGAAATCAAGATGGTCTGGACCATTCATAGTCAAAAGAGTTTTCCCATACGGAATAGTAGAATTGATAAATTCAAATGGGATTGAATTTAAGGTTAATGGTCACAGAATTAAACATTACATAGATAGTCCAATGGAAGTTGACAACGAAGTTAATCACAATTTCGATACCATAGCTAACTAAGTGTGGGGAGAATCAAGTCTTTTAAAGGATAATATGTATTTCTGTTAGAGTTAGATTTTCTGTTTTCGTGTAGTTCTCAAAAATGGAATCCGAATGGTCTTTCCCTAGCAGACCCTAAAGAACTAGTCTTCTCCCCCCATTCTGAATTTTTATTTTTTTTAGGTTTTTCGAAATGAAGACTTCCTGTGAACTAAACCATGGTCTAATGCAACACGCTTTGATCACTAAACGTAATAATGACACACTTCCAAGTGAAATAGTATCATTAATCAGAGGTAAATTGGACGGAGTAAGAAAAGAATCCAGATGCGAAAATAATAAGTTACAATTTGGTAAAGGAAAATCAAAATCCGCAGTGAAAAGGAGAGCACGACACCTTGAAAGATGTCACAAATGCGGAAAATGGTCACACGAAGGAAAATGTTCGACGAATCAAACCTATTCAAACACCGAATTTGTTACTTTATGCAGAGATGGACCGTTCTTATGTTTAGAAGAAAAAATGTTAAATGCTCGAGGTTACGCCTATGTAGCTATGGAAAACCAATTAGTCCGACTATCTTATGAGTGGGCTAGAGCATATCACTAAGAAATATATTTCACAGGTAAGTTTGTACAGTTTTCATTTTTATTTTTATTTTTATTTTTAACCTTTTGATAATAAACGCTAATTTGTTCTCTATAAAGTATTAAATTGGTATTCGATGAAATTAGGTCTTTCGACCGAAATTATTGATATCATACAAAAATTTATTACATCACTGCGAAATTTAACGTTTATTCTTAAGGTATAAATATCTTTAATCAATCAACCCAAAATATTTCAAAAATTCGTCATGAGTTAAATTAGGTCGTTGAACCGAAATTACTTTACCGAAAAGAGAGCGCATATTTTTGATGATATTTGATTGATTAAAGTGGGATAAAAGACCAAAAAGATTTTTAATTTTATTTTTAACATGTAAATTAATATATAAATATTAAATTAATATTGTAATCTTCTTTAAAATTGTAAATATTTGAAAATTTTAATATTTTTAATATAAATTTGTATGTATAAAAACAAAAATATAATATAAATTTGGTGTGAATTTTTAAAAAAATATGAATTTTTAATTTTATGCATTTTAAATTTAAGCTTGGTGTGAATTTAAAAACAAAATTTTTTTTTTACTTTATTTCGTTAAGTTAAAAATTTGATTTTTAAAATTCGTCGTGAGTTGAAGACTAGGTCATTGAACCGAAATTGCTTTACCCGAGGGAGGGACGAGAACTTTTATTATCTTTTTTTTTAATCTTATTGAATTAAAATATGCCAAAAACATTAAAAAAACCCAAAAATATTTACTTTTAAAATCGCGCTTTAAATTGACAAATTTTAAAATTTTGTCGAGGGACGGACTAGGACATCGATCCGAAACGCCCTCATCCTAAAAAGAAACAAAATTTTAATTTTATGTTTTATAAAGTTATAAGGTTTTAAAAAAAAAATTATAGCCGCGACTCGCGGTGATTTAAACGGGACCACCGCCGCACTCGCGGAGGTCAAAAAACCCAGAAAAAAAAAATATAAAACTGGTCGAACAGACCAGTTTGTACACATACATACACATTTCTCTGCGAAAAAACCCACGAAAAATCGCCCAAATTCTCAATTTTTCACCATTTTTCATCAAATCTTTCATAAAATCACAATGAGGAGACTATTATCAAGGAATTACTCAAGGAAATCGGTAAATTTCTACACCTAAACACCATTTAATCTGAATTTTAGTGTTCTTGAACAATTTCATACATAATTCGATTTTGATGCTTTCTAGTGTAATAATGCTTCAATTGTTTGCGTATTATGCTTGTATAACCTAGATTGATGCAATTTAACATGATTAGAAGCTTTGAACTTCAATTTTTGAATAATCTAGGGTTTGTGTTCTTGAGCAAAATTAGGGCTTTTTGATATAAACAGGTTATGGCCGAATTTTGTTATTAGTTTATGCTAAATTGAGTAGTGTAACATGTTTAGGTTGCTAAATGATCAAAACTTTGATCCTAAACATGATTTATGAAGATTAAAGTGGACTTTTTGAACCAAAATTGCATGAACTTGATTTAATTGATATGAATGCCATGAGGAACTTATTTAATTGTTATAATGATTGTTTTTGACATGTTTTAAAAGATAAATGCGAAGGAACTTTGTATACATTTTTGTAAAAGTATATTTGTAAAAGTGTAGAATTATTAATATTTTGAAAATGTGTATAGAGTTTAATATGGATTAAACATGTCATTGTAATTGTTTAGATTTATGATTTTGCTAAAACTAATGCATATTTGGATGCACAAAAATTGTGTTTGATATATTTTGCAGACTGAAAGGGGTGAATCTTCATCCCAGGCTCGCAATGCTCCTCCGGAAGATGCAAATCAACAGGAAATTAATAACCAATACCGACAAGATATACCTCACCCAATTGTTTCATATTCAAACATTCATGAGGCAGATTTACATCCGAATTTGAGATTTGATAGATATTAGATAGACTATCCAAAATATCAAAAGAATCTGCACAACCTTGTGTCTAATAATGTTGAGGTACCCAGAATTATAGATTGGGCACCATTAGAGGTAGTGGAATTGGCCGAGCCAATCAGGGAATTACTTACTCAAAGGTATGGTAATTCTACTTTTAGTGATTGGGTACGTTTATTCAACATGCGTGGACCTGTATATAGAGAATGGTGTATAGACTTATTGTGTACTATTGAAATAAATGATCGGGTAGATACTTTAACCGATTGTAGTTTTATTATATTTTTATTTGGAGGGGAGATGTGCCATATGTCCTTACTAGACATGGCTCGGGCTTTAGGTATATATACGCCCGAGGAGCTAGCATCTTATGATTGCCAGAGGTTAATAGTTTATGGTAGGAGGGTGGATGAGAATTTTGATACAAATAACGTATAGAGTAGGATGACTAGCCATCGCCGATTCCAGGGGGGATTATACTCTTATCTTGATATTGATTGAGCTGAATTAAGAGTAATCCATAGGTTTTTAGCCAATTCGATTACACAACGAGGTAAGAATAAGGAAAAGGTAAATGAACAGGATTTGTTTTACCACATGTGTATTCGAGACCCACACAGCGCTGTAAGTATACCTTTTTGTGTGGGTTATTATTTATTGACTATGGTTAGGGGTATGAGGCGTGGTAGCATAATAGGAGGTGGTATATTTATTACTTTGATTGCTGAATATCTCAGTGTGGATAGAAGTCGGGGGGGGGGGGGGGTATTATTAATGGCAGAACCAGAACCCCGCGATAGAATAGATTTGCGTGTTTATCATGGTGCTAAGGTCTTAAAGAAACGAAACAACGCGGCAGCACGTTATGATGGCAGGCATCCACAGGTTGAGAGAGATCAACAGCAAGGTCAACCGGGAGGGGGTAATCCAATGACGGAAATGCAACTTTTTATGGCTCGACACGAGTATGAAATGGCTAGACAAAAAGCATTTCAAGATTGGCAGTATCATCAAAGCCAAATCATAAGTCATTGTACACACGTAGGTAGAGAATACATTCCTACCGTTATGCCCGAATTTGCTCCTTGGACTTTAGAGAGCCGACCACCATATCCTACATATGACCCGGCCCAAGCATTTTACAGCATCTATGGATACGCTTGGGACCCACACTGGAACCATCCTCCTCATCCGTAATTTTATATTTTTGTTTATTTTATTGTAATGTTACTAATTCTTAATTTTCTTATTTCTTATTTCGTATTTTATTATTATAATAGCTTTTATAATTTTCTAACTTTATTAGATTTTAATAATTTTTGAATGTGGTGTGAAAACCCAACTTCAAAAATATGTATATATGTGTTTGTAGTTTATCTCATGTACAAAACAGGGTAAAACAGTGCATTTTCAAAGACTGGCATTAAGTTCAACAAAAGCTAGTACTTTTGACGACAAAAATGAAAAAACAAATGTGATGTACCATCAGACGGAATGAATAAATGATGTGCACCATTTATCATTCAGCAAACAAACGCCAATATGTTTGGAAACTTTGGTAAAATTTAATCATTTTTCTACGCTAATCACCCTCAATAATTTAAATTGTTACTGATTTCTTGCAAATGAGGGCATTGCAAGATCTTAAGTTTGGAAAGGGGTTAAATTCTTTCGGATTTTTAAAATTTTTAACTTAAATACTTGGTTACCATTAAAAATACTAGTAACACAGTAGTTGTATTAGAATCTAGTGCTCTCTGATAACAAAGAACAGCCCTAGTCTTATATACTGACTGCCCACTTCTAGTAAAATTTTTTAAAATTTTTAATTAAATGAACTCAAAATCATGTTTATACATATTTATGAACGATAAAACTAGGTGTTAACACCGAAATTATTGTTACCTAGGAAAGGACATAAATTGAGAAACAAACCAAAATATTAGAATTCATTTAAAATGGAATAGAGGACAATAAAAAGGAAAATAAAAGCCAAATGTGGGAAAATTTACCAAGTTATTTTAAACATATGTCACATATTTATGTAACAAATAATTGAAGATACTTTTGCTTTGGACTAAACTAAACAGTTTTACCCGATTTACTGTAAGAAAGATGGATCTACACGATGAATCAATTCCATCACTTAAAGGAAGTAAAGTCTTCTGAAAAAGAAACGCGCTTCTTGATTTAGGTCATGAAGTTGTCGTCCAGATCAGCTCTAGGTTGACGAAAAATCTAGAAAAGTCATCTCTAAAATCAGCAGGAAATCCACAGACCTCAGCATCAAACAGGGTCGCCAAGTGGTCAGACTTATCCTAACCATGAGAGGATCTGTCTTGTAAAATGGGGAGGACGCCGTGCAAATTAGCTGGATAAAACTAATGAATCAGATCCCCAGAAAGGATAATCTCCTTAAAGATCAAAAATCAGCTTTTAAGACTGATATTACTCAATCCTAGAGATTGACCTTAAAGATTGAGAATTACAAACTCATGGAATTCGATGATATCTAAACTCGAGCTTGAACGAGAAAATATTTTGATCAAAATTACAAACCGATTTGTTTTCTGAAAACCCATTTTCAATGCGTTCATTACCATTGAACGTAAAATCCTAGGAATTCACCTGGAATTCATTAGGTCACCTGAACCAAATCGGGTATCAACCGTAAGAACGGTGGTTGCATAGCATGGTCAAAGACAGGACCTTGTGCCAGGCCGAAAAATTATAAGGGTGAGCTTTACTATTGCTCCTACAAAGGATAGTAATTGCGTCCGACACGTTATAGACCATAATTAAAAGCATGTCAGGGGACATTGCCTGAACAGTTGCTTGTTCAACACTTTCCTTTACAACCGGACGGTAGTTTACCGAAAGGTAATATTTGGAGCAAGTATACTGGACGTGTTGCTTTCCCAATACAAGGTTAGCAAGTGGGTGACACAAAACCACAAGTTTTGAGCTAAAATTTTCAAATCTGAAACCCACCAAACCCACAAAAATATTTTGCAAACATCGGTGAAGGGTTATTCCAGAAAACTTATCTAGGGTAAAAGCTAGATTTAATTTTCAAAAGATCAAATGTTTTCATAAAGATCCAATTTCCTTAAAGGATCTAAATTTTATAGTCATGTGGGACTGTAAACCACATCGTTACTACCATTGTTTATACCGCCGTAAAGAAATTACTGATGTACAAAGTGTGAAGAATAAAGAAGTGATTCTAGTATATTTCAAGACTATATTGCTTGAGGACAAGCAACGCTCAAGTGTGGGAATATTTGATAATGCTAAAAATGAACATATATTTCATAGCATTATTCCTCAAGAAAGAAAAGCTTTTAGTTGCAGTTGTCCTATTTACAAGTAATATTCGTTTAAATAATAAAAGGTGAAGACAAAAGACAGATTCGACGAATTGAAGATGCAAACGACCAAAAAGCTCAGAAGTACAAAATACAATCAAAGTGGTTCCAATTATTGATGAGAAACGTCTCAAAATTACAAGAGTACAAGATTCGAAACACAAAATACAAGATATTAAATTGTACGCTTGGACGTTCGAAAATCCGGAACCGGGACCAGAGTCATCTCTCAACGCTCGACGCAACGGACTAAAAATTACAAGTCAACTATGCACGTGAATATAATATAATATATAATTAATTCTTAAAATTAATATATATATTATATTATATTATATAATCCGTCGGCAAGCTAGGAGCCAAAGTTGTGTGAGCTGGAATCCACAGCTCCGCACTCGCAGAGCTTTGAAGACCAAAAAGGCCGCACTCGCGGAGCCCAAAAAGTCAGAAATCCACCTTTAAAAGGCCGAGCATTCGGCCGAATTTTACACATCTTTTTCTCATTCATCATACGTAAAATATATATATATATTTATATTTTAATTTTAATTTTAATTCTAATAATAAGGGTATGTTAGCGAATGTTGTAAGGGTGTAAGTCGAAATTCTGTCCGTGTAACGCTACGCTATTTTTAATCATTGTAAGTTATGTTCAACCTTTTTAATTTAATGTCTCGTAGCTAAGTTATTATTATGCTTATTTAAAACGAAGTAATCATGATGTTGGGCAAAAAAATTAAAATTAGATAATTGGGCTTTGTACCATAATTGGGGTTTGGACAAAAGAACGACACTTGTGGAAATTAGACTATGGGCTATTAATGGGCTTTATACTTGTTTAACTAAATGATAGTTTGTTAATTTTAATATAAAGATTTACAATTGGACGTCCCTATAAATAACCATATACACTCGATCGGACACGATGGGCGGGATATTTATATGTACGAATAATCGTTCATTTAACCGGACACGGGAATGGATTAATAGTCTATGGAATTATTAAAACAGGGGTGAAATTATGTACAAGGACACTTGGCATAATTGATAACAAAGTATTAAAACCTTGGGTTACACGCAGTCGATAACCTGGTGTAATTATTAAACAAAGTATTAAAACCTCGTTACAGTTTAAGTCCCCAATTAGTTGGAATATTTGACTTCGGATATAAGGATAATTTGACGAGGACACTCGAACTTTATATTTATGACTGATGGACTGTTATGGACAAAAACCAGACGGACATATTGAATAATCCAGGACAAAGAACAATTAACCCATGGGAATAAACTAAAATCAACGCGTCAAACATCATGATTACGGAAGTTTAAATAAGCATAATTCCTTTATTTTCATATTTAATTGCACTTCTAATTATTACATTTTTTTATTGTCATTGTATTTAATTGCACTTTTTAATTATCGCAATTTTGTTTCATCGCACTTTTATTTATTGCAATTTCATTATCGTTATTTACTTTACGCTTTAAATTAAGTCTTTTATTTATTTAATATTTTACATTAGGTTTTAATTGCGACTAAAGTTTTAAAATCGACAAACCGGTCATTAAACGGTAAAAACCCCCCTTTATAATAATAATATTACTTATATATATATATATATTTGTATTTTTATAAATTAAAACTAATATAGCGTTACGCTTTGTTTAAAAGATTCCCTGTGGAACGAACCGGACTTACTAAAAACTACACTACTGTACGATTAGGTACACTGCCTATAAGTGTTGTAGCAAGGTTTAGTTATATCCGTTCTATAAATAAATAAATATCTTGTGTAAAATTGTATCATATTTAATAGTTTTTCCTAGTAAAATATAAGCTATTTCATATACGCCGCCTCGCATAACATCATTCATTCTAGTGCCTTTTTGATCTAAGGTGCAATTTCGACCCATTTGCACTCTTAACCCTAAAATTGGGTTAACTTACATCAAAACCCTAAAATTTGCCAAGATAGGTTTAAAACACATTTCAATACAAAGTTTATGCATCTTCCATAACCATTAACCAACTTAGGTCCATTATAACCCATTTGACCATTTTAAAGTCAACATACCCATTTTGGGTCATCCACTAACCCACACAACACCCACTTATATATATATATAGGTGTGCTAGCAATTTACTAACTACTTTAAGTTCATAAATATCAATCTAACACTTTGAAAACCCTAGTTAGTCATCTTTGAGTCTACATGACCCAATTTCACCCAAAACACCCAATTCACCCACAAATGGGTTTTAAGTTCATCATTTACCCCAAACCCTAACCCTTAATCAAATTAACAAGGAAATTAAGATTAAAGCATACCACTACACTCAAAATGTAGCTAGGAAGTAGGTGAACAACTTTTATGCTTGCACTTAGACCCGAAATCGGCTTCTTCTTCCTTGATTTGAGTTCTCTCACTCTAGAAAACCCTTTCTCTCACTAAATTAATTTGAAAGAGGTGAAGTAGGTAAAAATGGTGTTATGAGGCTCACCAAACTGAATCTAAAGCCTTAAAGTCGGCCCTTTAGTGAATTTACCAATTTGCCCTCAAAATATCTAATAAAAAAGAAAGGAATCTGTCACATACCAATGGCGCGGCGCGCAACACCCCCAGATCAGAATCTGTTTCATTTTAAAATGTACAACGAAACCCCACTTTAAGCATCTTTATTACACTTATGTACACGATAAATAAACGGGTCTTACAATTTTCTTCAGATGTAATCATGGATTTAATGAGTCAATTATGATATTAATCTCATTTGATTTATTGTTAGAACAAGAATATATAATCTCTAAAACATTAGAGATTACATAATCGCTATGTCAAACGAGGATAAATGATATAGAACGTCATGTAGAACGATGATTATGCTCGAGGTATAGATTGTGGTGTTGAGGTGTGTGATGTTGAAACTTAAGTTATTGGTGGTACTGGTTATGCTGCTGGTGCTGCTGATGTTGCTGAAGCTGGTACGTTTTGCACCATATTTTTCAAGGCTATAACTCGTGCGCGAAGCTCGTTGATTTATTACTCCGGAATGATTGTCGGTCGGAGCAAGCAGATGGATAAGGTGTAGAATTTTAGATAGAATATAATCGTGGCGAGATATTCGGGAATGAGGGTGAAAATGGTGTTTCGGATTGGTTCGCCGGTGAGTGCTTCAGGTTCATCGCCAAGAAGGAAAATTTGATTGATGGAAAGTATCGCCTTCTTCTCGTCTCCGTTAATTAAATCGACTACGAACTCATCAGATGAATTGGGGATGGCTGATTGGTTGATTCATTCTGGTGACGCTGCTTCCGGAGCTTAGGTGAATATCCATGTCGAAATAGCTGTCGGAATAACTATTGAAATAGCTATCGGAATCTGAGGGACTCGAACTGGTTGAGGGATTCATCTCGTACGATCAGATGAAGGATTTTTAGTAAGAAATAGATTATAGGATTTAGATTAGTACTCTGCAATACATAATTTACATATGCATATATAATACTAAAATCCCATAAGTTACGGAGGAATCTACGGAAGCTGTCAGGCAAGGTAACAATAACATATACGCTAAGATATGAATTTATCTATACACTGTCTATGTAATTGAGGCAGTAAGACGTGTCTAGACTTTAAGGATGATAAGCAAATAAGTTTCGACACTAAATGATAAGCAAAACTTTTGACATGCAGACATGGTCGAAGTCCAGACCCACTAATGCATCTAAACAACTATCAGTTAGACACATTAATGCAAGACCTGGTTCGCTAAGACCATCGCTCTGATACCAACTGAAAGGACCCGTCCTAATCCATTTGGACGAATACATTAAATTTGGTTACATCGCGAGGTACTTGACCTCTATATGATACATTTTACAAACATTGCATTCGTTTTTAAAAGACAAACTTTCTTTACATCGAAAGTTAACAGCATGCATACCATTTCATAATATATCCAACTATAATTGACTTAATAATAATCTTGATGAACTCAACGACTCGAATGTAACGTCTTTTGAAATATGTCATGAATGACTCCAAGTAATATCTCTAAAATCAGCAAATGCACAGCGGAAGATTTCTTTCATACCTGAGAATAAACATGCTTTCAAGTGTCAACCAAAAGGTTGGTGAGTTCAAAGGTTTATCATAAACAATAAAATTCATCACTTTAATAGACCACAAGATTTAATATTCTCATTTCCCATAAACATCATGGATAAAATTCATTCATATGGATTGAACACCTGGTAATCGACCTTAACAAGTTGCATATAGAATATTCTCATCATCCCGGGACAACTTCGGACATGATAAATTTGCCATCATTCCGGAAAAACTTCGGACATGATAAATTCACCATCATTTCGGGAAAACTTCGGAAATGATAAATTCGCCATCATTCCGGGAAAACTTCAGACATGATAAATTCGCCATCATTCCGGGAAAATTTCGGACATGATAAATTCTCCATCATTCTGGGAAAACTTTGGACATGATAAATAGGGCATATTCGATTTCGATAATTCAACCATAGAATGTAGTTTCGATTACTTGTGTCTATTTCGTAAAACAGTTATAAAAGTAGTTCATGTTTTCGCAGTTCAAAATATATTTCAAAAGCATTTAATAAAGCAGTTGTAAAAACAGCGCATGTATTCTCAGACCCAAAAATGTAAAGAGTAAAAGGGAATCAAATGAACTCACCCTACAATATTTTGTAGTAACAATATTTGTGATGACCCGGAAATTTCGACTAAATTTAAACTTAATCTTAAATGATTAATGATTTCGACACGATAAGCAAAGCCTATGAAGTTGAATCTCAAAATTTTGAACTATTCAATTACCCTTCGGTTGTTCTCAACGATTCGCGAACCATTATATGTAAATAGATACATATATATACTATAACTTGAAAACGTAACAAAGTTTTAATTGCATGATACCATACATTAAACTTATTGGTTTATATATCTATTTGAATATATATGATTTCAAGTTATTTAGTAAACGATAGTAACATTCGTTTATTGATTCGATTGATATTTAGATAAGTTAACTAAAGCGTTTAAGATGAACCAGTTAAACACTAATTTGTTACAGTGTTTTCAAATTGCCACATTACTCAAAATGCTACAGTGTTTTCGAAAATCACTATTTGCTACAGTGAAATTGGCTTTGCTACAGTGAATTGCTACAGTAACTTTGCTACAGTAACTTTGCTACAGTAAAACACTATTTTAACAAATAGTGAGACGATGATTTATAGAAGTAAATGACCAAGATACTCGAAAGTTTAAGATATACTTTGAGTGGTATAGTTTAGGAATAATTTAAGGCTATATTTTAACAAAGGTACGAGTCACGAAATGTAAAATGCAAGTTTTCTCAGCGTACGAAAGGACATTCGAGAAACCGGAACCGGGACCCGAGTCAAGAAGAAACGCCCAACGCAACGGACCAAAAATATCTAGTCTACTATGAACAAGAATAAAATATAATATATAAATAATTATATTAATTATTTATATATTTATATTTATTTTATATTATGTCGACAAGCTAGGAGCCAAAACAATGTGAGCTGTCCCTGGTCCTCATGCGAGTCGCATGGCCAGAAGGCCATTTCCATGCGAGTCGCATGACTCCAGATTTCAGGCCACATCTATAAATTCCAGTGTTTTCGCTCGATTTAAATCACACACATACACAAATATATATATACTCCGTAATATTATTTATTATTATTATTATTATTATTATTATTATTATTAAGATTAATATTAATCTATTATTATTAGTATTATACCTAAAATACTACGACGAGGTCATGAGCGTGTCACTTTCAAAATATGTTTTCAAGCGGGATAGAGTTAAGGAAAATATGGGTTATTACCAAGGAGGTTATGGGTAATGTTCGGGGGTATTTTTGTGAAGCAAACCTCGTGTTTATCATCTCCGATGCGTCTACGTGCTTTCCTACAATATTGTATATCAATATTTAACTGTGAGTTTCATATGATCCCTTTTTCTCAATATATTTTTGGGCTGAGAATACATGCGCAGTTTTATAAATTGTTTTACTAAATGGATATAAATACTAAAACTGATTTTGTGTGAGTTTCATAAGATCCCTTTTACTCTCTACATTTTTGGGCTGAGAATACATGCAAATGCTTTATTAACCGATATACAATATTTATATGCGTGAGTTTCATATGATCCCTTTTACTCTCTACATTTTTGGGCTGAGAATACATGCAAATGCTTTATTAACCGATATACAATATTTATATGCGTGAGTTTCATATGATCCCTTTTACTCTCTACATTTTTGGGCTGAGAATACATGCAAATGCTTTATTAACCGATATACAATATTTATATGCGTGAGTTTCATTTGCTCCCTTTTTAATTGCTTTTGCAATCTATATTTTTGGGCTGAGAATACATGCACTTTATTTTAAACGCAATGGATACAAGTACATACTAAATTCTACACTGAGTTTGAACCGAAAATCCCTTAGCTTTGGTAACTAGTAA
Source organism: Rutidosis leptorrhynchoides (assembly GCF_046630445.1). Taxonomy (NCBI): domain Eukaryota; kingdom Viridiplantae; phylum Streptophyta; class Magnoliopsida; order Asterales; family Asteraceae; genus Rutidosis; species Rutidosis leptorrhynchoides. The sequence continues at coordinate 599,074,591 of NC_092336.1, read as the reverse complement.
CTGCCAGTTATAAGAACTGGTGGGCGCGAGTAGTAGTATATGGATCCATAGGGCTTGATATCCCCGTCCGAGCTAGAGCACTAGCCTTTTAACGGACGTATGCTATTTGAGAAGCGTACACGTTGGTTTGCGTGTATTATTAAGATGATTATACAAAGGGTACAAATTATATAAGCATTAAAGTTTAGTTACCAGGGTGCTCAATTTTGTAGAACCGATTGATAAATGTTTCGGATGAAACAACTGAAATCTTGTGATCCACCTTTTATGTAAAACCTATTGATAAACGTTTTGAATAAAACAACTGAACTTTTGTAATCCACATTGATATACGGATTATGTGTAATATTAAAACTATGAACTCACCAACCTTTGTGTTGACACTTGAAGCATGTTTATTCTCAGGATTCTAGAAGTCTTCCGCTGTTTGCTTATACGTGATACAAGATATGTGCTTGGAGTCATACATGCTATATACAAGAAACTTGCATTCACCAAACCATTACCATGTATCTTATTTTGACTATATTGTCAACAGATGTATTATTGTAAACCATTTAAATGGTGATTGTCTATACGTAGAAATCATCATATGTTAAAAACCTGGAATTTATATATTCATTTATGAAATACCTTTTCAAATGAATACAATGTTACAAAATGTATCACATAGAGGTCAAATACCTCGCAATGAAATCAATGAATGACGTGTTCGTCCATATGGATTTGGAGCGATCGTCACAATATTCATACAACGAAACTGAACAATGCAGAGTTGGCCTCGGATTCACGAACCTATATCATTTGTGTATTTATTAATATTCATCGTTGTAATCGAACAAATATATATATATATATATATATATATATATATATATATATATATATATATATATATATATATATTTATTAGTCATATCATTTTTTTATATTAATAATATATATATATTTCATATATTAATAATATATATATATATATATATATATATTAATTTTTTTTGTTATGTTATATGTATTAAACATATCATTTGTATATCAATGATAGTAATTATAAATACACCAAAATAATATTAATAGTGGTAAAAATGATAATAATTATAATACTTAATATTATTATTAATAATGTTAATAATTCTAATAATGTAAAAATATTAATTTTACTGTTAATGATAGTTATGGTAATGGTTTATGTATTTACATAATAATACTCATGATAAGATATATAATAATACTTATAATGATAATAATCATAATAATGACTATAGTACTTATAATGATAATTATAATACCAATAGTAATTATAATACTAGTGATAATAATAATAATAGTAATAATAATAATAACCATAATATCTATAGTAATATTACTTTTACTAATAATAATAACAGTAATACTTATAATACTATTAATAATGATAATAATGGTAATAATAATTATAACTAGGTTAATAATACTGCTAATGTTTATAAATGATACTAATACTAATATTTAATGAAAATAATAATAACATAATAAAAATGATAAGTTTAATCGTTCTCATAATACTATCGGTATTCCTAATCTTTTATATACATATACTTCTATGCATTACGTTAATATTTTTATAACCTTTTATATCCATAAGCTCATATAATTATGATCATAATCATAACAATTTTTATACATATATCATTATACTCTTATTAAGGGTACGGTTTATGATAATTTCAGTAACAATATTAATAACAATACTAATAGCAATAATAATAATACTAATGGTGATAATATTAATAATTATGATATTCATAATACTTAATAATAATAACGCTATTGATAATATTACTAATACTTATTAATAATAATAAAAATAATAAAAATAATAACAACAATAACAATAATAATTATAATAATAATAATAATAATAATAATAATAATAATAATAATAATAATAATAATAATAATAATAATAATAATAATAATAATAATAATAATAATAATAATAATAATAATCAATGCTAATAAGGAAACTACCTCACAAAGAAAGAGTCCCAAAAAAATGGATGCCCTCGCCCGGGCTCGAACCCGAGACCTCCCGTATACCGACACACCCCTTAACCATTCAAGCAGTAATATTTTCCTGATTATAAACCCATTTGAGTCAATTATAACCCGCGTTCTTTATTCATCTTCTTCATCAAACAGATTCGACCAAAATAATTTGAATCTTTCCAACAATGATTAAGATATTTTAAAACAAACATAAATAATCAAAATCAAACGTTTTTATTAAAGGAAAATGTAAAAGGAAAAGAATTTAAAAATATTACAACTGCTACTGCAGTTCGTGAAACACAAAAAAAAATCGTGATTTTGATTTCAAGACCGTTTTAGATAAAAGTCACAACATGAAATAACTTTTAAAAGCTTCCTATAATCTTTCTCCATCCTTAATTGAAATAGAAACGTACAGTCGAGCTTGAATTTCACGAAGAATACAACATTTGACTTTTTTTAATAAAAGTTTGACTCCAAAATTCTCTTTCGTTTTGAAGAATTGAAAGGTGAGATTTTGCAGATAGAATCACGACTAGATTTAGAACAGTTTTGCATTTATAGATTTTGATAATTGGTTCGAATTGGAATTATGGCCAAAAAGTTGAGTTTACAGGGGACGACTTAGTGTTCTTGAGTTTCTGAGTAATTGTGCTTTTGGTAACAGATGAAAACTGTGGATGATTGATAGTTAATGATAGAAGGTTTTATTAAAACTCATTTGGTCGATTGTTATCTAATGGTGGGATAAATTGATTTATTTCTCTCGCAAACCAAAAACAAAAAATATTAACAGTTGAAAATGAATCAAACAAATTCTTTTATTTATATTGCAAATGAGCTCGACAACTATCATAATCAGATCAGGAAAAAAAATCAAAGAGAATTTGAAAGAGATGTTGACAGGAAACTAATTTTAATTGCATCAGAAATTAATATTTTATAATTTACTATATAGCATGCTGTTATTGATAAAAATAAATAATAATAAAAATGGTAATAATTAATAATAATGATATCAATAAAGATACTAGTAATATGATAATATCAAATAATGATATCTTTAATAAAAATAATAAAAATAATATTAATTAATGCTAATAATAATTATAATAATAATAAAAATAATGATTCCTAATGATAGTAGTAATTATAAATTTAATGATAATAATCTTAATAAAAATCATAATCATAATAATGATATTAATATAATAACAATAATATTAGTAATTTAATGTATCCATCTTCATATATATATGTTATACGTATATAATAGTATTAATAATACTGATATTAATATTAATAATAATAATGAAAGTAATAACATTAATATAACAATTATATTTTAACTTGTGATTACATTTTTATATATTAATCTTTTATATTATTAAGTATGTAATACTTATATCACATTTGAATTGTTAATATTTATATATTTTATATTTAATATAATGTACATATAATATTAATTATGTATGAAAGTCATATATATATATATATATATATATATATATATATATATATATATATATATATATATATATATATATATATATATATATATATATATATATATATATATTCATTTTAATAACATATTTAATTCAATTGATTAAATTGTATTTGTATTATTTCAAATTATTATATGTATGCTTTTGTTTATATTCATATGTATATATATATATATATATATATATTGAAGGTTTTTCGTATGCCCGAGAGACATATTTAATTAATGTGGCTGATATGTTATGATCCAAGTCGGGTCATACCCAATAACAAGCTTACCGACACTTTACAAGTATTTAATCTTAACGGTTGGATCGTTAAATAAATACGCGACACTTGGATTTTAGAAAATCGGTTTTCTAAAATAATATCACTTGAGATAAATTATTTGGATAATTTATATATAATTGTTTATAAGTTTAAATAATTATGTTGTGTTATATTTTATAAAAGGTTTATAAAATATAAAAGTAACAAAACTATTACATGTTTTATATATATGTAGATAACATGTTCATATATTTATTAAGACATGGTTTTATAAAATAAGTAGAGTGCAGAATTTTGGTCTCCAAGACAAGATTCCATACTCTTTTTGTTACTTTCAACATACACAACTACATAGGAGCATGGCATATTACTTGTACCCATGCTTGACCATCATCTTTCAAGTGATATACACATTCTAAGCTAGTAAAAAAACTGAATATTCTTCAGCAAAAAAGGCTGCTAGGCCGTGGCCTTTGTAGCTCAAAGGAGTGTTCACATTTTTTTACAAGCTCAATTCAAGTGTCATACAAATCCTAACTAAAGGCAAGAGTGTTGGGGTTATAGTTTGGGGTATTACACACTTGAGACTTCAAGTTAGAAGTTGCTATTTCATCATCATCTTCATCATCTTGTAACCTCCTAACTTGGAGTAGGTACATCCCTTTACTAGCACTCTTATATTTGTAAGTATATTTCTAGACTTGATCTATTTTGGAATTCATGTTTAAAAGGTTAAACTCATATTAATTTTGTTTATGTAAAATTGCTTCCGCTTCACTTTAAAATCGGGTTTTGACATGCTTGTTAATATAACTTGTTAATATGATGAATTCCAACAATGGTATCTAGAGCCGAGGTCATAGAAATATGCTTCTTGTATTTGGCTTTAAAACCCATTTAGATTACATTCTAGTAACATGCATGAAATTAGAATGTAAAAAATTTTTTGGGTTTTGGGTGGGGTGCTTTTTTGGCCGAATTTTTGGGGCTTCCAAAAGGGTTTGGAGCTTCAAATTTGGTCAAGTTTTGTTGTTTGTTGTTGTTCACAATCAAGCCTAGACCTTATGTTTGGATGGTTGAATGATTTGGTTGTTTTATTCATTCTTATGGCTTGTAATATTAATTCATTCATTTGGTTTGTAATATTGTAATTATTTTTTGAATCTTGGTGATGTAATTTATTTTATCTTGGTATGTAAAATAGATTAGGATGTAATTTCTTTTTCCTAGAAAAAATGTATTAGGTTGTATATTTTTTTTTGTAAAAAGAAATGAAGATTCAAGATGATGAAGAAAATCACAAGATGGAGCATATGGATGCAAGAGTTAGTGGGAGATTTTAAAAATCTCTTACTTTGTGATTTAACCCTTTACCGGTGACACTTGTTTTCGGCTAAACAAGTGTCCACCACTTTGGCTTGATTGTGAACATTGTTGTTATGCATGCTTGTATGATTATTGTGTTTGTATGTTTGGTTGATACAAGAAAATCACATGTTAACAACTTGCAAAATGACAGTATAATTGGTTATATTTAAAACAACAAAAGGACACCAATAAATGGTTATTAAGAACAAGATGACAATGTATATAAAATGGTTTATATCAAGTAATTGGTTTTATTACTAAGACATGAAAATAGGTTTTTCATAATGTACTATACACCAAATGCATGTTGGTGTATGGCAATATGTTTTCTTAAACTAGAATAAAGAAAGCCGAAAATCCCTTTAAAACTAAAACAAGGTAAACAAGTATAACGCCATCCTTTTGTGGGACACTTAAACATAGTAGGGAACTCATAATGGGATAAAGGTCACCTAACCGTTATGAGCTAACTAATATGGTTAAGGTAAAATTCGCATGCTTGTGGGATAAAGGTCAACTAACCACTTGTATGTTAATTTTACATGTTTACACAAGTAGGACGACTTGATTTGGGAATCATGAACTTACGGTCACCGAAGCATGAGGAACAAATAGGCGTTGATGGGATAAATATGCCATGCAAAAGGATTGCATGATCCCATAATTTAGAAGTTGCAAAAGGATTGCAATTGTCATATAAATGACTACCTAGCTAAATCAAATAACGGGATAAAGGTCACCTAACCGAAATTTGATTTACCGTTGGATTCTAATATTTAATAAGTCAATTAAAATTTAAAAAGGTATTGTTTATTAAATTTAAAATCGATACTTAAATGAACTTTGTTAAATTTTGTAGATGGTTGCCAATAACAACAACATGCAAAACGCACCTATTAACTTGAACAACCTATCGTTAAGGTCTCTCCTCGAGAAAGACAAACTCAACCATACGAACTTTATGGATTGGTTCCGCAATCTTAGGATTGTCTTCAAACTTGAGGATAAGGCGTATGTGTTGGAAGACCCCATTCCCGATCAACCCAACGAGGATGATACGGAAGGCATGGCTTATTGGGATAAGTATTGCGCCGATTCGGTGCAAGTCGCTTGCCTAATGCTTGGGACTATGATACCCGAACTCCAAAAGGATTTTGAGCATCATACTGCATACGACATGATCACGCAATTGAAGGAGATGTTCCTTCAACAAGCACGTGTCAAGCGCTTCGAGACCGTTCGAGCGCTTCATGCATGTCGTATGGACGACTCCCAATCCGTTTCATCTTATGTCCTTAAGATGAAAAGTCTCATTGATCGCGCAAACCGTCTTAATCTCAACATATCTAATGAGCTAGCCACGGATCTTATCCTAAACTCCTTATCAAAGAGGTTTGACCAATTTGTAATTAATTATAATATGAATGGGATGGATAAGACCATTGGCGAACTTCATGGCATGCTTAGGACGGCAGAAACTAGCATGGGTAAGAGGGCTTCACCCGTGCTAATGATCAATGATGGTGGGTCCAAAGGTAACAACACCTCTAAGCCAAAGGCGGCTAAGAGGAAAGGACCCGCCCATCAAGGCAAGGGAAAGGGGAGGATGATTACCCCAACCAAAAACAATAACAAGAAGCAAAAGGTTGCCGAACAAGCAAACCCCAAGGAAGACCCGTGCTTCAGTTGCGGTGAAATGGGTCACTGGAAACGCAACTGCCCGGTCTACCTTAAGGAGTTGAAGGAAAAGAGGGATGCGGGGCAAACCTCAGGTAATATATATATGGTATATATAGAGCTTAGTATCACTTCTTCTAATACATGGGTATTAGACACTGGATGTGGTACTCACATTTGCAATTCTTTGCAAGGGTTCAAAAGAAGTAGCAAGCAAACGGGAACATCAAGTCTCTTTATGGGTAATGGAGCCAAAGTGCAAGTGAAGGCTCAAGGAGACTTTGTATTAAAGCTTCCAAGTGGTTTGGAACTTATTTTGAACAATGTTTTGTATGCACCGGATTTATGTCGAAACATTATTTTAGTTTCCCGTTTAAAACAATGTGGTTTTTATCTTAATTTTGTTAATGATGATATCCACGTTTATTTAGATAATGTATTCTATTTTAAGGTTTCGCCTTCAAATGGAATTTATGAATTGGTTCATGATGACACATCATCTAGTAGCTCAATATACCATACTAGCACCAAGAAACTCAAAAGGGATTTGAGTGATTCCTACTTATGGCATTGTCGCCTTGGTCACATAAACAAGAATCGAATGAATACACTTCAAAAGAATGGCCTTTTGAAATCAAATGAACTAGACTCATTTGATGTATGTGAATCTTGTTTACAAGGCAAAATGACTAAAGCACCTTTCAAAGGGACCTACGAAAGGGCTAAGGACTTATTGGGATTAATACATTCAGATGTATGTGGACCCTTTAAGCCCATAACTCGGAATGGTGAAAGATACTTCGTTACTTTCATTGATGACTTCAGTTGTTTCATATATGTCTACTTGTTAAGACATAAGGACGAAACTTTTGAAGCATTCAAAGAGTATCAAAGCAAAGTACAAAATCAACTCAATAAGACAATCAAGGTACTTCATACCGATAGAGGAGGTGAATACCTAAGCGATGCTTTCCAAGATCATCTTAAAAGTTGTGGGATTATCTCGCAGCTCACTCCTCCTGGAACACCCCAACTAAATGGAGTTTCCGAAAGGAGGAACCGAACCCTAATGGATATGGTTCGATCTATGATGGCTAGAAGCTCGTTACCTCTATCATTTTGGGGTTATTGTCTATGCTCCGCGGCTCGTATTTTAAATATGGCCCCAACCAAGAAAGTGGAACGAACTCCTCATGAGATGTGGTTTGGAAAACCTCCATCTCTATCATACTTAAAGGTATGGAGATGTGAAGCTTATCCTAAGCGTTACGTCCCTAATAAGTTGAATGCTCGATCCACGAAGTGTATCTTCATAGGATATCCCAAGGATGATATGGGATATTATTTCTATGATCCATCCGAGCAGAATGTTTTTGTTGCTCGAAAGGCTGAATTCCTTGAAACTAAGTTCCTAATGGAAGGAAATAGTGAAAGGAAGATAGATCTTGAAGAGGTTCAAGATCAAGTAGATGATACACAATTGGTTGACACTAGCACTCAACATGAAAATGTTGAGGGTGATCAAATGGATGATCAAAATACACAAGACGTTCGCAGATCTGGTAGGATTAGTAATCCTCCTGAGAGATATGGGTTTCTCATGGATGGTTGCTATGTGGTTGATTTGGATGAAAGAACAAACTACCAAGATGCTTTATCAAGGATTGATAAGGATAAACGGCAGGAAGCCATGAACGCTGAGATGCAATCCATGTATGACAACCAAGTTTGGGAACTTGTTGAACAACCTACTGGCTCTAGGCTAGTTGATTGTAAATGGCTTTTCAAGATGAAAACCGACATACATGGAAACTTGGATACATATAAAGCTAGACTTGTAGCAAAAGGTTTCACTCAAACTCAAGGGGTTGACTATGATGAAACTTTTTCGCCCGTGGCAATGCTAAAGTCTATTAGGATATTACTTGCCATTGCTGCTCATTATGATTATGAAATATGGCAAATGGATGTCAAGATCGCTTTCCTAAATGGACATCTTGAGGAAGATGTCTATATGGTTCAACCTGAAGGTTTTGTTGATCCGAAATATCCTAAAAAGGTATGCAAGCTAAAGAAGTCAATCTACGGATTGAAACAAGCATCTAGAATGTGGAATCATCGTTTTAATGAGGAAGCCAAGAAATTTGGCTTCATTAAAAATGGTGATGAAGCTTGTGTATACAAGAAGGCTAGTGGGAGCACAATCATGTTCCTTGTACTATATGTGGACGATATATTGTTATTTGGAAATGATATTCTGGCAATGCAAAGTGTTAAAACTTGGATAAGTAAATGCTTCTCCATTAAGGATCTTGGAGAAGCACAATACGTTTTGGGGATTGGGATCTACAGGAATAGATCCAAGAAACTGATAGGTTTGAATCAAAGTGCATACATTGAAAAGGTCTTGAAAAGGTTCAAGATGGAGAACTCTAAGAGTGGTTTGGTACCTATTCAAAGAGGAATGCCTCTCAGTTCATCTCAGTGCCCTACCACGAAAGATGAATAAGAGAGAATGAAGAGAGTCCCTTATGCATCTGCTATTGGGTCAATCATGTATGCAATGATATGCACTAGACTGGATGTGTCATGCGCCCTAAGCTTGACAAGTAGATACCAGAATAACCCAGGAAACAGTCATTGGATTGCGGTTAAAAGTATATTGAAATACCTTAGGAGGACTAAGGATATGTTTCTAATATATGGATCTGGTGAGGAGGAACTTGCTGTAAAGGGTTACGTGGATGCGAGTTTCCAAACTGATCGAGATGATTCTCGATCACAATCCGGTTATGTCTTCACATTAAATGATGGTGCGGTCTCTTGGAAGAGTTCAAAACAGGATGTTGTTGCATTATCCACTACAGAGTCGGAATACATTGCCGCCTCATTGGCAGCTCAGGAAGCTACATGGATAAAGAAATTCATAGACGACTTAGGAGTGGTCCCTTCCATTCAGGACCCTCTTGAGATCTTTTGTGACAACGAGGGTGCGATTGCTCAAATCAAGGAACCTCGTGCTCACCAAAAGACCCGTCACATTGAGCGGAGATTCAACTACATAAGGGATGAAGTTGAAAAGGGAAAGATATGTATTCGCAAAGTTCACACAGATCTTAATATAGTGGATCCTCTCACGAAGCTCTTACATGGAGCAAAACATACAGGACATGTTTGTGCATTAGGGCTTCGATATTCTAGTGATTGGTCATAATCTGTTTTAAGTATTGTAACGGAACGAAATTATTCAAACTCATTAATATAATTATGGTATTAATTTATTTTGAGTCATGTTCCTATTTTGCATATTTTATCCATGAATAAGTAATTATTCTAAATTTCGTAGTCGATCACATTCGTGGGAACAAGTGTGAGGTTTAGACTATTATGAACTTGGATTGGTATACATTCACGGGATGAATGTGGGGCAAGGTTGCAACCAAGGTTCGTGGATATTTGTGGGATACAAATATTGGAAGACCCGCCCTCAAGATTTACTAAATGGAGCCTTTGTAGTTGATCACATGTAATCTTGAGTAAAGGCGAATATCATTGTATCCTCTGACCTGAGATACATATTGGGTTCGGATATTTACCAAGTATGGTGCCTTGATTCTTTCCTTCGCTATTATGAAATATGGTAGTTCATAATGAAGAGCTCAGGTACAATGCAAGGTACATATTTAGGACGTATGTAGTCAAGATGGAATTTGTCCCTCTTATTCATTGAGAGTCAGATGTCTAAGGCCTGATAAAGTTAAATCTAGAAGAGAGTGATCACTCTGTGTCTCTTGGATTTAACATGACATCTAGGACGAAAGGAAATAATGAAAGATTCACCTATTCATATTCGAGATGGAAACTCGAAAGGGATGATGTTATTGAATGGCAAAAGTCATAACATATTGGGGGTGATGGACGGTCGTTAGGTGGTATCCATCACTTGCATTAATTTCTTATGTTCCTCGTGCAAGTGGGAGATTGAAGGTTTTTCGTATGCCCGAGAGACATATTTAATTAATGTTGCTGATATGTTATGATCCAAGTCGGGTCATACCCAATAACAAGCTTACTGACACTTTACAAGTATTTAATCTTAACGGTTGGATCGTTAAATAAATACGCGACACTTGGATTTTAGAAAATCGGTTTTCTAAAATAATATCACTTGAGATAAATTATTTGGATAATTTATATATAATTGTTTATAAGTTTAAATAATTATGTTGTGTTATATTTTATAAAAGGTTTATAAAATATAAAAGTAACAAAACTATTACATGTTTTATATATATGTAGATAACATGTTCATATATTTATTAAGACATGGTTTTATAAAATAAGTAGAGTGCAGAATTTTGGTCTCCAAGACAAGATTCCATACTCTTTTTGTTACTTCCAACATACACAACTACATAGGAACATGGCATATTACTTGTACCCATGCTTGACCATCATCTCTCAAGTGATATACACATTCTAAGCTAGTAAAAAAACTGAATATTCTGCAGCAAAAAAGGCTGCTAGGCCGTGGCCTTTGTAGCTCAAAGGTGTGTTCACAATTTTTTTTACAAGCTCAATTCAAGTGTCATACAAATCCTAACTAAAGGCAATAGTGTTGGGGTTATAGCTTGGGGTATTACACACTTGAGACTTCAAGTTAGAAGTTGCTATTTCATCATCATCTTCATCATCTTGTAACCTCCTAACTTGGAGTAGGTACATCCCTTTACTAGCACTCTTATATTTGTAAGTATATTTCTATACTTGATCTATTTTGGAATTCATGTTTAAAAGGTTAAACTCATATTAATTTTGTTTATGTAAAATTGCTTCCGCTTCACTTTAAAATCGGGTTTTGACATGCTTGTTAATATAACTTGTTAATATGATGAATTCCAACATACATACATACATATATATATATATATATATATATATATATATATATATATATATATATATATATATATATATATATATATATATATATATACATACATACATACATATAGGTATACATATTTATTTACACCATATTGTTCGTGAATCGTCAGAAATTGGTCGAGGTTAAATGATTACATGAATGCAGTTCAAAATGTTTGAGATTTAACTTAACAGACTTTGCTTATCGTGTCGGAATAATATAAAGTTAAAGTTTAAGTTTAATTTTGGTCGGAAATTTCCGGGTTGTCACAGTAATACCCCTAAAAGTACACTTGGCTAGTGTGTATGTCCTCGAAGTATCAAACACCCCTTAAATGCTAGCGCAACTAGCCCGAGTGGGGATGTCAAACCCTATGGATCCATATCTAATATTCGCGTTCACCGGTTCAAAACCAATGATTAAATGTTACCGTGCTAAGGGGAATCTTTATGCCATTATATAACCCACACATATGTAAAGTTTAAGTACTCGTGTCAAGTAAGTAAAACATAAAAAGCGCATGTATTCTCAGTCCCAAAAATAGTATAAGTAAAAAGGGAAGCTATAACTCACAGTGAATAAGCAGTAAAAGTCGATACAAAACGTATGCAGGTAGTAAGTCGGTTCGAAAGGTCGTCAACCTAAGTCAAAGGTCACTAGGTCAGTATGTTGTCCTAAAAGGTTAAAAGTGAATAAATTAAGTTTAAGTTTCATCATCGACATCATCATTATCATCATCATTCATCAACACTAAGGTAAGTTTAACAAGAATAGAGATCGAAACAAAAGGCTGACTTCGGATAGCTGTTACGACCTCTATACAAATTAAAAAGACGTGTTGTCAGTGGCTATGGCTCCGTATGTGAGTCCTTTAACCACTGACCAATTTTCAGAACCTAACTCATCTTCGTTTGATCGTGGCGACGGTTTTAGTGCGAGTAGGTCAGAAATTTCAACACAACGTTACAAGGGCGTAGTGACTTTCGGAAGGTCATAAATCCTAAACCGTATATCGGATTAAGTCTAGGCCTAAACAAAAAGTCATCTACTCGAAACTAACTATCTGAAAATTAATTTTCCAGAAGCCCAGGGGTCTAATCAGACCCTAGAAATAGCAAACAAGTGCTCCGGTGAGGTCCTTGGTGCTTGATGCTCATCACAGTTCTCATCCTTGATGCTTGTAAGCTTCAAGTGTACAACTCTTAGATGTTTTAACATCACTTTGACCAAGGTTCAACCATAAACATACAACTAAGAGTAAAATCTATCATTTTACAAGTTTTGAACATCAAGATTGCCTCTTTATTGCATAAATCCAATAAAGCTTCAACCTTTGTCCATTTTACACAAGTTCATGCATCTATATCATATGTGATGATGAATACTTGATCTTTATCGTCACAACAAACACAAAAAGGTTCCAAGTAAGTGAGATCTACAATAATAACTTAGATCTCAAGTATTAAGAAAACCCTAAGCTAGAAAGCTTAGATCTTTACAAGATTAATGAGACCATAAGCTAGAAAGCTAAGATCTTTAACAAATTAATGAAAGTAATGAGACCATAAGCTAAAAAGCTAAGATCTTTAACATAATAATGAAACCCTAAGCTAAAAAGCTTGGATCTTTAGTGTTCTTGAAGATCTTGAAGCACAAAGTTTGGATCTTTAAGATACATGAAGATTACAAACAAAAGTTTGAATCTTTATAATAAAATAACAAGATTAAAGCTAAAAAGATTTAGATCTACAAAATAAGTGAAGATTCAAAGCTAGAAAGCTTGAATCTTCCATGTTTTTGAAGGATTCAAATCCATGTTTGAATCTACAAGATGTAATCAAGATCAAAAGCTAAAAAACTAGACCCTTTGATGATGATGACGAATTCGTGAATGGTGAAGGGAGAATAAGAAGAAAAATCAAATACTTACACTTTTTAGAGAGAGAAAGACTAGAGAAAGAATTAGAGAGTAAGTGTGTGTAAATTGCAAATGAGATCAAGTGTAAAATGGGTGAAATAAGGCTTGTATTTATAGGTGGTGAGGGTGTGGGAGGGGTGAGGTGGCTGTGGGTTGTATGGGGTGACAAGGGGGACACTTTTTTGCTTTTTGGTTAATGGTTGTCTAAAGTTGGTGCTTACGTTAGGATCCCATGCAACATTAAGGATAATGCTTAACAAAAATGCTAGTATGTTCCCTCTAATAAATGGGCATTTGTCTCACATATTAATGGGTCACTAGTTACTAATAATTGGGCTAATTAAATAGTCCACTAACTAGTGTAGGGTGGACTAAAGTCCAACAAGGTAGAAAGTCCAACAAGACTAACTAGTGTGCTTTAGTAAATTACTAAGCGTAATTAAGCATCCGAAAACCCAAGTAATTGTTATTATAAAATAACAATTAGTATTTCGTAGTCGTAATATTTCGGTTATGACAAAAGTTAAACGTGTACACAGTACGCAGTTCGTTTTAAACGTCAAGTGACACCAACGGTCATAAAGGCTTCCGGGGATCAAGTTAAGTAACCTACGTACTTAAAGGCACGTTTAAACATATAAACGAAAGTAATCCACATGTAGTAAGATCCTAAAGTATAGTATAGCTCAGTACGCACAATTACGAAGTTTCGTGAAAGAACAAAGCACAAAAGCAAGTCGAAAAAGTCGGGTCGTTATATATATATATATATATATATATATATATATATATATATATATATATATATATATATATATATATATATATATATATATATATATATATATATATATATATATATATATATATATATATATATATATATATATATATATATAATCAAGAGGGAAGCATTTTTTTGGGGGGAAGTGGGGGGAAGTAATTTTTTTCGTTTTTTCGAAATTTTTTTCAGGCATTAAGATCACATGAAAATATGAACATTTAAAAAAGACACTTTGTGATGAATGTTATTATTTTGGCGGTAAAACGCTCGGAGAAACAAAATGAAAACATTCAATGTAATGAATGTTTTGATTCTGAGTTTTTTTAAGGGTTAGAAATTAGGGTTTAGAAATTGAGGTTTAGAAATTAGGGTTTTGGGTTTAGAAATTAGGGTTTAGGGTTTAGAAATTAGGGTTTAGATTGAATATTTTAACATGAACGGTTTAGATTTTAGGGATTTGGGTTGAGGGTTTACGGAGTAAACCCGAAAAACCTAAACCCTAAACTCTAAATCGGGCTAAATTCGAAAAAAAACACTTCACACAAGATGAAAACAAAACGATGCAAATAAACTCAGCAGCAAAACATTCAATGCATTGAATGTTTTTATTTTTTTCTTCGAGCGTTTTTCCGCCAAAATAATGACATTCATCACAAAGTGTCTTTTTTAGATGTTCATATTTTCATCTAATCTATAATGTTCGTGAACAAATTTTTTTCAAAAAACGAAAAAAAAAATTTCTTTCCCCCAAAAAAGTGCTTCCCTCTTGATTATGACCCTATATATATATATATATATATATATATATATATATATATATATATATATATATATATATATATATATATATATAGTCATAATAAGATACTTGGTTGTAGCAAAACGTATAAATTAATGGTGCTTCAATTTGATTAAGTTGTTTGATAACGCAGTTGATCAAACCAGAATCGTTTAGTATGAATAGATTTCGGGTTTGAGTGCTTGATTTGGGGGAAAAAGTGGATCGAATGTTTTAAATCCAATAATTGTGCGAACCCCAATTTGAAATATGGATTTCAAGGGCGTAAAACAATCGATTAGATTAACCTTCCTCGATCGGAATCGAATAAGTCAATATCTTAAGGTGAGGATTAATTCCGATGATGACCGGAGCCTTAATCGGAATTGCATTAACGACTGGAGAGATGCTACTGTAATTAATTTGAGCAGAGTAACATTAATGCATCCAGTGTTGTGAAATAAATGATCTTGTTTACGTATTTATAGATGTTATGAGGGAATGGTGACGTGGCACCTGTCCCTTTCATGGTTGTAACAAACTTTGCCAATCCCGAGGGGTGATGTGGCACCTGTCCTTTTCATGGGAATAATCGAGCAGATCCTAACAAACTTTCCTAGATTCATGGGCTGAAGTGGCGTGCAGCTTGTTTGTATGTTTGTTCCGGGATCAAGTACTCGTTCTGGGACATTGTACTCACTCCGGGATAAAGTGGCTGCTCCGAGATAATGCACTTGCTCCGAGACAGGTGCTTGTCCTGGGACGTTATCCTTGTACCGGGTCAAAATATTAAACTAGGAAGCTGTGGTAGTTCTGGTAGTGTGGTGGCCCCGACTAGGTCATTACGGGTGAATGCCTTGATTAGTCGGGAGGGGCTTTGCTTCTTATTTACTCCAAGTGTTTCTTCGCGGTGTTTGTCATGACCGGGCAAAATTGTTGTCGGTTTATGAACAGGCTTATTTGTGTTGATATAATCCTTATTTTTTTAATGCCTCTGCATCCGGCTAGGTGATGCCGTTAGCGTGTATGCTTATTCGGGCTGGATGACGTTCCCGTTTAGCCGTTGTCCGACATGGTCCTTCCCGGGTGCATGCGTAAGTAACCTTCTGGTCATGTTACTGAGGTGATGCCGGGAAGACGTCCTTTTCCGGGATAGGCTTATGCCGGGTAAGAACCCTAGCCGGGATGCCGCTAATTAGTGTCTTTTTGAGACGGACCATTATACGTATCATAAAGTCCCCCCAGTTTGATGATGGTAGCCGCAACGGGTGCTGTCGTCAAACTTTTAAAATGAAGCCATGGTTCCGAATGGATGTGTATTTAATGCTTGTCAGGGTGAAAAGACAGTTTCTGCGAATACGCTCCCTTTTGTGTTTTTTTTTCCATTTTTCAACTTTTTAGAACGGCGTTTGAGGAACTTCTTTTTGCAATTTTAATGATCACTTTTGTTGATCCATCCTTTGATCTGATCCGTTGGATCAATTTCCTTGAAACCTATAAATAGCTTTCTTTTTCCAATATTTTCACTTTTTACAACCTTCATACCCTAAACGTTTCTTCTTCAAAAAACCAACAGTTTTTCACTAAAAAAGGTACCTTTTCTGCTTCCTTCCTTTTATTACTTTGTACTTCTGTATTTTCTTATATATATGGCGAATCAGTCTTCCACTTCTACTAGCGTAGATGCTCCTGAATCATCATCCAGGCCTTAGATGTTAGTACTATTATGAGTCGAGTGTGTGACCAATACCTTGACGAATTGGTACGTAAGTACCCATTTTTGACTCGTTATACTTTGAGAGTGCCTGACGCCAGCCATCGTGCCCACAATCCTCTAACGGACATGGTCAGTGTGTACGGTGCAATCCATCACTGTGGGCAATTTTCAGTTGCCCTATTCTGAGTTTATGTATCAATTCTTTACTCATTACGGAATAGCGCAGAGCTCAAGTACATCCCCATGCGTACCAGAAATTGGTAATGTGGGAGATGTACCTTAACCATTATCATATACTTCCTACCGTTTGTATGTTTCGATACTGTTTCTCCGTCTCGAAGTCTAAGATATGATGGTTTTCCATTAAATGGAGAGCATTATTCAATTTCACCGGTGACATGGATACCTCTTTAAAAGAGTGGCGGGAGTCGTTCTTTTTTGTTGATAGAAAGGGACTGCCGGCACGGTTTGTCGAGCTTTGTAAATGGGCAGTCAATGTGAAAAAAGAGCCAATAAGATCCCGAGTTTGAATGCTGCAGAGCAGGCATGTATATTGGCCATTCGGGAGTTCAAATTTCCCCAGCGGCCATACCTGGAGGCCATGTTTGTGCTGGAAGGAGTTAGTCACCAGTGGCCAGATCCAAACACTAAGCCTGCCATTCGCTTCAATAGAGCAGGTGGAGACTGATCCTAGCCAACTGTTACGTCGCATAGTTTATCATTTGTACACTAACTTCGTTTATGTTTATGCACCAGTGATGGATTTTGCTACCGCAATGGCTTTTAGTGATCTGGAAGAGATCTAGGTTGAGAGCATCCCAGTTAACCCAGGAGATGAGCCAGATATCGTTCCACAAGACCTAGGACAAAATGTCGGTGTTGGGTCCGACTTGGTCCTCCCGGGACCGGATGTGCCGAAGGGGCACACGGCTGTGAAGAGGAGAATTCACGAGCTCCCTCAGCTAAGGATGAAGAAGGCCAAAGGTAAACTCCTTTTTCCGACAAGCCAGTCTTACTTTTTGTTATGACTTGTCTCATGCTTGACTATCTTAATTTTTGCAGCTATTGCCGAGCCTTCTATTAGTGCCGGGGCAACCAGGATGGAGCCCATATATTTGGGTGGTGGAGAGGGTGAACATTTTTCCCTGGAGAGTTTTGATGACATTCACTTTAATGTCCCGCGGCGAGGATCTCGTCCTTGCGTTCTCACAGTTGGATATCGATTATCCTACCTGCATGAGTTCTTTGGAGAAGGGGTCCTCTCCGGTCCTCCGTCAAGCTTTCTCTACCCTTCCTATGGGTGACGCCAAGGTTGTCCGTGCCTGGACAATCTTGGTGTTAAACACTTTTTTGTATGACAGCTTTAACCGTGACGAGCAGGTAATGATGGACCTGGAGCGTCAGCTAAAAGCTGCTCAGGATGAGCTGTCCCGGACGTCCATGGCCAGGGAGGCTATTAAGAGCTTGGAGAGCCAGCTTAGGGTTGCCAAGGAGGAGCTTGTCCGGGTGTTGGCGGAGAAGGATAAGGAGGTTTCTTCTGATGTTTCTGCCAAGGAGGCAGCCTTGGTGGAGTGTAAACGGTTGCAAGGTGGTCTGCCTTCACTTTTGAAAAGGGCTATCAACTCCGGCATCGTGAAGGCGCCTTTTTAGAATTACTTGAATAGCTTCGGTGCGGCCAACTTTACACAGCCGGCATTGAAGGAGATCCGATTTGGCAGCTTTGAGGATCTTTGCTCTGATGAGGCGACAACCGTGCAGCAGCTGTTAGACTTTGAATTTTAGTTTGTTGTACTGCATGTTGTTGCACATTTTTTGAAGTAAACTTGTAATGAAATCATATTTAATTAATGAAATTTTAATTTTCAAGTGTTTTGTGATGAATTTTCTTCAATCGAACTAGTTTGTATCTTCATATGTAGGTCTAGACTACATTTGTATTAGTTTTAGCGTGTACACCGTGCAGTCATGTGTGTTTATGCCATCTACTCATTGGCCGTTTATCAGTATAAACTTGTACCGACGAGGGCTAGACAATCACCGCTTAAGGGGGTACAGAATAACTAGTGTGGGACTTATGTGGATGCCGGAATCCGTCTGCCGCTAGCCGGTTATTATTATATGAACATTTTTTGTAAATAACATAATGAACAAGTTATTGTAAACGATAAAATGCTTTTATTCATTCCTAAGAGGGAAAAACATACATAGATTCTTTTATTGAAAAAAAAAAAGACATAAACATCAAGATAACCATGAGTTGAAGTGATCAGTTTCAATCACGGTATCCATCTAAATTTTAGTGTAGCGTCTAGCCACTTTTGTTTCCTTTAACCGGTGTTCCATCTTGGTTGGAGCTTTCACAACTTTCTGGCCTGAAACATTTTAGTGCCGGATTAAGGTATTCAGTTATTCCATGGGCATTGTTAAATTGTTCCTCCTATCCCAGCTGATAGTGCCAGCCGACACTTTTTTGTTCAATCTTGTAAGAATTAGTCGGGCTCTTTTTGTTGGCGCGCGCTGATGGAGGAAAGTAACTTATCCGTTTAAGCACTGACACACGTTTTTCTTCCAAGGTGTGTGGTGTCTTTCTTGCTGTGATGCTTCGTGTGACTTGAGTATTAACTTTTTCCGGGAAGGGTTGTCGGGTGGATTCAACCGTTGTCACGCCTTTTCGAGTTAGAAATTTAAGCAAACTGTGAGCGGTGGAGGTTATGGCGTTAAACTTTCTGAAGAAGTTTCTTCCCAATATCACATTCTTGGTGATGACGGATCTGATGACGTAGAAGTCAATGACCTCACTACGGAGGTAGGGCTGGGTGCCTACCGTGACCGTTGCCTTGATTCTTCCTATAGGTTCTTCAGTAGAGCCCGTGAACCCAGAGATGACAGCATTGGACTGTCTCATTTTCCTACTGACACATTTCGGGAGTTGAGAAAGGTAATGGGCATATAAGACATCAACCTCACTCCCGTTGTCAGTGTACATTTCTCGAACTCGAAAGCCGTCTATCAAGCCGTCAATCACCACAGGCTCATTTCGAGCGTAGCGTGCCGGTAGCTTTGGGAACATGAGTGCGGCTTCTCTCCAGGGGTTGAGCTCGTCTTTTTCAATACTGATCATGTTAATTACAACCTTATCTTTTACTTTCTCACGCTTCTTGCCGTCTTCTTTCTGCCAACTAAATGTCTTGTTTGGATCAGCTTTTCATGTGTGCAGGGTAGTATACAAAATAGTTATATTTTTATTGCGAAATACTATTAAATACGATACAATTTTACACAAGTTATTTATTTTTTTATAGAGTGGATATACCTAAACCTTACTACAACACTATAGGCAGTGTACCTAATCATAAAGTAGTGTAGTTTTTAGTAAGTCCGGTTCGTTCCGCAGGGAGCTAGCTGAGTCTAACGCTATATTTATTTTAAACTATATTTGTATCAATATATATATAAGTAATATTATTATTATTATAAAAGGGGGGGGGGGGTTTACCGTTTAATGACCGGTTTGTCGATTTTATGTCTTAAGTCACAATTAAAACCTAATGCAAAATATTAAATATAAATACAACTTAATTTAAAGCGTAAAGTAAATGACGATAAATAAAAATGCGATAATTAAAAGTACGATAATTAAAAGTGCAATAAATAAAATGACAGTAAATAAAAGTGCGATGAGATATAAAATAAAGGAATTATGCTTATTTAAACTTCCGTAATCATGATGTTTGACGTGTTGATTTTAATTTATTACCATGGGTTAATTGTCCTTTGTCCTGGATTATTCGACATGTCCATCTGGTTTTTGTCCATAACAGTCCATCAGTCATAAATATAAAGTGCGAGTGTCCTCGTCAAATTATCCTTTACCCGAAGTCAAATATTCCAATTAATTGGGGACTTAAACTGTAATAGGGTTTTAATACATTGTTAATTATTACACCAGGTTATCGACTGTGTGCAATCCAAGGTTTTAATAATTTATTAACAATTACACCAAGCGTCCTTGTATGTAATCCACCCCTGTTTTAATGAGTCCATTGACTATTAATTCATCCCCGTGTCCGGTTAAATGAACGATTATTAGTATTTATAAATATCTCGCCCATCGTGTCTGATCGAGTGTATGTGGTTATTTATAATTACCTCAAATTGTAAATCTCTATATTAAATTAACGAACTATTATTCAGTTAAACAAATATAAAGCACATTAATAGCCCATAGTCCAATTTCTACAAGTGTCGATCGTTTGTCCAAACCCCAATTATAGTACAAAACCCAATAACCCCGTCTTTAATATTTAGCCCAACATCATGATTACTTTGATTTAAATAAGCATAATACTAACTTAGCTACGAGACATTAATTTAAAAGGGTTGAACATAACTTACAATGATTATTAATAGCATAGCGTTACACGGACAGAATTTCGACTTACAAACTTATAGTTGGTTCATGTCTTGGTTCCGGACTTTTAATTATAATATATAATAATATATATAATTAATTATATATTATATTATATTCTTGTGAATAGTTGACTTGTAATTTTTGATCCGTTGCGTCGCGTGCTGATAGTTGGTTCATGTCTTGGTTCCGAATTTTTGAACGTCTTTTCGTACGATTTAATATCTTGTACTTTGCGTTTCGCGGCTTGTACTCTTGTAATTTCTAGACGTTTTCATCAATAATTTGAACCACTTGGATTGTACTTTGTACTTTTTAGCTTTTTGGTCGTTTGCGTCTTCAAATTGTCGAATCTGTCTTTTGTCTTCACCTTTTATTATTTAAATGAATATCACTCGTAAATAGAACAATTGCAACTAAAAGTTTGTCTTTCTTGAAGGATAATGCTATGAAATATATGTTCGTTTTTAGCATTATCAAATATTCCCACACTTGAGTGCTTGTCCTCAAGAAATATAGAACTTGAATAAAAACATACTAGAATCACTTCTTTATTCTTCACACTTTGTACATCAGTGATTTCAATACGGCGGTTATGAACAATGATGGTAACGATGTGGTTTACAGTCCCACATGACTATAAAATTTTAGATCCGTTAGGAAATTGGATCTTTATGAAAACATTTCATCTTTTAAAAATTGATTCTAGCTTTTACCCTTGATAAGTTTTCCGGAATAACCCTTCACCGGTGTTTGCAAAATGTTTTTGTTGGTTTTGTGAGTTTCAAATTTGAAAATTTTAGCTTAAAACTTGCAGTTTTGTGTCACCCACTTGCTAACCTTGTATTAGGAAAGCAACACGTCCAGTATACTTGCTCAGTATATTACCTTTTGGTAAACTACCGTCCGGTTGTAAAGGAAAGCGTTGAACAAGCAACTGTTAAGGCAATTTCTAATGACATGCTTTTGATTATGGTCTATATCGTGTCGGATGTAATTACTATCCTTTGTAGGAGCAATAGCAAAGATCACCCTATAGTTTTTCGGTCTGGCACAAGGTCCTGTCTTCGACCATGCTATGCAACCACCGTTCTTACGGTTGACACCCGATTTGGTTCAGGTGACCTAATGAATTCCGGTGAATTCTTAGGATTTTACGTTCAATGATAATGAACGCATTAAAAATGGGTTTTCAGAAAACAAATCGGTTTGTAATTTGATCAAAATATTTTCTCGTTCAAGCTCGAGTTTAGATATCATCAAATTTCATGAGTTTGTAATTCTCAATCTTTAAGATCAATCTCAAGGATTGAGTAATATCAGGCTTAAAAGCTGATTTTTAATCTTTTAAGGAGATTATCCTTTCTGGGGATCTGATTCATTAGTCTTATAAGCTAATTTGCACGGTGCCCCCCTATTGTACGAGACAGATCCTCTCATGGTTAGGATAAGTCTGACCACTTGACGACCCTGTTTGATGCTGAGGTCTGTGGATTGCCAGCTGATTTTCGAGAAAACTTTTCAAGGTTTTTCGTAAACTCTACAACTGGTCTGGACGACAACTTCCTGACCTAAATCAAGAAGCGCGTGTCTTTTTCCTCGGAAGACTTTACTTCCTTTTAAATCAAGTGGCACATTTCTTTCAAATATATTATAAGAAATCGGGTAAAACTGATAAAATCGTTCAAAACAAAAGTATCTTTAATTATTTGTACAAAGATATGTGATTTAAATAACTTGGTAAAAATTTCTCACACTTGGCTTTTATTTTCCTTTCTTTGCCTTTTTATTCTCCTCTATTTCATTTTAAATGAATTCTAACATTTTAGGTTGTTTCTCAATTTATGTCCTTTACGAGGTAACGACAATTTTGGTATTAACACCTAGTTTTATCGTTCATAAATATGTATAAACATGATTTTGAATTCATTTATTTGAAAATTTTTTAAATTTTTTTTACTAGAAGTAGGTAGTCAGTATATAAGACTAGGGCTGTTCTTTATTATCAGAGAGCACTAGATTCTAATACAACTACTGCGTTACTAGTATTTTTTAATAGTAACCAAGTGTTTAAATTAAAAATTTTTTAAAAACCCGGAAGAATTTAATCCCTTCCCACACTTAAGATCTTGCAATGCCCTCACTTTCAAGAAATCAGTAACAATTTAAATTATTGAGGGTGATTAGCGTAGAAAAATGATTAAAATTTTACCAAAGTTTTCAAACATATTGGCGTTTGTTTTGAATTATAAATGGTGCACTTCATTTGTTCATTCCGTCTGTTGTTACATCACACTTGTTTTTCGTTTTGTCATCAAAATTAATAGCTTTTGCTGAACTTAATGCCAGTCTTTGAAAGTGCGCTATTTTTTCCTGTTTTGTACATGAGATCAACTACAAACATATATATATATATTTTTGAAGTTGGGTATATCACCCCACATTCAAAAATTATTAAAATCTAATAATAAAAGTTAGAAAATTATAAAAACTATTATAGTATCAAAAGAAGTATTAAAAGTATAAAATCACAAGTTACAAAATACATAAAAATAGGCATAAAAGAAAATTAGGGTTGATGAGGATGGTGCCAGTAGGGATTCCATTCATAGCCGTAAGTGCTGTAGAATGCTTGAGCTGGGTCATATGTAGGGTACGGTGGTCGGGTCTGTATAGTCCAGGGAGGAAATATGAGCATTTGAGTAGGAATGTTGTTTGTATTTATGTGTGCACAATGACTTATGATTTGACTTTGATGATACTGCCAATCTTGAAATGCTCGTTGTCTAGCCATTTCATACTCATGTTGAGCCATAAAAATTTGCATTTCTGTCATCTGATTCCCTCCTCCCGCATTACCTTGCTCCTGATCTCTTTCTACCTGTGGATGATTGCCATCATATGGTGGTGCTGCAGCGTTATGTCGTTTCTTTAAAACCTTTGCACCATGATATACTTGCAAACCAATTCTATCACGGGGTTCTGGTACTGCAATTAATAATCCCCCCTGATTTCTATCCACACCGAGATACTCAGCAATTAAAGTAATAAAGATACCACCTCCTATTATACTATTAGGCCGCATACCCCTAACCATTACCGATAAATAATAACCCACACAATAAGGTATGTTCACAACGCTCTGTGGGTCTCTAATACACATGAGGTAAAATAGATTATTTTCATTTACCTTCTCTTTGTTCCTACCTCGCTGTGTAATCGAGTTTGCTAAAAACCTATGGATCACTCTTAGCTCAGCTCTATTAATATCAGTATAAGAGTAATATCCCCCACGAAATCGGTTATGGCTAGTCATTCTACTCCATATTCCATTCATATCAAAATTTTCATCAACCCTCCTACCATTAATTATCAACCTTTGACAATCAGTAGATGCTAGTTCCTCCGGCGTATATATACACAAAGCCTGAGCCATATCTAATAGAGACATATGGCGCATCACACCTCCTAACAAAAATCTAATAAAGCTCGGATCGGTTAAGGTAGCTACCCGATCATTTATTTCAACACTACATAATAATTCCACACACCATTCTCTATATACAGGCCTACGTATATTGAATAATCGTTTTCAATCATTAAAAGCAGAATTAACATACCTTTGTGTAAGTAATTCTCGGATTCGCTCGGTTAATCCCACTGTTTCTAACGGTTCCCAATCTATCACCCTGGGTACTTCAACATTCTTTGACTGAAGAATGTGTAAGTTCCTCTGATATTTTGGATAATCTATTCAATGTCTGTCAAATCTTAAATTAGGGTGTAAATCTGCCAATTGTATATTTGAATATGAAATGAATTGATGCGGTAGATTTTGTCTGTATTGGTCGTTAATCTCCTGTTCATCTGCATTCTCAGGAGGAGCATTGTGAGCCTGGGATGCGGATGAAAATTCACCCCTTTCAGTCTGCAAAACACATTAAACACAATTTTTGTGCATCCAAATATACATTAGTGTTAGCAGAATCATAAATTAAAACAATCATAATGACATGTTTAAACAATATTAAACTTATACACAATTTCATAAAATTAACAATTCTACACTTTTACAAATAAACATATATCAAAATGTATACAATGTTTCTAAGCATTCATCTTCTAAAACATGTCAAAAATAATCATTATAGCATTTAAACAGGTTCCAAATGGCATTCATGTCAATTAAATCAAGTTCATGCATTTTTGACTTAAAAAGTCAACAATCTTGCTCAAAAATCATGTTTAGAATCAAAGTTTTGATCATTTAGCAACCTAAACATGTTACATTACTTAATTAAGCATGAACTAATAACATAATTTGGCCATAACCTGTTTATATCAAAAAACCCCAATTTTGCTCAAGAACACAAACTCTAGATTACTCAAAATTTGAAGTTTAAGGCTTCTAATCATGTTAAATAGTATCAATCTAGGTTATACAAGTATAATATACAAACAATTTAAGCACAATTAAACTAGAAATCATTAAAATCAAATTAGGTAAAATTATGCTCAAGAACACTAAAATTCTGGATTAAAGAGTGTTTAGATGTAGAAATTACCGATCTCCTTGAAAAACTTCTTGGTAGGATTCTTCTTAACATGTTTTTATGAAAGATTTGATGAAAATGGGTAAAAATCGCGAGTTTGCAGAAAAATGGGTGTGTGATGTGTTTAGAACTGGTCTGTCGACTAGTTAACCTGGTCTGGAATTTTGGAGCTCCGCAAGTGCTGAGATTTTTCCACTCTGGAGCTCCGAGAGCGCTGAGCCCCCCCCCCCCCCCCCCCCCCCCCGTTTAAAAAAAAAAAAAAAACCTTTAACCATTAAAACAATTAATTGATTAATTAAAAATTTTGTTTCTTTTTAGAATGAGGGCGTTTTGGTACATTGACCTAGTTCGTCCCTCGACAAAATTTTAAAATTTATCATTTTAAAGCGTTTGTTTTAAAAGCAAAGATTTTTGGGTTTTTTAAATGTTTTTGGCATACTTTAAATCAATAAGATTAAAAATAATGATAATAAAATTTCTCGTCCCGCCCTCGGGTAAAGCAATTTAGGTTCAACGCCCTAGTCTTCAACTTACGACGAATTTTAAATATCAAATTTTTAACTTAATGAAATAAAGTAATTTTTTTTTTAAATTCACACCAAACTTAAATTTAAAATGCATAAAATTTCATATAAGTATTATTAATATTTATATACATTAATTTTACAAATTTTCATTTAAAATATTATAATTATATATTGGTTTTAAAAACAAGGTAAAAATAAAATAAAAATCTTTTTGGTCTTTTATCCCACTTTAATCAATCAAATTTTAACAAAAATATACGTCCCTCTTTTGGGTAAAGTAATTTCGGCTATATTACCTAGTTTTACTCCTGACGAATTTCTGAAATATTTTGGATTGATTGATTAAAGATATTTATACCTTATGAATAAACGGTAAATTTCGCAGTGATGTAATAAATTTTTGTATGATATCAATAATTTTAGTTATGCATACCTAATTTTATTGAATATCAATTTAATACTTTATAGCGAACAATTCAGCGTTTATTATCAAAAGGTTAAAAGCAATAAATAAAAACAAATAAAAACTGTACATACTTACCTGTGAGAAAGAATTCTCAGAGACCTGCTTTAGTTGACTCATAGGAGAGTCGTTCGATTTGGTTCTCCATTGCTGCATAAGCGTAACCTCGATTCTTCAATAACTTTTCTTCTAAACATGTGAACGGTCCTTCTCTGCATAAAGTAACGAACTCGGTATTGGAATGTGTTTGATAATTCGAACATTTTCCTTCGTGTGACCATTTTCCGCATTTATGACATCTTTCAAGGTGTCGTGCTCTTCTTTTTGTTGTGGATTTTGATTTTCCTTTACCAAAATGTGTCTTATGATGATCTTTTCTGAGTTCTTTCCTCACTTCGTCCATTTTGCCTCTTATGAATGATACCAGTTCACTCGGGAAGGTGTCATTATTACGTTTAGTAATCATAGCGCGTAGTAGTAGACCATGGGTCAGATCAAAGGAATTCTTCATCTCGTAAAACCTAAAAGAAATAAAAATTCAGAATGGAGGGAGAAGACTAGTTCTTTAGGGTCTGCTAGGGAAAGACCATTCGGATTCTATTTTCGAAAACTACACGAAAACAGAAAATCTAACTCTAACAGAAATACAGGATCTTAAAACATTCGAATCTTCTCACACTTAGTTAGTTGTGGTGTCAAAATTGTGATTAACTTCATCTTCAACTTCCATTGGATTATCTATGTAATGTTTAACTCTGTGACCATTAACCTTAAATTCAATCCCGTTTGAATTTATTAACTCTACTGTTCCGTATAGGAAAACTCTTTTGACTATGAATGGTCCAGACCATCTTGATTTCAATGTTCCAAGAAATAGCTTGAATCGTGAATTGAAAAGAAGAACTCGGTCTCCTTCCTTGAATTCTTTTGAACTTCTGATTCTTTTATCATGTCATTTCTTCGTTCTTTCCTTATAGATTAAGGAATTTTCGTATGCCTCATGTCTTAATTCTTCTAATTCGTTTAGTTGACTTAACCATAGACGTCCAGCTTCACGTAAATCAAGATTACATGTCTTCAAAGCCCAAAATGCTTTTTGCTCAATTTCTACTGGAAGGTGACATGCTTTTCCGTAAATGAGTCTAAAAGGTGTGGTTCCAATTGGAGTTTTGTAGGCTGTTCTAAAAGCCCAGAGTGCATCCTCCAATTTCATGGACCATTCCTTCGGATTTAATCCTACGGTTTTCTCTAGAATACGTTTTAATGCTCGGTTGGTATTTTCAACTTGTCCACTTGTTTGTGGATGATAAGCGGTTGAGATTTTATGAGTTACTCCATATCTTTTGAGAACTTTCTCAAGTTGATTATTACAAAAATGAGTACCCCGATCACTTATTAAATCTTTTGGTGTTCCGAACCTAGCAAAAAGACGTTTTAAGAAGTTGACTACAACTTGTGCATCGTTAGTTAGGAGAGCTTGTGCTTCCACCCATTTAGATACATAATCAATGGCAACGAGAATGTAGAGATTATTATGAGATTTTGGAAATGGACCCATAAAGTCAATACCCCAAACGTCGAATACTTCACATACTTGAATGACATTATGCGGCATTTCATCACGTTGACTTATTTTTTCGGCCCTTTGATAAGCATCACAGGATTTACAAAGAAGGTGTGCATCTTTGAAAATTGTAGGCCAATAAAATCCAGCGTCGTAGACTTTTCTTGCTGTGAGTTGAGGCCCATAATGCCCTCCTGTTGCTCCTGTGTGACAATGGTTTAAGATTTGACTAGTTTCATCCCTGAATACACATCGACGGATTATTCTATCGGGACAATTTTTAAACAAATGTGGATCTTCTCAAAAATAGTGTTTTATATCACTAAAGAATTTCTTTCGTTTTTGGTACGATAACCCTTTTTCAACGAATCCACATACTAAGTAGTTTACATAGTCTGCAAACCATACCATTTCATTATAATCGATCTTTTAAAGATATTCATCAGGAAAGTTATCTTGTATGGCTGATTCATTTAGAACTTCTAATTCAGGATTTTCAAGACGAGAAAGAAGATCAGCGGCGAGATTTTCTGCTCCCTTTTTGTCTCGGATTTCAATATCGAACTCTTGTAAGAGTAAGATCCAATGGATTAATCGTGGTTTGGCATCTTGTTTTGAAAATAGGTATCTAAGAGCAGAATGGTA
Organism: Rutidosis leptorrhynchoides; assembly: GCF_046630445.1. NCBI lineage: Eukaryota > Viridiplantae > Streptophyta > Magnoliopsida > Asterales > Asteraceae > Rutidosis > Rutidosis leptorrhynchoides. The sequence continues at coordinate 599,045,449 of NC_092336.1, read as the reverse complement.
GGTATAGACCACCATTTTAGCTAGAACGAGATATGAACGGAATTTGTCAAAAGCAAAGACAATAGCAAGGAGTCCTTTTTCAGTAGTTGTGTAATTCGTTTGTGCTCTTTGTAACGTCTTACTAGCATAATAAATAGGTTGAAATCGTTTTTCAATCCTTTGTCCTAAAACGGCTCACATTGCAAAATCACTTGCATCGCACATGAGTTCAAATGGTAGATTCCAATTTGGAGTTATCATGATTGGTGCATTAGTGAGTTTTTCTTTAAGAATATTAAAAGATTTGATGCATTCATCTGAAAAGATGAATGGAGCATCCTTTTCAAGGAGTTTATTCATAGGAGTGGCAATTTTAGAAGAATCTTTTATGAAACGTCGGTAAAAACCGGCATGCCCTAGAAAACTCCTAACTCCTCTAACATTGGTAGGATGTGAAAGTTTAGCAATTACATCTACTTTAGCTCTATCCACTTCAATTCTTTCCTTTGAAATTTTATGACCAAGAACGATGCCTTCTCTAACCATGAAATGGCATTTCTCCCAATTAAGAACTAGATTTGATTGCTCGCATCTAATAAGCATTCGTTCAAGATTAACTAGACATGTTTCAAAAGTATCACCGAAGACTGAAAAGTCATCCATGAAAACTTCCATGCATTCTTCTATCATGTCGTGAAAAATCTCCATCAAACACCTTTGAAAGGTTGCAGGGGCGTTGCAAAGTCCAAATGGCATGCGTTTGTAAGCAAAAGTACCATAAGGGCACGTGAAAGTAGTTTTCTCTTGGTCTTCCGGTGCTATTGGAATTTGAAAGTATCCGGAGAAACCGTCAAAAAAATAATAGTAACTATTCCTGGCTAATCTTTCCAATATTTGATCAATGAAAGGTAAGGGAAAGTGATCTTTTCTGGTGGCATCATTTAATTTTCTATAATCAATACAGACACGCCATCCTGATACAGTCCTAGTAGGAATAAGCTCATCTTTTTCATTTGTGATGACAGTCATGCCACCCTTCTTAGGTACACATTGAACTAGGCTTACCCATGGACTATTAGAGATTGGATAAATTAAACCTGCATCAAGCAGTTTAATAATTTCTTTCTTAACAACATCTTGCATATTAAGATTTAGTCTTCGTTGGCGTTGCACATATGTTTTATGACCTTCTTCCATAAGGATTTTATGTGTGCAATACGAAGGACTTATTCCTTTAATGTCATGAATCTTCCATGCAATAGCTGGTTTATGAGTTTTTAGCACAGAAATGAGTTGAGATTTTTCATTCTCAGTAAGAGAAGACGATATTATTACAGGTAATTCAGATTCACCATGTAAATAAGCGTATTCCAAATGGTTTGGAAGTGGCTTTAACTCTAATATTGGTGGTTCTTCTATCGATGATTTGTATCGATATCTGTCTTCCTCTTTTAGCATTTGAAGTTCTTCTGTTGTTGGTTCGTAATCATTAACCATAAGTGCGGCTAACAATTCAGCTTCATTAATTGGTTATGTTCCTTCTCCTAAAGAACATTCTCCTGTTCCTTGTAATTCTGGAAATTCTTGTAACAATTCTGCTTGTGAATCTATAGTTTGAATATAATAACATGTATCATCTAAAAATTGCGGTTGTTGCATGGCTCTATCAACAAAAAAGGTAACACTCTCGTCCTCTATACTTAGGGTCAGTTTCTTACCAAACACGTCTATTATTGCTTTAGCCGTGTTTAAGAATGGTCTTCCTAATATGAGAGGAACTCGAGAAACTTCTTCCATGTCCAGAATAACAAAATCTACTGGAAATACTAAAGTACCAACTTTAACTAGCATGTTCTACATTATTCCTCTAGGATATTTTACAGCTAGTTGTATGCTTATTCGTGTTGGTTTCAATTCTCCAAGGTCTAGTTTAGCGTATAGTGAATACAACATTAAATTTATACTAGCACCTAAGTCTGCCAATGCTTCTATTGAACTAAGACTATCCAGAAAATATGGAATTGTGAAACTTCCCGGATCTGATAATTTTTCTGGTAGTTTATTCAACAGCACTGCAGAACAATTAGCATTCATAGTAACAGCCGAGAGTTCTTCCATTTTCTTTCTATTTGTGATTAGATCTTTCAGGAATTTAGCATATCTTGGCATTCCTAAAATCACATCAATGAAAGGAAGATTGACATTTATTTGTTTAAACATATCCAAGAATTTGGATTGCTCGGCTTCAACTCTTTCTTTTCCCATTTTACTGGGGTAAGGAAGCGGTGGTTGGTATGGTTTAACACAAGGCTTTGCCTTAAGTGTGTTATCTTCATTAACTTTTTCAACTACCGGCTCTGTTTCCTTATCTTGCTTAGGCTGTGGTGCCTGTGTAGTAGGAATAGAGTCATCGAAAATTACAGGTATTTCAGGTGGTTTAAGTTAATACCACTTCTTGTGGTAATGGCTTTAGCTGTTTTATTCCGGGGGTTAGCATTTGTATCACTAGGTAGACTCCTCGGTTTTCTTTCACCTATCAACCTTGCTAGGTTGCTCACTTCTTGTTCCAGATTTTGGATAGAAGCTTGTTGGTTTCTAAATGCTTGAGCATTTTGTTCATTAGTTTGTTTCTGAGATGTGAAAAACTGCGTTTGAGATTCAACTAGCTTCGACATCATATCTTCTAAATTTGGCTTTTTATCATCGGTTTGTGGTGGTTTATTTTGAAAAATAGGTCTTTGCTGGTTGTAAGTATTATTGGATACTTGTTGATTGCTAGGACCTTGTTGATTGTTGTATGGAATATTTCAGTTATAATTCTGATTTTGATTGTAGTTTGGTCTTGGCGGTTGATAATTATTTTGATAATTATTTCCAGGCCTTTGGTTCATGTATGAAACATTCTCTCTTTGTTCCATTGTTTGTTCAATACTGAGACAATATTTTGTCAAATGTGGTCCTCCACACTGCTCACAACTAATTCGTATTACGTAAATATCTTTCATCATCTTTTCCATTCGTCTTTCGAAAGCATCTAACTTTGCGGAAATGGAATCAAAGTCATGGCTAGAATCGGCTCTAGCTGCTATAGATGATCTAACGATGTCTTTTTCTTGATTCCACTCATGTGAGTGGGAAGCAGTGTTATCAATAATTTTGTAAGCTTCAGTTGCGATTTTCTTCATAATGGAACCACCAGCTGCTATGTCGATGTCTTTTCGTGTAGTAATATCGCATCCTTGGTAGAATATTTGTACTATTTGATAAGTATCTAAACCTTGTTGAGGACATCCTCTCAATAACTTTCCAAATCTTGTCCACGCCTCATATAGAGTTTCATTTGGCTATTGCGTGAACGTAACTATTTCTCCTTGAAGTCTCACAGCTTTAGATGCCGGAAAGAATTGTTTAAGAAAATTTTCAAATAAGACATCCCATTTATCAATCGCCCTTTCAGGTAATGATTCTAACCAATCTTTGGCTTCTCCCTTTAAAGTCCGGGGAAATAATATGAGATAGATCTGTTCATCCTCAACTTCTCTGATTTTGAATAGAGTACAGATCCTATTAAAGGTACGAAGATGTTCGTTTGGATCTTCCTTCGTTTCACCACTAAATTGGCATTGATTAGTTACCATGTGTAGGATTTGTCATTTAATTTCATAATCTGGCGCATTAATGTCTGGTTAGTAATTGCGTGACCTTGGCCAGTGCGTTTAGCTCTCATTCGATCTTCCATACTTAGAGGTTCTTGATTTTCCATTATTGAATTTGATGAATCTGAATTACTAAAGGATTCTGATTTAATGGTTTCTTCCTCAACAATCTCTGGTTGTATGATTTGCCGTTCAGGAGGAATGATTAGTGGTTCAGGATCTCTGAATTGTCCTTGAATATCCTCCGGGTTCTCAATTGTGAGGTTGGGTTCAAAAAATGGATTATCGGAAATTTGAATTGGAGTACTTGGTCGACTAGATGACGATTCCAAAGAAAAATCAACGGTGACAATATTGGCTAGATGTCTTGATTGAGTTACAGGTGGTGAACTTATGAAAGGTGGTGAACTTTTTGCTCGGTGCATTCATTGAATATCCTATTAGTTATAAAGATAAAAATTATATAATTTATCAAATTAATAGACTTTTCTGCTTTTGCCCACGTTTCGAATAGCCAAAAGATGCAGCAGGGAGCAAGGATCCTTTAAGTCGGAAAATCCACAACTCAGCCACTAACAAATCCAACTATTACTACGAAGCAGAAAATTTTGGATGTCTATCAATTTAACCGCTTAAAATAATTTTTTCGTCGAAGTTTAAAGAAAATAAAGGAAATTCTATGTCCTAAAAACTAGAGCGTAGAAATGAGAAAGAAGAAGAGTGCGTCGAAAAACGTCGAAAAATAAAAGGTCAAAAAACAATAATAAGAAAGTAGAGCGTCGAAACTTAAAAGTCTAAAAACTAAATATTAAAAGTTGCGTCTAAAGGAATTAAAACTTAAAGGAATTCTATATCCAAAACGGCAGTTAATTAATTAGGCACTAAAATCTCTTAAATACTAAAGCGATAAGCGACGTCATAAAATTCTAAAGCGCCGAAATCTTAATCTAAAGAAAAAGCATTTAAGGGATTTTACGGCAAATCCTAAAAATCTAGAAATATAAACAATAACTATGGCAAAATACTAAGTTTAAAACTAATTACGAACGATAAAAATACAAATTACAAATTAAAAGATTAACATATACAATTTATAAAAAGATATAAAAAATGATAAAATTACTTATTTTTATAAAAATATTATTTTTATATTATTATTTTATAAAAGTATTAATTTATATATTAATAAAACTAATTAAAACTTAAAATACAAAATTAAATAAAACTAAACTAATTATTATTAAATTAAAACCTAATTAATAATAATAATTAAATAATTAACCCTAATTTCGTAATAAATGCAGTGTGATGTTTGACCTGTCAGACGGCTCCGCGAGTGCGGATTTCTGCTACCCAAATAGCTCCGCGAGTGCGGAGTTACGCAGGTTTAAATTGAGTGCGGACTCAAATTCGCAGATTCAGTTTTTAATATTTTTTTATTTTATGTTTTTAATTTAAAAAAATATTACTTAACTAAAAAATAATAAAAACTTTTTAATTTAAACTCTTAAAAATATAGAAATATATACTTTTTTTATGTTTTTATATTTTAAAACTTATATAAAATTATATTTTTACAAAAATGGCTTAAAAACTAACTTTTTTATAGCGTTTCGCTTCGGTGTTAATGAAGTTCCCCGGCAGCTGCGCCAAAAAATACTTGATGTGTGCAGGGTAGTATACGAAATAGTTATATTTTTATTGCGAAATTGATAAGCTAAAAACGAACATATATTTCATAGCATTATTCCTCAAGAAAGACAAGCTTTTAGTTGCAATTGTTCTATTTACAAGTGATATTCGTTTAAATAATAAAAGGTGAAGACAAAAGATAGATTCGACGAATTGAAGACGCAAACGACCAAAAAGCTCAAAAGTACAAAAGACAATCAAAGAGATTCAAATTATTGATAAGAAACGTCTCGAAATTACAAGAGTACAAGATTTAAAACGCAAAGTACAAGATATTAAATTGTACGCAAGGACGTTCGAAAATCCGGAACCGGGACCAGAGTCATCTCTTAACGCTCGACGCAACGGACTAAAAATTACAAGTTAACTATGTATATAAATATAATATAATATATAATTAATTATATTAATTATATATATATTATATATATAAAATAAATCGTCGGCAAGAAAGACTCCAAACATGGGTGAGCTGTAAAAGTAAACTCCGCGACTCGCGGAGTTTGAAGGCAAAATATGCCGCGAGTCGCGGAGCCCCAAAAGTCGAAAATCCCTATAAAAGCAAACGAATTCTGATCGCAAAAATCATCTTTTTCTTCTTCTCCTCATTCATACGTAAAATATATATATATATTTATAATTTATATTTTAATTTTAATTATAATTCTAATAATAAGGGTATGTTAGCGAATGTTGTAAGGGTGTAAGTCGAAATTCTGTCCGTGTAACGCTACGCTATTTTTAATCATTGTAAGTTATGTTCAACCTTTTTACATTAATGTCTCGTAGCTAAGTTATTATTATGCTTATTTAATCCGAAGTAATCATGATGTTGGGCTAATTACTAAAATTGGGTAATTGGGCTTTGTACCATAATTGGGGTTTGGACAAAAGAACGACACTTGTGGAAATTAGACTATGAGCTATTAATGGGCTTTATATTTGTTTAACTAAATGATAGTTTGTTAATGTTAATATAAAGATTTACAATTGGGCGTCCCTATAAATTACCATATACACTCAATCGGACACGATGGGCGGGGTATTTATATGTACGAATAATCGTTCATTTAACCGGACACGGGAATGAATTAATAGCCACTAGAATAATTAAAACAGGGGTGAAATTATGTACAAGGACACTTGGTATAATTGATAACAAAATATTAAAACCTTGGGTTACACTCAGTCGACATCCTGGTGTAATTATTAAACAAAGTATTAAAATCTTGTTACAGTTTAAGTCCCCAATTAGTTGGAATATTTAACTTCGGGTATAAGGATAATTTGACGAGGACACTCGCACTTTATATTTATGACTGATGGACTGTTATGGACAAAAACCAGATGGACATATTAAATAATCCAGGACAAAGGACAATTAACCCATGGGCATAAAACTAAAATCAACACGTCAAACATCATGATTACGGAAGTTTAAATAAGCATAATTCTTTTATTTCATATTTAATTTCCTTTATTTTATATTTAATTGCACTTCTAACTATCGCATTTTTATTTATTGTTATTGTATTTATTTGCACTTTTAATTATCGTACTTTTTAATTATTGCAAGTTTATTTTATCGCACTTTTATTATTCGCAATTTCATTATCGTTATTTACTTTATGCTTTAATTTAAGTCTTGTATTTATTTTTAATATTTTACATTTAGTTTTAACTGCGACTAAAGTTTTAAAATCGACAAACCGGTCATTAAACGGTAAAAACCCCCCTTTATAATAATAATATTACTTATATTTGTATTTTTATAAAAGTAAACTAATATAGCGTTAAGCTTTGTTTAAAAAGATTCCTTGTGGAACGAACCGGACTTACTAAAAACTACACTACTGTACGATTACGTACACTGCCTATAAGTGTTGTAGCAAGGTTTAAGTATATCCATTCTATAAATAAATAAATATCTTGTGTAAAATTGTATCGTATTTAATAGTATTTCCTGCTAAAATTTAATAGTATTTTATACCCCTTAGCTTTGACATCAAGTATTTTTGGCGCCGCTGCCGGGGACACTCTTAAAAGCCGGAAGCGCAACGCTAATATAAAAAAAAAAAATTTAGTTTACTTTTATTAAATTTCGTTTTCATAAAAATACGTTTTAAAAATTCGAAAATATAAAAAGAAAAACAAAAATTTATATATTTTTAAGAGTTTGTTAAAAGTTTTATAAGTTTCTTTATTTTTATTTTAAGTTTATAAAAATATAAGTTTTATTTAAATATCTTTTATTTATATAAAAAATAGAAAAAAATATAAAACAGAAAAAAAAAAAAAACGTGTCGAGTTTTAAACTGTTCCAGGGTTGAATTTTGGAACCCCGCGACTCGCGGGGTTTGCTGTTTGAAATACCGCGACTCGCGGAGCTTTTTCTGACACGCCTGCCAGAAACCCTAACTGCAATTAATATGGAGTAATAATTATTATTATTAATTAATTAAGATTTAGGTTTTAATTAAATTAATATTTAATTTTAATTATTTAGTTATATTAAGTTTTAATTATTTTTATTTATATATTTAAATTAATACTTTTATAAAATAATATAAAAATAATATTTTTATAAAAATTGTACTTTTTACAACTTTTTGTATATTTTTATATTTTATCCCTTTTTAATTGTTTTAGCGTAATATTTGTATTTTTAGCTCATATTTAGTTTTAATTCATAGTTTTTGCCATAGTTATTTTTACTTCTAGATTTTTAGGCTTTGCCGTAGAATTCCTTAAGTGCTTTTTCTTTAGACTAAGATTTAGGTGCTTTAGAATTTTGCGACGCCTTTTTAAGTTTTAGTTTCTTTTTAAGTTATTTCCATTTGGGATTTAGTTTTTCCTGTAAGCTTTAATATTTTTAGACACCTTTTACCTATGTATCAATTATCATTCCAATTAGTAATCTCAATTTGCGATTATAATTTTAAGTTAGTTGTAGTAATAAGGTTAGGTTAGTCAAAGTACTTTTAAGTTTTATAAGTTTCTTTAATTTTTCCGTCACCTTTTATTTTTCAAACATTTTTCTTTTTTGACCTTTTCCGACGAACTCTTTTTCTTTCTTATTTCTCGCTTTTCTAGTTTTAGGACATAGATTTTTATTCTACTTCTTATCTAAATTTCTTAAAATTACGAAAATTTATTTTAAGTGGTTAAATTGATAGACATCAAAATTTTCTGGTTCGTAGTAATAGTTGGATTTGTACGTGGACCTGGTTATTGGAGCCAAACAGTCCTCAATTATATTGAGACCAAACGAATCCTGCCCCTCTGCTGCATCTTTTGGCTATTCAAAACGTGGGCAAAATCAGAAAAGTCTATTGGTTGGATAACTTATTATAATTTTTCTTTCCTTTTAAAAACTAATAGGATATTCAGTGAATGCACCGAGCAAGACGATCACCACCTTTTGTACGTTCACCACCTGTAACTAGATCAAGACATTTAGCAAATATAACCGCCGTTGATTTTTCTTTAGAATCGTCATCCAGTCGACCAAGTACTTCAGTTCAAATTTCCGATAATCCATTTTTTGAACCCGACCTCACAATTGAGAATTCGGAGAATATTCAGGAACGGTTCGTAGATCCTGAACCATTAAACTTTCCTCCGGAACCACCAATCATTCAAACAGAGATTGTTGAGGAACGAACCATTAAATCAGAATCCTCTAGTGATTCCGATTCAACAAATTCAATTATGGAGAATCTTGAACCTTTAAGTATGGAAGACCGAATGAGAGCTAAACGCACTGGCCAAGGTCACGCAATTACTCATCCAGACATTAATGCGCCAGATTATGAAATCAAAGGACAAATTCTACACATGGTGACTAATCAATGCCAATTTAGTGGTGCGCCGAAGGAAGATCCAAATGAACATCTACGTACCTTTAATAGGATCTGCACACTATTTAAAATCCGAGAAGTGGAGGATGAACAGATATACCTCATGTTATTTCCCTGGACTTTAAAGGGAGAAGCCAAAGATTGGTTGGAATCGTTACCTGAAGGGGCGATCGATACATGGGATGTTTTAGTTGACAAATTTCTTAAACAATTCTTTCCTGCATCTAAAGCCTTAAGACTTCAAGCAGAAATTGTTACGTTCACACAGAAGCCGAATGAAACTCTATATGAGGCATGGACTAGATATGGAAAGTTGTTAAGAGGATGTCCGCAACATGGTTTAGACACCTGTCAAATAGTACAAATATTCTACCAAGGATGCGACATCACTACAAGGAAAGACATAGATATAGCAGCTGGTGGTTCTATTATGAAGAAAACCGAAACTGATGCTTACAAAATTATTGATAACACTGCTTCCCACTCACATGAGTGGCACCAAGAAAAAGATATTGTTAGATCATCTAAAGCAGCTAGAGCCGATTCTAGCCATGACTTAGATTCCATTTCCGCAAAGATAGATGCTGTGGAGAGACGAATGGAAAAGATGACTAAAGATATTCACTCAATACGAATTAGTTGTGAGCAGTGTGGAGGACCACATTTGACAAAAGATTGTCTCAGTATTGAATTAACAATGGAACAAAGAGAGAATATTTCATACATAAACCAAAGGCCTGGAAATAATTATCAGAATAATTATCAACCGCCAAGACCTATTTACAATCTAAACCAGAATTATAACAGAAATATTCCATACAACAACCAACAAGGTCCTAGCAATCAACAAGTATCCAATAATACTTACAATCAGCAAAGACCTAATTTTCAAAACAAACCACCACAACAAACCGATGATAAAAAGCCGAATTTAGAAGATATGATGACGAAGCTAGTTGAAACTCAAACGCAGTTTTTCACATCTCAGAAACAAACCAATGAACAAAATGCTCAAGCATTTAGAAATCAACAAGCTTCTATTCAAAATCTGGAACAAGAAGTGAGTAACCTAGCAAGGTTAATAGGTGAAAGAAAACCGGGAAGTCTACCTAGTGATACAAATGCTAACCCCCGGAATGAAACAGCTAAAGCCATTACCACAAGAAGTGGTACAACACTTAAACCACCTGAAATACCTGTAACTTCTGATGAAGCTATTCCTACTCCACAAGAACCACAACCTGATCAAGATAAGGAAAAAGAACCGGTAGTTGAAAAGGTTAATGAAGATAACACAGTTAAGGATAAACCTTATGTTAAACCATACCAACCACCACTTCCTTACCCGAGTAAAATGAAGAAAGAGAAACTTGAAGCCGAGCAATCCAAATTCTTGGATATGTTTAAACAGATAAATGTAAATCTTCCTTTCATTGATGTGATTTCAGGAATGCCTAGATATGCTAAATTCTTGAAAGATCTAATTTCAAATAGAAAGAAAATGGAAGAACTCTCGGCTGTTACTATGAATGCTAATTGTTCAGCAGTGCTGTTGAATAAGATACCAGAAAAACTATCTGATCCAGGAAGTTTCACAATTCCATGTTTTCTGGGTAGTCTTAGTTCAATAGAAGCATTGGCAGACTTAGGTGCTAGTATAAATCTAATGCCGTATTCACTATACACTAAACTAGACCTTGGAGAATTGAAACCAACCAGAATAAGCATACAACTAGCCGATAGATCAATAAAATATCCTAGAGGGATAATGGAGAACATGCTAGTTAAAGTTGGTACTTTAGTATTTCCAGTAGATTTTGTTGTTCTGGACATGGAAGAAGATTCTCAAGTTCCTCTCATATTAGGAAGACCATTCTTAAACACGGCTAAAGCAATGATAGACGTGTTCGGTAAGAAATTGACCCTAAGTATAGAGGATGAGAGTGTTACCTTTTCAGTTGATAGAGCAATGCAACAACCACAATCTGCAGATGATACATGTTATTATATTCAAACTATAGATGCACATGCAGAATTATTAGAAGAATTTCCAGAATTACAAGGAACAGGAGAACGCTCTTTAGGAGAAGGTAATGAACCAATTGATGAAGCTGAAATGTTAGCTACACTAATAGCTAATGGATATGAACCAACAACAGAAGAAATTCAAATGCTAAAAGAAGAAGACAGATATCGATACAAATCATCGATAGAAGAACCTCCGAAATTAGAGTTAAAGCCACTTCCAAACCATTTGGAATACGCTTATTTACATGGTGAATTTGAATTACCTGTAATAATATCGTCTTCTCTTACTAAAAATGAGAAATCACAACTCATTTCTGTGTTGAAAGCCCATAAACCAGCCATTGCATGGAAGATTCATGATATTAAAGGAATAAGTCCTTCGTATTGCACACATAAAATCCTTATGGAAGAAGGTCATAAAACGTATGTGCAATGCCAACAAAGACTAAATCCTAATATACAAGATGTAGTTAAGAAAGAGATTATTAAACTGCTAGATGCAGGTCTAATTTATCCAATCTCTGATAGTCCATGGGTAAGCCCAGTTCAATGCGTACCTAAGAAGGGTGGCATGACTGTCATTACAAATGAGAAAAATGAGCTTATTCCTACTAGGACTGTAACAGGATGGCGTGTGTGTATTGATTATAGAAAATTAAATGACGCCACCAGAAAAGATCACTTTCCCTTACCTTTCATAGATCAAATGTTGGAAAGATTAGCCGGAAATAGTTACTATTGTTTTCTAGATGGATTTTCCGGATATTTTCAAATTCCAATAGCACCCGAAGATCAAGAGAAAACTACATTCACGTGCTCTTATGGTACTTTTGCTTACAAACGCATGCCATTTGGACTTTGCAACGCCCCTGCAACCTTTCAAAGGTGTATGATGGCGATTTTTCACGACATGATAGAAGAATGCATGGAAGTTTTCATGGATGACTTTTCAGTCTTCGGTGATACATTTGAATCATGTCTAGTTAATCTTGAACGAATGCTCATTAGATGCGAACAATCAAATCTAGTTCTTAATTGGGAGAAATGCCATTTCATGGTTAAAGAAGGCATCGTTCTTGGACATAAAATTTCAAAAGAAGGAATTGAAGTGGATAGAGCTAAAGTAGATGTAATTGCTAAACTTCCACATCCCACCAATGTTAGAGGAGTTAGGAGTTTTCTAGGGCATGCCGGTTTTTACCGACGTTTCATAAAAGACTTTTCTAAAATTGCCACTCCTATGAATAAACTCCTAGAAAAGGATGCTCCATTCATCTTTTCAGATGAGTGTATCAAATCTTTTAATATTCTTTAAGAGAAACTCACTAATGCACCGATCATGATAACACCAAATTGGAATCTACCATTTGAACTAATGTGCGATGCAAGTGATTTTGCAATGGGAGCCGTTTTAGGACAAAGGATTGAAAAACGATTTCAACCTATATATTATGCTAGTAAGACGTTACAAGGAGCACAAATGAACTATACAACTACTGAAAAAGAACTCCTTGCTATTGTCTTTGCTTTTGACAAATTTCGATCATATCTCGTTCTAGCAAAAACGGTGGTCTATACCGACCATTCTGCTCTTAGATACCTATTTTCAAAACAAGATGCTAAACCAAGATTAATCCGTTGGATCTTACTCTTACAAGAGTTTGATATTGAAATCCGAGATAAAAGAGGAGCAGAAAATCTCGCCGCTGATCATCTTTCTCGTCTTGAAAATCCTGAATTAGAAGTTCTAAATGAATCGGCCATACAAGACAACTTTCCTGATGAATATCTATTGAAGATAGATTATAAAGAAATACCATGGTTTGCAGACTATGCAAACTACTTAGTTTGTGGATTCCTTGAAAAAGGATTATCGCACCAAAGACGAAAGAAATTCTTCAGTGATATAAAACACTATTTTTGGGAAGATCCACATCTGTTTAAAAGTTGTCCCGATGGAATAATACGCCGATGTGTATTTGGAGATGAAGCTAGTAAAATTTTAAACCATTGTCACACAGGACCAACTGGAGGGCATTATGGGCCTCAACTAACAGCAAGAAAAGTTTATGATGCTGGATTCTATTGGCCTACAATTTACAAAGACGCACACCTTCTTTGCAAATCCTGTGATGCTTGTCAAAGGACCGGAAAAATAAGTCAACGTGATGAAATGCCACAAAATGTCATCCAAGTATGTGAAGTATTTGACATTTGGGGTATTGACTTTATGGGTCCATTTCCAAAATCTCATAATAATCTATATATACTCGTAGCCATTGATTATGTATCTAAATGGGCGGAAGCACAAGCTCTCCCAACTAATGATGCACGAGTTGTAGTCAACTTTTTAAAACGTCTTTTTGCAAGGTTTGGAACACCGAAAGCTTTGATAAGTGATCGGGGTACTCATTTCTGTAATAATCAACTTGAGAAAGTTCTTAAAAGATATGGAGTAACTCATAAAATCTCTACCGCATATCATCCACAAACAAGTGGACAAGTTGAAAATACCAACCGAGCCTTAAAACGTATTCTAGAGAAAACCGTAGGATCAAATCCGAAGGAATGGTCCATTAAATTGGAGGATGCACTCTGGGCTTTTAGAACAGCCTACAAAACTCCAATTGGAACCACACCTTTTAGACTTGTTTATGGAAAAGCATGTCATCTTCCAGTAGAAATTGAACACAAAGCATTTTGGGCTTTAAAGACATGTAATCTTAATTTACATGAAGCCGGACGTCTACGATTAAGTCAACTAAACGAATTAGAAGAATTAAGACATGAAGCATACGATAATTCGTTAATCTATAAAGAAAAAACGAAGAAATGGCATGATAAAAGAATCAGAAGTTCAAAAGAATTTAAGGAAGGAGACAGAGTTCTTCTTTTCAATTCACGATTCAAGCTATTTCCTGGAAAATTGAAATCAAGATGGTCTGGACCATTCATAGTCAAAAGAGTTTTCCCATACGGAACGATAGAATTGATAAATTCAAATGGAATTGAATTTAAAGTTAATGGTCACAGAGTTAAACACTACATACATAGTCCGATGGAAGTCGACAACGAAGTTAATCACAATTTCGACACCACAGCTAACTAAGTGTGGGGAGAATCAAGTCTTTAAAGGATAATATGTATTTCTGTTAGAGTTAGATTGTCTGTTTTCGTGTAGTTCTCGAAAATGGAACCCGAATGGTCTTTCCCTAGCAGACCCTAAAGAACTAGTCTTCTCCCCCCATTCTGAATTTTTATTTTTTTTAGGTTTTTACAAAATGAAGACTGCCTGTGAACTAAACCATGGTCTAATGCTACACGCTTTGATCACTAAACGAAATAATGACATACTACCGAGTGAATTAGTATCAGTAATCAGAGAAAGAATGGACGGAGTTAGAAAAGAATCCAGATGCGAAGATAATAAGTTACAATTTGGTAAAGGAAAATCAAAATCCGCAGCGAAAAGAAGAGCACGGCACCTAGAAAGATGTCACAAATGCGGAAAATGGTCACATGGAGGTAAATGTTCAAATAATCAAACCTATTCAAATACCGAATTTGTTACTTTATGCAGAGACGGACCGTTCATATGTTTAGAAGAAAAGACACTGAATGCTCGAGGTTACACCTATGTAGCTATGGAAAACCAATTAAACCGACTATCTTATGAATGGGATAGATCATATAACTAAGAAATCTATTTCACAGGTATGTCTGTACAGTTTTTATTTTTATTTTTATTTTTAACCTTTTGATAATAAACGCTAATTTGTTCGCTAAAAAGCATTAAATTGGTATTGAATAAAATTAGGTTTGGCGACCGAAATTATTGATATCATTCAAAAATTTATTACATCACTGTGAAATTTAACGTTTATTCTTAAGGTATAAATATCTTTAAACAATCATCCCAAAATATTTCAAAAATTCGTCATGAGTTAAATTAGGTTTTGAAACTGAAATTACTTTACCAAAAAGAGGGGCGCATATTTTTGATAATATTTGATTGATTAAAGTGGGATAAAAAGCCAAAAAGATTTTTAATTTTATTTTTACCATGTTTTTAAAATTAATATATAAATCTTAAATTAATAATGTAAACTTTGTAAAAACAATATATTTAAAATTGTAATTATTTGAAAAATTAATATAAGTTTGGTGTGAATTTATAATATGAATTTTTAAATTAAGTTTGGTGTGAATTTTTAATTATTAAAATATGAATTTTTAATTTTATGTATTTTAAATTGTAAGTTTGGTGTGAATTTTTAATATTAATTTTGAATTTTATATTTAAATTGTGTGAATTTTAAAAACAAAAATTTACTTAATCTCATTAAGTTAAAAATATGATTTTTAAAATTCGTCACTAGGTCTTTAAACCGAAATTGCTTTACCCGAGGGAGGGACGAGAACTTTTATTATCATTATTTTTAATCTTATTGAATTAAAGTATGCCAAAAACATTGAAAAAACCCAAAAATCTTAGCTTTTAAAACAATCGCTACAAAAAGACAAATTTTAAAATTTTGTCGAGGGACGGACTAGGACATCGATCCGAAACGACCTCGTCCTAAATAACAAGGGAAACAAAATTTTAAAATTAAGTACTTAATTGTTTTATAAGTTAATGATTAAAAAAAAATAATAGCAAACTCCGCGACTCGCGGAGTTTGAAGGCTTAAATGCTGCGAGTCGCGGGAGGACTAATTTACAGGAAAAAAAATATAACGCAAGAACTGATCAGTCCAACCCAACACAAAACACATACAGCGAAAAACTGCCGAAAAAACACCCAAAAACACCCCCAAAATCACAATTTTTAACCCTTAATCACCAAATCTTTTACTAAAATCATGTTGAGAAGGATGCTATCTAGGAATTACTCAAGAAAAACGGTAAATTTCTACACCTAAACACCATTTAATCCGAAATTTGGTGTTCTTGAGCAATTTTTTCCCCAATTTGATTTTGATGCTTTTTAGTGTAATTATGCTTAAATTGTTTATGTATTATGCTTGTATAACCTAGATTGATGCTATTTAACATGATTAGAAGCCTTAAACTTCAAATTTTGAGTAATCTAGGGTTTGTGTTCTTGAGCAAATTTGGGGCTTTTTGATATAAACAGGTTATGGCCGATTTTTGTCATGAATTGTTGCTAAATTAAGTAGTGTAACATGTTTAGGTAGTTAAATGATCCAAACTTTGAGCCTAAACATGATTTTGAGAATTAAAGTGGACTTTTTCAAAGTCTAAAATTCATGAACTTGATTTTTGAGAGATAATGCCATTTGACACTTGTTTAATTGCTAGTAATGATTATTTTGACATGTTATTTGAGTTAAATGCTTATGAACTTGGCGAACATTTTCGTATATGCTTATTTGAAAAAGTGTAGATTTGATGAAAATGTGAAAATGAGCTTAAGTTTGATATAAATTGATCATGTCATTGTGATTATTTTAATTGATGATTTTGCTGACACTAATGCATATTTGGATGCACAAAAATTGTGTTTGATGTGTTTTGCAGACTGCAAGGGGTGAATCTTCATCCCAAGCTCGCAATGCTCCTGCTGAGAATGCGGAACAACAGGAGGTGGATAACTACTACAAGCAGGATATACCTCATCCAGTCATGACCTTTTCTGATATGCACTTGGAAGAGTTGCACCCGAACCTGAGATTTGACAGACTTTGGATAGATTATCCAAAATATCAAAGGGTTTGCATACTCTTCATTCTAAGGTTGTTGAGGTACCGAGGGTCATAGAATGGGGACCCTTAGAAGCTGTAGAATTGGCCGGACCAATTAGGGAATTACTTGTACAGAGGTATGGTAATTCTACTTTTAATGACTGGGTACGTTTATTCACCATGCGTAGACCTGTATATAAAGTATGGTGTGAAGAATTGTTGTGTAGTATAGAGTTGAATATTCGGGTAGCTAGTTTAACTGATCGTTCTTTTATTAGATTTTTGTTAGGCGGTTCGATGCGCCACATGTCTTTACTGGACATGGCTCAGGCTTTACGTATATATACGCCTGAGGAGTTAGCATCTGCCGATTGTAGAGGGTTGATACTAAATGGTAGAAAGATAGATGAAAATTTTGATACACACGGTGTGTGGAGTCAAATGACAAGCCATCACCGTTTCAAAGGGGGAAATTACTCTTATTTGGATATAGATAGAGCCGAATTAAGAGTGATTCATAGGTTTTTAGCTAATTCGATTACACAAAGGGGTAAGAACAAGGAAAAGGTAAATGAATAGGATTTGTTTTACCATATGTGTATTCGAGACCCACAAAGCGCTGTAAGTATACCATATTGTGTGGGTTATTACTTATTAGCTATGGTTCGGGGGATGAGACCGCATAGCATAATAGGAGGTGGTATTTTTATTACTTTGATTGGTGAATATCTCGGTGTGGATATAAGTCGGGGGGGATTATTAGTAGAAGAACCAGAACCCTGCGATACTATAGGTTTAAATGTATACCATGGTGCGAAAGTTTTGAAGAGGCAAAATAACGCCGTAGTACCATACCATGGTAGACATCCACAGGTTGAGAGAAACCAACAGCAAGGTAATGTAGGAGGGGGAAATGAGATGCAAGAAATGCAAAGGTTTATAGCTTCACAGGAGTACGAAAATGCTAGACAGAGAGCATTTGAAGATTGGCAAGTTCATCAGAACCAAATCATAGCTCATTGCCAACATATAGGTAGAAACTATATTCCTACACCGAAACCCATCTTCCCTCCCTGGTCTGTAGAGATGCAACCACCGTATCCTACGTATAACCCTGCCGAAGCATTCTATAGCACCTATGGTTATGCCTGGAACCCCTATTGGTACCAGTATCATCCCTAGTATACTTAGTTTTATTTATTTTGTAATTTGTAATGATTGATACGTTTAATACTTTTGTTAATATTGTAATAGCTTTTATAATTGTCTAACTTTTATTCTTAGATTTTAATAATTTTTGAATGTGGGGTAATATACCAAACTTCAAAAATATGTATATATGTTTGCAGTTTATCTTATGTACACAACAGGGTAAAACAATGCATTTTCAAATACTGGCATTAAGTTCAGCAAAAGCAACTAATTTTGACGACAAGATGCAAAATATATGTGAAATAACAACAAGACGGAATGAACAAATGATGTGCACCATTTATCATTCAGCAAACAAACGCCAATATATTTGGAATCTTTGGTAAAAATTTAATCATTTTCACACAAATCACCCTCAATAATTTAAATTATTACTGATTTCTTGCAAATGAGGGCATTGCAAGATCTTAAGTGTGGGAAGGGGTTAAATTCTTTCGGATTTTAAAATTTTTACTTTATACACTTGGTTACCATTAAAAATACTAGTAAAGCAGTAGTTGTATTAGAATCTAGTGCTCTCTGATAATAAAGAACAGCCCTAGTCTTATATACTGACTACCCAATTCTAGTAAAATTTTTCAAAATTTTCAATTAAATGAACTCAAAATCATGTTTATACATATTTATGAACGATAAAACTAGGTTTTAACACCGAAATTATTGTTACCTCAGAAAGGACATAAATTGAGAAACAAACCAAAATGTTAAAATTCATTTAAAATGGAATAGAGGACGATAAAAAGGAAAATAAAAGCCAAGTGTGGGAAAAATTTACCAAGTTATCTTAAACATATGTCACATATATCTGTAACAAATAACTGAAAATACTTTTGCTTTGGACTAAACTAAACTGTTTTACCCGATGAAAGAAAAGAAGAGATGGATCTACACGATGAATCAATTCCATCATTAAAAGGAAGTAAAGTCTTCCGAAAAAGAAACGCGCTTCTTGATTTAGGTCATGAAGTTGTCGTCCAGACCAGCTGTAGGTTGACGAAAAATCTAGAAAAGTCATCACTAAAATCAGCAGGAAATCCACGGACCTCAGCATTAAACAGGGTCGCCAAGTGGTCAGATTTATCCTAACCATGAGAAGGATTTATCTCGTACAATGGGGGGGCACCATGCAAATTAGCTGGATAAGACTAATGAATCAGATCCCCAGAAAGGATAATCTCCTTAAAGATTAAAAATCAGCTTTTAAGACTGATATTACTCAATCCTAGAGATTGACCTTAAAGATTGAGAATTACAAACTCATGGAATTCAATGATATCTAAACTCGAGCTTGAACGAGAAAATATTTTGATCAAAAATTACAAACCGATTTGTTTTCTGAAAACCCTATTTTCAATGCGTTCATTACCATTGAACGTAAAATCCTAGGAATTCACCTGGAATTCATTAGGTCACCTGAACCAAATCGGGTGTCAACCGTAAGAACGGTGGTTGCATAGTGGTCAAAGACAGGATCTTGTGACATACCGAAAAATTATAAGGGTGAGCTTTACTATTGCTCCTACCAAGGATAGTAATTGCGTCTGACACGTTATAGACCATAATTAAAAGCATGTCAGGGGACATTGCCTTAATAGTTGCTTGTTCAACGCTTTCCTTTACAACCGGACGGTAGTTTACCGAAAGGTAATATACGGGACACGTAAACTGGACGTGTTGCTTTCCAAATACAAGGTTAGCAAGTGGGTGACACAAAACCATAAGTTTTGAGCTAAAATTTTCAAATCTGAAACCCACCAAACCCACAAAAATATTTTGCAAACACCGGTAAAGGGTTATTCCGGAAAACTTATCTAGGGTAAAAAACTAGATTTAATTTTTAAAAGATCAAATGTTTTCATAAAGATCCAATTTCCTTAATGGATCTAAATTTTTATAGTCATGTGGGACTGTAAACCATATCGTTACTACCATTGTTTATACCACCGTATAGAAATCACTGATGTACAAAGTGTGAAGAATAAAGAAGTGATTCTAGTATTTCAAGACGATATTACTTGAGGACAAGCAACGCTCAAGTGTGGGAATATTTGATAATGCTAAAAACGAACATATATTTCATAGCATTATTCCTCAAGAAAGACAAGCTTTTAGTTGCAATTGTTCTATTTACAAGTGATATTCGTTTAAATAATAAAAGGTGAAGACAAAAGACAGATTCGGCGAATTAAAGACGCAAACGACCAAAAAGCTCAAAAGTACAAAAGACAATCAAAGAGATTCAAATTATTGATAAGAAACGTCTCGAAATTACAAGAGTACAAGATTCAAAACGCAAAGTACAAGATATTAAATTGTACGCAAGGACGTTCGAAAATCCGGAACCGGGACCAGAGTCAACTCTTAACGCTCGAAGCAACGGACTAAAAATTACAAGTTAACTATGTATATAAATATAATATAATATATAATTAATTATATTAATTATATATATATTATATATATAAAATAAATCGTCGGCAAGAAAGACTCCAAACATGGGTGAGCTGTAAAAGTAAACTCCGCGACTCGCGGAGTTTGAAGGCAAAATATGCCGCGAGTCGCGGAGCCCCAAAAGTCGAAAATCCCTATAAAAGCAAACGAATTCTGATCGCAAAAATCATCTTTTTCTTCTTCTCCTCATTCATACGTAAAATATATATATATATTTATAATTTATATTTTAATTTTAATTATAATTCTAATAATAAGGGTATGTTAGCGAATGTTGTAAGGGTGTAAGTCGAAATTCTGTCGGTGTAACGCTACGCTATTTTTAATCATTGTAAGTTATGTTCAACATTTTTACATTAATGTCTCGTAGCTAAGTTATTATTATGCTTATTTAATCCGAAGTAATCATGATGTTGGGCTAATTACTAAAATTGGGTAATTGGGCTTTGTACCATAATTGGGGTTTGGACAAAAGAACGACACTTGTGGAAATTAGACTATGAGCTATTAATGGGCTTTATATTTGTTTAACTAAATGATAGTTTGTTAATGTTAATATAAAGATTTACAATTGGGCGTCCCTATAAATTACCATATACACTCAATCAGACACGATGGGCGGGGTATTTATATGTACGAATAATCGTTCATTTAACCGGACACGGGAATGGATTAATAGCCACTAGAATAATTAAAACAGGGGTGAAATTATGTACAAGGACACTTGGTATAATTGATAACAAAATATTAAAACCTTGGGTTACACTCAGTCGACATCCTGGTGTAATTATTAAACAAAGTATTAAAATCTTGTTACAGTTTAAGTCCCCAATTAGTTGGAATATTTAACTTCTGGTATAAGGATAATTTGACGAGGACACTCGCACTTTATATTTATGACTGATGGACTGTTATGGACAAAAATCAGACGGACATATTAAATAATCCAGGACAAAGGACAATTAACCCATGGGCATAAAACTAAAATCAACACGTCAAATATCATGATTACGGAAGTTTAAATAAGCATAATTCTTTTATTTCATATTTAATTTCTTTATTTTATATTTAATTGCACTTCTAACTATCGCATTTTTATTTATTGTTATTGTATTTAATTGCACTTTTAATTATTGTACTTTTTAATTATTGCAAGTTTATTTTATCGCACTTTTATTATTCGCAATTTCATTATCGTTATTTACTTTATGCTTTAATTTAAGTCTTATATTTATTTTTAATATTTTACATTTAGTTTTAACTGCGACTAAAGTTTTAAAATCGACAAACCGGTCATTAAACGGTAAAAACCCCCCTTTATAATAATAATATTACTTATATTTGTATTTTTATAAAAGTAAACTAATATAGCGTTAAGCTTTGTTTAAAAAGATTCCCTGTGGAACGAACCGGACTTACTAAAAACTACACTACTGTACGATTAGGTACACTGCCTATAAGTGTTGTAGCAAGGTTTAAGTATATCCATTCTATAAATAAATAAATATCTTGTGTAAAATTGTATCGTATTTAATAGTATTTCCTGCTAAAATTTAATAGTATTTTATACCCCTTAGCTTTGACATCAGAAATACTATTAAATACGATACAATTTTACACAAGTTATTTATTTATTTATAGAGTGGATATACCTAAACCTTGCTACAACACTATAGGCAGTGTACCTAATCGTAAAGTAGTGTAGTTTTTAGTAAGTCCAGTTCGTTCCGCAGGGAGCTAGTTGAGTCTAACGCTATATTTATTTTAAACTATATTTGTATCAATATATATATATAAGTAATATTATTATTATTATAAAAGGGGGATTTTTACCGTTTAATGACCGGTTTATCGATTTTATGTCTTAAGTCACAATTAAAACCTAATGTAAAATATTAAATATAAATACAACTTAATTTAAAGCGTAAAGTAAATGACGATAAATAAAAATGCGATAATTAAAAGTACGATAATTAAAAGTGCAATAAATAAAATGACAGTAAATAAAAGTGCGATGAGATATAAAATAAAGGAATTATGCTTATTTAAACTTCCGTAATCATGATGTTTAACGTGTTGATTTTAATTTATTACCATGGGTTAATTGTCCTTTGTCCTGGATTATTCGACATGTCCATCTGGTTTTTGTCCATAACAGTCCATCATTCATAAATATAAAGTGCGAGTGTCCTCGTCAAATTATCCTTATACCCGAAGTCAAATATTCCAACTAATTGGGGACTTAAACTGTAATAGGGTTTTAATACATTGTTAATGATTACACCAGGTTATCGACTGTGTGCAATCCAAGGTTTTAATACTTTATTAACAATTACACCAAGTGTCCTTGTATGTAATCCGCCCCTGTTTTAATGAGTCCATTGACTGTTAATTCATCCCCGTGTTCGGTTAAATGAACGATTATTAGTATTTATAAATATCCCGCCCATCGTGTCCGATCGAGTGTATGTGGTTATTTATAATTACCTCAAATTGTAAATCTCTATATTAAATTAACGAACTATCATTCAGTTAAAAAAATATAAAGCCCATTAATAGCCCATAGTCCAATTTTCACAAGTATCGGTCTTTTGTCCAAACCCCAATTACGGTACAAAGCCCAATAACCCCGTCTTTAATATTTAGCCCAACATCACGATTACTTCGATTTAAATAAGCATAATAATAACTTAGCTACGAGACATTAATTTAAAAAGGTTGAACATAACTTACAATGATTATTAATAGCGTAGCGTTACATGGACAGAATTTCGACTTACAAACTTAAAACATTCGCTAACATAACCTTGTTATTATTAAACTTTAAATTATAATTATAATTATAATTATATATAAATATATATATATATATATATATATATATATATATATATATATATATTACGTAGATAGAAAGAAGGATAAGGGATGATAAAATCGATCAGAATGCGCGGCCTTTTATAGGCCACTTTGAACTGTACAGCTCCGCGAGTGCGGAGGTTTTATGCTTCACAGCTTCGCGAGTGCGGAGGTTTGGATTCAAGCTCACCATAGTGATTTAAACGTGGGCTGCTTTTAATTATAATATATAATAATATATATAATTAATTATATATTATATTATATTCTTGTGCATAGTTGACTTGTAATTTTTGGTCCGTTGCGTCGCGTGCTGATAGTTGGTTCATGTCTCGGTTCTGGATTTTCGAACGTCTTTTCGAACAATTTAATATCTTGTACTTTGCGTTTCGCGGCTTGTACTCTTGTAATTTATAGACGTTTCTCATCAATAATTTGAACCACTTGGATTGTACTTTGTACTTTTTAGCTTTTTGGTCGTTTGCGTCTTCAAATTGTCAAATCTGTCTTTTGTCTTCACCTTTTATTATTTAAACAAATATCACTCGTAAATAGAACAATTGCAACTAAAAACCTTGTCTTTCTTGAAGGATAATGCTATGAAATATATGTTCGTTTTTAGCATTATCAGCTTTCTTGAATTTCTTTCCTTGCAACAAGTGATTGAGTTCACCAGCCTTTATTTTTGCAATTATCTCTCGCATTAACGCTTTACATTCGTCAGTGTCATGACCGTGGTCCTCGTGGAACTCACAGTACTTGTCGGATTTTTGACCTTCCCGTTTCTCAAATGGTGCCGGAGGAGTCAATTTGGCTTTCGATGGCTCTGCTAGCAGTATCTCCCTTGGAGTTTTGGTCAAGTTGTCAAGAAGAGAGCCCTTATCATATGGTCTTCGGTTGCTTTTGTCATGCCTGTGACCGTCATGGCTTTTGCCGTGACTGTTATGACTTCTGTGGGGACTGTCACTGCGTCGGCTTTCATCATGATGGTGCCTACTATCGCTTCTTCTTTCATTGTCTCGCTTCTTCTCATCTCGGTGGTACCCAGCTTGCCACTCCCGCCCAGAATGCTGATACTGCCTTGCTACTGTCACGGCATCCGCGAATGTACTCGAGATGTTCCATCGAATTTCGGCAATAAGAGACGGGTGTGCTTCTTTGTCTAGGCAAGTTATGAACCCGGAAATCTGCTGTGTTTCCGGAAGCCCTGAGATTTTTTGACATTCCAGCATGTACCTTGTGATGAAACTTTCAATTTTCTCTCTTCGGTACATTGGTATCTCATAGGCATACAAGTGTGTAAACGTGTGCTGGCGAAGATTTTGATATTGCATGAGAAACTTTTCCCGTAGATCTGCGAAGCATGTGATACCGTTTGGTGGCAGTTTAGCGAACCACTCTCTAGCAGCAGACTGTAGGACAGTCGGAAAGAGATGGCATGCAACCTCATCACTCCAATGTTGGGTTTTCATGGCACCCTCAAAGATTTGCAGAAAATCGTCCGGGTCAGTGGTGCCACTGTACACACCCAAGGTGACCGGTATGACAATGTTGTCGGGCAAAATGCAGCAGGCTATTCTTTCGCAAAACTTCTGGCTAGCGGTTGACATCTCAACCGGCTGCTTTGCTTTATTTCCAGAGATTAGAGCAAACAGATTCTTGAGTGTAGTATCCTGGACGGCAGGTTATGACAGAGAATGCTTGTATGCTGGCGGTGCAGCCTGCACGAGGAGCTCTGTGAGCCATGCGTTGGCGGCGGCCTTGGCAGATCTGTCACCTCCTGAACCGATGTGTGGCAGAGGGTTAGCCTTTAGAATGTCAGAGTTTTGTTGCTGTTGCCTTCCTGCGATATTAGTGCTATTGCCTAACGTGGTCTTCAATTTCTCGATTACTTTTTTTCAACGTCAGCTGAGATCATCTTGGTGATTAGTGTCTTTTTGAGACGGATCATTATACGTATCATCAGCAGTAATCATTATACGGATCATTATACGATATTAGTGAAGTACCACTCGAACCACCGGTCTTGAAACCGGATATGCCCGTGTTCAGTCTTTTCCCGCCAGCTGGTGACTTCTTCGCGGTGTTTGTCATGACCGGGAAAAATTGTTGTCGGTTTATCAACAGGCTTATTTGTGTTGATATAATCCTTATCTTCTTAATGCCTCTAAATTTCGGCTAGGTGATGCCGGTAGCGTGTATGCTTATCCGAGCTGGATGGCGTTCCCGGCTAGCCGTTGTCCAATGTGGTCCTTCTTGGGTGCATGCATAAGTAACCTTCTGGTCAGGTTACTGAGGTGATGCTGGTAAGACGTCCTTTTCCGTGATAGGCTTATGCCGGGTAAGAACCCCAGCCGGGATGCTGCTAATTAGTGTCTTTTTGAGACGGATCATCATACGTATCATCAGCAGTAATTAAATAATCAGCTTTAGGCGTTTGGTAAATCAAATTATTCTATAAATCAACAAGTAATTAAGAGAAAAATAGGTAAAAATAGAAAAATTGATTATCACGTTTTGCTACGGTGAATGTAAGTTTAACGCTTGCATTCTCATTTACAATAATGTGGTATTTATACAATAATAATATCTTGGTCACCAAGCAATATAGAATCCTAACAATTTCTGCTATTAATATACTTTCCTAATCAAAGTATACAACAAATCAATAAATTATGTCGGCTATAACTCCTTCTGCAGTTTTAGCGATTTGAGGATGAACACAAAGAATGTATTGGAAATAATAAAATAATAAGTGAGGCAATCCTTCAGTAAAGATGTATGCTATTTGAAACCAAGTAGGTACGTGTAAACCCGAACTTGACCTCGAACTACCTTTTCTCGAGCCAAATGAATATCGGACTTTATATGTTCAGTCATTAGGTGTTAAATGGAATCCTCAGACAAATACATGGCACTAGCATTATCACAAAATACCATGATTTCTATAGCAATCGGACGATAAAGTTCAAGCAATAAATTGTGAATCCAACATGTTTCTGCGACAACATTTGCAACACCTTTATATTCAGCCTCAACGCTTGAACGAGAAAGCGTAGGTTGTCGTTTCGAAGACAAAGAAATAAGATTGGAACCCAAACAAATAGAGTAGCCTGACGTAGAACGACGAGTGCCCCAGATATACTGAATAACTCGTTTTAAGGTGTGCATGTGAGCATCGGTAGGAGCATGCATGTGCAAACATAGTTGTTGTAAGGCATACGATATATCCGGACAAGTGAAAGTGATATATTGTAGAGCAGCGCAAGGCTATGGTATAAGGTTGGATTATGATATAGTGTACCTGTGAAGTAGCTAATATTTCCTTGAGTAGAAACGGGATTGCAAGAGGTCTTACCAACACGTGAAATAATGTTCTAAGCATATACTTGTTGAATTAAGAATAATTCTTGTGCATTGCGCTTAACGAAAGGCCAGGAAAAGAATGTAACGGGCCAAAATCTTTCAGATAATTATAATTATATAATTACAATAAAATCATATTAACTACACTCTAACAAAAGCTAAGGGCAAAATAGTAAACTTACAGTTATGCCCGGTCCGAGGGTATTACAGTAGAATATTAAGAAGGTATGTTGCCATGTCAAGGGCATGATACAAGAATTTTGGAGGGATATTGGAATGGGAAAGGAGGGTATGAATAACGTTATTTATTGAATGAATTATACTTTGGGGTTTGCCATTTTAAGAAGAGGTATAAGAACGAGAGAATCGAAAGACATGCCAGATTGTGAACAACTTAGATGAAAGTGATGGTTGTTATATTTAGTATCGTTATCACATTGAAATGTTTTAATTGAGAGAATAAATTGTGTTTTAACATATGTATGTAAAACTTTAAAGATAGAAAAGACTCGTGATTTGTTCGCAATTGGGAGAAGTGAAATATTGCAAAAACAATACTCCGTACTTAATATCGATATCCTCCATTGCTTATGATAGAGGAGGTCCATATGACACCATGAATTAATTCAAAAGGTGCAAATGTAGTAGAATACGATGTATCATGGGGTAATTTTATTTATTTGTCAAACACACCAGAAGAACAAACTTTATTAATACAATTCAAATTACAATCAATGAAACGTTTAAAGAGATTTTAAAATATCAATTCTTGGATGTCCTTGTCGATGATGCCATAAATCAGACGATAAAGCAGTAAAGGTGGATGGTGTTCGAACACACCATAACAAAGAAGGGTTAAGTGAATAAAGATCACCAGTGTTGTTGCACCGAATTATGGGGGCCCATTCGAAAAGTCCTTCATAGTGAAACCAAAAGGATCAAAGTCAATATCAATTTCATTATCAATAGCAAGGTGACAGACATATATTAGATTTTTAATAAGTTTTGTAGAGTATAACACGTCTGATAAATGGAGTGGGCGATTAAGAAAGGGAAGGAAAGTGTGGCCTGACCCAAGAATAGAATACTAGTAGTATTGCCAACAATAATTTTACTATTAAAGCTTGAAGGAAAATATGGCGAGATGTTACCTTGAGAACCCGCCATGTGAGATGTTCCTCCACTATCCTTGTACCAGTTGTCATCCTAGGTATTAAGATTCATCGTGTACAAGTTTGCTCAATGTCTGTGGGAGTGTAGGATGCGGCAACAAATAGTTTATACTGACGATTGGGTCTTGGGCCCAACAAGCTGCCCCGTCCAATTTTTTGAATTTTCAAACCAAGACCAAGGAGTTGTAAGATATGGACATAGAGTTTTAGCCCACGATGATAGGTTAGATAAATAAGTGTTTCAATCATTCCATAACCTGCGTGCATTGTTCAATGACCCATTATAGTTGTAGTATGGGTGCCAGATAATGCTAAAAATGAACATATACTTCATAGCATTATCCCTCAAGAAAGACAAGCTTTTAGTTGCAATTGTTCTATTTACAAGTGATATTCGTTTAAATAATAAAAGGTGAAGACAAAAGACAGATTCGACGAATTGAAGATGCAAATGACCAAAAAGCTCAAAAGTACAAAGTACAATCAAGTGGTTCAAATTATTGATGAGAAACGTCTCAAAATTATAAGAGTACAAGACGCAAAACGCAAAGTACACGATATTAAATCATACGAAAGGACGTTCGAAAATCCGGAACCGAGACCAAAGTCAACTCTCAACGCTAGACGCGACGGACCAAAAATTACAAGTCAACTATGCATAAGAATAAAATATAATATATAATTAATTATATATATTATTATATAATATAATTTTACGCAGCCCACGTTTTGGATCTAATATGTGAGCTGGTTTCCAGACATCCGCACTCGCGGTACTTTTGTGAAGGAGACATCCGCACTCGCGGAGCTCTACAGTATAACGTGGGCCTATAAAAGCCATCGAATTCTGCACGAATTTTACACACTTTTTCTAATCTTTCCTTTGTCTATCTCACGTATATATATATATATATATATATATATATATATATATATATATATATATATATATATATATATATATATATTATAATTTTAATTTTAATTTTAAATTCTAATAATAAGGGTATGTTAGCGAATGTTGTAAGGGTGTAAGTCGAAATTCTGTCCGTGTAACGCTACGCTATTTTTAATCACTGTAAGTTATGGTTAATGTTATTTTTAATTTAATGTCCCGTAGCTAAGTTATTATTATGCTTATTTAATGCCGAAGTAATCATGATGTTGGGCTGAATATTAAAATTGGGTAATTGGGCTTTGTACCATAATTGGGGTTTGGATAAAAGAACGACACTTGTGGAAATTAGACTATGGGCTATTAATGGGTTTTATATTAACTAAACGATACCTCGTTAAATTAATATATAGACTTATAATTTAACGTAATTATATATAACCACATACGCTTGACTGGGTACAGTAGGCGGGATATCTATAAATACCAATAATTCTTCATTTTACCGGACACAGAACTGGATTAATAGTTAATAGACTTGTTGAAACAGGGGTGGATTACATTCAAGGGTAATTGGTGTAATTGTTAACAAAGTAGTAAAACCTTGGTTTACACGCAGTCGATAACCTGGTGTATTCATTAAACAAAGTATTAAAATCTTGTTACAATTCGAATCCCCAATTAGTTGGAATATTTGACTTCGGGAATAAGAATAATTTGACGAAGACTTTCGCACTTTATATTTATGACTGATGGACTATTATGGACAAATCCGTATGGACATATCGAATAATCCAGGACAAAGGACAATTAACCCATGGGAATAAACTAAAAACAACACGTCAAACATCATGATTACGGAAGTTTAAATAAGCATAATTCCTTTATTTCATATTTAATTGCACTTTTATTTATTGTCATTGTATTTAATTGCACTTTTAATTATCGTACTTTTTAATTATCGCAATTTTATTTTATCGCACTTTTATTTATCGCAATTTCATTATCGTTATTTACTTTACGCTTTAAATTAAGTTATATTTTTTTTTATATTTTACATTAGGTTTTAACTGCGACTAAAGTTTTAAAATCGACAAACCAGTCATTAAACGGTAAAAACCCCCCTTTTATAATAATAATATTACTTATATATATATATATATATATATATATATATATATATATATATATATATATATATATATATATATATATATATATATATATATATATATATTTGTATTTTCATAAGATTAAAACTAATATAGCGGTAAGCTTGTTTAATTTTCCCTGTGGAACGAACCGGACTTACTAAAAACTACACTACTGTACGATTAGGTACACTGCCTATAAGTGTTGTAGAAAGGTTTAGGTATATCCATTCTATAAATAAATAAATATCTTGTGTAAAATTGTATCGTATTTAATAGTATTTCGTTGTAAAAATAATACTATTTCCTAGTACACCTCGCATAACATCAAGAATTTTTGTCGGCGCTGCCGGAGATCATAAACGCCGAAAGCGCAACGCTATATATATATATAAAAAATTATAAAAGTTTTTATTAAGTTCTTTTTATAAAAATATAAGTTTTAAAAATAATAATAAAAATATAAAAATACAAAAAGAAAGAAAAATACATTTATATTTTTAAGAGTTTATAATATTTATAAAGTGAATAAGTATTTTTATTTTAATTTTAAAATTAAATTTTTATTTAAGTTATATCTATATTTTTATATATATTGAAAAAAAATTATTATTAAAATTATAACTGAACCTGCATAGAAATCGACCTGATTCTCAGCTGAATTTGGACCCTGAGCACTCGCGGAGTATTTGAACTGGGTTTATCCGCACTCGCGGAGGTACTCTGACAGGTCAAACCTGGTATGCATTTATTACGAAATTAGGGTAAATTTATTTATTATTAATATTAATTAGGGTTTGCTTAAATTAATAATTAGTTTTAGTTTTAATTAATTTGTATTTTTAAGTTTAATTAGTTTAATTAATTTATAAAACTTAATACTTTTATAAAATAAATAATATAAAAATAATATTTTTATAAAAATTGTACTTTTTACAACTTTAAGTATATTTTTATATTTTGTATATTTTTATTCATTTTAGCGTAATATTTGTAATTTTCACTCGTATTTAGTTCTAAGTTATAGTTTTTGCCATAGTTATTTTTATTTCTAGATTTTTAGGCTTTGCCGTAAAATCCCTTAAGTGCTTTTTTCTTTAGACTAAGATTTAGGTGCTTTAGAATTTTGCGACGCCATTTTAAGTTTTTAGTACCTTTTTAAGTTGTTGCCATTTTGGGATATAGTATTTCTTTTAAGCTTTAATATTTTTAGACGCAACTTTTAATTCTTAGTTTTTAGACTTTTTAAGTTTCGACGCGCTACTTTCTTATTTTTAATTTTTAACGCCTATTATTTTTTCGACGTTTTTCGACGCACTCTTTTTCTTTCTTATTTCTCGACACTCTAGTTTATAGGACATAGAATTTTTTTCTATTTCTTCTCTAAAATTTCAAAACGAAAAATTATTTTAAGTGGTTAAATTGATAGACATCCATTTTCAGGTTCGTAGTAATAGTTGGATTTGTACGTGGACCGGGTTATTGGAGCCAAACAGTACTCAATTATATTGAGACCAAACGAATCCTGCCCCTCTGCTGCATCTTTTGGCTATTCGAAACGTGGGCAAAATCAGAAAAGTCTATTAATTTGATAACTTATATAATTATTCTTATTTTTATAACTAATAGGATATTCAGTGAATGCACCGAGCAAAATGATCACTACCTTTTGTACGTTCACCACCTGTAACTCGATCAAGATATCTAGCAAATATTGTCGCCGTTGATTTTTCTTTAGAATCGTCATCCAGTCGACCAAGTACTCCAATTCAAATTTCCGATAATCCATTTTTTGAACCCGACCTCATAATTGAGAATCCGGAGAATATTCAGGGACAATTTTGAGATCCTAAACCATTAATCTTTCCTCCGGAACCACCAATAATTCAAACGGAGATTGTCGAGGAACAACCCATTAAATCAGAATCCTCTAGTGATTCAGATTCAACAAATTCAATCATGGAAAATCTGGAACCTCTAAGTATGAAAGACCGAATGCGAGCTAAACGCACTGGCCAAGGTCACGTAATTACTCAACCTGACATTAATGCGCCAGATTATGAAATCAAGGGACAAATCCTACACATGGTGACTAATCAATGCCAATTTAGTAGTGCGCCGAAGGAAGATCCAAACGAACATCTTCGTACCTTTAATAGGATCTGCACTCTATTCAAAATCAGAGAAGTGGAGGATGAACAGATCTATCTCATGTTATTTCCCTGGACTTTAAAGGGAGAAGCCAAAGATTGGTTAGAATCGTTACCTGAAGGGGCGATTGATACATGGGATGTTTTAGTTGAAAAATTTCTTAAATAATTCTTTCGGGCATCTAAACCCGTGAGACTTCAAGGAGAAATTGTTACGTTCACACAAAAGCCAAACGAAACTCTGTATGAGGCATGGACAAGATTTGGAAAGTTATTAAGAGGATGTCCGCAACATGGTTTAGACACTTGTCAAATAGTACAAATATTCTACCAAGGATGCGACATCACTACAAGTGAGAAAAATGAGCTTATTCCTACTAGGAATGTAATAGGATGGCGTGTTTGTATTGATTATAGAAAATTAAATGATGCCACCAGAAAAGATCACTTTCCCTTACCTTTTATTGATCAAATGTTGGAAAGATTAGCCGGAAATAGTTACTATTGTTTTCTTGATGGTTTTTCCGAATATTTTCAAATTCCAATAGCACCCGAGGATCAAGAGAAAACCACATTCACGTGCCCTTATGGTACTTTTGCTTACAAACGCATGCCATTTGGACTTTGCAACGCCCCTGCAACCTTTCAAAGGTGCATGATGGCGATTTTTCACGACATGATAGAAGAATGCATGGAAGTTTTCATGGATGACTTTTTAGTCTTCGGTGATACATTTGAATCATGTCTAGTCAATCTTGAACGAATGCTTATTAGATGCGAACAATCGAATCTAGTACTTAATTGGGAGAAATGCCATTTCATGGTTAAAGAAAGCATCGTTCTTGGTCATAAAATTTCAAAGGAAGGAATTGAAGTGGATAGAGC
This sequence comes from Rutidosis leptorrhynchoides, assembly GCF_046630445.1. Classification (NCBI taxonomy): domain Eukaryota; kingdom Viridiplantae; phylum Streptophyta; class Magnoliopsida; order Asterales; family Asteraceae; genus Rutidosis; species Rutidosis leptorrhynchoides. The sequence goes on along the minus strand of NC_092336.1, from coordinate 599,012,388 downwards.
TAAAGTAGATGTAATTGCTAAACTTCCACATCCCACCAATGTTAGAGGAGTTAGGAGTTTTCTAGGGCATGCCGGTTTTTACCGACGTTTCATAAAAGATTTTTCTAAAATTGCCACTCCTATGAATAAACTCCTAGAAAAGGATGCTCCATTCATCTTTTCAGATGAATGTATCAAATCTTTTAATATTCTTAAAGAGAAACTCACTAATGCACCGATCATGATAACTCCAAATTGGAATCTACCATTCGAACTTATGTGCAATGCAAGTGATTTTGCAATGGGAGCCGTTTTAGGACAAAGGATTGAAAAACGATTTCAACCAATTTATTATGCTAGTAAGACGTTACAAGGAGCACAAACAAATTACACAACTACTGAAAAAGAACTCCTTGCTATTGTCTTTGCTTTTGACAAATTTCGTTCATATCTCGTTCTAGCAAAAACGGTGGTCTATACCGACCATTCTACTCTTAGATACCTATTTTCGAAACAAGATGCCAAACCACGATTAATCCGTTGGATCTTACTCTTACAAGAGTTCGATATTGAAATCCGAGATAAAAAGGGAGCAGAAAATCTCGCCGCTCATCATCTTTCTCGTCTTGAAAATCCCCAATTAGAAGTTCTAAATGAATCGGCCATACAAGATAACTTTCCTGATGAATATCTATTGAAGATAGATTATAATGAAATTCCATGGTTTGCAGACTATGCAAACTATTTAGTATGTGAATTCCTTGAAAAAGGATTATCGTACCAAAAACGAAAGAAATTCTTTAGTGATGTAAAACACTATTTCTGGGAAGATCCACATTTGTTTAAAAGTTGTCTCGATGGAATAATACGCCAATGTGTATTCGGGGACAAAGCCAGACAAATCTTAAACCATTGTCACATAGGACCAACAGGAGGGCATTATGGGCCTCAACTCACAGCAAGAAAATTTTACGATGTTGGATTCTATTGGCCTACAATTTTCAAAGACGCACACCTTCTTTGCAAATCCTGTGATGCTTGTCAAAGGGCTGGAAAAATAAGTCAACGTGATGAAATGCCACAAAATGTCATTCAAGTATGTGAAGTATTTGACATTTGGGGTATTGACTTTATGGGTCCATTTCCAAAATCTCATAATAATCTATACATTCTCGTAGCCATTGATTATGTATCTAAATGGGCGGAAGCACAAGCGCTCCCAACTAACGATGCACGAGTTGTAGTCAACTTTTTAAAACGTCTTTTTGCAAGGTTCGGAACACCGAAAGCTTTAATAAGTGATCGGGGTACTCATTTTTTGTAACAATCAACTTGAGAAAGTTCTCAAAAGATATGGAGTAACTCATAAAATCTCCACTGCTTATCATCCACAAACAAGTGGACAAGTTGAAAATACCAACCGAGCTTTAAAATGTATCCTAGAGAAAACCGTAGGATCAAATCTGAAGGAATGGTCCATTAAATTGGAGGATGCACTCTGGACTTTTAGAACAGCCTACAAAACTCCAATTGGAACCACACCTTTTAAACTCTTTTACGGAAAAGCATGTCATCTTCCAGTAGAAATTGAACACAAAGCATTTTGAGCTTTGAAGACATGTAATCTTGATTTACATGAAGCCGGACGTCTACGATTAAGTCAACTAAATGAATTAGAAGAATTGAGACATGAAGCATACGAAAATTCGTTAATCTATAAAGAAAGAATGAAGAAATGGCATGATAAAAGAATCAAAAGTTCAAAAGAATTTAAGGAAGGAGACAGAGTTCTTCTTTTCAATTCACGATTCAAGCTATTTCCTGAAAAATTAAAATCAAGATGGTCTGGACCATTCATAGTCAAAAGAGTTTTCCCATACGGAACAGTAGAGTTAATAAATTCAAATGGGATTGAATTTAAGGTTAATGGTCACAGAGTTAAACATTACATACATGATCCGATGAAAGTTGACAACGAAGTTAATCACAATTTCAATACCACAGCTAACTAAGTGTGGGGAAGTTTTGAATCTTTAAAGGATAATATGTATTTCTGTTAGAGTTAGATTTTCTGTTTTCGTGTAGTTCTCGAGAATGGAATCCGAATGGTCTTTCCCTAACAGACCCTAAAGAACTAGTCTTCTCCCCCCATTCTGAATTTTTATTTTTTTTTTAGGTTTTACGAGATGAAGACTTCCTGTGAATTAAACCATGGTCTAATGCTACACACTTTGATCACTAAACGTAATAATGACACCCTTCCAAGTGAATTGGTATCATTAATCAGAGGTAAATTAGATGGAGTAAGAAAAGAATCTAGGAACGAAAATAATAAGTTACAGTTTGGTAAAGGAAAATCGAAATCCGCAGCGAAAAGAAGAGCACGACACCTTGAAAGATGTCACAAATGCGGAAAATGGTCACACGAAGGAAAATGCTCGACGAACCAGACATATTCCAATACCGAATTCGTTACTTTATGCAGAGATGGACCGTTCATATGTTTCGAAGAAAAAACGTTGAATGCTCGAGGTTACGCCTATGTAGCTATGGAAAACCAATTAGTCCGACTATCTTATGAGTGGGCTAAAACAGGTCACTGAGAATTCCATTTCACAGGTAAGTATGTACAGTTTTTGTTTTTATTTTATTGCTTTTAACCTTTTGATAATAAACGCTAAATCGTTCGCTATAAAGTATTAAATTGATATTCAATAAAATTAGGTTTTGCGACCGAAATTATTGATATCATACAAAAATTTATTACATCACTGCGAAATTTACCGTTTATTCTTAAGGTATAAATATCTTTAATCAATCAACCCAAAATATTTCAAAAATTCGTCAGGAGTAAAACTAGGTAATATAGCCGAAATTACTTTACCGAAAAAAGAGGCGTATATTTTTGATAATATTTGATTGATTAAAGTGGGATAAAAGACCAAAAAGATTTTTAATTTTATTTTTACCATGTTTTTAAAATTAATATTTAAATATTAAATTATTATTATAAACTTTTTAAAATCAATATATTTAAGTTTGTAAATATTTGAAAAAATTAATATTTTTAATATAAGTTTGTATGTATAAAAACAAAAATATAATTTAAGTTTGGTGTGAATTTTTAATATGAATTTTTAATTTTATGCATTTTAAATTTAAGTTTGGTGTGAATTTAAAAACAAAAATTTACTTTATTTCGTTAAGTTAAAAATATGATTTTTAAAATTCGTCGTGAGTTGAAAACTAGGTCGTTGAACCGAAATTGCTTTACCCGAGGGAGGGACGAGAAATTTTATTATCATTATTTTTAATCTTATTGAATTAAAGTATGCCAAAAACATTAAAAAAAATCAAAAATCTTTGCTTTTAAAACTAACGCCAATATGTTTGGAAACTTTGGTAAAATTTAATCAATTTTCTACGCTAATCACCCTCAATAATTTAAATTGTTACTGATTTCTTGCAAATGAGGGCATTGCAAGATCTTAAGTGTGGGAAGGGGTTAAATTCTTTCGGATTTTTAAAATTTTTGACTTATACACTTGGTTACCATTAAAAATACTAGTAACGCAGTAGTTGTATTAGAATCTAGTGCTCTCTGATAATAAAAAACAGCACTAGTCTTATATACTGACTACCCAATTCTAGTAAAATTTTTCAAAATTTTCAAATAAATGAATTCAAAATCATGTTTATACATATTTATGAACGATAAAACTAGGTGTTAACACCGAAATTATTGTTACCTCGGAAAGGACATAAATTGAGAAACAACCCAAAATGTTAGAATTCATTTAAAATGGAATAGAGGACAATAAAAAGGCAAAGAAAGGAAAATAAAAGCCAAGTGTGGGAAAAATTTACCAAGTTATTTAAAACACATATCACATATTTTTGTACAAATAATTGAAAATACTTTTGCTTTAGACTAAACTAATCAGTTTTACCCGATTTATTGTAATACCTTTGAAAGAAAAGATGGAGCTACACGATGAATCAATTCCATCGTTAAAAGGAAGTAAAGTCTTTCAAAAAAGACACGCGCTTCTTGATTTAGGTCATGAAGTTGTCATCCAGACCAGCTGTAGGTTGACGAAAAACCTAGAAAAGTCATCACTAAAATCAGCAGGAAATCCACGGACCTCAGCATCAAACAGGGTCGCCAAATGGTCAGACTTATCCTAGCCATGAGAGGATCTGTCTCGTAAAATGGGGAGGACGCCGTGTAAATTAGCTTGATAAGACTAATGAATCAGATCCCCAGAAAGGATAATCTCCTTAAAGATTAAAAATTAGCTTTTAAGCCTGATATTACTCAATCCTAGAGATTGACCTTAAAGATTGAGAATTACAAACTCATGGAATTCGATGATATCTAAACTCGAGCTTGAACGAAAAAATATTTTGATCAAAATTACAAACCGATTTGTTTTCTGAAAACCCATTTTCAATGCGTTCATTACCATTGAACGTAAAATCCTAAGAATTCATCAGAATTCATTAGGTCACCTGAACCAAATCGGGTGTCAACCGTAAGAACGGTGGTTGCATAGCATGGTCGAAGACAGGACCTTGTGCCAGACTGAAAAACTATAAGGTGATCTTTACTATTGCTTCTACAAAGGATAGTAATTGCATCCGACACGTTATAGACCATAAATAAAAGCATGTCAGGGGACATTGCCTTAACAGTTGCTTGTTCAACGCTTTGCTTTACAACCGGACGGTAGTTTACCGAAAAGTAATATACGGAGCAAGTATATTGGACGTGTTGTTTTCCCAATACAAGGTTAGCAAGTGGGTGACACAAAACCATAAGTTTTGAGCTAAAATTTTCAAAAATGAAACCCACCAAATCCACAAAAACAATTTGCAAACACCGGTGAAGGGTTATTCCTGAAAATTTATCTAGGGTAAAAGCTAGATTTAATTTACAAAAGATCAAATGTTTTCATAAAGATCCAATTTCCTTAAGGATCTAAATTTTCATAGTCATGTGGGACTGTAAACCACAACGTTACTACCATGGTTTATACCGCCGTATAGAAATCACTGATGTACAAAGTGTGAAGAATAAAGAAGTGATTCTAGTATTTTTATTTCAAGACTATATTACTTGAGGACAAGCAACGCTTAAGTGTGGGAATATTTGATAATTATAAAAACGAACATATACTTCATAGCATTATCCCTCAAGAAAGACAAGCTTTTAGTTGCAATTGTTCTATTTACAAGTGATATTCGTTTAAATAATAAAAGGTGAAGACAAAAGATAGATTCAACGAATTGAAGATATAAATGACCAAAAAGCTCAAAAGTACAAAGTACAATCAAAGTGGTTCAAATTATTGATGAGAAACGTCTCAAAATTACAAGAGTACAAGACGCAAAATGCAAAGTACACGATATTAAATCATACGAAAGGACGTTTGAAAATCCGAAACCGGGACCAAAGTCAACTCTCAACGCTCGACGCGACGGACCAAAAATTACAAGTCAACTATGCATAAGAATAAAATATAATATATAATTAATTATATATATTATTATATAATATAATTTTACGCAGCCCACGTTTTGGATCTAATATGTGAGCTGGTTTCCAGACATCCGCACTCGCGGTACTTTTGTGAAGGAGACATCCGCACTCGCGGAGCTCTACAGTACAACGTGGGCCTATAAAAGCCATCGAATTCTGCACGAATTTTACACACTTTTTCTAATCTTTCCTCTATCTATCTCAAGTATATATATATATATATATATATATATATATATATATATATATATATATATATATATATATATATTATAATTTTAATTTTAATTTTAAATTCTAATAATAAGGGTATGTTAGCGAATGTTGTAAGGGTGTAAGTCGAAATTTTGTCCGTGTAACGCTACGCTATTTTTAATCACTGTAAGTTATGGTTAATATTATTTTTAATTTAATGTTTCGTAGCTAAGTTATTATTATGCTTATTTAATGCCGAAGTAATCATGATGTTGGGCTGAATATTAAAATTGGGTAATTGGGCTTTGTACCATAATTGGGGTTTGGATAAAAGAACGACACTTGTGGAAATTAGACTATGGACTATTAATGGGTTTTATATTAACTAAACGATACCTCGTTAAATTAATATATAGACTTATAATTTGACGTATTTATATATAACCACATACGCTTGACAGGGTACGGTGGGCGGGATATCTATAAATACCAATAATTGTTCATTTTACCGGACACGGAACTAGATTAATAGTTAATAGACTTGTTGAAACAGGGGTGGATTACATTTAAGGGTAATTGGTGTAATTGTTAAAAAAGTAGTAAAACCTTGGTTTACACGTAGTCGATAACCTGGTGTATTCATTAAACAAAGTATTAAAACCTTGTTACAATTTGAATCCCCAATTAGTTGGAATATTTGACTTCGGGAATAAGAATAATTTGACGAAGACTTTTGCACTTTATATTTATGACTGATGGACTATTATGGATAAATCCGTATGGACATATCGAATAATCCAGGAAAAAGGACAATTAACCCATGGGAATAAACTAAAAACAACACATCAAACATCATGATTACGGAAGTTTAAATAAGCATAATTCCTTTATTTCATATTTAATTGCACTTTTAATTATCGCACTTTTATTTATTGTCATTGTATTTAATTGCACTTTTAATTATCGTACTTTTTAATTATCACAATTTTATTTTATCGCACTTTTATTTATCGCAATTTCATTATCGATATTTACTTTACGCTTTAAATTAAGTTATATTTATTTTTTTTATATTTTACATTAGGTTTTAACTGCGACTAAAGTTTTAAAATCGACAAACCGGTCATTAAACGGTAAAAACCCCCCTTTTATAATAATAATATTACTTATATATATATTTGTATTTTTATAAGATTAAAACTAATATAGCGTTAAGCTTGTTTAATTTACCCTGTGGAATGAACCGGACTTACTAAAAACTATACTACTGTACGATTAGGTACACTGCCTATAAGTGTTGTAGCAAGGTTTAGGTATATCCATTCTATAAATAAATAAATATCTTGTGTAAAATTGTATTGTATTTAATAGTATTTTGTTGTAAAAATAATACTATTTCCTAGTACACCTCGCATAACATCAGTGCCCTCTTCCCTGGTAGTTGTAACAACCACGGTAACTACCGTGACTGCGGGCATGTTGTTGAGAATATTTATTGCAAGGTGTTGTGGCACTAGATGATGAGGTCGTAGTCGATGTAGTGGATGTGTTACGGTTGCTAGAAGTCGTGATCGTAGTAGTGGATGGATTTTGAATCGGTTTGTTTTTGCAAGATTCTTCTAAGATCAACATAGACCAAGCTTCATAAAAGGACGGTAGATGCTTACGATGAGTGATGATGGATTGGAGACCATCATATGTGTCATTAACTGGTTTTTATTTTCATGTTTTAAGTCTTTTTCAAATCCCAATGAATTAACAATCTAAGTATATTTGTAAAACACTATTAATTATTTATTTACGATTTTAAAACATCATAATCAAATAATCATATTCCAAAAGTAAAGTCAAATACCCCTTAATTAAATGATTCAATGTTGAATGTTAAATCATTCAACATTCAACACGTTTATTTGTATCCTTTGAATGGCAAATATAGTGAAACCTCTATAAATTAATAATATTGGGATCAGGATATTTTATTAATTTAGCGAGATATTATTATATCGATAAATTAAAAAATTATTAATTTAAAAAAAATGTTTATATTTGTGACCAACTCTCAAATTAATGCATCGAGGACCTTCAAAATTATCATGTCTGTTCGCTTTACCTATTTGAATAAAATATAAACAAGATTTTCAAAATTCCTATGTGTATATACATTTACGGATTACAGAATACAATGACTCAATTCTTAAGTGCGATGAGGAGATTTAAAGATGAACTCAATATAGATTTGAAGTTCACAATAAAACATGTGACTAAAGATTCATTTTTACTAAAGAATCATAAAATTTTAGAAAATTTTAGTAATTATTAATTTATAGTTTCGTTCGGACCAATATATTTAATTTGAGATTCATAAAAAATTATTATCTTATTATTTTATCGATTGATGTCCAATTTTGTACTGGTCCCAAGTTGGGACCGGACATGTTATTAATTTTATCGAGGTTATTAACTTATCAAGGTTCTACTGTAACGCTGAATGTTATGCTCAATCCTCTGAATTGAAATACTTTATTAACCATTCAACACATCCATTTCTAAATAGCATCCTTAAATTACATCTAGAACTTTTATCAAACACCTATATTTTTTAGATTTATAAATATGATTTACATATTTTAAAGTGTTAAGTCAAAATGAGTGTTAAACATGTTATTCTCGTTCACAATCAAATACAGTTGGTTCTTTTAAATCATTTAAATTTTGAAATATTTAACATTTAATGATACAATTATGAAGTAATATTTTATTTATCAAAACCACCCTTAGATTCATGTTGATAATTATACTTTTAAAATTTCAGAGAAAACTTCGATAAAAATATTATTTTTCATTGTTTTATTATTTTAGAATATTACAAAAAAAAAAAATTACTCCGTATTATAATAATACTCCGTAGTAGTTTATGATATTTTCTTTTTTGAAAGGCAAGCAAACAATCAATATCATTAAAAGAGAACAATTACAGAGAAGGCACCAAGGCCATACACGCTCGAACAAGTTGCAAAGTGAGCAACCAAACTAGGAAAAAACACGAACGAATTTACAAGTACATACACGATCTATTTAAATAGCAGCAGGGGTTTACAAGCCAAGATAACCACTCGAAGTCTCCTTTCTTCTTTGCTCTTGTTGAAATCCACTCGAACGAAAGGGATTGTATCTCGTTTATGACCATCGGGGGATTCCAAGCATTACCTTGAAAAAACTTTTTGTTCTGATTTTTCCATATGAGATACAAGACAATCCATTTAACCGCTTGCAATATAACACTACCGCCACTTGTAGAGGATGGGGGTCCATTATCGCTTATGATATCCGCCAAATTGGAGAAAACGTTGCAATTGAGGCCCCACCATTTAAGAACCCGAGACCAAATATCCGCCACATGTTTACACAAAAATAACGCATGTTCGACTGATTCCAAATTTTCATCACATAAGGGACACCGAACGCTATTAAGATCGATACCTCATTTGTCGAGCTCAAGCTTGTAACAACCCGACTTTTTTCGTTTACTATCGTTAATTGTCCGTTAAGTATTTAACGGTGATTACTTAGATTTGTGTGTTTAATAGAATTAAATACATACTTATTAGGGGAATGTTATATTAATTTACGAACTTATTTCGGTTAGCGAAGTAACTAGAAATGTTACGATTAAGTTTATCGTCTAGAAAGCTTTTCAGTTTACGGAACTCAGAAAAACGACACAATAATTATTTACGATAATTATTGACTTTAAGAAAATTATTTTTAATTTATTATTTATTTAATGAAATAAACTCGGTGATTGCGTTTCAACGACTAGTTAATGTTCCAGAGACCCGGTACGATTAACGGCAACGAAACGGACCACGCGCGTACACGTAAATCAGCAAAACGAGCCCAGGATACCCATAAAAGGGCCCCACGGCTGAACCCTCCCCCATGCACCCCTTAGTGGACTTGTTTGATTAAGTGGGTCATTAGTTTAATTAATTTAGGCCCTAAACTCAAAGTATAAAAGGCTAGTTTTGAGGGAAACCCTCATTATTATTTTTTTGGCCGATCGTTTTTGCTCTCCCCCTCACCTCCTTGCTCGTCGACTGCAGCCCCCACACACACACACAACCCAAAACTAAAAATTAGAAGAAATCTTGCACACGAACGTTGTTTAAATCGTCGTTCTCTACGCGTTAGTGTGTTCGATTTAATCGTTTGAGGTATAATTAGTAACCCTAACTTTATTAATTCAGTTTTTTGATCAATTACATAGTGTATTAGAGTCTAGTGCTCAATTAATGATGTCTAGTGTTGTTAATTATTGATTGATTGCGTAATTAACGTTGTTTGATTGAAAAACGAATTTGTTTATTGATGATCTGATAAAATTGATACGAGATCTGACTTTGTAATATATTTAATTAGAAATATATAGAAAAGTTATTAATTTTAGACTCCGATTTTGCATGATTTCGTTATCGTATGCTCAAGATATGCTTAATCGAAGTTTTCGTTAGGGTTTGCATGATATCCGAATTTTCTGAGTTAAATGCTTTGTGTTTTAGTTTATATAAATTGTACTAATGTATTCCTTGTGAAAATTTATGCAATTTGGACTAAATATTTGCGTCGAAAGGTTATGTAATGCTCCCGATATGATAAAACGAATATTTGATTTGTAAAGTATGCTGAATCAGTTTTTAAGTTCACATAAAAATTTCTAGAATGAACTTGGAATTTATTTAGACTTTGATCTTCTGGAATATGTTATTTTATATGTTACTTGACATTTTTCATTTGTATGAAAACTTGCGAGAACGTGATTTTCCATGAGATAAATGCTCGTCTAAATGATATGTTCGATTGATTGTCAAAAACTGATGAGTCTGTAATGTTTTGCAAATCTGTATGAATTGGCTAAAGAAATGCTTCTGATTATTTTATCACTTAAATTATAAGATGTCTGGAGATGACACCAATTGGCCGTTCATTAAAATCTATTTTCTATATTTTTTGAAAAATGTTTAAAAATGATGCGCGAGCAGAAATTTCTGTAATGAACTCAGACTTGATCCCTTCTGACTTCTGACTTTTAATTATCGTATGAGGCTTTGGCAGGACTTTTTGGAATCTATTTTAAGTGTAATAATGATATGGAGTTGATCATAATTATGTGATTTATGTGCTATGTGTTATGGATGTATCTCTTTACGACGTACGAATTTCTAAAGTATGTTACAAGATGCGGAAAATGCGATTTGCTAAACTACGAGCTATAACATGTTATATGACCTAGGTTTGACTTATTGACCATGTTTGCATGACCTACTGAGATGTTTGACTTTAGTTGACCACTTTGACCGAGTTGACTTTTGGTTTGACTTTGGTTGACTTGCTTGGATTAGTTGACTTTTACTTGTTCGTTGAGTCAGTCTGAGCACTAGGACTTTGCGTACACTATGGGTTGACAAAGTTTGACCTATTAGAGTATACTTAAGATGAATTACTTGATTAGGTTACGTTGTTCAGTTGAGAGTTTCGACAACAGTACGATTTGCTAAGATCTTTACGAGTGCTTTTGCTAAGGTGAGTCTACAGTCCCTACTACGTTTTTACAGGGATGAGATGCATGCTTTTTACAAATGTTTTACATGTTTGGCACAAGTAACTTACAAAGAATATACATATGAGTTCAGATCAAAAATCCCTTAGCTTGATTATATTAATTACTTTGTAAGCTCGACTTATAGGGACGGTACCGTTAGGATTGACAAACCTCACCGTAACATTAAACAGGTGCTTATGTAGTTGTAACACGTACACTTGATCGGTGTATTGCCAGTATAGGGTAAACTAAAGACGTGTGCTCGGCTCACGCAAAGGTTAATGTTTTATAATCAAGTGCTCATGATAATGTATACTTTTCCAATGATGTTTTCTAAGAAAATCTTGTGGCCTTACTTAAGAAATGATTTACTAAACCTGTAGATTCACTCAACGTTTTTCGTTGACGTTTTGCATGTTTCATCTCAGGTACATAGAGCTAGTGCTTCCGCTTTATATGAAGTTATATGCTGTTTGCTGCTAGAACTAGACGGCGTCCAGCATGTTTATCGTTTTCATTTCAAGAACATATATTCGCATTTAAACAGTTTTCTTTTAAGATGTTGGGTTCATTTACATTAGTCATTGACGTCAAATGTTTTCAGTTACATTTTCTTTAATAAATGACTTTGTTTTAATGATTAATGCGAATATTTTTCGGAAACGTCTCATATAGAGGGCGTGACCGCTAAACTATGGTACCAAGAGTTAATATTCCGTTAATGGATTCTGACGGAGTATTATATTTGGTATCAGAGCAGATCGGTTACCTAGGACTAGGCTACATTAGAGAGTTGAACGTTAGGACAACTAGTGCGTCTAGACTGTAACCATAGACTTGTTAAGTTACATGAACCCTACTTAAATAAATTACTATGTTACTTGGTATCTATTATGATATGATTACTAAGTGACTAACTTTGTGTTTTTCTTTGAGTGCTAGATGACTTCTTCCAATCCTATCATTCTTACCGACTCTGACACGGAATCCGAGGAGACTGTGCAAGCGCAAGGAAATACGATACTCGAGTTTATGGATGATACCGAATCGGAACCCGAGATGGAAACCGAGCATGAGAATGATCCTAAAGTAAAGGAGCCGGCAGAGGATTCCGAGGAAGAATCGGAGCCCGAATCCGAATCTGAACCTGATGTACCTGATTCACCCCAGTCACCTTTTGTTAAACCTAATTATGTTAACCCCTACGGATGGAGAGGCCACCGTAGGATACCGAAAGGACCTGCTCGGCGTAATAACCCATTTTATAAGAGTTTTCACTATGATAATCAGTCACTTGAGATGTGTCGCCGTTTTCATCCCTATGATGCTTCTACGTCTACTTCTAAACCTAGTACTTCTACTACTGCTGCTAATGACAACAACCCTAGTGACCTCACGTTGCGAGTCAAAAATTTGGAGAGAATGGTCGAGTACTTGTTGAAGGAACTCCAGAAACGCAAATAGAGATCGCTCGACTAGACTTGTTCCACGTTATTGAACATTATTTGATTATTATTGTTTATTATATGATGCTCGCACATACATTGTTAGATGTGGCTTTACTTATGTGGTTTTACTTATGACATGAGAAATATGTTACTTTCGTTGGTTATGCATGATTATTGAACGAAGAGTTTGTTTCTTTAAGTATTGGGTTATTAATGACAATTTATGTTTAGTGTTGCTACTACTATTGCTAATTAGTGATAATGATTACTAGTGTACATTGTTCATACTACTGCTACTACTAAACGCTATGTATCGCTACCACATATCACTAGTGCTACTAAAATCGTCATGATTTAATATTAGTTATTATGCATCGTTCCGTTGCTAGTATATTTTATATATCGATTTCATTGACACTAACCAAATGTATTATCTTGACCAGAAAGATAATGCCGCCCAAGAAAGTTTCCCAAGCTGATGTTCGTCGGTGGATTACCGAAGGATTGACCGAGGCCGTGGCAGAACTCCGTAATGGAACCAACAGCAACAATGTGAACGCTACGAATCAGCGAAACCAGGATACGACTAATACTCAGAACAATGGACAAGCAGGGTGTACGTATAAGACTTTCTCGAGTTATGAACCAAGCTCTTTTAATGGCACCGAAGGTCCAGTTGGTTTGACTCGTTGGTTTGAGAAGCTCGAGTCAGTTTTCCGTATCAGTGGTTGTAGAGATGCTGATAGATCGAAGTTTGCAACTTCTAAGTTATCAGATGGCGCCTTGACATGGTGGAATACTTATTCAAATTCCGTAGGTATGGATCAGGCTTTTGAGACTCCATGGGAGGATTTGAAACGACGGATGATAGAAGAGTATTGTCCCTACACTGAAACTGTTAAGATGGAGCGAGAACTCCAAAACCTGAAGCTAGTGGGTACTGATTTGACTAGCTACAACAAGAGATTCTTTGAGCTTGCTCTCATGTGTCCACATATGGTTACTCCCGAAAGCCGTAAGATCACTCTTTATGTGAACAGTTTGACCGAGAAGATTCAAAGTGGTGTGACTACTTCGAAGCCGAGAACTATACAAGAAGCTGTCGAGATAGCTAGTGAGTTAATCGATCAGGTTGAACAGCGAGGAAAGTGTGACGACCCAGAAATTTCTGACCAAATTTAAACTTTAATCTTTATATTATTCCGACACGATAAGCAAAGTTTGTTAAGTTAAATCTCAAGAATTTTAAACTGTGTTCATACATTCATTATAACCTCGACCAAATTCCGACGAGTCACGAACCGTTATATATAAATAGATATGTATATATATATATATATATATATATATATATATATATATATATATATATATATATATATATATATATATATATATATATATATATATATATATATATATATATATATATATATATATTATAACTTGAGAATATTAATAAAGTATTAAACGTATAATACTTTACACGAATGTATTTGTTTCAATATGATTTTCGACGAAATTAAAAAGAAATATATTAAATGATTGAATTATCAGAAACATTGAATTATGATTACAAATCTCTGTTGAGAGGTCCACTATGATTTGAGAAAATCTATTCCTCTTAACGATATTCAGAATAATTTGTAAAGCTATTTATAAATAAAAACAAAAAGTGTCATTTACGAAAGTTAGACAAAAGTTAGTGGAGAATTGGTTTCCATAATATTCTATTAATCTATTTTCAAACGTACAAAGACGTTTTCAGTTTAAAAAGAACTTTATTATTAAAACGTATATAACTTTTATAAATATCTAGAATCACTTTTGACAACTCATTACTTAACCAGTATAATAAATATAACGATATTTATATTTTATTTCATTAAATATATATAACGATTTAAATTAATATTATATATATTTATATGCGTATTATACATACATAGTTTTTATACTTTTACTATACTTTAACTTTACCTTTACTTTACTTTTACTTTACTTTAACTTTAATAATTCACTTTAATAATTCATACTTTAATAATTCATACTTTAATAATTCACTTTAATAATTCATACTTTAATAATTCATACTTTAATAATTCACTTTAATAATTCATACTTTAATAATTCACTTTAATAATTCATACTTTAATAATTCAAAAATCTATTATAAATAGAATTCAATAGGTTTCATTATTTCATAGAAACTTGAAAATATATTTCTCTAAACTCTTTCAATCGATTTATATATATATATATATATATATATATATATATATATATATATATATATATATATATATATATATATATATATATATATATATATTTGCTCTGTATTAATTCAAGATATTATTAGTATACATAAAATATTATGACGGAGTGCTGTCCGAGTGATTTCAAAATAGTTTTTTCGAATGAGTCGAAGCTAAGGAAATTATGGGTTATAGCTATGGAGGTGATGGGTATGGTTCATGGGTATGCTCGTGAGGTCAATCTAGTGTTTATCATCTCCGTTGCGTCTACGTACTTTCCTGCAATATTGAATCTCAATATTGATACGTTCGTGAATCCGAGGCCAACCTTGCACTTGTTAAATGACGTTATATGTATTTTTACTACGAAATACAGTATTGTGAGTTTCATTTGCTCCCTTTTATATATATTTTTGGGACTGAGAATACATGCGCTGTTTTTATAAATGTTTTACGAAATAGGCACAAGTACTAAAACTAATTCTACGTAGGTTTAAACCAGAAATATACCCTTAGCTTGGTAACATTAAACTACTTGTTTATGTACGGTAGGCGCGAATCCTAAAGATAGATCTATTGGGCCTGACAAACCCCATCCTGACTATGGGATACTTTAGTACTTCGAGGTTATTTTAAACACACCTGATCTGGTGTACTTCAGAGGGTAAAACATGAACGTTAAGGCTTGTTACCGGGTGCCTACAACTTATAGAATACTTTTATACACTTGCGAGTGTACATATATTTATAAACGGAAATCTTGTGGTCTATTAATATATTGAAATGATTGTTATGATAAACCTATGAACTCACCAACCTTTTGGTTGACACTTTAAAGCATGTTTATTCTCAGGTATTAAAGAAATCTTCCACTGTGCATTAGCTCATTTTAAGGATATTACTTGGAGCCATTCATGGCATATTTTGAAAGACGTTGCATTCGAGTCATTGAGTTCATCAAAATTATTATTAAGCCAATTATAGTTGGATGTATTATGAAATGGTGTGCATGCCATCAACTTTCGTTGTAAAGAAAGTTTGTCTTTTAAAAATGAATGCAATGTTTGTAAAATGTATCATATAGAGGTCAAATACCTCGCGATGTAATCAACTATTGTGAATCGTTTATAATGTATATGAACGGGTCCTTTCAGAAAGACTCCTGCCTCAAATGAGATTAAAACTCATGATAATAAGAGGAAATGGAACAATAACAACAACTCAGGGAAGAATTACAATCAGCCGCCCTTTAAAAAACAAGATACTGCTAAGAGTAATGCTGCAACCCCAAATGCTAATTCTGGTTATAAGGGAAAGTTCCCGTTGTGTGCTAAGTGTAATAGGCATCATCCGGGGGATTGTTTGAGAAAGTGTGATAAGTGCAAGAGGAGTGGACATTTGGCTGCCGAGTGTAAAACTGGTACGAACATGTGTTATGGGTGCGGAAAAGAAGGTCATTTCCGAAAGGATTGCCCAACTGCTAGTAAGACTAATGAACCTGCAAGAGGAAGAGCTTTCAACATTAACTCTAGTAAAGCTCGTGATGATCCTAAGCTAGTCACGGGTACGTTTCTTCTCGATAATCAACATGTTTATGTACTTTTCGATTCCGGAGCTGATAGAAGCTTTGTGTCTAGAGATTTTTGCCATAATCTTTAGAATGTTGTATCGTCACTAGAAAACTTATATTCCATAGAGCTAGGTAATGGTAATCTAATGAGCGCTGATAAGGTTTACCGTGATTGTACTTTGACTTTGGCTGGAATGTCGTTTAAGATAGATGTGATACCGATTAAGCTAGGAAGTTTCGACCTTGTGATTGGAATGGACTGGTTAGCCGAGAATAGAGCCGACATTGTTTGTCATCAGAAAGCGATTCATATTCCTGTTACTGAAGGTGAACCTCTAATGGTGTATGGAGAGAGAAGCAATATGCCGTTACATTTCATTAACTATTTGAAGGTGCAGAAACACATGAGAAAGGGTTGTCTTGCTATGCTGGTTCACGTAAGTAAGACTGAATCTGAAGGCAAGAAACTCGAAGATGTGCCCATTGTTAGAGAATTTCCCGATGTTTTTCCAGATGAGTTACCCGGATTACCTCTGCCTAGGGATGTAGAGTTCCAGATTGATTTAGTTCCTGAAGCGGCACCAGTAGCGCGTGCACCGTATAGACTTGCACCACCCGAATTACAAGAGTTATCTAGTCAACTGCAAGAACTTTTAGATAAAGAATTCATTCGACCGAGCTCGTCACCATGGGGAGCTCCAGTACTGTTTGTGAAGAAGAAGGATGGATCTATGAGACTCTGTATTGATTATAGGGAATTGAATAAGTTGACTATCAAGAATAGATATCCATTGCCGACGATTGATGACTTGTTTGATCAATTGCAAGGATCGGCATGTTATTCTAAGATCGATCTAAGGTCAGGTTATCATCAGATGAGAGTGAAGGAAGCAGATATACCAAAGACATCGTTTAGGACACGCTATGGTCATCATGAATTTACCGTAATGCCGTTTGGATTGACGAACGCACCGGCTGTGTTTATGAATCTCATGAATCGCGTGTGTAAGCCATATCTAGACAAGTTTGTTATAGTGTTTATCGATGATATATTGGTATACTCTAAAAATGAGAAAGAACATGAGCAACATCTCCGTTTGTTACTAGAGATGCTCAGAAGGAGCAGTTGTATGCGAAATTTTCGAAAAGTGACTTTTGGTTGCGAGAAGTGCAATTTTTGGGTCATATCGTGGGAGTCAATGGTATTCAAGTTGATCCTGCGAAGATAGAGACAGTAAAGAAATGGTAGACTCCTAAGTCGCCAACGCAGATACGACAATTTTTAGGACTTGCTGGTTACTATAGAAGATTCATTGAGGGATTTTCTACTATTGCCCGACCATTAACAGTATTAACTCACAAGGGTAAGAAGTATGAATGGACCGAGTTGCATGAAGCTGCATTCCAGTTGTTAAAAGAGAAGTTAACGACTGCGCCGATTTTGTCTTTGCCCGAAGGAACCGAGGATTTCGTAGTCTACTGCGATGCTTCACGAAAAGGTTTTGGTTGCGTGTTGATGCAACATACGAAAGTGATTGCTTATGCATCCCGACAATTGAAGATACATGAGTTGAACTATATGACTCACGATCTAGAACTTGGTGCTGTAGTTTTTGCACTGAAAATGTGAAGACATTATCTGTATGGTACTAAGTTCACTGTATTCACTGATCACAAGAGTCTGCAGCATATTTTCGATCAGAAACAGCTTAATATGAGACAGAGATGTTGGATCGAATTGTTGAACGATTACGATTGCGACATTAGCTATCATCCCGGTAAGGCTAATGTAGTGGCAGATGCTTTGAGTAGGAAGGAGAGAGTTAAGCCTATTCGAGTTAGAGCATTGAATTTGACTATTCGAATGAACCTTACTTCTCAGATACGTGACACACAACTAGAGGCGTTGAAAGAAGAGAACGTTGCTACCGAATAACTTTGAGGAATTGATAAGAAGTTTGTTACTCGAGACGATGGAACCCGGTATTTTATCGACAGGATATGGGTACCGAAGTTTGGCGGATTAAGGGAATTAGTGCTAGAAGAGGCACACAAGACGAGGTATTCTATTCACCCTGGATCCGACAAGATGTACCAAGATCTTAAGGCACTGTATTGGTGGTCTAATATGAAAGCCGAAATCACTACTTATGTTGGTAAGTGCTTGACTTGTGCTAAAGTTAAGGCAGAGCATCAGAAATCGTCAGGTTTGTTGACACAACCAGAGATTCCCCAATGGAAGTGGGAGAATATTACAATGGATTTTATCACTAAGTTGCCTAAAACGATAGGAGGTTATGATACGATTTGGGTTATCGTTGAACGTCTTACGAAGTCTGCTCATTTTCTACCGATTAAGGAAATGGATAAGATGGAGAGGTTGGCACAGATTTACATAAAGGAAGTAGTTTCACGACATGGAGTGCCGCTATCCATTATTTCCTACAGAGATAGTAGATTTACATCTAGATTTTGGAAAGCTTTGCAAGATGCCATGGGAACACGTTTAGACATGAGTACAGCCTACTATCCGCAGACTGATGGGCAAAGTGAGAGGACGATTCAGACACTAGAAGACATGTTAAGAGTGTGTGTGATTGATTTCGGAATTGGATGGGATAGACATCTACCGTTAGTAGAGTTTTCCTACAACAATAGTTATCATGCAAGTATAAAGGCAGCGCCTTTTGAAGCACTGTATGATAGAAAGTGCAGATCACCTTTATGTTGGACTGAGTTAGAAGATAGTCAGCTAACTGGTCCTGAGATTGTACATGAAACGATAGAGAAAATCGTGCAGATTCGAGAAAGAATGAAAGTAGCACGATATCGTCAAAAGAGCTATGCAGATCTTAAGAGGAAAGATTTGGAATTTCAGGTTGGAGATAAGGTTATGCTCAAGGTGTCACCCTGGAAGGGTGTAGTGCACTTTGGAAAAAGAGGAAAGTTAAGTCCGAGGTATATTGGACCGTTTGAGATTACCGAAAGAATTGGACCGGTAGCGTATAGATTGAAACTACCGCAGGAACTTAGCGAGATTCACGATACTTTTCATGTTTCCAATTTGAAGAGGTGCTTATCAGATGAAAGTTTGGTGATTCCTTTAGATGAAGTGCAAGTTGATCCTAAACTTAATTTCATTGAAGAGCCTGCTGAGATTATGGATCGCGAGATTAAGCAACTAAAGCAAAGCAGAATCCCACTGCTAAAGGTTAGATGGAATGCCCGTAGAGGACCAGAATTCACGTGGGAGCGTGAAGATCAGATGAGACTTAAGTATCCGCAACTGTTTCCCGAGGAGACGACTACGGCGGATGACCACTAAAATTTCGGGACGAAATTTTTCATAACAGGTGGGTAATGTAACAACCCGACTTTTTTCGTTTACTATCGTTAATTGTCCGTTAAGTATTTAACGGTGATTACTTAGATTTGTGTGTTTAATAGAATTAAATACATACTTATTAGAGGAATGTTATATTAATTTACGAACTTATTTCGGTTAGCGAAATAACTAGAAACGTTACGATTAAGTTTATCGTCTAGAAAGCTTTTCAGTTTACGGAACTCAGAAAAATGACACAATAATTATTTACGATAATTATTGACTTTAACAAAATTATTTTTAATTTATTATTTATTTAATGAATTAAACTCGGTGATTGCGTTTCAACGACTAGTTAATGTTCCGGAGACCCGGTACGATTAACAGCAATGAAACGGACCACGCGCGTACAAGTAAATCAGCAAAACGAGCCCAGGATACCCATAAAAGGGCCCCATGACCGAACCCTCCCCCATACACCCCTTAGTGGACTTGTTTGATTAAGTGGGTCATTAGTTTAATTAATTTAGGCCCTAAACTCAAAGTATAAAAGGCTAGTTTTGAGGGAAACCCTCATTATTATTTTTTTGGCCGATCGTTTTTGCTCTCCCCCTCCCCTCCTTGCTCGTCGACTGCAGCCCCTACACACACAACCCAAAACTAAAAATTAGAAGAAAGCTTGCACACGAACGTTGTTTAAATCGTCGTTCTCTACGCGTTAGTGTGTTCGATTTAATCGTTTGAGGTATAATTAGTAACCTTACCTTTATTAATTCAGTTTTTTGATCAATTACATAGTGTATTAGAGTCCAGTGCTCAATTAATGATGTCTAGTGTTGTTAATTGTTGATTGATTGCGTAATTAACGTTGTTTGATTGAAAAACGAATTTTTTTATTGATGATCTGATAAAATTGATATGAGATCTGACTTTTTAATATGTTTAATTAGAAATATATCGAAAAGTTATTAATTTTAGACTCCGATTTTGCGTGATTTCGTTATCGTATGCTCAAGATATGCTTAATCGAAGTTTTCGTTAGGGTTTGCATGATATCCGAATTTTCTGAGTTACATGCTTTGTGTTTTAGTTTATATAAAGTGTACTAATGTATTCCTTGTGAAAAGTTATGCAATTTGGACTAAATATTTGCGTCGAAAGGTTATGTAATGCTCCCGATATGATAAGACGAATATTTGATTTGTAAAGTATGCTGAATCAGTTTTTAAGTTCACATAAAAATTTCTAGAATGAACTAGGAATTGATTTAGACTTTGATCTTCTGGAATATATTATTTTATATGTTACTTGACATGTTTAATTTGTATGCAAACTTGCGAGAACGTGATTTTCCATGAGATAAATGCTCGTCTAAATGATATGTCCGATTGATGGTCAAAAACTGATGAATCTGTATGAATTGGCTAAAGAAATGCTTCTGATTATTTTATCACTTAAATTGTGAGATGTCTTGAGATGACACCAATTGGCCGTTTGTTAAAATCTATTTTTTATATTTTTTGAAAAATGTTTAAAAACTGACGCGCGAGCAGAAATTTCTGTAATGAACTCAGACTTGATCCCTTCTGACTTCTGACTTTTAATTATCGTATGAGGCTTTGGCAGGACTTTTTGGAATCGATTTTAAGTGTAGTTATGATCTGGAGTTGATCATAATTATGTGATTTATGTGCTATGTGTTATGGATGTATCTCTTTACGACGTACGAATTTCTAAAGTATGTTACAAGATGCGGAAAATGCGATTTGCTAAACTACGAGCTATAACATGTTATATGACCTAGGTTTGATTTATTGACCATGTTTGCATTACCTAATGAGATGTTTGACTTTAGTTGACCACTTTGACCGAGTTGACTTTTGGTTTGACTTTTGTTGACTTGCTTGGATTAGTTGACTTTTACTTGTTCGTTGAGTCAGTCTGAGCACTAGGACTTTGCGTACACTATGGGTTGACAAAGTTTGACCTATTAGTTTATACTTAAGATGATTTACTTGATTAGGTTGCGTTGTTCAGTCGAGAGTTTTGACAACAGTACTATTTGCTAAGATCTTTACGAGTGCTTTTGCTAAGGTGAGTCTACAGTCCCTACTACGTTTTTACAGGGATGAGATGCATGCTTTTTACAAATGTTTTACGTTTTGGCACAAGTAACTTACAAAGAATATACATATGAGTTCAGATCAAAAATCCCTTAGCTTGATTATATTGATTACTTTGTAAGCTCGACTTATAGGGACGGTACCGTTAGGTTTGACAAACCTCACCGTAACGTTAAACATGTGCTTATGTAGTTGTAACACGTACACTTGATCGGTGTATCGCCAGTATAGGGTAAACTAAAGACGTGTGCTCGGCTCACGCAAAGGTTAAAGCTTTATAATCAAGTGCTCATGATAATGTATACTTTTCTAATGATGTTTTCTAAGAAAATCTTGTGGCCTTACTTAAGAAATGATTTACTAAACCTGTAGATTCACTCAACGTTTTTCGTTGACGTTTTGCATGTTTCATCTCAGGTACATAGAGCTAGTGCTTCCGCTTTATGTGAAGTTATATGCTGTTTACTGCTAGAACTGGACAGCGTCCAGCATGTTTATCGTTTTCATTTCAAGAACATGTATTCGCATTTAAACAGTTTTCTTTTAAGATGTTGGGTTCATTTACATTAGTCATTGACGTCAAATGTTTTCAGTTACATTTTCTTTAATAAATGACTTTGTTTTAATGATTAATGCGAATACTTTTCGGAAACGTCTCATATAGAGGGTGTGACCGCTAAACTGTGGGACCGGGAGTTAATATTCCGTTAGTGAATTCTGACGGGGTATTACAAAGCTTAACGGAAAGCCTTTTCTTTTGGGCTCGCCAAATAAAGATTTTGACCTTTTACGGGACAAGTTTATTTTGGGTTGTACCTTGGTGAGATCCGAATGGGTCGAGAATTTGAGAATCAATAATTGAGGTGAGCTTGTTTACAGTAAAAGATCCATTATTTGCCAAACTCCAGCTCCACTTGTCGCTGCCATTGCTGATTGAAGAAGAAGCTAACAGGCTGCAGAGAGATATCAGCTCAGAATCTGTTCTGCCCGAAGGGACACGCACCCAGTTCCAAGTCGAAATGATGCCATCTTCGTTTTTTATACACGATCTTTGACACTGCAGTTTTTTATGCTTTCGAGTCTATACAAGCGAGGGAACAAGTTGCTTAATTTGTCATTCCCAATCCAATGTTCGTTCCAAAAAAGTGTTGCTCCTCCGTCACCTATAGTCTTTATGAACGGGCACTTGAAACCAATCTGCAAATCTTCAATGGAGGTACCTGCTAAAATAATATTACGCCAAAGAGTCGATGGTTGAGAGTGAATAAATTCACTTTCCGCCAACAACCCACCACACGAACCATAAATGCTACTAATAACTTTTACCCAAAAGGAATTGGTTTTGGTTTTGAATCTCCACCACCATTTCCCTAATAAGGCAAGTTTTTGCCTTTTAGGGACCCGACATTCAACCCCCCATTCCTGAAAGTATTAATAACATTTTTCCATTTAACCCAAGCAATTTTTTGACCCAAATCCGCCCAACCCCAAAAGAACCCTCTCCTCACACTTTCAAGTAATTTTAAGACACTGTACGGAGCATGAAAGAGCGAGAAATAATACAACGGGAGACTATTTAGAACCTATTTGATTAGGACTACTCTTCCACCATATGACAACGAACGCATTTTCCAACCCGATAGTCCAGATTTGAATTTCTCAATGACCGGCTTCCAATCACTTAATTTGTTCATTTTAGCACCAATTGGCAAGCCTAGATACACGAAAGGTAATTTCCCAACTTGGCATCCTAAAAGCCTAGCAAGTCGGCTAGCCTCCTCGAAATCAACACTAACACTAAAAAGACAACTTTTATGAAATTTTACTTTCAATCCCGAAGCAAGCTCAAAACACATAAGGAGATTCCTAAGATTAGAAGCATTTAAGCTTCCCCACTCTCCAAAGAATATGGTGTCGTCGGCGTATTGAAGATGTGAAACAAGTACTTTATTTACACCGACTTCCACACCTTTAAATAAGCCTTTTTCGGTAGCCGCTTTTGCTAAAATATTGAGACCTTCCGTTGCAATGATGAATAAAAACGGCGATAGGGGATTACCTTGCCTAACACCTCTCGAGAGAGAGAATTCCTTAGTCGGGGCCCCATTTACCAAAATAGAGATTGAAGCCGACTTAAGACACGCTTCAATCCACTTAACCCATTTGGATCCGCATCCCATGCTTCGCATAACATTAAAAAGGAACTCCCAATTAAGGCTATCAAAAGCCTTTTCAAAGTCGGCTTTAAAGATTAATCCTCTTTTCTTTTTAGACTTATGGTAATCGATAGTTTCATTTGCAACTAAAGCACCATCGAGGATGAAACGACCTTTTATGTATGCACTTTTTTCGGACCCCACTAATGAAGGTAGAACCATTTTGAGTCTATTCGAGAGTATTTTTGGCACAATTTTGTAGTAACTCCCAATTAAACTAATTGGTCGGAAATCCCCAAGTCCCACCGGGTCTATCTTTTTTGGAACAAGTGTAACGAACGACACATTACATCCTTTTGAGATCTCACCGTTTTCCCAAAACCACGAAACTGCTTTCACTAAATCTTCTTTTAAAACACCCCAAAATTTCTTGAAGAATCTCAAGTTAAAACCATCGGGCCCGGGGGCTTTATCACCCCCACAATCGTTTATTGCTTCCCATATTTCCTCTTCTAGAATCGGTTTCTCAAGGACAGTAGCTTCATCCGAGGAGATTGACGGGTAACAAAGCTCTTCCATTGAAGGTCTCGAGACATCAGGCTCCTTAAAAATTCTTTTAAAATGTTCAAAAGTTTCAGCCTTAATGTCATTTGGATTTTCATTCCAATGACCATTTATAGTAAGACCTCG